>NC_139346.1:49238593-49838593 GCF_055883805.1 Amblyomma maculatum
TAGTCGGAAATGTTTAATAAATTGAGAACTACGCCTGTTTTATAGTTTTTACGCTCGTTTATTTTTGTTTTTCTCTGATTTGTGCTCGTGTTGCCATTGATCTACGTATGTAATATTGTTTGTAATTGTTTGTTAGTTCTGTATATCACTTTTTCTCATTTTTTGTTGTTAACATGTGATGACACTATGAAACGTTTGAACAATGTTATTATGACTTCTCCCCCTCTATGTAATGCCCACTTGGGCCTTTAGGGTAATTAAATGAAATGAAATGAAATGAAATCTTGATCCTTCGCCAAGGGACTCTGAAGGAAGTGCTCAGTGACCGCGGACGCGTTTTCTTGTCCGACGCTCTTGAGGCCCTACTGAAAGAATGCCGCGCATCATTCATCGCACCGCTACTTCTTACCACCCTCAGACGAATGGCCTGACAGAACGCTTCAACCGTACTCTGAGTGACATGCTGGCCATGTACGTTAACGACGCTCATTCCAACTGGGACCAGGTTCTTCCCTTCGTAACCTACGCGTATAGCACTGCGATACAAACCACCACTGGATTCTCTCCCTTCTTCTTTACGCGACAGGAACACGGCTTGGGTCTTCGCTCGAAGGATCAAAGGCAGCACCTCCACCGGATGTCACGTAGTGGTGACGTGGTCGACGACACAAATGAAGGGGTCGATGATTGCACTAAAGAAACCTTTATTTGGGCTCACTTGCGCCCGCAAAAGAACTAAGCAACTCGGCGGCGGCGATAGCAACAAACGCGCTCGTCGGTCGTCGAACAAAGAATGCTCGTCACACTCGTCAACGCTCAATTTAAAGGCAGCACAGAACAATCTAGATAACGTCGCAAACAGCTACCAGCACGAGCTGGAACATTGTGGAAAGACACCCGAGTGGCCGGAACCTTCGAGACAGATCTCGATGCATCTTGCGCCACAACAAAACTCATAAAGGTGTGACTCACGACATCGAGCATTAACAAACAAAAATTACGGAACTGATACGCGGTCCAGAATCAGAGTGATAAGCCTGTATGCCGGCGGCTGTTAAAAACAACAAATACTGTTTGAAGGTTTCGCGGCAATATAAAAACTTGTGCAATATGCTAGGCTATGTGCAATACCTATCTCAACCGACTCGTGATGGAATTATTCTTGTCCTTTTAGTTCAGTACCGTCTCCTGCCGATATCAAAGCAGAAAGTGGAAAATCTGGAAAATGATGATACTATTGTCATCGGGATTGCACACTTCTTACATTTACGGAAACAGAATGTAGTTTTAAATGGCAGTAGCTGTAGTTTTGTCTATTACAAGTGACATGCCCTGGACGTCCACTCATAGGTCCACTCATTTTTCTAGTTCTCATTAATGTCATCTAATTCCTAAGAGCTGCAGTTCCATGCTTAGTATTGTTTTTATTCTGCTGTCGCAAATGAGAGTACTTACAGACCGCTTGAGGACAAAGTCTATCACATAGAACGGCAGTCTAAAAAATTCTGTTTTTCAACAACAAGAAGTGTATCCAAGTGAGCGCAAGAAACTTTCAAATGGGTAATCCTATATATTTAAATTTGCAAATATTTGCGCATGACATATTCCGTAGATAGAACACTGGCTCTGCATATATGTGATATGGTTACTCAGAGTGAAAGACCACTGAGTGTTTTTTCCAGAATTTTAATGTATCTTTGGAAGTCAAGCAGGCTTCTTATCAGGCGTACCAGAATTTGTGGTTTGCTGCAAAAGAGTGCAAATATTTAATGATATTGTTACGCCCTTAGCGTCGCGGCCGAGACGTTCTAGCCGGTCCAGTACGCTGTACACACGGCCAGCGGGAACGACACAGGTGCCACAAGACAAAGGACGAACGGGCGCGCACACTTGTTCTTCCTCTACATTTTTCTTCCTCCGTGCTCTGTTTGAGAACAAGTCCGTAACACTTCCCCCGTCGCAGCCGAAGTCCTCTGGGCGAGTCAATCGTCAGAATGAGGATGACAGGGTTTCAGACGCGCGACGTGGGCAAGCTCAGTTCGTGAAAAACGTCGGCCACTTTTGGTAAGGCGCGCAATCCGATATTTGAGGTCACTAATGGCCTCGAGGATAACATAGGTACCGATATAGTGCGCAAGAAGTTTCTGACTTAAGCCACGCTTCCTTAGTGGACGTCAAGGCCAGACCATCTCGCCAGGGAGGTAGGTGACGTGGGGATGGTGGTCGTCGTAGCGGGATTTCGAGCGCTTTTGTGAAGCGAGGGTTCTCAGGCGGGCTATCCGGCGGGCAAGAAGCCCGGCAGAGGATCTCGGCAATCGCAGGATCGTCGTTCGTGGAGAACGCGAGGATGGTGTCGACCCGAGAGACGAAGACTCCGGTGAGGCTCCAGTTGTATCGGTGCTGTGTGTAGCGCCAGGGATCGCTACCCGGCTTCCGCACCACAATGTTACGCCCTGAGCGTCGCGACCGAGACGTTCTAGTCGGTTCAGTACGCTAATACACACGGCCAGCGGGAACGACACAGGTGCCACAAGACAAAGGTCGAACGGGCGCGCACACTTCTTCTTCCTCCTCCTTCTTTCTTCCTCTGGGCTCTGTTTGAGAACAAGTCCGTAACAATATTTTATGTCCTCTGCTATATTATTCTAGCGGTTTTGAAGGGATTTTAGTAAAGAATCATAAAACAATAAAGGGCAGTGAACACTATGTGCTGATATTTACAAATATATAAGTGTTGTATTTATGGTGTTGTACCATGTCTTTTTTTCATTGAAATATTTTTTACCTTAGTGTTGTACTTGAGAGATCAAATAAAAGATGTTGCACACGTTCCTCGTTTATTCCTGTGATTAGTCTGGGCGTATACGTCCCTTGGCTGTAATGCCCAAAAGGATGTACGACTTAAAGCTTTAAAGGATGGCGCAGATTTTCTGATACTTTAACTAGTATGGCTTTAAAAAATCTAAAATATAATCATCGCCATCCATTGGCTTGCGAGCAATAAGCGCGCTGACCACCGAATTCAGCTGCGAATTTACAGCATCGAGGTCTTCTTGTGCCTTGCGTAACGTTGGTGTCTTCCTTGGGCCATGCACGTCCAACACAAACATCGGATTGATTCTGCTGCCATTTGCTTCAACGGTGGAAGCCTGTGAGGTCAGGTCCCGAAAAATATCCGCATTGATTGTTTACCAATACCAAAAATTCGTGCTACGAAAAGGCAGTATCTATAAAAAGGCGCAATAGCGTGTGCATTTTGTGTTTCGGCTATATTAAATATGCAAATGCTCTAGTAATTGCATGGCGCCCGGCGAAATATATCTCCGAAACAGACTTTTATGCGTTGACCGATTGTAAACAAAAACGGTCAGTGTTCAACTAATGTTTTAAAAGAAACAGCACCCCAAGGTCAAGGTGCAGTTGGCGGCACGATATTTTGAAGTAACTGTTGGTAATGCTGCAAACCGCACACTACAAAGGCAGAACAGCAACAATGCCATGACTGCATGAACGCTTTGCAAAACTCCTTAAGTCAGCTTCTCTGCACAGTGAAAACCTGTTCACAATAACGCACAATGAGAGCAAGAAGGAGCTCAAAAGCTTGAGATACACGCAAAATATCACACATTACACGCACTGTATGTTATTTTTTTTCTGTCATGGACCATCGCTCGGAAAACTGCTCGCTTTCTTGTTATATTTTTCTTTCTGCAGGCTACGCTCGCTAATGCGTAAGCTCCGTTCGGAGCCCGCGGTGTAGCCCTCATTGAACATTTTGGCAGTAATCATTGTGTTAGAGTGCCCTCAAGATCAGCTGTGATGTTTGATATGCATGGTAGCCCACAGTACTCAATTCCAGTATTGTTTGTACGAAATTGTTAGTGTCGCGTAAGATATCAGATACGCGGCGATCGTGGTCTCTTTCGAAACACTCAAAACGGCCTAACGAAATATGTGAAATCTGGAAAAAAGATACTGCCTTTGTTTTCTTACAGGTGCGCAACAACTTTACAGCAAAAAACACTTACTTGAACCATATTTTTTATATGCGCCCCGATGGTCGATTGCGATGCACGCTGCTGCCATGTTAGCCCTTGAGAGATGCTAACTGGGACCAGTGCGCCCCAGCGCACATTCAGCGCTTCTCCCAGTGCGTTGCGGTTGCCAGCGACACACCCAGTGTCAAAACGCTAATCCGAGCATTTTTCTCTCATCGTACAAGTGCAACAAGTGTCTTCCCGTCCCTGCTCCAGTGCATATCACACACCTCCGGCGCCCTCAGAAGATCCAGTGCGAAACCAGCCCGAAAACATACTGGTTTCGCACTGCAAGACACTGGGAGAGGCTGGTTTGCTGCTAGGTTCAAAATATGGGGCTGTCACATGTATTCCTGAATCATCGGTCTCACCATGTCTCAAGAGAACCGAAAACACTTTACACCACAATCAAGAATACACCGAGTACTCAGTTCGCACACAGCAAGCCAGGACAAGCAAACGCATCAACGGGTTTCGTCACTTCTCTACTAGCTAGCAGAGCGTTAGGAACGCCTCAATCTGCCTCCAAGTGTGAAAGGTAATGTTAGAAGCGCTTCGGTGTAGAAACGCTCCCACACATGCATCTAATTTCGGCTAATAAAAACGTAAAATGTAGCTTTGCAAAGTGCCGTTCTACATGCCAGAGCCACAATTCGATGCCAGTAGACGTGATAGCTGGCCTTTGCTTCGTCGATGCTGCGTCGTTTGGGGCCGTATCTGGTGCGTACACATACGACGAGACCCAGATAGTCACTTTAGCGTGCCGCAACAGCTTTTACAACATCGCAGAGAGCTGTGACAGCTGCGATCTACATGCAGCGCAGCGCAGGATGCATATCGGTAGCGTCTTGGGTCCTCGCGACTACGTCACGACAGCTCGACCAATCGCAGTCTACGGCGCAGCCGGCGGCGTGTCTCAAGGTGCCGGCAGTGCCGGTCGCGTATCTTCACAAAACAAAGACACTTCGCGCTTGTTTCTGCCTAAATTTAATTAGATAGTTGAGTTCCCGGCGTGAGAAACTGTTATAAGCTATTAATATCTCGATTTCTGCAAAAAGTGCTGCAGTGTCCCCTTAAGGAAGGCTTCACCGTTGTCTTCATGATAGTGCCTAGCCTTTATCATCTAAATGAAAGTTTGCGTTTAGGTTTTGCTGGGTCTAGCAGGTGTCACATTATGCTCCATGTCTTAGCCATACCCATTCCGTTTTCCATTTGATTGCATCTGTCTCCCCAGTTTTGCTCGCAAGCATTTTGTGCGTGTTATTTTATATCCTTATTAAGCTTCGCTATCCTTCTTCTAAGACCCCGGTTCCATTTTGTTTCTTAGGTTGTTTTTTTTTCAGAACTCTGCTTGGCTTCCAACAAGTGCAATAGCCGGCTGTCTACGACCTCTGGAGCATCTTCTCTTGTACAATTTTAGTGTACTTTTGGACATCTCGTTTAAGCCTTGATCTCTACCTCAGACTTGAGGCTTCCTCCTTCTACCCTTGTCCGGTGCTCCTTTTTATCGTTTACGCCGGTTACACCACTTCTCGATGCTGCTTATGGATGGAATTTTCTCCGCGGTTCTCCAGTCTATATACTTGTCCCACTCAGTGATTTTGCTTTTCTTGATTTTGCGCGTATTCGACCCTCCTTCTATATTGTTTACGATGATATAATGGTCGCTGCCTAGGTTTAATTCAAGGTTGTATCACTCCAGACCTTCTATGTTCTTTGAAAATGTGAAGTTCGGAGACGTGTCCTTGCTTACACTGTTTCCCATCCTCGTCGGGATGTTTGGGTTGTTATTCAGTGGGAAGTCTTGCTCCTGAATATCTTCCCATAGTTGCCTCCCTTTGGGGCATTGTCTGCGGTAACCCCATGCTTAATGTTGTGCATTATAGTCACCTACTATTAGTAGCTGTTGCCCTCTGCATATATTTTAGCCTTTTGCATTAATGCTCAGAATCTGATCTTTTTCTGCTCTGGCGATCTGTACACGTTGAGTATAAAAATATTCGGCTCTGTGATGGTCCTGGCTAATACCTTCATGAGCACAAGTTCTATGTACTGGATCCTATGTCGTGCTCCTGAGCTGCCACATTTCTTTTTACTAGCATTGCCACCCTCGTTTCGTCTGCTTTGTTACTATGAAAAACTTGGTATCCTTCCAATTTCGCGGAACTTCCTGTTTCCTGCAGCCCTATTGCTTTTCTGATGGTTTACGATGTCGCTGTTGCACTGGTCTACTTCTCCTAAAACCTCTGCAATTCCACTACCAGACTTGATTGTTAATATTCTTCATTCTGTCCGTCTTGAAGCTGAAGTATCGCTGCCTCTGCTGCTTGCTGCCAGCATTGTTGGCTGCCCACTCAACCTGTATTAGGCTAATATTCTCTGCCTGTTTTTGCATACCGTCATTTAGCATCTAATTCAGTGCTTTTTTGTGCGTTTATTTTATTCATAAAATCTGTGAAGTTTGTGATCCCACTGTCTAGCTTCGTGAAGCCATTTTACAACCTTGTGACCTTAGGTTTTCAGGTCTTGCGAAGATCCCGTGTCATTGCTTTTGCGTTTTGCCGGTGGTGGTTGTAGAGGTCTCATGTCCTTGTCTCTATTGTTCTACGAAATAGAATCCCTTTTCGAAAGAAGATATTCACGTGACATCACCTGCGGATTTTTGTTGTCCAACAGACTTCTTCACCTGCGCTGCTCAATGTAGGAGACTATCACCCCTTCGGACGCGTCAAGGCCTTTATACAGCACAAAATGACGATGTGTTTGAAAAGTGACAAGACAAACAAGGAAAAGCATTTTACCTTCAGACGTATTGCGATGCGTTTCTAATTCGTGGAGGAAAAGAGCATGTAATCTCGGTTATCCAATCTCAGCGTGCTAGAGACGAATTTTGCAAACTTAAATTAATGGCGTCTTAGCGCTGTATTATAAAAGACACCGCTATTAAAACTAAGTCATCTCTCGTCTCATGAGCAATCGTTATCTTTATTTAAATGAATTGTGATCTCCTAATGGGGTACGTGCGTACAGATGTTAACAGCATTTTCGAAGCAATTCCAATAACAGCGCTAACGTGGTGAGCTGGAAGGTGAAACTGACATGCGGTTGATATGCAGGGCTGATGCGCAATCGTTTTCTTTTCTTATACTTGTCTGCCATGAATGTATACATTTATGTGAGAAGATGAAGCTGTGGGAGCGACAAATATACGAGAAATAACATTATACAGAGTGCCAACCTAACTCAGTGCCATGAGGTGCAGGCATTTTAAAATAACCATGCAGCTGGTAACCTGCACAGCAGTAATTCATTATCTTTACATCATACAGTAACAGCACAGATTTCTTCTGCATAATGAGTATTAGCTGTCTTCAATAATGTCGTGTCTTCAGAGCGACCTAAGTACATTAGGAAGTGGCGTTAGGTCACAGCATCAAATTGCCTATATTGGAGCTGACGTCAACTAGGCATATGTTCTAGGAGCCGTCTGAAGTTGAGTGCAGCGTTGTCATTCTTACTTTCTGTATATTATTGCGTCAGTTCCCTAACATGTCACTTGAGAAACACGCTCATAGCCTACTTGCACAGGTCAAGGTGCGAGGACATACAAAATAATATATATCCAGCAAGACGGCCAGCAAATGGATATGCACGTCCAAATGTAGAATACGTTCGGTGTTCAATAAGTGCGATGGTATTTATAGAATATCTATGCACGCCTCTCCGCGCCGCAGTAGTTTATAGTCTCAAAATAATAGGCTCTTATACCGTGGTGCGCGTGTTGCAAACTCCATCGATCATTGCATTTCCCCTTTCGGCGTAATAAAAAAATATAGCATCGTCTTGTACACCAAAGCATGCAATACAATTTATTTTTATTTAAATTGAAAATTAAGTGTGGCAGTCTGCAGCTTCTCTCTCTGGTGCGCTGAGAAGTGAAGCGTCGAATGCGTCTCTCATCAAGGCAGAGAAAGTGACGATCAGTGCACCACTATGAAGTAGGTGTTGAGCAATCGCGTTTGGTGTCTTCGCACAAGTATCACACACGTATGCGGGAGGTTTTAACATGGCAAATTGTCGACCGTTTTTTTTTACCACAGGGGAGAGCTGCTGGTAACTTTGCGTATGGCGGCGACGCGATGCTTCCTGCTGGCGCGAGCACTACGGCTGCCTCGACATGTCTTCTCCGAGGCCATTCGTCCCAGCTTCCAAGCGGTCATCTGAAGGGCGCCAGTGTCCTTGAAATGCCACCATCATCTGTTCTTCCGTCACTACTGCTATCACAGGAATGTATATGCTGCTGCGCAATTAGTGTCGAAAAGGTCCAGCTTTGCGCTTTATGAAACGAGAAAGGTGGCTTTGGTTTGCTGTGATAACAGACATTGCTTCAATGTCTACGATATACATGAAGAAGGCGTTAAAAGATTGAAAAATCGACTTTGAGGACGAGCTTCGAACAGAAGTTGCGGTATGCTTATACATTATAGAAATATTATTATAAAAATGTTGTTACCAAAAAAATCGTTTGTGCACACAAACTATGAAAATATAATAATACAGTTAAGTGCACCTATATCTGTCCGATTTCGCCGTAAACTTCAGTGTGTCGAGGTTTTCTGCTTTCATCACAAAGGCTAGTTTAATCACAACTCAAGCTCAATGAGCGCCAACTAGCAGCCTACGCAATAGACCACCGATTAAGGTCGTGGCTGGTCTCAAGGGGAATCACGCACTTCCAATGGCTGAAGTCACTGGAACTCTGAATGCACCGAATTTTTTACCTTCGCCACGCTCGCGCTTTGTCCAGACGAGATCTCGCAGTCTGGCGCACATTTAGGTCGATAGAGAAAAATGTTGTTTTGCCTTGAGCGCATCAAATATCGCGCAACACAAAGGAAGTTGGAAATTTCCAGAATTGATGATCAGGTTTGAATGAGTACATGCGGAATTTGCTTTGCACACGATTCGGTACAGGCAACAAATTATTTCGTTTATTAGCTCATTGACCATGGAGATCATTGATGAAGCGAAAACTAAACGTGTACGATTGCAACATCAGTTTACAACATTCCCGCCATTTCGAGGTGGAGCGTGCCCTCCTTAGGGCTAAAGTCAATGAAGCACTGAAAGTACCTCAGCTCGTTTCTCTTTGTTGCCACTCAGCTTATTGGTCACTCATGATCACATGGTTCGATGCCAGCATGAATACTCCCCTGGGTCGAGCAGCTCAACGTGCGCAACGCTTACGTGGTGACTGTCCGACTATGGTGGCTAAAGGGCCACAATGACCCTGGATGACTGTCGGTATAAGGTGTGTAAAGGGCCCGCATAGTGATGCGTGCGTGGAGAATAAGTATTATTCTCCACGCATGAATCTTGAAACATGAGTAACATCATATAACTATTTTCCGAAAGATATCGATGCGGTCTTCTTTTGGTGTATCTAAATGCTTCCCAAAGCGCAGGTTGCATGTAAACTAAGGCATTTGCGGGTTCATTCAGCTGAGCACGATAAGGTTGTCCCACAAGGAGCATCTGCCCTATTAGATGGGTGCCATTTCTTTGGCATAAGTAAGTATTTCCACTTATCCAGCATACCGTTAATTATAATTCAATAATGGGTCTCCATAACAATTACGTGAATATATTGCTGTTCTTATCTTGAACAGCCAATTTTTCTGATACGCTGCTTCTTGAATTTCCCGTTTCTGGTGATCGACGATAATTTCTCCGGCAGTTCGTAGCTAGGTCTGCGCTTTGTACTGACGCTTACTGGTCGGGATTGTGTCATTCCAATTAAAGTTTCATCGCCTATATTAAAAAGTATTTCAGGGAACAGACATTTTAGGAACTGGTACGTAAGAATATCACGTCATAGGAATTGCCTGCCAATTTACAATGGCGCAACACGTATTAGCAAGATACTAAGAAACTGGCCCGCACCAATGTATTCATTTATTAATAGGATCACTTTGGTTTTGATTAATTCCTAAAGTTGAAGAGGGATGCAGTTGCTATCAAATTTCTCTCTAACATCTGACCTAAATATTGTTACTTAGCTGTATTCGCTGTTTGTGATGAGGATGAAGAAGTGCAACAAACTCCGAGAAGATGACGACGCTGAGTGTTGTGAAATCGGTACCCTCATCAACGTTAGTTGTGCGGACAGCTTTGGGACTGTAAATCTTCCACATAACATCACTTGGTGGAGGTGAATCTATTCGATCCCCTGTCAAAAGCTGGATCTCCGCAGCGGTCGCCACATCGGAACCACCACAATGACTACGGACGCCTCTATCTCTACAGCCGCCGCACCTGATGTTGTAATGGCCCACCCCCGTGACCCCGGAACCTTCTGCGGGACCGACGACGTCGACGCAGACGACTGGCTAGCCCTATACGAGCGCGTGAGCAAGCACACCAGGTGGGAAGCCACACTCATGCTAGCGAATGTTATATATTTTACTTGGGTAGGACCGCGCGGGTGTGGTTTGAAACACACGAAGACGAGCTAACATCTTTGGATATTTGCACACAGAAGCTCCACGACCTATTCGGGAAGCCTATTGGCCGCCACATTGCCGCCAAAAAAGCGCTCGCCTCTCGCGCCCAAACGTCTACGGAGTCTTATCTCACTTACATCCAAGACGTCCTGTCTCTATGCCGCAAAGTCGACGAAGGCATGCCTGAGGAGGATAAAGTCGGCCATATAGTAAAAGGCATTGCCGACGATGCCTTCAACCTCCTGTTGTGCAGGGATTTCTCCACCGTGGACTCTGTGCTGCAGGTGTGCCGACGTTTCGAGCAGGCGAAACAGAGGCGCATATCTCACCGTTTCGACCAGCTGCCGAACACGGCTTCTAGCTCCTCCTCTATCGATATCCCGACTCCTCGACCGCCTACTAACGACAGCACTTTGACACGCATTGTCCGCCAAGAGCTTGAGGCAGTGACTCCCGCGGCCTCGCTGTCGCATACACCCGACAACACCCTGGCTACTATATCACTTATTAAGGCTGTTGTTCGCCAAGAGGTTGCGAATATGGGCCTCCCTTCTACCAGCACCACCGACACTACGGATTCAGGACCTGCCCCTCCAGTAATTGCTGCCGCCTCAACCAACGCCGGTTTCTTGCCCCGATATCATTACCGTAACCCAAATGAATGGCGTACCCACGACAATCGCCCCATCTGTTTTACTTGTTCTCGCGTTGGCCACATTTCCCGCTACTGCCGCAGTCGCTGGTACACGCCATCTCGTCAGTACACCTACGTCGACCGCCGCGGAGACTATGCCCCTCGCTATTCCCCACCTCGCCCCGTCCAGACCCGTGCTGACCCCGGTTCCACTGTCCGTGCTGCCAACCGTTCACCATCCCCGCAAGCACGACGTTCGCGTTCTCCTCTTCATCGCCGCTGTTCGCTATCGTCCTATTCTGGCCACGTACCGGAAAACTAGCCAATGCAGCTCCCGGAGGTGACGCTGCGTTTATGACCCGGACCGAAAAACCTCTGTTGAACCCTGCCCTACAAAATAATCGTATCGACGTCCTTGTGGATGGAGTTCCCGTTTATGCTCTAATTGATACAGGCGCCCAACTGCCCGTTCTCAGCTCCTCATTTCGCTGTCGCATCAAGAAAGTCCTTACGCCAGCCGTCTCGTCCACAGTTCGCGTCTCCAATGGCAGCCCTGCTGCCGTGGTTGGCATGTGTACGGCGCGAGTTACAATTGCTGACCGTCATGCCCCAGTGTTGTTCACCGTCCTACATGAATGCCCCCACGACGTTATCCTTGGCATTGACTTCTTAACAGCCCACTCTGTCCTTATTGACTGCTCCAGCGGCCTACTTCGCTTGGACCTTACGCTCTGCTCCGAAGACCCCTGCTGCTCACCCCGCCTTCGATCAGCACAGTTTAGCCGCCCTCCTCCTGAAACTGCCATTTACATCCCTATGTCGCCATTTCCACCCGTCCCAGATGGCGATTATCTCGCTTGTCCCATTACTGATGTCATGCTGCAGCGGCACGTCACCCTTCCTCATCTAATTGTGCACATCTCCCAGAACCGCACCACTCTCCCTGTCCTTAACTTCAGCTTTTCAACTCAAGTTCTGCCCGAGGGAATTTCATTAGCTGCGCTGTCCACGATTAGCGATTGTGTCATTTCAGCTCTGTCTACAGATCATACAACTGTCGTCCCTACCAACAACCCCTCGTCGTCCACATCGCGCCCTGATCCACTTAACAGCATGATTGCTGCTGATCTGCAACCTGAATTCGCCGCTGAGTCACACAAGCTTTTGTTTACCTACAGTGACCTTTTCGACTTCGGTACCCGCCCATTAGGTCAAACGACAGTTGTCGCCCACCGCATTGACACCGGTGACGCCAGTCCTATTCACAGGCGGCCCTATTGTGTTTCGCTTGCCGAGCGACGAGTCATTCAAACAGAGGTCGAAAAGATGTTAGCGAACGACATAATCGAGCCTTCCAGTAGCCCTTGGGCATCCCCTGTCGTGTTGATCAAAAAGAAGGACAACAGTTGGAGATTCTGCGCTGACTACCATCATTTGAATAAGATAACCAAAAGAGATGTATATCCTCTTCCGCGCATCGACGACGCGCTTGATAGTTTACACGGAGCCAGCTACTTTTCATCCATCGACCTTCGTTCCGGCTAGTGGCAGATTTCTGTCGACGAGAGAGACTGTGAAAAAACAGCGTTCATCACCCCTGACGGCCTTTATCAATTAAAAGTCATGCCTTTTGGCCTATGTAACGTACCTGCAACTTTCGAATGGATGATGGACTCATTGCTGTACGGCTTCAAGTGCACGACTTGTCTTTTTTACTAAGACGACGTCATTGTTTTCTCGTCCACTTTTGACAGCCACCTCTCTCGCCGAGCTATTCCGCCGCGCCGGCCTTCAACTCAAAGAAATGCAGTTTCGGCCATCGAGAAATCAAAGTGCTTGGTCACTTGGTTAACGCTTCCGGTGTTCAGCCTGACCCTGACAAGATACGTGCCGTCAAAGAGTTTCCCACTCCGCGTTCATCCAGCGATGTCCGAAGCTTTGTTGGCCTATGTTGATGATGATGAACTGGTTTTTTTTGGCGCGAGGGCATCTTAGGCCAAAGAGCGCCAAACACAAGGTGAAGTGTCAACTAAAGTTAATGAAATGTTCTATGTGTGGTGTTTATGATGAACTTAAAATCGGTGGTGTATAGGGCCTAAAAGTTATTTCGGAGTGTATAGTCTAAAAACAGTGGCGTATAGGGCCTAAAACATTGAATTTCGATGTATAGTAGTCCGAGTAAAAAGAAAAAGAGAGCTATCTAAGTAAAAGAAACGGGCTTACGCCCACGTTGATGAATAATTCCGTATAAAAAGCCTACTTTAAATAAATATTTAAAAACTCTATCTAAAGAGAACATTGGATCATCACCAAGAAAGATGGACGGATGTGGGGGTATATGTTGCTTGTGTAATTCGAGAAAATGATGTCTCCTTTGCTGTTGAAGTCTCGGACATTGAATTAGAACATGGATGACTGTTAGTCGGTCTCCGCATCTCGGGCAATGTGGTGCAGGAGCGTTTGTTAAAAGGTATGAATGTGTTGTATACGTGTGACCTATCCTCAGTCTGCACAGAGCTATTTCTTTGAATCTGTTTCGTTTTTCTGTAGTGTACCTGCCTATTGTTGGTTTTATTGTGTGTAGTTTATTCTCAGTTGCTGTGTCCCACTCCTCTTGCCATTGTTGTTGAATCATGTTTTTGATGTGTGGCTTGAGGTCCTGATATGATATGTTGTCAATGTCTGTAGTGTTTCGAAGGGCAGCTGATGTAGCAAGCCTATCAGCTGCCTCGTTACCTGGTATAGAGCGGTGGCCTGGCACCCAACACAGTTTAATTTTAAGTTCTAGTTTATTGGCAGACATAGGAGTGTTATAGAGAGAATTCAGGACTGGGTTCTTATTATGCCCCTTCCAAAAGAATAGGGACGTTAAAACACTGAGGGAGTCTGTATAGATGATCGATGTCTGTATTTTATTTTCTATAATATGTCTTACAGCTAGCAGGATTCCATGGCATTCAGCGGTAAATATACTTGTATGTCTGTTAAGTGTTTTTGAAAGTGAAAATTGCGGTCCATGTGCTGCACAGGACACTTGAGCAGACTTTGAAGCATCACTGTAGTATTCATCACAAGTGTACTTCGCCTGAAGTGACATGAAGTGCTGCTGTATGGCAATAGGGGATGCGTGCTTCACCACTTCAAGAAACGACAGGTCACAATTAACACCGTGCATTTCCCAAGGGGCAATAAGGTCTTTTATGGAAGTTGTATGAAGACTGGTAACCGGAACGTCCAGATGTTCAATATGCGGGGCAACTCTGATTGGGTATGGTGGTATTAGGGATGGTTTTCTTGAGAAAAGAGCTGTGCCAGTTTTGTCAAGCAGGAGCCGGCGACATGGATGATCCAGTTGGCACAGTGCCTTCATAGCATAAGTTGGAGAAGTAAATTGTCTCCTTCGTTGCAGTGACCATCGGTTCGCCTCGACATAAAGGCTAGCAATTGGGCTAGTTCGAAAAGCGCCCGTGGCGAGGCGAAGACCGAGGTGGTGCACGGGATCGAGCAATTTTAGCGCAGAGGATGATGCTGACCCATAGACCATGGAGCAATAGTCAATGCGTGATAGAACTACACTATTCAGAAGGCTCAGAAGGCAGTCTCGGTCTGTGCCCCATGACCGGTGAGAGAGAATTTTTAGCAAATTCATTGCTTTGAGACACTTCAGTCCCAACTGTTTTATGTGGGCAATGAAAGAAAGTTTTTCGTCAACAACTACGCCAAGAAATTTGTGTTCCTTTTTAAGTGCTAGGCCCTGACCATTCAATGTTATGTTGGGGTCAGGCCTGATGCCACGCTGCTTAGACAAAAGTACACAAACACTCTTTTCAGAGTTAAATTTAAACCCATTGTCATCAGCCCACCTGGACAATTTGTTTACACCTAGCTGAATCTGTCATTCACAGATGGCCAGGTTGCAAGATTTGAAGCTTATCTGGACGTCATCAACATATACAGAACAATAAATAGTTTTTGGCAGCACGCTTTTTAAAGAGTGCATTTTGACTATGAAAAGTGTGCAACTGAGAACGCCACCTTGAGGGACACCATTTTCCTGTATGTACTGCTTTGAATATGCATTGCCAACACGAACTTTGAATGTCCGTTCAGACAAGTAACTTCGTATTGTATTCAACATGTTCCCTGTGATGTCAAGAGAGAAGAGGTCGCGGATGATACCATAGCGCCAAGTGGTATCATATGCTTTTTCAAGATCGAAAAAGACAGATAAACAATGTTGTTTATGTACAAAAGCATCCCTTGCATAAGACTCAAAGGCAATGAGCTGATCAGCTGTTGACCGCCCAGCTCTAAAACCAGCTTGATTTTGATGAAAAAGACCATTGTATTCAAGGAAATGGAGAAGGCGACGATTAACCATTTTTTTTCAAAAAGCTTGCATAAACAGCTGGTTAGTGCGATAGGCCGATAACTAGCAGCAAGTGTGGGTTCTTTTCCGGGTTTTAATATGGGGATGATGATCGCTTCCTTCCATGCTTTAGGAAAGCATCCTGTGGCCCATACTTTATTATACAGGCAGAGTAGGGTTTCAAGAGTGTCCACATGCAAGTGCCTGAGCATTCCACATGTGATCCTGCCAGGACCTGGTGCTGTGTTACCACATGCGTCTAGTACAATCTTCAGCTCCTGCATGGTGAATGGGCTATTGTATCCTCCTGTGGATGGTCTTTTATCATGTATGTGCTTCCTCTCCTCTCTTGCCTCGTGCCGTAAAAAGGAATCTGTATAGTGCGCTGAGCTGAATATGTATTCAAAGTGTTGCCCTAGTGTGTCTGCTTGGTGTTCAAGAGAGTCACCACTGGTGCTGACAAGGGGCGTTGGGATTGTGCTACATCCTTTCAGTGCTCTTATCCTGTTGTGAACTTTGTGTGCATCCGAATAAGAGTTCACAGAAGAAAGGAATGATGACCAGCTTTCTCGCTTGGAAATGCGTCGAACATGTCTGCCATTTGCCTTTGCACGCTTGAACGCTATTAGGTTTTCGGTTGTGGGGTATCGGCGTAGTCTCGACCATGCCCTGTTTTGAGTTTCACGAGCAGTCTTACATTCTGCATTGCACCAGGGTCTTCGTTTATTTCGTGGCTTGCTTGACGTCTGTGGAATGTATTTTTCTGCTGCCTCTATAATGTGCAGCGTGATCGAGCGCTGAGCTTCATCAACGCCTAAGTCAGCAACTGATGAACAAGCCAATGATGAGTGTTCCCTGAACAACTCCCAGTTGGCTGCATATTCTTTAAAATTTCTAGGATTAGATGCATTTTCATTTTTATTACGAGCATACTTTACAGAGATCGGAAAATGGTCACTTCCATGTAGATTGTTAATTACGACCCACTCTGTAGCTGCTAAGAG
The DNA here is from genome assembly GCF_055883805.1 of Amblyomma maculatum. Lineage (NCBI taxonomy): Eukaryota > Metazoa > Arthropoda > Arachnida > Ixodida > Ixodidae > Amblyomma > Amblyomma maculatum. The sequence goes on from NC_139346.1 coordinate 49,255,141, forward strand.
CATTGGAGAGCCAATAGCTAAATCTATGGATGTGTATGTGTTATGTAGTATGTTGTAGTATGTTGGCTCTTTTGTGTTAAGTAGGCATGATCCAGAGGACAATAAGAATTTTTCGATTAGCACACCTCGGGAGTCCGTTCTTGTACATCCCCTTAATGGATGATGTCTCCGACCAGCAGCCATGGTTCTGGAAGTTGATCAACTAGCTTTTCAAAACTTTCGCTACATAACCTTTAATCTGGAGGAATGTACAGAGAACAAACTGTTGTTATTTTACCAAAAATAATGCTTGTATTGCCACTGCCTCTAGGTCTATATTAAGTGAGATGCTTCGGCATGTGATTGATTTTTGAGTTACAATGGCAACACCGCCAGAGGGGCGAGTGCTACCTTGCCTATCCTTCCTGAATACGTGATACTGCTTGAGGAATCTTGTGTCTGCTGGTTTTAAGTGGGTCTCTTGCAGACAAAACATGTTTGATTGGTGCTCGGCAAGAATTTCATATACATCATCCAGATTATTTAGTAGTCCCCGACAGTTCCAATAAACGATACTCTCAGTAGCCATTTTTGTAAGTGCGGGATGTGGATGAGACAGTGGGTTTAAGAGTCGCCGCCGTTATCAGGTGGCTTAACTGGCGTACGTTTTTTTCAATTTGAAGCGGTCCGGTGGGCACCGCCTCTCATTGACGGACTCCCTAGGCGCCACTGACGCTGCGGAGTCCACGCTCACCTCCATCGCCTCTGGTGAAGGCATGGAGGCAGGGGGTTTTTCCAGAGGAACCAAGTTCCTCTCAGACCTCTTTGGTGTCCCGGATGTCTGGGAGAAAGTGACCTCCGGGATTGCAAAGATTGGGGCAGCTGGTGGCTGCTTAGTGAGGAGGCGTGGTGGGAGCACGTCAGCTGCATTGCACTGCGTGCCCACCGTTACTAGATGCGGCCTGGCCCCTCTACGGGCTGCGTCAGCATAGAGAGCAGAGGAGAGAGCTCTATGTTTCTTCCGCGCCTCTCCGCATGATATATTTTCGGTAACCTTCAGATTGATCACTTCCTTTTCGGCCTGAAAGGCCACACAGGATCGTGAGTATGCAGTGTGTGCCCTCACAGTTCACACATTTAAAGTCAGTTGCATTGCAATCATCAGTTGCATGTTCATGTGTGCTGCATTTTGCACAGGTAAGGCATCCTCGGCATGACTGGCTACCATGCCCGTACCGCTGACACTTAAAGCATCTGCGGGGGCTTGGTATGTACGGGCCAACTTTGCATCGGATGAATTCCACATTGATGTATTCAGGAAGTGTGCTCCGGTTGAAAGTGAGAACAATATGTTTCGCTTTTATTTCTTCATTCATTCACCTGATTGTTATTCTTTGTACTGCCTTTACACCTTGGTTCTGTAGGCCCTCAAGAATATCTGATTCTGTTTCATTTAAGAGGTCTCGTTCAGAAACCACTCCCTGGCAGCTGTTAAGACTGCGGTGGGGCGATACCTGAACTTCAAGGTCAGCAAATGTCGTTGTTATGAGGAGTTTGTCAGACTGGCTTTTGTCTGATACCTCTATTAGCAAGTCACCAGATCTTAGTTTTTTCGCTTTATAATTAGCCCCAATGATGGCCTTCAGCGAGCTGGCTATCAGAAAACCTGATAGCTCGTTTACAGGTTTAGACTCTGATAATGAGCGCAGGACAAGGAACTTTGGAAAGTTTTCAGTTGGTGCCGCGATTTTTTGTCACTTCGGTGCGACTCCTTTTCGGAGGTCGATCAAGTTTTTTTGATGATTGTTTTTCCATGCATTATGGGTGGTCTAAGGGTTCCTAATATTCTGTCGCCTCTGTTTCACCCTTATATGCAGAGGAAGGTCCCGGAGCCCCTCACCTGGTAGACAGGTGGGGGGCCCGTCGGCCGATGCTTGACCACAACCTCGACCGCCACCGTTCACGGTTTCTTCCCTCCACCTTGCAACCTATCGCCACGGTACGGTTTACAGCTTCGGTATGGGGGCTCAGGGTCCATGGTGGCGCCAAGCACCAACACCAAGTTTACACAAGGTGCCCTTGCGGGTGTTGGCCTATGTTCCTATTTCCGACGATTCGTCCCGAACTTCGCAGTCCTTGCTCGTCCGCTCACCCAACTCCTCAAGAAAGACGCTTCATTATATTGGGGGCCTGAACAAGTTGCAGCTTTCTCAGAGCTTATTGCTGCTCTGACTACTCCACCAGTCTTGGCCCACTTCAACCCTTCCGCCAATACTGAACTCCGTACCGACGCAAGTGGCCATGGAATAGGAGCTATACTCGCTCAGCGACAAAACGGCCGTACAAGGGTGATTGCGTATGCCAGCCGCCTCCTCTCAACACCCGAACAAAATTATTCTATTACAGAGCGAGAGTGCCTGGCGCTTGTCTGGGCTATTACGAAACTCCGCCCTTATTTGTTTGGCCGCCACTTTACTTTGATAACAGACCATCATGCCTTGTGTTGGCTTTCTTCTCTCAAAGATCCTACTGGCCGTTTGGGGCGCTGGGCGCTACGATTACAAGAATACACCTTTTCCGTCGTTTTCAAGTCCGGCCGGCCTCACCAAGATGCAGGCTGGTTGTCACGTCATCCCGCCGACTCCCCTAGTCCTACAGACTCTGACGATGATGCATGTGTCTTGTCTGTCTCCGCCTTTGCTAACATTGCCACGGAACAGCACTTAGATCTTTCTCTGCATTCCATTATCCTCCTTACCTCCGACCGCCCTGACCCATCTCTCGCCTTATTTATGCTCCAGGACAACACCCTATACCGACGTAATATGCGACCAGATGGCACAGACCTTTTGCTCGTCGTTCCCCAACACCTGCGTTCCACCATCCTTGAACAGTTTCATGATGCTCCCACGTCTGGCCACTTGGGTGCCTCTCGCATATACGACAGCCTGCGCCGACGTTTCTACTGGCCGGGGCTCTACCGCTCTGTCCAGCAGTACATTGCCGCATGTGAACTGTGTCAGCGTCGGAAGAAGCCCACAATTTTGCCTTCAGGTCATATGTAGCCGATACCTATACCAACTGACCCGTTTTGCCGTATAGGCGTTGACCTCCTTGGCCCCTTTCCAGTTTCCACCTCGGGGAACAAATGGATCGCCGTCGCCACCGATTATGCTACTCGGTACGCTATTACCCGAGCCATCCCGACCAGCTGCGCAACAGACGTCGCTGACTTCCTTCTAGAAAACGTAATTCTTCATCATGGTGCTCCACGTGAACTAGTAACCGACCGTGACCGCTGTTTCCTGTCGCTAGTGGTTGATGAAATTCTCCGTTCGTGCTCCGTCCGCCACAAATTCACCACCGCATATCACCCCCAGAGCAACGGCCTCACGGAACGTCTAAACCGTACCCTCACAGACATACTGGCCATGTATGTGTCTGACGACCATCGAGATTGGGACGTCCATCTCCCCTTTGTCACATTCGCCTACAATTCATCTGCCCATTCTACCGCTGGATACTCCCCATTTTATTTATTATTTGGCCGACATCCGTTACTACCCTTCGATACCTCTCTACCCGCGGCAGACGCCACCAGTACTTACACCAGTGATGCCGTCGCTAGGGCGCATGATGCCCGCCGGATAGCTGATGTCAAGCTCTCTGCATCCCAAGACTCCCAAAAGATCCGGTACGACAGCCGCCACCGTTATGTCCACTACACTCCTGGATCTCTCGTTTTGCCGTGGCTCCCGTGCCGTCGAGTGGGCTTGTGTGAAAAACTTGCCCCGTTACACTGGCCCTTACCGTGTTCTGCGCCCCGTGACCGACGTCCCCTACGAAATTGAATCTGTGGTTCCGAAGTCCCCGTCCACAGCTCCAACCTCCGAAATAGTACATGTGTCCCGTCTAAAGCCCTATTATCAACGTTCTATTTCGCTAACATAGACCCACCGGGACTGTGCTTTTCTCGCGGGAGGGGGGTAGAGTTACTTAGCTGTATTCGCTGTTTGTGATGAGGATGAAGAAGTGCAACAGACTCCGAGAAGACGCCGACGCTGAGTGTTGTGAAATCAGTACCCTCATCAACGTTAGTTGTGCGGACAGCTTTGGGACTGTAAATCTTCCACATAACAATATCGACGAAAGGTGTCATTTTGTAAGGAAGATCTTAGACACTTATCTGCCGTCACCGCAACCTCTGTACAGCACGCGAACACCTGGGTAAGTCGAATGGCACTCTATTGCAAAATGTGTATCTATAAAACGAACGGCTGCAAATGCCAGTTTACTTCATCTGTATAATTCGCTGTTTCTCTGATGCCAAACTGTAAGCATCCTATTGAACTGATATTGAACCAAGTGCAGCCATTACTTCACTCCAAAAAGTGCAAGCCATTGAGGGCTGATATGTTTAAAAAAGGGGGTATATGACAGTGTACTTAGGTTGGCAGCCCAAGGTCCTGGTACACTTGTTAACAGATAGCTACTTCCCATGAATGGAAGAAACCAGTATAGATACAGAGCCAAGACTGAACGTTTCTGTCGAGCGTCCTGTTTATAGTTACGGCTATGGTCGCCTACTGAAATATCTTTCATGGGTTTTGTACGCAATTCTTTATATCGGTTTATTGTACCACTTTATTGCATCGGTTTATTGCACCAGGCACCTTTCGTTCCCTGCCAAGTTGGTGTCGTCTATAGGATTACTCTGAGCTGTGGCCAGGCCTGCGTTTGGCAAACCGGGCGTTGTCTAAACGAACGTCTTATGGAACACTCAAACTGTGTTTACAATACTGCAAAAAGAAACCTAGGTGTCCACTGCCTAAAATGTCCCTCTCGGTCCTGTGAGCCATCCCTTCATAAATGCACTGTCATTGCGAGAAATTCACATCAGGACACACGCGAAATGATAGAAGCCGCTCACATTTTAAAGCTAGGTCAAAATTGTGTTAGCACAGCCTCAATAGCCCTGACTAAACGCGAGTTGGAATATTTGAACCAGGCGCACAGTAGTCTTAATGTTTAGATTCCGGTGTACACTCCTTAGCCTTTAGCGGCCTGGCCTTCGTTGTTTTAGGCATTCTGTTTTTTAATGCCTTTTTGGCCTTGTAAGGCTCTTATTGCCCATTTGGCTCTTTTAGCGCTCTTAACGCCCCTTTGTCTCCTTCATCGCTCTTATTGCCGTTTTTGGTCTTTCATCGGTCTTATTGCTCTTGTGGCTCTTTTATCGCTCTTAATGCCCCCTTTGGCTCTTTTTTCGATTTTAGTCTTCGAATCTTCGGATCGTGTCATCTGTAACTGATTTTAGCTATTGGCCTTTCCCTTTTTCGCTTCTTTATAGCTTTGCCGTTCTGCCTTGTTTAGACCTGTATTGTTATCTTGCGCATTTTAACTTTGCATTCGTTGTCTTTCCGCCACGTGCAAGCTCGGCAGCTGTTATCAATTCTTTTCCTGCTACTTTTCGTACATATGTATTGTGTCGCCCACTAATTAAAAACTAGTTGAAGTCAGCGCTATGTTGTTGTTCCCTCTCTGTGTCTGTGCTTTGAAGTGCGCTGTTTAGCTTTCCAAGATGACTTACCAACTAGCCCGTTCCTTCACACTTGAGGTTCATCGGAGATACCAAAATAAACGGACGCACGATCCCCCCCTGTGTGGAGCTCATATTCGGCAGGCGTGAGCTCCATATGTGGGCTTTCCGCTATATAAGCTCATTGCCGGAGCTGTCGGGCTTGTTTCAAATCTCTACGGGACCCATCAGTACGATTTGAGATCCATATCGGGCATGGTCTTGCAGGTTTTTCCTGCATTCTGGACACTACCTCTCCTGTAAATGCTACATTTTACACGTGACCATTCTGTTTTCGATCCATATCAGACATAGTCTGTCGGTCATTTGTTCGATAAACTTGAAGCAACGTTTTTCTTCTCGGCAATGAAAAAGCTGCCTTCTAATCACTAATTTAATGTCACATGATCGTGCTATGACCACACGATTTTGCTTTGTATGCGCGTTCTCACTGACAACTGGATTTGTCTAGAGGTTAAGTGGATCCAGGGATGTAATCGGCATCCAATACAGGCATATTGGGTTATGAGTGCTAGCCGGCTTCCTGGCCAACATGACACGCGGCCGGCCTTGGGCAGCCAAATGCCCGAGCAACCGTTGTCAAACAGGTCGGCGTTCAGTCGGGGTATCAAGTTCGGGCCATGAATGCTGGCCGCCTTCTGCCCAACCTAGTACGTGGCCGACCATGGGCCGCCCAAAGGCCGAGCTACCATGGCCGACTTGGTCGGCGTTCTGTAGGGTGCCAGAGCTTAAGCTTTGGTTGATGGCCGCCTTCCGCCAACCATGGGCCGCCATTCGACCGAGCTTTGAGTGCCGGCAGGTCGGCCGCCGACCAGCTGCCGATGATCGGCCATAGGTCGGCAGTCAGCGAATGCTGTCTGGGTATTATGCAGTGCTTTACTATTGTACCGGGGTTCACTCGCTCCCTCCCTCTCTCCTGTCTCTTTGTAGCTCTCAGGTTGCCATCGCCTCAGGGGCCGACGGATGACAGCAGAAACAAGGGATATGTATCGTCCGTGAGGCCCAGTCGGAGAAGCCAACAATGGCAAAGAGGAAAAGAATATATTGGAGGGCGGATTGGGAGGCTGATTATTTTTTTAAACCAAGCGCTCGTGGCTGCTGCTGGACGGCCGCGCTGCTACCTCTATAAGCGCTCACTTCAGAGCTTGTTGGAAGCACTACAAGACCTGTGACCGTTTCTTATTCCTTTAATTTCTTCCTTCGTTACTTTTCTTTTACATTGTTCCGTGTATAATTTCGTTCTTTTGCGCCTATACATGTTACATGTGCTGTGGTTTGTGCTTGCCACATATTTTGTGAACAGCAGAGCTGTGAAAGTTTTCTGAAGTATGGAGTAAAGCATCGGTGGGAAACCATCGCCATTGTCGGACTGAGAGAACGCCGTCATCTTACATCGTGAGTATATATCTTTGCAGCATGCCTTTGGCCTATACGGGGTTCGGTACAATCTCTTGTCAATACCAAATGTTCTGGTTTCGTATCATTCTGTAAATAACTGCGCAAAGCAGGACTTTCAAGGGCTAGGCGAATTTTCGTCAGGGTTACACGCAACGGAGTGCGTGGACTTATTTTGCTGGCTTCGATACGGACAAGATTTGCGCTGAAAACTCAGAAGCCGTGCATAACAGATGAGAGTGGCACCAAAGCGAGACCGAACGCTCAAGGCAGCTATGCGCGCAAATTGTCTTAAGTGCGCGGCGCGCCGCAATCAACTAGTAACAAGATTCTACACACCCGGCTTTGATTCTAGTAGGAACGAATGCTAGCTCGTGAAGTTTTTGTATTTTTGAGAGTTTATACAGGCCGGGTTTTGTTTTGACGTGTACATACATGTTTTGAAAACAGTCTGTGTGGTCCGTGGAATCCGATTTTACAATGGGGCGGAAATTATGTGCGTGATACCGCTTGATTATTAGGCTATAATTTAGTCGTAATGAATTATCTTTTTAATGAGAAAATTATATGGATTTGAAAGCCGTGAACAGCGCAAGTGAGCCCCGTTTCAACCTTTTTCTCAATGACCCCTGCATTCTTTCCCCTCCCTCCGAGCATGCGTTGTTTTGATTCCCCCACAAGCACGCGTCTTCACGTGCTGCACCGGACTGGTTTCGCCACCGCGGTAGCCGCTGTTCGGAAGAGGAAGAAAATAACAAGCAAAACGGAACACACGCCGCGTGTGCACTGCGCTGCCCGTGTCACTGCAAAGTAAACAATGCGCATTGACGGCCGGTGTGGGGTGACCATACCACCCGAGATATATCGTCCGCGAAGCGCTCGATCATGGCGCGCACTTTCGGGCGAACTTAGATAGGACGTCAGGTCGTCCTGTTTGACAATATCAGCTCTTCCTGCCTCACGTGCCGTATACATAAAGTGCACGTCATAGCCATCGCAGAAATGTTGAAACCGAAACGAAGTCTACCAACAAATGAAATTCTGTTATAAACTATTCAGCGACTTAGGTGAATAACAAAACAGTCGAAAACAGCAAATGTAAATGGTGCTCTAATGAGCAATATGCATAAATAGGGGGTTGATTAGTTACAGTAATGGAGTGTTGCGTCAGAATTCTGTGCGCCCGTGACTGCAATAAATATTACTCATATTGCTCTAAGCTCTGGCATTGGCAACCCCATCCAAAGAACTGATTAGTAGTGATAAATAGTTTACAGCTGTTGATGAAAAGGCAGGCCATCATCCTATTATTGCGGACATATAAGCTCCTTTTTGTACCTCGGTTTCTAGCAATCAAAAGTTAATTTCGTTCCCTATTTCTAGGGACGCTGGACCTCTTGCAACACCCACTGTTAAATGCCGTTCAGTCACAGTACAAAAAGGGTGAAATATGCATGCATTTATAGAACAGCCTGTCTTTCCATTAACAGCAGCAAATATAAGCCACTGCTGCTCGGTTCCTTGGATGTGGGCTTGTCAATCGGGGTATCTGAGATGCAGAGCCCACACCACTGTAACTGCTGCATGCATCTCATAATGGGCCTTAATTTTATTACCTATTCATATAGATGGTGAACCTCTTTCTACTGGCTTTGTTCAGTCACCGCCTTTCATTGCTTCAATTCCTATGTATCCACCACTTTCTTGTTGCTCTGAGTGTGATCATTTCATTTTATTGACTAAATCTTTTTATCGCCTGTGAATGATTTCTCCTAAAGATACACGCTTTTTTCCCTTTTAGATGCCCATCTGGAGTGGTTTTCACATAGAAATAGATCGATTCAGTAGAATCATTTGTGACCTGTGTCCAGAAGACATGTGTTCTATGACTGGAAGGGGAATTAAAGAAGAGGATAATCAATCGGACAGCCTACCTAAAATGACTTAAAGATAGCACAAAGCGAAATTCAGATTATGGTGAGTGTGATTTCTTCTGAGTTATACCACATCACTTGTTCGGTGATGTGACTACAGACGGAATACCTTAGTGTAATTTTGTGGTATACTCGCTGAAAATTGTGTAAACAACAAATTTCTCTTCTTGCATTCTTTTTTCTTGTTGAGTGGCATGCGCATTAAAATAAAACTAGGTCATCCACGCAAGGGTTTAGATGCGTGGATGACCTCATTAGTAACGTTCTTATGGGAATTTGGAATAATTTGTCAAATTTAATAAAAGGTTATGAATCGAATATGTTTACTGTTACGCAGGGTAATACACACGCCCCCTATCATAGTGTTAATCAACCTATAATTAGTACCTGCTCTTTTTAAATTGTACTCTACTATAGTATGCGTAGATTATCTTATACGTCTATTTAACTGGTGAACCATATTCAATCGAATTCCTTTTGTGATGTTTCAGTACAAATAACGGATTACGGTTGTGACATTATAGGGGGCTTTAGGTATAGCATAGGGCGTGAAAAACATAAATATTCGATGTTATTTGTATTTACCGCATTGTTTAAACCAGCCTTTTCGAAGAGAAGAAATGAAAATAAACAGGGAAGTGTTCGGATAAGAACGATAAGCGATGTCCCACGACAATTTTTTGTTTTAATTCGATTTTTATATGTGGTGCGCTAATATCACGACACAAAGGAAATACTCTTAGTTTTGCAAGATGCGGCGTAGTTTCCTTGGAAAAGAAATCGTATATCACTAGAGTTCGAAAACGTCCTTTTTGTCTTTGAAAACGTTGCAAGTTTGGAGACCTGCTGCTTGAGCACTAAAATTTTCCATACATTGTTTCTTACTCACCACGTCTTAGTAGCTTATATTTTTATCAGAACTATTAAAAGCTTGTCTTGTTTATGTAGATGATTTAGTAAACATATTGCAAAACATTGCTTTGGGAGCAGCGCGCTCATTTTCATCTTACATACTGGCATGATGCTTTTTGTTGCTTGCACTAAAATACTTTCCGTTTATTCCGCAGGTTATGTTGTTAATTAAATGCAGAATTTGGAGCTCTAGACCGCCACGTGTGTACCGCACAATGCCACCAAATCTCAACCAAAACTCGTGCGTCGAAGCGATTTGCTTATTATAGTATATTTAAAGTGCACATTAAAAATGGTCTCCAAAATATGGTATTGTTAATTATTGCCAAAATCGGGAAATGGAATAATACAATTACGAAACTGCATTGAATACTACTACGTCTCGCAATAAAAAAGAAATCAGGATAGAGAAAACAATAAGCCTTCACTTGCGTTCTGTCATAAAATTTCCAAAAATAAGACATTTATACTACTTTAAGCTATATTCAATTCTTGCCAATAAGCAAAAAAGGCTTTCTAAGTACTGAGGTGGCTTTGGAAATTAAATAAAATAAAATGTAACTTAATGCAGCAAGTACTAAATCGAAGTTTTGATATCTACTCTATAAGGGGAAGCAATATAAGCACATCTATAGAATAAAAGCATACCTTTTTATGTTGATATTGTTACTTTGCATAATTCAATACTTTTAGTGACTGTTTCCGCCGGGGTGGCGCAGTGGTTACGGTGCTCGACTACTGTTCCCAAGGACGCTGGACGAGGCTGAATTCGGCAATTTTCAGGAGCACTCAGTTTTATATTTATTGTAATTTTTAAACATTACAATGCAGCACTTTTTTAGTCCGTGATATTTCAAGGTACTGTTGATTCTTGAGAGAGAAATGAATGAAAATTGAACACTACTTTCTTTAATGGAATAAAATTTGCCTCCTTTTTTTGTTTTTGAATTGTGGCCGATTGTGATGCGTTGTGGAGAACATACCTAGTGGTCTAGAGCTCCAAATGGTGCCTGAAATTAGGAACAGAGGACGCATTTAAATGAGAAAAAGTTTTAGTGCAAAAAATGTATACGCGTCATGCCAGTATGCGGGGTTAAAAATAGTTTGCACCACGTTGCTCCGGAAACGAAGTTCGCTATTGTTACTAAATTAGCTGCAGCAACCAAACATGTTTTTAATAGTTCTTAAAAAAGTAAAACTTCCGTAGATTTAGTGAGTCAGAAATAATGGATGACAAAAGGATGTTCCGCTAGCAGGAGGTCTCCAAACTGGCAATTTTTTGAAATGGCAAAAATGGCGTTCTCCACCTCTAGTGACATAGAATTTTTTTTCGGAGAAAACGACGCCGGATTTTGTATCAATACGAATCTTTATTCCCCTCGAGAGATATTTTCAACACATAAAAATTCTATCGAAAACAAAACAATGGTCATGGGACTTCGATTGCCATTCTCATCTGAGCACACCCATATATACTGTCGAGTACGGCAATACGATCGAGCTTGTTGGGTTTCTTAGTCCCTAGCTTGATCTCAGCACCATTGATGTCAAAGCCGTTGTTCACTTGTTCAAAGAGGAAATGTAGATGAGAAGAATATTACCTGCGAATTCAGTAGTGACCAGTGGTGAATTAAATGTGCTTGATCCCTACGCGCATGTTCAATGCATTGTTATTCAGGAGGAAACGCAAATCTAAATTGAGGTCTCTGTTCAGCTACTCATTTGCTCTTATTTTCGCTACTCATTAGTTACTATTTGCGCATTCAATAGAGTCAAAAACAAAAAGGTGCCCATCTGCAATGTAGGGAACAGTATCAGCCTGAGTCGCCTTGAGGATGTTCAAGCCTGCATACGATGTCGTACACCATTAGGTCTCTCAGCTGTAGCAGTATGTGCCTCGGATTAAAGAATAATTACTGTTGACATGTTTGCTTCTGCATTTATATCGAAGAGTTGCAGCTGAGTAGTTTGCTTCAAGTGTACATGAATATTGCTGCTTTTATTTCTTAAAGAAAATAACATTTGGAAGGAAGTGCTCCTGAGCAAGAATTTGGCATGATCCGGTCATGCATGTGCTACTAATATTCATTGAAAACCACAAAATTTAATTTTCCTCTGTTTTCAGGAAATGCATTGGTCGTGGAACTGCGTTGATAGATAGATGGATTTATTGATAGGAAAAGGCAGAGAGGTTGGCCCGAATAATTCAAATCTGGCCTGCTACTCTGCACTGGGGAAGGGGAAGGAGAGAAGAAAGAAGGTCATGATGGGTGACGATGTGGGAGAAGGCATATGAAATATATATACAGACACAGCAGCTTGCTTTACAAACGTGAATCAAGTCCACTGGCGCTCAAATAACGGCAAAGAGCGCGCACTGCCTGGATGCCCTTCCCCTTGTCCTGCCAAGCGCCCAGCAGCAGTTCCTCCGACAGAGGCCTCTTGTCTAAACGCTTCAAGGAAGCAGCTAGCACATTTCTTTCGTTCGCATACTCTGGGCACACCAGTAATACATGGTCCACAGTCTCTGGGATGCCACAAGTTAAACATTCCGGTGAGTCCATCTGTCCAATTAAATGTAAGTACTTGCGCGTGAAAGCCACGTTTAAACGAAGTCGATGTATCAAGCATGTCTGATGACGCGGAATATCACGCGGAACAGTAAATTTAAATGTTCGATCAAGCTTTCTTAGACGCATGTGTCGGGCGTCTGGTTGAGCCCAGTAAGTCGCTGTAGCAATATTCATACAACTCTTTAGAAGACACGTCGTATCCGCTCTTGAAAAAGGCACAGCTGTTTGGAAGCCATTGATGAGAGCGCTTTTCGCTTCAACATCGGCCTGCTCATTCCCATGGAGGCCGCAGTGGGCAGGAATCCATTGAAACATTATCATGTGGCCTTGCAGCTGGGAAGATGTGATGAGCTCCGTAATGTTTAGTGCCAGGGACTGATATGCAGTGTGGCGTAAGAAGTTTTCCAAAATTTGTAATGCAGTCTTCGAGTCCGTGAATATACACCATTTTTGAGGTGGTTCCCCACATATATAGCGAATAGATTCCCGAATGGCTACAAGTTCGGCAGCGGTTGATGTAGAGGTATGTCCCAAAAGGAAATGCAGAGTCGTTTTCTGAGCTGGTATGACCACAGCTGCAGCGGATGCCTGTGCTGACACAGATCCATCGGTGTATACGTGAATATAACTGGGATATTCTGACCAGATGTGTGCCAGAGTAAGTTGTTTGAGTCCACTAATTGGTACCATAGATTTTTTTAGTATTCCGGGAACACGAAGGTGCACCAAAGGTTTATCCATCGTCCATGGTGGTTGGGTGGGACGATATGGGAGGGCATATCCTGTCGGTACTTGCGACTGATGGCAGCGGAGTGCAGTTGTAAAACTGCAGTCCGGCCTCTCATCCAGAATCTTGCTGAGTGGGTGAAAACGGTGTCTTGTAAGTGCTCGTAAATATACACGAAGTGGTTCGTGTGACAAGTATATGGACATTGGGCGAGCGTCTGCCTCTTCAATTGTGCCTTTGTTAGAGGTGCATCTGGGCAGTCCAAGACATATTTTCAGTGCCTGCGCTTGCACGCTCTCTAAAGTCCGCAAGCAGGAAATGCTCATACTAGAAAGTACTGGGAGACTGTACCGGATGTAGCCAACAAACAGAGCCTCGTAAAGCCGTATTAAGGAGCGCTCAGTTGGACCCCATTTGATGCCAGCTATGTAACGAAGTACATGGCAAAAATTAATTAGCCTCTTCTTCACCATAGCAATATGTTTCGACCAAGATAGTCGGTGGTCAATAATTACTCCCAGGAATCTGTGCCTGGAGACGTGTGGTATTACGACTCCATGAAGGGTAATCGGGTAGCGGCTGACACATTTTCCCGTAAACGCTATCACTGCACACTTTTCTGCCCCTAAAAATAAACCTTGACGCCGTAAGTACATCGATGTTGATGACACAGCTCGTTGCAGTCTCGCACGTAGTTGTGGGTGCGTCGAACCAGAGGCCCAGATGCAGATGTCGTCAGCATATGCACTGATGTGGATGTTAGTTGGCAGTTCACTCACCAGGCCAATTAGCGCAACGTCAAATAAAGTTGGGAACTGCGTTGATATTTGTCATATGGCTTATATTATTCACTTTGCTGCTACTTTCAGGTAGCACTAATTATGCTTGAACGAAGACCCAGAAGGCCGGAAATCGACTTCCTCAGGCGCAACAACAGCATATTACTTGTATTCTTCCCTGCCATGTTGAGTCAGAACAAATAATTTGACAAATTTTACTAGAAGCAAGAGTTATAGATTATTGCACATTTTGCATACTTCCTGAAGGCAGTGGCGGTGGTATTGTGGTATCTTTTGCAGTGGTCTGATGAAGTGTTACTAGGGTCAGCTGTGCGTGACAGTCAGCTATCTACACGATCTATCATATGCGATAATGTAATTTGCATTTGTAACATCATATGGTTGGGATCTGTATGAATGTATGATATGATTGATCTCTCATACAGATCATCGTATCATATGGATTGTACTGTATCATATGATTCATTCGGATCACATTTGTCTGATCTCATATATATTGTCACGGACAACAGGGCTAGATGTGACTAAGACGACGGGACGAAGCTCAACCAGCAGGCAATGTTCCGCGCACAGCACGCGAGAGAACTTCGGCGTCCTTTTCTTCCAGGTGCCACCTAAAAACATCAGGGACACCAGGTGGCATTACTCCCCCTCCTAAAAAAAACGAAAGCACAGACTGGGCGCGCGAGATGGCCGATGCAAGTCAGTACAGAAAACGAATATAAAACAGAGGCGGTGCCCTACACAACTAAGCGAGTGCATAGTACACAGCAAATTACTGCGTGAAATACGGTTTCATGCGGACAACGCGCACCACCTCGGAGCGTGGTTGCCGACGCGAGGTCTGCACAGTACCCGCTGGAAGGACTTCGTATGTCACTTCTGTGACACGGCGCAGAACCTTGTAAGGTCCAAAGTATCGCGACATCAGTTTTTCAGACAAGCCGGGCCGGCGCACCGGTGTCCACACCCAAACTTGCTCTCCTGGTTGGTATGTGACGTGTCGATGACGGAGGTTGTAGCGACGCGTATCCTTTCCCTGCTGTTGCTGAATGTGGATGCGGGCAAGTTGACGTGCTTCCTCGGCGCGCTGAGCAAACTGTTATCGTCTGGGATGAGAGGATTGTCCGTACAGCACGGAAGCATGGCATCTAACATCGTCTGAACGTCGCGTCCATAGAGCAGGCGAAATGGCGTAAAACGCGTAGTCTCTTGGATGACAGTGTTGTAGGCATATGTGACGTACGGGAGAATCTCGTCCCAGGTATTGTGCTGCGAGTCTATGTACATTGCAATCATGTCGGCGATCGTTTTTTTGAGTCTCTCCGTGAGGCCATTCGTCTGTGGGTGATAAGCAGTGGCTTTGCGATGGCTCGTGTGACTCAGCTCAAATACGTCGTGCATAAGTTGTGCCGTAAACGCCGTGCCTCGATCGGTGATTACTTGGGACGGTGCGCCATGGCGCATCGCGATCTGCTGCATAAAAAACTGGGTGATCTCAGATGACGTGCCACGCTTCACCGCCTTGGTTTCCGCATACCGTATGAGATAGTCGGTCGCGACTATAACCCATTTGTTACCGACCGATGTCGGCGGAAATGGGCCCAGGAGGTCGATGCCGATTTGGTCAAACGGTGTTCGGGGAGGCGCAATAGGTTGGAGCAAACCCGCTGGCTTGAGAGGTGGCACCTTTCGACGTTGGCACTCACGACAGCCTCTGACGTAGCGATGAACGGCGTCAGCGAGTTTAGGCCAATAATAGGCTTGACGAACTGGGCGAGTGTGTGTGTAAAGCCCAAGTGTCCGGAGGTGGGCTCATCATGGCAGGCAAAAAGGATATCGGCACGGAGGTCGGCTGGCACTACGAGGAGGAACGCTCGGTCAACAGTGCTGGAGTTCTGTTTGTATAGAACGCCATTCCGGACACAGAAAGCAGACAGGTTTCGAGCAAATTGCCGAGGGATATCAGCAGCGCGACCCTGTAGGTGGTCAATGACAGGTCGAAGGTCCGGGTCAGCTCGCTGTCGGGTCATTATGTCTGAAGCACTCACCAGTCCAAGAAAACCGGTCTCATTGTCCGTGCTCTCATCGACTAAACCGACGGGTGCGCGCGACAGCGCGTCAGCATCTTCGTGCTTCTGGCCAGATTTATACACAATGGTGTACTCAAATTCTTGGAGGCGAAGATTCCATCGGGCTAGGCGCCCCGATGGGTCGCGGAGGTTAGCCAGCCAGCACAAGGAATGATGATCGGTGACAACTTTAAACTGGCGGCGGTAGAGGTAAGGCCTAAATTTCATGGTTGCCCACACAACCGCAAGGCATTCCTTTTCCGTAGTGGAGTAGTTTGTCTCGGCGCGGGAGAGCGTGCGGCTGGCATACGCTATTACCTTTTCGACGCCAGCTTGGTGTTGAACGAGTACAGCGCCAAGGCCGATATTGCTGGCGTCGGTGTGGACTTCGGTGTCAGCGTCTTCATGAAAGTGCGCAAGAACAGGGCTTGTTTGCAGTCGGCTGCGCAGCTCCGCAAAAGCCTCTTGTTGCTCGGCGCCCACACGAACTGTGTATCATCGCGCGTGAGGCGAGTCAGGGGGGCGGCAACTTTGGAAAAATCGGCGATGAAGCGGCGGTAGTACGTGCAGAGACCAAGGAAGCGTTTCAAACTTCTTTTGTTTGCAGGAACGGGAAATTTGGCGACAGCAGCAGTCTTGTCGGGGTCTGGCGTAACGCCTGCGGCACTCACAAGGTGACCAAGAAACTTCAACTCTTTGTAGCCAAAGTGGCACTTCTCGGGCTTGAGCGTCAAGTCAGCTGACCGGAGGGCATCTAATACTGCGCGCAGGTGTTCGAGGTGTTCTTCAAAGGTTTCAGAGAATACGACAACGTCGTCGAGATAGACTAAGCAGATTTGCCATTTGAGGCCGGCGAGGACGGTGTCCATCATGCGCTGAAAAGTTGCCGGCGCTGAACATAGGCCAAAAGGCAGCACTTTGAACTGGTACAGTCCATCTGGGGTGACAAAAGCTGTTTTTTCGTGGTCCCGCTCATTAACCTCAATCTGCCAGTACCCACTCTTCAAGTCAATGGAGGAGAAGTACTGGGCGCGACGAAGCTTGTCGAGCGAATCGTCGATACGGGGCAGCGGGTAGACGTCTTTTTTAGTGATGGCATTCAGCTTTCGATAATCGACACAGAAGCGAAGGGTCCCATCTTTTTTCTTTACCAGCACGACAGGGGATGACCACGGGCTGTTGGATGGTTGTATGACACCATCACAAAGCATCTCCTGAACTTGTGTCTGAATCGCTTCACGTTCCGTCGTTGAGATACGGTACGGCTGCTGGCGGATAGGGCGGGCGTCGTCAGGAGTAATGATGCGGTGCTTCATGAGAGGCGTTTGCCGTACTTTCGATGAGGACGCAAAGCAAGAGCTGAACTCTAGTAGGAGGGCACGTAGCTCACGATTCTGTTTGTCCGAGAGATCCGGACTAATATCAAGACGGTCAAGTGGGGGCTGCAAAGTGCTAACAGCCCCAAACGTAAAACATTCAGAAACATCCGCTAAGGAGTCAGCAAACGCGATGGCAGTAGCACGAAAAAGATTCCGGGGTTCGTTGGTGAAGTTAGTACCAGGAGATCAGACCGGCCGTCGCGGAGGTGGATGAGGCTGCGCGCTGTACAGATGCCGTGGGTGAGCAAATGTGACTGGTTGCCTTCCGCGACCGCATGCCCGTCACGCAGTTCGTCGCAAGAAACAGTCACAAAAACACTGGCGCGTGGCGGAATCGAAACGCTCTCGGCGGAAATTCAAAGGGCGGCGCGGCGTTGGCGATTCTTGACGTCAGTATCAGCAGCTTTCTCGGTTGAAAATGTCACTGTGCGCTTTTGTAGATTGATAATAGCTCCATACTCCCGGAGAAAATCCACCCCAAGGATAACGTCACGGGAGCAATCAGGTATAACGAGGCAGCTTACAATAAACGTGGAGCTGCGAATTTGAACTCGTGCCGTGCACAGGCCACTAGGAGTTACGACATGTCCGCCAGCGGTGCGAATCTGCGTGCCCGACCATGGTGTCATGACTTTTTTTAGAAGCGCTGCTAGCTTCCCGCTTATAATCGAAAAATCCGCGCCAGTGTCCACCAATGCGCTAACCTTATGGCCGTCGAGAAGCACGGGTATGTGAAGCGAGAGTCGATGTTCATGCGTAGGAACTGTCGTCGGTGCCGTAAAATCCAGATCGCTCACAGGTCTCCTTGTCAGGGGGTCTTCGTCACGTCGATCGCAAGCGGCCTAGCCCACGGAGGTCGCTGTCTTTAGTTTTCCCGGTGGGGACTTGGCGAGCGTCGCTGCACCGTCCAGGATGGCCCGCGCTGCGGCGATGGTCGGCGTGGGGACGTGGATCGTGACTGCCGCTGAGAAGTTGGCGCCATGCGCTGCTTCGCTAAGTAGTCTTCAATCTCCCTGGGTCTTTGGCCTATTGGAGGGCGACGCATGTCGATGGGAAATCCGTGAAGTCTAAGGTGTCGATAGGGGCACTGACGATAGAGATGACCTGGCTCCCCGCAATGGAAGCACAGGCGCTGGCGATTTGGGGCGCGCCACAGGTCCGCCTTCCGCTGGGGTGGTCGTCGGTTGTCGACGAACGGCTTAGTGTGTACGGAATACAGTGAGCCTTGATCAGGTGGCGGTAATGGCGCAGAAGCAGTGGCAGGGCGTCGCGCCGCATAAGTTGGACGCAGGTACTCCGTGGGGAAAGAGCCGACCATCGGCTGTGGAGCACCGAAAAGCTTCTGGAGCTCTTCGCGTACAACTGAGCGGATGATGTCGCGTAGGTTCGGGGTAGCCCCGAAGGCCGAAAACGGCTCCACAACCGAAGCGGCGACCACTGGCCTGTCGTAAGTGGTAGACCGCTGCTGGAGCATCCTCTCTATTGTGACAGCTTTCGAAAGAAACTCAGCAACAGTCCTTGGTGGATTACGCACGAGGCCAGCGAACAGTTGCTCTTTAATACCGTGCATAAGGTGGCGCACCTTTTTGTCTTCGGTCATTGCCGGGTCAGAACGTCGGAAGAGCCGGGTCATGTCCTCCACATGCATGGTCACAGTCTCATTTGGCATCTGTATACGAGACTGTAGAGCCCTTTCTGCGCGTTCTCGCCGATCCGCGCTGGTATAGGTCTCACGAATTCGTCGGCAGAACTCACGCCATGATGTTAGGGCGTCTTCTCGGTTCTCGTACCAAGTACGAGCGCCATCTTCCAGGCTGAAGAAGACATTTCGAAGCTTGGCGGCGTCGTCCCACTGATTAAACGAGGCGACCCGTTCAAATTGGATAAGCCAGTCTTCGACGTCTTCGCTCCGACTGCCGTGGAAGGGCTGAGGCAGTCGTGGATTTTGCAGGGTGCAGTAAGTTGGAGCTCCTTGCATAGCCGGTCGAGGGGCGCCTGCGGTGTTGAACTCCAACGGCCCGTGCTCAGGTGGTAGGCCTAGGTTCCTCCGGCTAGCGCGGTGAACAGGAGTGTCGATTGGCACAGGACCTGAATCCTGGGTATGCGGAGGAGTTCGGGACATATACTGGGATCGATACCCTTCGGCGACACCAAAATATGTCACGGACAACAGGGCTAGATATGACTAAGACGACGGGACGAAACTCAACCAGCAGGCAAAGTTCCGCGCACAGCACGCGAGAGAATTTCGGCGTCCTTTTCTTCCAGGTGCCACCTAAAAACATCTGGGACACCAGGTGGCAATATGGATCATTCAGCATCATATGGATCATATGTGTATGATGCAATAACCTCGTACAACTTGATTTGTGGGAGATCATACCAAATATCATACACATTTTTTTCAATAGGGCAGAGCTGTAGAGGAGCCTCCAGCTATGCGTAAATGGGCCCTCAGCTTAGTGCACAGATCAATGTTTACCTGTCATAAGCAGTGTGGCTTTCTCTACAGGATTTTACTCTACTCCGGCACTGTGCACCATTCGAGTAATGGCGCATTCCAGTGTGTAGAGAGCACTGATTAGGATTTTTAGAAGTAGTTTTTCAGCTTTGAATGTTTTCCACTAACATGGTAGAAACAGGATCACAGGTATTTTGTGGTCCGATTTGAAGTTTCAAAAGCGTTCAGGCTCACGCCTCTTGAAAAATGTAGTCTGCAGTAGTTCATACTAGCATAAAACACAATACCCTTACTTTGATTTTGCTTTCATTGCTAACGCGAGCAATGGTGGCATCTAAGCATCGGTTTGCAGATGAATGTGAAGCAGAGCTTCATGATTGGCATTCTGTTTTAGATATGGGCTGGAGTGTGGCTTCTCTGATTGCATGTGTTGACATTACAACGTAGCACTCAATATATGCACGCACATTAGGCGAATACAGCCATAGATGAGCAAATATTGTTTGGCGGTTACATGACATTACAATGGCTGTATAGGTTGGCGATGCCAAGCACAAGAGTGCTCTAAAATGACCTAAACTATGCGAACGGCGGAGCAAGTATCCTCTCCTACAGCTTGATCAGCCCTATCCCACTCTGCACCAAGCCTATTCACCTGTCAGAATGTGCCATAGATGAGTGCACCGGCCATGAATGTTACTCTCAGTAGCTTTCTTAAGAAACCCTGCGCTGACTGAGCACAGGAACACAAAAATGTTAAAAAGAAGATAAATTACATTTTGTTTTGTGCAAATGCAGCACCAGCCTGTAACAGTCAAATTTGTTGTGTATTCCTTATAACATTTCCTGTATAACTTTTACTTCTCGTGCACCATGGTTTGCGCATAAACCTATGTACCAGGTGCTACGGCAGACCATGACATTTGCGGCCGATGGTTATTTCCGCACGACTGTGAGGAGGGGTCCACATTGCTAAGATAAGTGCAGAATGTCATTAGTAGAACGAATTTTTATGTTTACTCACCTTGTGACCTCAAGCTTGGAGCTCAAGAATGGTTCAGCTGCTTTAGAGCGTTCGGTTATTGAGCTAGAGGACACTGGTTTGATCCTGGCTGAAGTGGCAGCATTTTTATGGAGGCTAAATGCACTCGCCCATGTGCTGTGTGATGTCCTTTCAGTAAAAAGAATTTCAGATCTAAATGTCTGCAGCTTTCCAGTGTGCTGTCCTCATAGCATGTGTTGCTTCAGTATGTCAAACTGCAAACCATAGATTATTATTGCGTTCCAGCTTGAACAGCAATTATCTAAAATATGCTTACTACTGCAACTAGGCTTACTAAGAGATGTAATGTTATGTATAAGTCCACACCGGCCAACTCTCCTGAACTGGTCAGGAGTCTCCCGAATTTCATTACATTTCCCAATTGTATGGACACGACTTCAAATTTCCAGAAAAGTGGCTGCCACAGTCCAGCGTTTTTTTTTCTATTTTCGTATAGCTGTAACCCCCTAACGCCCTATACTATTGATACGGGGCAGAAGGCTAGCACAAGAAACCACAGCAGGTGATGAGCAAGTGTTCACTGCATAGCAGAGCAGAACACAGCAAGTGTTCAGGCAAGCCCCAACGCTTTCTTCAGCTTCGTCGTCTCTCACTCTATTTTCTATCGTCGTCCTCTTCGGTGGCATATACGTAACATTACCCTGCCACGAAAAGCACCGTCCCGGTGCGTACTACGTCAAGGAACTACAGCTGGAGTGGTAGGGCTTCATGCGAGCGACATGAACGATTTCGCAACATGGCATATCGAACTGTTGGCGTGAGGTGCACAGGGCTGACTTCGTATGTCACAGAAGTGACTGGCCATAAAACACGGTAGGGGCCTGTGTACCGTGGCAAGAGCTTCTCACAGAGCCCACTTCAGCGAGCCGGAGTCCAGAGCAAGATGAGAGAGTCCGGAAAGTAGTGGACATCGCGATGTCGAGAATGATGACGCTGTTTTTGGGAGTTCTGGGAAGAAGCCAGTCGGCGGCGAGCAACAACACGGCCGGCGTCAGCTCGGGATATGGCGTCAAACGGAAGAGAGGAGTCACAGCCGAACAAAAGATAGAAGGGCGGGTAGAACATTGTATCGTGAAGGGAGGAATTTTATGCAAACGTAACCAACGGTAAAGTAATATCCCAGTCACGGTGATGAGCTGATACATACATTGACAGCATGTCAGTGAGTGTGTGATTGTGGCGTTCGGTGAGGCCGTTCGTTTGTGGATGGTAAGCGGTTTTGAAGTAGTGCTTAACGGTGCAGTATCGGAGAATTTCTTCGACTACTCGAGCAAGAAAGCAACGGCCACGGTCAGTGAGCAGCTGGCGTGGAGCACCTTGGAGCAAGATAAAGTCGTGGAGGAGAAACGCAGCCACGTCAGTTGCACAGCTGGTGTGTATCACTCGTGTAATGGCATAGCGCATAGTATAGCCCGTATCCACCGCAATCCATTTATTTCCCGAAGCAGACAGAGCAAAAGGTCCGTGGAGATCAAGGCCAACTCAGTAAAATGGGTCTATTGGGATGTCAATCGGCTGTAGGGATCCAGCAGACATAACCGAGGGCTTCTTCCGCCGTTGGCACCTTTCACAAGAAGCCACGTAACGACGAACAGAGCGGTAGAGGCCTGGCCAAAAGAAGCGCCGGCGGACGCTATCGTAAAGATGACGCGCAGTGGGCGCGTCATTTATCTACTGAAGAACGTTGCAAGTAGGTGTTCGGGTACTACGAGCAGAAGCTTAGCGCTATCTGGTCGCATATTCAACCGATATAAAGTGCCGTTGTGGAGCACAAACAAAGCAAGAGTGGCGTCAGGGTGATCAGTGGTGAGGCGGTTGATAATATCGCAAAGCTTGGGTTCTAAACGCTGCTCATGGCGAATGTTTAAAAGGTCAGAGATGGACAGCACACAGGTGTCATCGTCGCACTCGCTTCAGGCGGCGGATCTACCGGGCTGCGGGACAGGCAATCGATATCAGTGTGTAGGCGGCCGGACTTGTGAACGACAGAAAAAGCGTATTCCTGAAAACGCAGCGCCCAATGCCCCAGACGACCAGAAGGGTCCTTCAGCCTAGAAAGCCGACATAAGGCGTGGTGGTCGGTACGACAGCAAATAAAACAGATTGGCCTGTCGTCTGAGGTGCGCGACTCTGCAGGATTGTGACCAACGTAGCGACGTGGGTAGGCTGGGCTGGTGGTTGCAGCAGCCACTAAAGGGGCAGGGTGCGATGGTGGCTGGGGCTACACAGAGCTGCAGGAGAAGCCGACGTTTGCAAGTTCCTGGCGGAAAACGGCTTGTATCATGGCCACGGTGTCGGAGAGCCGAGAGTAGAGTGGTGCAGCAGTTAGGGCCTCAAGTTCTCTCCGGACAATCCGAGTCACGGTCGTGGGATGGGAGGGCAGGTGCAAAGGGGCCAGGGCATTGCAGGAGAATGTAGCCGCCGTGTTCGGAAGACGGTCAAAGCGATGTATGAGACGGTTTTGTTTTGCTTGCTCAAATTTTCGCCAGACTTGAAGCACCGAGTCGAGAGGAGATCAATCCATGCAGAATAGGATGTTGAATGCATCATCCGCGATACCCTTGAAGATATGCCCTAACGTGTCACTTTCCGGCTTAGAGCTGCTGACCTTGCGACACAACGCAAGAACGTCCTGAATATAGGCGAGGTAGGACTATGCGGGGGATTGAATTCGGGAAGAAAGTTTCGTTTTTGCAGCAAAAGCTCGCCCAATAGGCTTCCCAAACAGGTCCTGAAGCTTATGCTTGCATATTTCCCAGGTTCGTGGTTTTGGAACCGTGTTCGAGCTGTTCCTTCCAAATAGAAGATATTAGCGAGCATGATGGTTGCGTCCCAGTGGTTGTTGCGGCTGCAGCGCTGATACTCATCTAGCCAGTCATCAACATCTGGGTGGTCGTCGCCATTAAAGATGGGAAGGTGGCGATTTTTTGTGAGTACAACTGGCTGAGGCGATGTTTCCGCGGTGGTAGGGGCTGCTTCAGATGTCATCGTGGCTGTTTGTGGCGTCGTTGGGATCCCAAGCAGGTGGCGGCCGCTGCGCAAATCCAGCTTTTTGCAGCGTAAATGGGCTAATCGGTGCGTACGGAAACCTTGATTCACCTCCAACAAGATGATATGGGGCAGAAGGCTAGCACAGAAAACCACAGCAGGTGCTGAGCAAGTGTTCACAGAACCGCAGTGCAGAACACTGCAAATGTCCAGGCATGCCCCAACGGTTTCTTCACCTTCGTCGTCTCTCACTCTATTTTCTATCGTTGTCGTCTTCGGTGGCATATACATAACAATATAACCATTTTTAAAAAAAGCGCGGAAGCAGTTAGTCACCAGCATGCAACTTGAATCAAGGTAGCGACCGGCGGCGCCACCACGAACGCGAGCAACGGACGGGTGCTGCCGTGGACCAGCACGAGGAGTCAGACACTTTCACGAGCTATATACCATAATTACACGATTCTATGGCAACAGTAAGTCCCCCTCCCTCCCTCCCCCCCAAAATCGCAAGGGAAAAATATTGCCTGGCTGTACTACTTGTCTCCACTTGAAACGACTAATACGTGAACGTGCAAAGGATATAGAGAACAAGTCACGGAGAAATCACTTTGCCAGGCATTGTGCAGAATGTGAAGATTGTGAACCTGATTTCATAGAGACCGTTATCATCGCCCGATATAAAGAAGAGACCACGAGGCTCATTTTTGTGGCCCATAGTATAAAAAAGCTAATTTCTTGTGCATCAGCAGTCCGTCGGTCGATCTCTCTCCACAAGAATGTGCGTATCTTGATCAGTGTTAATGGCTCTTCCAATCGCGTGTGTGGTTATGATTTTTCTTGAATAATTACTCGTCCTGTTCTTCCCTATATGCAGCCTGACTTGAAGCAATAAATCATTTGGTTGCTAGTCAACGCACGCGTTTGTCTGCTCTCCTGTCTCCTCTTAGTAAAGCTGTTTCTTTCCATTCGTGCTCATGTACAAACCATCCCGTATTCGCCCTCTTCTGGCTCAGCAACACATGCATAAGCTGAAGGAGGGAAGCCTGATTTTTTGGGGCAACATTTCAATAATGGTACTTAGCTTTAAAGACAACCTTTCTAGACAGAATGTTGGTTGGCTGCCAAGGTCCTTGACAAGTTTTGTACAGCGTTTGTCGAAAGTTTACAGCCCCGAGGATTTGCTTCAAACCGATTATTATTACTTCTTTAGTAACCGTGGAAGTCCTAGCCACTGATACGGCAAGATATTTTTACCTTCAGTAAATATGGAAATCTAAAAATGCATTACACACCACATAATATGGCTTAGAAGTAGACCCCATAGGCTTTAAACTTTTGTCAAAGGCTGTGCATTTTTTGCCGCAAAGACTCTGCCATCCCTACCGTCTTCCATATACTGGTGGCCTTGTGTTGAGTTAAACGGACATCAGAGGGGAATAGTAAGTGAGCTAGACTGATAGCTTAGCATCATGTTATAGCAAATATGTTTTTATCTATTATGTTTTTATAAGCCAGAAAATTGTATACGAGCGAAGTATCTATGGCACCCCCCGTTGCAGATTCTTAAAGCAAGCAGCCTTGAGGGTCACATTTATGCAACTTCTCGAGGACCACTATTTTGCCTTTGCAATAGACAGCTGCCGCTTAGATGTTAGGAAAGCAGCATGAGGAATACAGCCAAGAGGGTAGTCTCAGAAATGAAACAATGCAGAATATGTAATGGAAACAAAGGCTGGTGGCACAGGATAGTGCTCAATACTGCTTATAGCTGGTGTGCACAGCAGTTTCAGAAATGCAAGCTTGACAGCATTCATGATCTGTTGGTGCTTGTGAGGTGATGAGTTTGGCAGTTTTTTTCTGAGTTCAGTCTAAAAAATTGCCTCCTTTGTTGTGCCAGCTGCAGGTGTGCTGAATTTGCTTTTTGTCTGTAATGTGCACCAACGCTTCGCTGCTTTTATGCAGTATATAGGCAAACATGCTTCGAGATGTGCTGAAGATATAAAGTACCGTCTGCATGTTGGATGAACTCTTATTAGGTTCATGAAATTTCCAAGCCCCTGGTCACAACGCATGTAGTCATGTAGTACATAAGATGGTGGCATGCAAAGCAGTATTTTGCAAATGAACAATTGGTCGGGCTGCTGATGCATGCTCATGAAAATTATGTGAAGACTATGTGTGCATTTCCTGCTAACAGCTATAGCCAGCAAATATGAGAGGCCAGCGGGTGGCTTAGTGGCTAGGGCTTTTTGTTTGACGTTGAAACCGTGCTTTCCCAAGCCGACAAATGTGTGTACAGCACACCTACGCATTCCGCGACTCATAAAATTTAAATGCACTTTGAACAAGGACAAGTTGGTGGCAGGTACGTTGTCAGACACGTATTAGGTCGCAGGTCCGATGGCCTCCGCGTCGGTGCCAGCAAACATTTTCTCCGAGTTCAAACAATGCTAGACTATCGTTTTTCTGCGCAATGAAAGCAGTGAGCTTCACGTAAAACAGGTCACCTTTGATCAGGAGTTACGCTGAGAGCGAAGAATAAAAGTAAGCAAGCCCATACGTATGCTTTATGCTTGCTACAAAAGCATAACGCGCGATCATAAGGAAGGAAAGGAAATGTGCGAAAAGTCAATGAATGCTGCTATCGCATGAGGTGAAGCAGCACTCAACAAGGGTAGAGGTAGGGGAAGCCTCAGCTCGCAAGTCGAGCTAACGTTTCCACAAGTCAACTTGCTTTCGTCTCGGCTTTCACGTTTCGAAATGTTGGCTCGACGTGCGAGCTAAGGAATTCCCCCTTCTCTTGTTCAATGTCCTATCATACCATGTAACCATGTAATTTCTCTCTTGTTCTACCTTTTTACAGCTTGAGATGTTATCCAATCCAGATGTAAAATTATTTACGCTAAACACATTATAGCATTCACACCTGAGGCTTCACTGCACATTGGCGAGGGTTTGTGATTGGCGTGCCGGTCACAGCCTTTAGGAGGTATCTAAAGGTACATATTTATCTTTTGGTCTGGTATTCCGGTTCCTCAGAACCGGTAGCAAACTGCCCAATTGGCGCAGGCGAAAACTACAGTTGCGATAGTGGTACTTTACCAAACTGACCATGTGGAGTTTATGATGAATTCCAATGGCAGAGCGCGAGCGCTCGGTCGGATCACAAACGGAGAGCATCGGTACAGCTTATATCTCTTTCTCCATATTTGTCATTGGAACGCGGTCACTCCCGCGGGAGCATGCTTTCTGAAGGACGTAAGCCAGTCAGCACGCACACTGGTTCTCGTGGCTCCGCCCTCTGCACTGACAGCCATCACTTCGCTCTGTTGCGAGCAAATTTTTGAAACTGTTGGCAAAGCAAGCATATCTAATCGCGCCAAAGTTTGTTTCTTATAAAGCTTCATCCAATCTTGGATTGAAGCTAAATATGTTTTTAAAGCGGCAGAGGGCCGTTTAAAAACGCTGGAGACGCTGACCGCGGCGCGACAATACATCAAACTAAGGAAACTAAAGTTTTTCCTACGTGCCGTAATTCAGGGGCCTGGATGTTATAATACAAAAAACCTAAAGAAACTTCACTAAAACTTCCTACTGGGCGAGTCGGTAGTTCATCTTGATGTAAAGAAAGATTATAAAAACGTAAAGAAAGCATAGAAAAATTGTTCTTGCATCGGTTGGGATGGGAAACCATTTAGGAGATCCCTTACAAAAAAGCTTAATGAGTTTCTCATTAAATGTTGTATACATTTCTCATCATGCACATTAACATTTCATTACATTTTCTTGATGCAATCTTGATGAGTTTCATAAGAAAGTTGGCCACCGTGTTTCTGATGCACTCTTAGTGCATGAATTTTTTTGAACACTTAATGCATGAGTGGCTATTGTCATCATAATGTGTATTGTTTGATGTGTTTCTAATGTTCCTAGAGATTCCAGTGCGCACCCTAGTGTAGTGCACTGTTATGGCCACTGGCACTGCAATTAGCCCAGAAGGCTTTGAAGTAATTCGATTTTCAGATCGTCACTTGGATATAAAGGCCAAACTTCACATATTATTTAATTTTGCATGCAACCATTGATGACAGGCTCCTCATTTTATGCACCACAGTTGTGTTAAAATTGCCACAAGTGTAACCTGAAAATAGAGAAGGGGCATTAATTTAAATTAGTGTGACAGAGATGGCATTTACTGCAACAAAATGCTTCAAATGTCTTCATTGCCATGGCTGGCTGCAAGGATTGGTCATCCTGCTGCCGCGCCGACGTGTGCAGGACCAATTTTCAGAATCGTGCATACAACTGCATGATGTGCTTTGTAAGGTTAACACAAAAGAAATGTTTACGAGAGATAGGTTATTTCGTCTTATGCTTTGGCAGCTGCTTTTGCAACTTGTAGCCCCTGCTCGTCTATACAGGGTTGATATGCGACGGCTGCCGACTGCGATAGGCTTGATGCCGGTGCTTGCGTTGGCATCCGCTCGATGCTCTATTTCTATGCAGCCAGACACATAAGATTTTTCAACGCGAGGATTTAGCAGCGAAATTGACTCCTTGGACGATGGAAAGCCGGCGCAGCTTTCTTGTCATTCATAGCTGCTCTCACCACCGTGCAGCAACAGGGTAGCGAGAATGCGCCGGTCGTTGAAAGGAGCAGAAGCGGAAACATGAGACGCGGAGTACGTGCTTCCGGCCAAATCCAACGATTTTTGCGGAGGAAATATAGTTGCCCCACGGAGTGATCCTGGGTCCACGCTGTGTCCCAATCCGTCATTGGAACAAACGGCTCTCGCTCCCATCCAGCCATGGATACAACTGCCCCAAACAATGCAGAAAATCTTAATCCTGATCTGCCAATGAAATTTAAAATTAGAAACCATCAAGACTATCGTAGCAGCTACTGTGAGTTTCAGTTATAAAGTGCATCATTAATATCTTTGTCAAATAATACACGGACTAGTAGGCCTTGAACGCCCGGAATATCTTTGTCAAATAATACACGGACTAGTAGGCCTTGAACGCCCGGCAACCCTACTCAGGTGCACATTTTTCATTTTTATGGTGTATGGTAAACTTCGTAGCCGGGAAAGGCGACCAGTAAAATTACATAAAATCAAAGTACTAACTTCTGTGTCAATGAAGAGAAAGAACAGGTTGTTGCCTTTTTGCTTAACCACTGTTACGTAGCCTGAGTAAGCTCTGGCATTAATGCCATAGGGTTTGAAGAATTGTAGTTCGCCTTTGCTTTCCGCTTCCCCTAAGCTAACTTCAATTGACGGCGTAAGAAACAGGGGTCCTGAATCCGCAACACTGGGGGAAGAAAGGTGTTTCTGTAAATGCAGTCTACGCAGTTGCCCGGTAAAGAGCCATGTAGATATTTTCGATATTTGCTTGAAGAATCTGGATTTATATATAACGCATAATTGCTAGTGGTAAAGCGCTTCAACCGCTTACTATCAGAAACCTTCACTGTACCTCAGTTACAAAGGTGCTCGTGTGGAGAGCCAAAAATGTTCACACAAAACTTTCATTGTTGTCCTGCTTCAGCATCCAATCGCTGGGTCTAAGTCGTTCGCGCAAACACACTGAAACAGTTTTTGAGATGGCGGAGACCTTGATACTCAAAATTAAAATGACCCTCTCAAAGGCGCCCTGCAAAAAAATGAGAAGCTGCTTTTGGTGGCTTAGTGCACCGCGTGTCGCACACTCTGAAGAAAACTGTCGAAAAGTATGTAGTATATTGGCCCTTTCAGGATCTATGGCAAATGAAAAGCTTTGTTTTATGATACAAGCACGAAGAAAGATACATTCTATGCAACAAAGAAGTTGTTTAGAACAGCATTCCGGGTTCAGTTCCATCACAGATCTGCCTGACATGTTGCTGCATAAATGAAAACATAAATGAAAGTGTCAGTTCACTACATCTAGGCAATAGTTTCTATCTGTAACTCCGAAGCAACTGATAATGCTGCCATTTTGATGCAAGTATTTAAACAATCGGTCGGCCTAAAGGTACACACAAACGTGAACGATTTAAAGGGGTAAAGGTCGCCCAGAGCTTAACATTTACGACTATGCTTTCGGAGGATGTGACCGCCTAAAGGCAGACACAAACGTGAATTTCTTAAAAGTCGTCCAGAAATTCAAATTTATTACTACGCTTTAGGGATATGTGACCGCAAAAAGTACAATAAATTCCTATGAACTGTTTCTTTTCCCTGGAGTACCACCTTGACTCTGCCTTTTCTAACTTCCCCTTGCCTTTTAACGAAAGAAATGGTTACTGTATGCGTTGTGTTTATTTTTCAATGAACCAGTCACAAGCGATTGCCTCTTTCATTGGTTTATTCTTTGTGACATTGAAATGCGCTTTTAATTGCCACAATTTCTGGGCAGCCTCAGAAACATTATTTGGGCTAAATAGCTTTTCACATTACCTGATATATTCTGCTCTTTAGATCGTTAGCTTTACAATGTTGTTGTTGCGACCTAATTAAGAAGGAAAAGAAATTGCCCGTGCATTCTACTGGCTCTGTAGCTGAGCCACCTCCGCTGCCTTGTGCGGACAAAAAAGAAAAAAGAAAAGGAAAATAAAAGAAGAGAGAGAAAGATGCGCGTCGCCTTCTATGTTCATTTCAAAGTTTCTCGTTATTCGTGTACTAGTACCCCACGAGTTCCACAGATAACGCCACGTACTCCTGCGCCGCATGTGGCCTCGTTTTTTGATGTGCAGCAGACATCGCCGTCTTCACAATCGTGCCCAGAAACGTCGGGACCATGCTATTGCCGCCGCCGATCACGGCTAGTGTGAAACTGCAAACACTCTCGCGCTGAGCAGTAAACACAGCCGCCTTCATTTCCAAATGTAAAACACAGCCGCATTGGGCATTGAACATGGCCGGTTGTGGTTTTGTAACGTCTATCTTCCCAAAGCGACTCAGGCTATGCGAGACGCCGCAGTCGACGACTCCGGAAATTGCGACTATCTGGGTTTCTTTAACATGCATTGACTGCGCACAGCACATGGGCGCCTCACGTTTTGCCAACAGTGAAAAGCGGCCTCTGAGGCCGGAATTGAATGTCACGTATTTGGAAACAGTAGCCGAACGCCGTGACCATTGGGCCTCTAGGCTGGGCCACTGAACAGAGTCGTCTTCAAGAAGTTCCATCTGTGCCTAGGTAAATGCTTTTTCTCATTGGTTTTCACAGTTACACTTTGTTGTAGTGCAAGACAGTACAGGGACAGAGAACAAGACAATGAAGCACTGAGTGTGTCGTCTTGTTTTCCCTCCTTATCCTGTGCTGTAAAATGATTAAACCCCGTACACTTAAGCCACATCACTAGACAAGGAATGAACCCATGTCAGACAGGCTCCCCAGACCACCTAAAAAAGCGTGGTCTAGAAGCTTGCCAAGCGCAAAACAAGCCAAATGCAAAGCAACAGCAGCGACTGCACCTGCAGCCGACGGCCAATGCTCGTGAAACTGTCAGATGGTTAGCAGAACCTCTGCAATTTTTCAGTGTATAGGTTAAAAATTCGAATAGGTTGTCGTAGTGAAAAGCTTCAGACATTTTGTACGATTGAGGGACTTTACTCTTTGAACGGACATAAGGATAACAACACGGGTACCATTTTCCCATTGATCAAATAGCAGCGGCATCCTTGTATCAGGCCCATGTCTTCAAATTCAGAAGTCAACCACAGATTATTGCGGCGGGTATTTGGTTCTTCCAGAGCTGCTTGATACAAAAGCACACAACTGTAAATCTCAAATCTACTAATGAATAGCTTGCTAATTCTAGTGCGCAACGAAGTCTTCATGATGAGTGTTTCACCAAGGCAGTATCAGTGCAAGGAAATGCTGCGAAATGCATGAGACATTTCACGTAGAGCCAAACTAATTTCTCTTTGAGAGGCATTATGGAGCGTAGGTACAAAATATCATAGAAATTGTGATGTTGTGATGTAGAGAAGCATCGCAGCGAAATTTTCTTTTCTAATCCGCCCATTGCAATGGGGATTCTTTTTGGCAACTTGTGCTTCATACTTTACATTCCCTACATCTTTTCGAATATTGGGCAAAATGATTTTGAGCAGCAAGTTTTCTCCTTCTCTGATATTTTCTGAATTAAGTGTAGGGGTTAAAGTGTTCAAGAGCCTAAGACTGAGCAAATGGCGTACTAAGGAGCATTTGAAATATCAAACATCTGAGGTTCCTTATTCAGCATGGACAGCAAGCAGTAGAGTTGATCAGAGGTCTGAAGAGTTTTGTGGTGCCCTGTCCGAAAGCAAGAGAGGTCGTTCAAATATAATTGAGTTTTTTCCAGAGTAGACTGGCGAGTACTGGAAAGACAGACTAATTTTAAAATACGAAATATTGGTCCAAATTGTCGCTACTAAATATGTACAAAAACATATCTTTGTTTATTATTATTAATAATAATATATTGACTACCTAAGTAGCTTCATGCTGGATTTGGCTTAGGGGCAGAGCTGTCGCGGTCATGACAACAACGACAACACAGGCTCCGGCGAGGAAGCGGGCACACTACTGTCTTATGCCCCGTCTCCCGACAGTTATAATATGCCTCCACATGGTCGGAAAACGGAAAATTAAAAGTTCATACACCAGGTATCGGATCCAGTTGGGTAGTTCCTCCCTGTTATGTTGACGAACGTGTGCCTTGATTTGCCCAGCCGGCATCCGTCGACCCCATTGACGTTGGAGTCGCGCTTCCGGAATTCGGCATAACTCTTCTCGTTCGTTTCATAGCTGTAGGCATCAAAGACGATTTCTGACCTCTAGTCGTCTGGCCGTGGAAAGTACGCGTCATCTCGTACGCTTTTTCTTTGGCGCTGGTACTCTTCAGAGCTGCGTAGGTTCTTTCGCGCGTCTCGTCCGGCGTGCTTATGGTGAAGGTGTTGTTCTCCGAGTGGATCCGCAGATGGTTATTTTCGGCCGCCACAGGTCCTGGAATCTTCTATGCAGTGCAGACTGTGTGCAGTACCTGAGCCACGCCAAAACCCGCGAGCTTGACTGGGCAGCGGGGACGGAGCAGAATCTTATATTTACCGGCTGGCAGCCATAACATGCGGCCCTTTGTTTGCTTGGGTGGCGGGTGGGGCTTTGTTTTAATGACGCTGTTGGATGTTGCATCGTTTTTCTTAGCTGGGCTGCCCCTGTATTTGAGTGTAGATGCTTTTTTAGTGGTCTCTTTTTAACGATGACGCCACACCGACCGACATGAATCTCTCCGGCCCCAGAGCAGGCCATGGAGTCGAAGAAAGCACCATACCCGAAACCGAACTGCTCGATAGGATTTGTAAAATGCTTTCCGTGCAGAGCAAGTTAAGACGCAAGCCGAAGATTGTTGACAAAGCTGTTGCAGGAGCCTCAGGAGGGATGCCACTGCCGCCCGGTTTTTCCCTACCAGCTACCTCGAAGGAACTGTGGCATCTCCGCCTCGCTTCTTCAGGCGCGGGCTGTCAATATGCTTGCGAGACGGTGTGCTCTACAAGAAGTACGCTCCAAAAGAAACACTTACCTGCTTTTAGTACCTAAAACACTTCATGACGAAGTTCTTCGTGCGTGCCACGATGACCTTCCGGCCATCTCAATTTTTCTCGCACATTCGCATGAGTACGGCAAATTTACTATTGGCCCAGGCTAGTTGCTATTGTTCGCGGCTACGACAGTACCTGCCGCGAGTGCAAGAGATTTAAGACACCGCGACCGCATTGTGCTCGGTAACTCAAGACACCCAGCGCATATGCGCCACTCGTAAGTCACACGAGACGATTCCACTTGGCTCTGCAGCATGAACAAACCACTGGCTGATTTGCCCTTTGAGATCCCTCTCTCTGTCTCTCTCTGCCTCCGCGTTCTCCAATCTGTCGTGAACCTGCACGGCCCGCTGAGAGCGTCTTATTCTATCACGTCGAACACGGCCCGCGCTACCCGTTCTTGCGTTATGAGTGGATTGTGAAAACGCTGTAACATTCCCCCATACTGCGTGAACATGATATACTGCAATCACTGTCACTACTTTCCACTCCGAGGGCGAAAAATGCGGGGAGCTTTCGCTTTCTACCTGCGTTGGCGTGACCATTTCGCATGAAGCGCTTTCGCGTCGTCTGCTACACTGCCGTCGAATGTGTTTCTCGCCCGCTCCTGCATGACGGCGCCACTTCCACCCGCAAAAAGCGTGGATTCTCAGGCTGATAAAAATTGAGCTAGAAATACTGAGACTACTGATTTCTGGCTGTTGCTTATTATGTGGTTGTCTAGGATGCTCTGCGAATCGCAGCACAATATTGATTCGTGGCAAGATAAGGCCAATAGATTAGTCCAAGATGGCTCCGCACACAGCACACAGAAACACGGCACCATTAACCGGGCACCAACCGACACTGCTCCCATGTCGTCTTCACCAAAACTCACGAGCTTCTTCTTCCGTCCTTATGCAGATACCACTGCATGTACCGCCTAATGTAGCACTACCCCGCCGGCTGAAAAGCATCGTCCCGGTGCTTACTAGCGTCCAAACCAGGGTCCGTGTAGTAGGGCTTGAGGCGTTCAACATGGACCGTCTCGGTGCGTGGTGTAGAGGTATGCGTTGCGGGGTGCAAGGGCTTAATTCCATATGTCATTGCAGTAACTTGTCGTAGAAGTCGGTAGGGTCCTGTATAACGGGGCAAAAGTTTTTCCGAGAGGCTAACGCGGCAAGCTGGGGTCTAAAGCAGCACGACAGAGCCGCAATAATATTGTGTGTTGCGATGACAGGAATCATAGCGACGTTTCTGGGAGTGCTGGGAGGCTGCTAGTCGGTTGCGAGCAACAAAGCGGGCAGCATCAGCTCGGGCTATGGCGTCACGAGCATATGAGCTGGCAGTGGCAGCCGAAGGGAGCAGGCTGTCAAAAGGAAGCAGAGGTTCGCGGCCGTATAGAAGATAGAAATGGCAGTAGCCGGTAGTGTCGTCACGCAACGAATTGCATGCGAATTTCATAAATGACAGTGTTATGTCCCAGTCACGGTGGTCATGAGAAACGTACATAGAGGGCATGTCAGTTATTGTCTGGTTAAAGTGTACAGCAAGCCCGTTCGTCTGTGAATGGTGGGCAGTCGTCAAAGAATGACGAACGTTGCACAATCGTAGCGTCTCGTTGACTATACGCGCAAGAACGCTACGGCCAAGGTCGGGGAGCAGTTGGCGGGGAGCTCCATGGACGAGTATAATGTTGTTGAGGAGAAAAGCAGGTTGCACAACTGGTTGGTATTGCTCGTGTGACACCGTAGCGTGTGGTGTAATCAGTGGCCACCGCAATCCATTTGTTTCCCTATGCGGACAGTGGAAAAGTCCCCAGAAGATCCATACCCACTCGAGCAAATGAGTCTATTGGGATGTCGATAGGCTGCAGTAGTCCAGCTGGTAAAACTGACGGCTTTTGCCGGCATTGACAGCGGTCACAAACAGTCATGTAGCGGCAAACTGCGCGGTATAGGCCTAGCCAAGAGAACCGACGGCGCACACTGTCGTATGTGCGAGAGACGCCTAGATGAGCTGCTGTGGGAACGTCGTGAAGCTGTTCAAGGACGGCTGTGCGTAGGTGCTGAGGGACTACTAGTAGAAGGTTGGGGCCATCAGGTCGCAAATTGTGCCGGTATAAGGTGCCGTCGTGGAGCACAAACAAATGAAGGGAAGGGTCATGGCGATTGACGCTGAGGCGATTTATAATTTCGTGAAGCTGTGTGTCCTGGCGTTGCTCCCGGTGAATGTTGGAAAAGTCAGAAATAGAGAGCACGAAAGCGTCATTGTCACATTCAAGTTGGCTAGGCGGGTCGACTGGATGACGGGACAGGCAATCGGCATCTCGATGCAACTGGACAGACTTATAAGCTACTAAAAATTTGTACTGCAGAAGGCGCAAGGTGGCCAGTAGGGTCTTTGAGTGTGGAAAGCCAACACAATGCGTGGTAGTCAGTGACTACTGTGAATGGCCGCCCATACAAGTAAGGGCGGAACTTCGTTATGGTCCAAACTAGGGCAAAGCACTCACGTTCAGTGATGGAATAATTCTCTTTGGCAGCATAGAGGAGTCGGCTGGCATGGGCGATGACGCGAGGGGAACCGAGCTGACGTTGTGCGAGAACGGCGCCCATTCCATGACCACTTGCGTCGGTGCGTACTTCTGTGGGCGCTGAAGGATTGAAGTGAGCCAACACTGGCGGACCGGTGAGGTGGGCAATAAGAGCGACGAAGGCGGCCGATTGTTTGTGGCCCCAGAAAAAGGAGACCCCTTTTTTCAGACGCTGCGTGAGTGGGCAGGCGACTTCCGCGAAGTTTCGTACAAATCGCCGGAAATATGAGCAAAGTCCGAGGAAGCTACGCCCGTCGCTGCTAGACTTCGGTATAGGAAAATCACTTACAGCGCGAATTTTGTGTGGATCCGGCTGGATGCCATGGGTGTTGACCAAGTGTCCTAGGACCTTGAGTTCCCGGCGACCAAAGCTACACTTCTTGGAGTTCAATTGAAGGCCAGCTCGTCGAAAGACGCCAAGAATAGCCGAACGTGATGGAGGTGGCCCTCAATGGTTGATGACAATAGGATGACATCATCGAGGTAGCAGAGACATGTGGTCCATTTGAACCCGCTTAGTAAAGAGTCCATCATGCGCTCGAAGGTCCCAGGGGCATTACATAAGAGGAAATGCATCACCTTGAATTGGTAGAGGCTACCTGAGGTGAACAAAAGCCGTATTTTCACGATCTGTTTCGCCAACAGAGATCTGCCAATATCCAGAACGAAGATCGATGGTGGAGAAGTAGTTGGCACCATGCAGGCAGTCGAGTGTGTCATCTATCCTTTGAAGAGGGAGTACGTCTTTTTTTGTTATCTTATTTAGGTGTCGATAACCTACGCGAAACCTGCAGCTGTTGGCTGTCTTTTTAACGAGTACTACCGGAGATACCTAGGGGCTGCTCGACGGCTCAATAATGCTGCTGGCCGCCATTTTCTCCACTTCTTGTTGAATGACCCGGCGTTCGGAAAGAAAAACTCTGTAAGGCCGTCTGTGAATAGGGCGGGCATCTCCAGTATCGATGCGATGTGTGACGACGGACGTTTGGCCTAGGATCCGTGACCGAAATCAGAAACGTCGCTGTAGGACCGCAAAAGGCCGGCAAGGGCGCTTGCTTATTCGGGACGCAGGTCAGAGGCAACCATGGCTGAGATGCGGTCTTCCGGACTATGTGATTGGACAGGTTGTGTAAGTACCTCGGCGTGATGGTCGGAAGCACTACAAAAATAGTAAAGCTGGACAAAGGTGACAGCTTGGCAAGGAAAATGACCTCCGGGAGAACTTGCGATGACATGCTGAAGTTGACTACGGGAATGTAGGTGAGGTTATTCTCGACGTGTACAATGTTATGCAGTAGGCCGATGTTGCGCTGTAGAGTGTCGTTGGTTATGGGGTTGACAACGTAGTCGCCGTCAGGAAGGGAGGGAACAGTGACATGGGCATGCATACTTCCGCCTCGGGAGGTAGGCGAGTAAATGTACTGGAGCGGAGGCGACGCTGGGATTGGTCAACACTAGGGTCGTGAACACAATGGGGCAGGGCTAGGCGCAGAAGTCCGGAGGCACAGTCAATGAGAGCGGAATTGGCTGTTAAAAAGTCTAGGCCTAAAATGACATCTTGAGGATGAGTAGTAAGGACTGCGAAGAACACATGAACGTGATGGCCGCGATGCTGACGCGCACAGTGCACATTCCGATGGTGTTAGCAGTGGTGCCATCGGCAACATGAACTGTAGAGGTGTTAGTGGGCGTAAGAACATTTTTGAGGCGCTGGCGGAACGACGAACTAAGGACTGAAAGAGAGGGAATTTTGGGAGGGTGCTAGTGGGCGGCGAGCAATAACACCAGCGGCGTCAACTCGAGATATGGTGTCACGAACATAGGAACTGGAGTTAATGGTGGGAGGCGCAGTACGCTGTCAGACAGAAGGGGAGGGTCGTGGCCATATAGAAGATAGAAGGGTGAGTAGCCCATTGTGTCGTGACAGGAGGAATTGTATGCGAACGTTAAAAACGGCAAAGTAACATCCGAGTCACGGTGATCATCCGATAAATACGTCGACATGTCCGTGAGCGTGCGGTTGAGGTGTTTGATGAAGCCGTTCGTTTGTGAATGGTGTGTGGCGGTGAAATAGTGCTTAATGGAGCAGTACTGGAGAGTTTCGTTGACTGCTCGAGCAAGAAAGCAGCGACTACGGTCAGTGAGCAGCTAGCGTGGAGCACCATGGAGCAGGATGACGTCGTGAAGAAGAAACGCCGCCATGTAAGTTGCACAGCTGGTGGGTATCGCTTCGGTAACAGCGTTGCGCGTAGTATTATCTGTGGCCACCGCAATCCGTTTCTTCCCCGACGCGGAGAGTGGGAAAGGCCCGAGAAGATCAAGGCCAACTCGGGAAAACGGGTCTACTGGAATGTCGATCGGCTACAAGTATCCAGGAGGCATGACCGATGCCTTCTTCCGTCGCTGACACCGGTCGCAAGAAGCCACGTAACGACGAACAGAGCGGTAGAGGCCTGGCCAAAAGAAGTGGCGGCGGACGTTGTCGTACGTACGAGATAAACCAAGATGACCCGCCATGAGCGCGTCGTGCAGTTGCTGTAGAACGTTGGCACGCAGGTGCTCGGGGACGGCGAGCAGAAGCTCGTCGCCATCTGGTCGTATATTCCGCCGGTATAAGGTGCCGTTGTGAAGCACAAAAAAAGCTACGGCAGCAGCATGGCGATTAGTGCTGAGGCGATTGATAATGCTGCAAAGTTTGGGATCTAAGCGCTGTTCATGGCGAATGTTTAAAAAGTCAGAGATTGACAACACACATGTGTCATCGACACACTCGCTCGAAGGTGGTGGATCCACCGGGTTGCGGGAAAGGCAGTCGGCGTCAGCGTGCAGCCGGCCGGACTTGTGGACGACCGAGAACGTGTATTTCTGAAGGCGCCCTGCATATACTATATTGCGAGGGAGAGCGATGCTACGCTGAAGAGTCACATCAGTTATGGGGCAAATAACGCAGTCGCCATCAGGAACAGAGGGAAAAGGCGACATGAGCAGATACACTGCGGCTTCTGGTGGTAGGCGACTAAATGTAGCGGAGCGAAGACGGAGCGTTGAAGTTTCAGGAGCTTTGTGTGAGCTTAGTGTTCTGATAAAAAGTCGAGTCCTAATATAACTTCTTGAGGGCAACTGGTGAGGATTGTAAATAGCACAGGGATGTGGCGGTCGGCAATGGTAACTCTCGCAGCACGCATACCGATGACAGTAGCTGTGCTGCCATCAGGAACACGAGCGGTAGACGAGGAAGCGGGTGTGAGGATTTTGTTGAGGTGTCGACGGAGCGAGGAACTGAGAACCGAAATGTGGGCGCCAGTGTCAATAAGGGCAGAAACTGAGACTCCGTCCACAAGAATATCAATAAAGTTACGTCAGGCAGCGGGGGTCAGTTCCGAGTTGACAGTCCAGGTCGGTAATGCAGCGTCACTCCAGGGCGCTGCACTCGCTAGTTTCCCGAGTAGGTGCCGGCGTAAGATGAGGAAGAGTTGTGGCGCAGTACCGGTGAACGGGATCGACGAGCCAGTGGGGATGGAGATTGGCTGGAGTGACGGGCAGTAAATACGCTTTCGTTGCGAGGCTTATCTTGCTGAGGAAGATAATGGCCAGGTCCATCGTAGGCAGGGCGGAGCTCCTCTGGGTGGACAGGGGAACGTCGAGGTTCTTGGTAGTATCGGCGGTCTCCGTTGTAATAGGAGCGAGGAGCGAAGAAGGTACGGCTACGGCAATAACGCGATGTGTGACCAGTGCGACAGCAAATGAAGCAAATTGGCCTGTCATCTGAGGTGCGCCACTCAGTAGGATTGTGACTGTTCCCACAGGAACAGAGTGGGATGGTGGCGTGGGCGGCGCGGGGCTGGAGGAGAGGCCGGCGTTTGCAAGCTCTTGGCGAACAAATGCCTATATCATAGCCACGGTGTCAGGCAGCGGAGACATGAGTGGTGTAGGAGCTAAGGCCTCGAGGTCTCTCCGGACGATCCGAGTCATGTTCGTAGGATGAGAAGGCTGTTGCAAAGGGGCCAGATCATCGCAGGATGGTGTATCTGCCGTGTTTGGAAGGCGCTCAAAGTGCTATACGAGGCGTCGTTGTTTAGCCTGCTCGAATTTTCGACAGACTTGAAGCACCGAGTCGAAGGTGGAGCAATTCATGCAGAACAGAATGTTGAACGGATCATCCGCAATGCCAGAGAGGATATGGCCTACCTTTTCATTTTCCGCCATTGAGCAGTTGACCGTGAGACACAACGCAAACACGTCTTGTATGTAGGCAAAGTAGGACTTCGTGGATGATTGGATGCGAGACGAAAGTTCTGCTTTTGTTGCGAGAACACGACCAATGGGCTTCTCGAACAGGTCCTGAAAATTTTGTTTACAGAATTGCCACGTCACCAACACTTGTTCGTGATTTTGGAACCACATGCGAGCTGTTCCCGCCAAATTGAAAAAGATGTTGGCCAGCATAAGGGGCGCGTCCCAGTGATTGTTCTTCCCGCAGTGCTCGTACACTTCCAGCCAATCCTCCACGTCTCTCTTGTCTTCGCCATTAAAGATGGGAGGGTGGCGGATTTTCGTGAGCGCGACTTGCTGAGCCGAAGTTGCCACGGTGGTAGGGGTTGCGTCGGAGGTCATAGTGGTAGTTGTCGACTTCCCGGTAGATGACGGCCACTGCGCAAATCCAGCTTTTAGCAGCGCACGGGGATCTTTGGTCACCTCCACCAAGATGATATGTGGCAAGAAGGTTAGTTCGAGAACGCAACGGCTGATGATTTAAGTGAATATTCGGGTAGGCGCCAACCTTCTCGTAGTGCCAGTTACCGTTCCTACAGCTTCGTCTTTCTTCAGTGTCACTACTGTTGATCGTCGTCTTCCTCAACGTCCAGTGACGCAGCCATGTATGTAACAATACAAAACACTCTTATGTCCTAAACAAATTCAAATACGCATTGCCACGTTGATCAAGCGGCAGCTGTATTATACAATAATATAGATTCAATTGAATTGTTGCATATTGTTGCGTATTGGTATGAAGCACAACTTCCTAGGTTAGTGTTGAACGGCTTCATCTCATGCACGAAAAAGGAATTCGATTCATTGAACTTGTGTGTTACCTAAATCGCTTTCTACACTCCCCCATCTTAGTCAAAATAAAAGAAAACAAATAAATAAACAAATGATGAGCGCAAACAGGACATAACACTAGATGATGCGTTTTTAACACTTTCATGGTGTTTGCTGAAAGAAGAGCTCTGAAAAAGTGACAATTTGAGTTTTTCCATTTGGCTCAAAACAAACTCCGTGTTTCTAGACAGGTTGGTTAGATAGATTGAATGAGCGAGAAAGACAATAAAACAAGCAAGCTGCTAGAGCTATCCCGGAAATGTTCAACTGCATCTTTTTCAGCAGGTTCTGTTCTATACCGTCTTTTGTTATGCCGTGAAAACAACAAATACTTTGGTATTGACAAGTTGAATAATCACCGAAGAGCATGCTTTTGGTTCCAGCTCAATAACTGGTGCTCTTGGCCAACATCAACAACTACAGGTCTTTTCTCTCTTGATGAAGTGTTTCTACCATTCTGAAAATAAAAGCAGAAAGGCCGGCCTATACCAGTTGACAGAAAGACCTCGGAAGCTGCTGAGGTGAAACTTGCAGTCTGGTATGTAGCTTCTTCCATTTGTCTCAGTTTTAAAGGGAGAGGTAAGAAAGTTAAGTGCGCACGAGATAATGCCAAATAAATACTTCGGCAGTGTAAGTGTTGCCGAATAACGGAGTTTAAGTTAGATGAGTTTTAACAGCAGAAAAAGTATATGCGATACCTTAACTGCGAATGTAAGGGTGGCACACGACAACTTTAGTCACTGCGAATTACTTGTCATTCCAGACAGATTTTCGGAAATACTGAAGAAGCACAATAGCATTGGACCAATACCTGCTCAGTATCACAAAAGTAGGCACAAATATTGTACCTTTATTGGCATTAGACCGAAATGCACCCCGAGACAATATCTAGTCGGGCTAAGAGCTTACGTAGGGACCTATATTTAGCCCTTCAAAATAGCCGGCATACA
Source organism: Amblyomma maculatum (assembly GCF_055883805.1). Lineage (NCBI taxonomy): Eukaryota > Metazoa > Arthropoda > Arachnida > Ixodida > Ixodidae > Amblyomma > Amblyomma maculatum. Next base: position 49,297,220 of record NC_139346.1, read on the forward strand.
TACGACTCTGGTCTTCCAGTTTCAAACCGTGATTTGTGATCTGTAGGCGTGGTGATCCGTAGCCTGTAAACTGCGCCAGACTTGTTACGAGGTTTATTTACACAGATGTTAGGATGCGCTGGAGATTAGCACACCACAGCAGACAGACCCAGCTTCCTCGTCCTTTTCTGCTTATCCCGGCAAACCTCATGTTCCTTCAATAAGGACCGCGTGAAGTGCGTGACAATATATATATATATATATATATATATATATATATATATATATATATATATATATATATATATAGTTACGTCTCGTAGCGGCGAACTGAGAAGCAGCAGAAGAAGAAGAAGCGGAGGAAACGAGGCGCGCGCAGACTGTTCCGGGATTTTCTGAGCCGTGTGCGTTCGTTCACCTGTATTAAAACCCATTTCATCCCTTACATTTGGTGGAGGTGCGGGGTGAAGACGTTCTGCATTCGCCAGTACTTCTTCGCAGCCGACGTGTAGCAGGATTGCCACCTTTATCTCCTCAACAGTACATTTCAATGGCTACCACCCGCACGACGCAGACTCATGAACAGCGACCTAAAGAGACGACGGCCTTTCCCCACCAGCGAGAGCCGCGTACGTTCCACGGTGAGCCCGAAGATGACGTTGAGGAATGGCTACAACATTACGAAAGATGCCGCAAGTACAACCGCTGGAATTCGATCGCACGTCTGTACTTGTCTTCTTCCTCGCTGGCACTCCTCTGACGTGGGTGATAACCACGAAGAAATTCGGACGACCTGGGACCGATTGGTAGAAGAAATTACGAAGTCCTTTGGAGATACCCTTACGAAGAAGGAACGCGCCGAGCATCAGCTTTCCCAGAGAGCCCAGATGCCCGGTGAGACATGCACACGTTATATCGAAGAAATATTGAAACTTTGTCGCATTGTAAACCGGCAGATATCAGAAGAAGACAAAGTAGGGCAGCTTCTCAAAGGGATTGCTGAGGATGTTTACAACTTCCTTATTTCGCGGCACACCCTTGCCATAGTTGCAGATGTCATGAAGCAGTGCCGGGCATTTCAGGCGTTAAAGGCACGTCGGATATCGTCCAAACTTGGCCGGCTTTCAAATATGACAACTGTTGCCGGTATCGACATTCCGGAGGCTGAAGACATCGCTTCTATGGTCAGGAGGATTATACGCTAGGAGCTGGATATTCAGCGGCAACGTACAAATTTCGATGTACCCTACCACCTGGCATCGAGGTCCGTATAGGAACAACGCATGCCATGGGCTGCATAAAATAACGGCCAACCATCTTACAACAATGGCATGGAGCCGACCCTGCAACCAACATCGCACCCTTATTTCCAGCAGCGTCCAGCCCATCTGGATGAAGTGCCTCGTGCTGCTCCTCGTCGCAATTCTGTGGCCCCATCTCGGCCTCCAAGGGATCCTGAAGTGAACTACCAGAGCCTCAGCCACCCGTATGTTACAGCTGTGGGGGCAGCAGACATATCTTTCGCTCTTGCCCGCGTCGTCAATTTACCCGACCCGCTGTACAACGAGCACCGCGCTTCACGAATGGTGCCCAATTTGAGCAGCAGCCACCCGCTACCTTCTATCGGCCCTCTTCCCCTCAACGCCACGCAGGTAATGACTCCAGTGTCCAATCGCAGCATCACCCCCCCCCCCCCCCCCCGCAGCGACAACCCCGTTCGCCAGCCACACGTCGCCGCATTGTTTCTCCACCGCTGGGAAACTAGGTGGTGCGACAGATGGAAGTAAGGTCGCCAGATGATCAATTGCACGCATAGCTCTACCTATCGTCATGCTAAAGAACAAAGTGTCAGTGTGTGTGTACAATGTTAAAACGGATGCTGTGGTTGACACTGGTGCCGCTGTGTCAGTTATGAGCCTTTCTTAAGAACCGCCTTCGACAGAAAGTTATGTTTGTGTGGGACAGAAAAACTACGTTTTGTGGAGTTGGGGGGAAACTTTAGTTGCGGTTGGCCCGTGCTCAATTTCAGTTGTAATTGGTGACGAGTGCTATAGGACAGATTTCGTTGCATTGAGACGTACCACGCATGACGTTATCTTGGGTGTTGACTTTTTGCGCGAGTGTGTTGCGACTTCAGACTTTAGTGCCGGTGAAATTTGTTTGCAGCCAAACATTATCCCAGCATTAGTAGATAACATGTATCAGAGTTATCAAGGAGTTCCCACCTTGAAGGAAAATGTGCTGCTGCCTGCGATGACGGCGACGTTTCTCCCCGTGAAGTCATCTGAATCCTTCATGGGTAAATATTCACTAGTCGTCGAGCCAGATGTCTCGAATGGAGCGAAAAAAAATATTTTGGTGCACGCTCCGGTCGTGGAGGCGCGGGATAGTCGCGCATACCGCTGGGCTGTGAACGTGTCAAAAGTGCATGTTCGTCTTCCTTCTGGTTTGACACTCGCGAGATTTGAGAATTATGTGGTTCATACCGTTGGAGTTATTTCCGATTGGTGAGGAGCCGCGAAAGACAAGTCTGAATATTGTGCAGAGTTTGGGGGCATGGTGAACAAATCGCTCCCCTCTAGTGAACGTCGTATTCTGCAAGACATTTTGACAACTCATGCCCAAGAGTTCGACTTTGCCTCAAACGGATCGGGTAGCAATTTCCCAGCCTCTCAGCTACAGCACAAAATTGAGACAGGAATTGCACCCTCTATTCGCCAAAAACTTTACAGAGTGTCCCCGGCAGAGCGCAAGATAATTAAAGAACAGGTGGACGAAATGCTGCAAAAAGGAATCATCCGAGAATCCTCCAGTCCTTGGGCCGCACCTGTGATCCTGGTGCGAAAAAAAGACAATTCTTGGCGATTTTGCGTAGACTACCGTCGTATGAATGCGCTAAGAAAGAAACACATATACCCGTTACCTCGCATTGATGACGCTGTCGACTGTCTGCATTCGGTGCCATATTTCTCCTATGTTGATTTGCGATCTGGGCATTGGCAAATTCCTCTACATCCATTCGACCGTGAGAAGATTGCTTTTGTAACACCAGATGATTTATACGAATTTAATATAATGCCCTTTGGTATGCAACGCTCCCGCGACGTTCGAGCAATTTATGGACACTATCCTTCGTGGCCTCAAATGGGAAATATGCATGTGTTACCTTGATGGTATTATCAATTTTGGAAACACCTTCCAAGACCACAATGAGAGGCTCCACAAAGTTCTTGAATGCATTGCCAAAGCGGGCCTCATTTTGAATTCGAACGAGTGCCATTTTGGAGAGCGACAAACTTTCGTTATTGTGTTGCTCGTCAACGAGGACGGTATCGGTCCGGATGCCCAGAAGATTGTTGCAGTACGCGACTTCGAAACTCAACGCGCCCTGAAATGTCTTCGGAGCTTTCTTGGCCTCTCTTCTTATTTTTGGTCGCTTCATTGCTGGGTTTGCGCAGCTTGTCCACCCCCTTACTTCTCTACTGCACAAGGATTCGCAATTTGTGTGGCCCCCCGAGTGCGAATCCTCTTGCAATCGGCTCAAGTCTTCTCTAACTTCAGCATCACTGCTGCGCCACTTCGACCCTTATGATGTGACTGAGGTCCACACTGACGCCAGTGGCGTCGGTCTTGGTGCGGTGCTTGTGCAGCTGCATAGTGGGGCTGAACACGTTGTTACATATGACAGTCGCACGTTGACAAAATGTGAACGGAACTACAGAGCTACCGAATTGCAGTGCCTCGCAGTGGTGTTCGCTTTGCACAAGTTCCGACCACACCTATACGGCTGCTTCTTCACCATAGTTACTGAACACCATTCGCTATGCTGGCTCATTGGACTTCGCGATCCATCTGGTCGTCTGGCGCGCAGGGCATTACGCCTGCAAGAATACAACTTTAGTGTCGCGTACAAGAGTGGACGAGATCACAGTGATGCAGTCTGCTTGTCACGGCACCCATTGGCGACTTCCGTTAACGATGAAGACGGCTTCAATGGGTGTTTAGCCTCAATCGCGTCGACGTTTCCTAGTATGGCAACCTTTAGGTGAGAAAGACGCAGCGACCGGTCACTACAGTCCCTTATACAGGAGGCAGAAGGAAGAGCAGAGTCAACGCAGTTTACTATCGAAGATGGTGCTTTGTTCAAGAACTACTCAGTTGACGGTGCATCCCTCCTTTTCATCGTCGCAAAAAGTGACCGTGCATAGGTTTTGCACGCCATGCACGATGATATTACCTCTGGACATCTAGGCTTCTGTCGTACCCTGCACCGAATTCGCCAGGGTTTTTATTGGCCACGAATTTGTAAAACCACCAAGGAATACGTTGCGACATGTGAAAAATGCCAACGACATAAGGCACGCCCCAGCAAGCTGGCCGGACCTTTACAACCCGCTAAGCCATCTACCTCACCTTTTGAAAAGATTGGAATTGACCTGTTCGGTCCTTTTCCAAAGACTGTGGAGGGCTATCGCTGGGTTATCGTCTGCGTTGACTATCTTACCAGATACGCGGAGACCGCTGCTCTCTCTACCGCAAAAGCTGCTGATGTTTCGTCGTTTCTTTTGCATTCCGTTATTCTTCGCCAGGGTGCACCCCGTGTTATTATAACTGATCGTGGTCGGTAATTCACTGCTGATGTCCTGGAGGAAATGCTCCGACTGTGTGGTTCACACTACCAACACTCGACACCTTATCATCCGCAGACCAACGGTCTCACCGAGTGCACCAACCGCACCTTGACAATCATGCTGTCCATGTACGTCTCGTCTGATCATCGCAACTGGGATTCAGGGCTACCGTATGTGACGTACGCTTACGACACTGCGAATCATGAAGTTACCGGCTATTCCCCTTTCTATTTACTCTATGCAAGAACTCCTCCGGTTTTCTTAGACACCAGCTTCCCATTTTTCCCCAACGACAATGCGTCTGTTTCCTAGATAATATGCCGTGCCGAAGCAGTTCGTCGTATAGCCCGCTTACGCACACTGGCTTCTCAAAACCGCTTGAAAGAACACTACGATCTGCATCATCGTGCAGTTACTTCCTACCCTGGAGACTAGTCTGGCTTTGGACGCATATTCGCAAGCGAGGATTATATGAGAAGTTCCTCTGCAAGTACGATGGCTCCTTCGTAGTGTTGGACCAACTGAATGACGTGAATTACGTTATCGTCAACGTCACGACGGATAACCGCCGATCCCGCAAGACACGAGTTACGTGAGTCGCATGAAGCGTTGCCATCTTCGATCTTCCTTATTTTCTCGAGGAGGAGAATCGTTTGCCCGGCGGGAATTCTTACGCCGCGCAGCGGCGCACTAAGAGGCAGCAGGAGCAGCAGAAGAAGAAGCGCAGAAAGCGAGGCGCGCGCAGACTTTTCGGGTTTTTCTGAGCCGTACCCGTTTGTTCACCTGTAATAAAAACCATTGCATCCGTTACAATATATATATATATATATATATATATATATATATATATATATATATATTGTCACGCACTTCCCGCGGTCCTTATTGAAGGAACGTGAGGTTTGGCGGGATAAGCAGAAGAGGAAGATGAAGCTGGGTCCGTGTGCTGTTTATCTCCCCACCCCCCCTTACGGACGGAGATGGCGCGACCAGGTGGTTTAACGCAGCCCACGCCAGCAGCTCAACAGACCACCACACAACCTTCTCGGGAACCCCGGCACTTCTATGGGAAGTCCAGGGAAGACGTGGATGACTGGCTCACCCACTACAATTCGGTGAGCAAATCCAACCGCTGGGATGCGAATACCAAGTTGGTGAATGCGGTATTTTTTCTTGAAGAAACTGCGCTAACATTTTCTGAAGAACAGCGCGACTTGGACTAGGACGGAAGGAAGACAACACGGACAGGCGCTGACTTGCAACTGAAGTTTATTGCTCCGAACGTGGTAATATATATATCAGGCTCCAAACAACAAGAGAAAACACAGAAGCGATACACATTTCATTAAACACTTGAAAACTCATGTAGTGCCACCACGTCACTTCCGTGTAGCTAGATATCTAAGCTCCTTTGCTGACAACGCCAAGGACGGGCTGCTGACACAGGCGTCATTTGACCATGCGATGTGTGCGGCCTCAATAATTTCACGGGTTATCTCGTCCCGATGCCTATTTAACACTTTTTTTGTTGTTTTTTTTGTTGCAGGCGCTGACTTGCAACTTCAGTTGCAAGTCAGCGCCTGTCCGTGCTGTCTTCCTTCCGTCCTTGTCCAAGTCGCGCTGTTCTTCCGAAAATGGCATACCAACTCCCCCAAGCATCAGTGCTAACATGGTTTGACAATCATGAAGCATCCCTTACCACCTGGGATCGCTTCATAAAAGAAATGAGAGCGGTATTTGGCGATGCCGATGCTCGAACAATGAGCGCCAACAGACTGGCTCAACGAGCGCAAGTACCAGGGTAGACCTGCACAACTTATATAGAAGAAGTCCTCAAACTGTGCAGAAAAGTTGATGCTCGGATCACTGAGGAAGGCAGAGTGGGTCATTTCCTCAAAGGAATAGCGCAAGACGTGTACAACTTTCTTATCTGCAAGGACGATTTGAATACCACCGTTGATGTAACACGACACTGCTGCACGTGTGAAGGTTTAAAACGACGGCGTATCATTCCGAAGTTTGGTCGGTTGCCTAATGTCATAACTGTCGCCAGTGTGGATATGTCTGAAACAACAAGCATGGCAGATACAATTCGACAGATCGTCCGCGAAGAGCTTCGGAAGCATCAAGATATTGGGGGCCACGTCAGACCCGTCTACAATGGCACCTCTTCGTGAGACAATAGCCCATCTTCTACCTGTTACGCTCCTCTGTTACGTCTCCTTCGCACACCCGATGCTCTGCTGCTCATCGCCCGAACATCGAGCCTATCACCATCAACGCCTACAACAGCGAGCACTCTCGTCCTCCTCGTCGACTACATCCAGTTCATTAAGCGTTTAATCCAAGCGACAATGAGCTTTATACATCGAATGAACGTGAGCCGCCAGTGTGTTATGCCTGCGGAATCATCGGCCACATTTCGTGTTTTTGCCGCAACCGCCGTCCGTACCAGCAGTATCGCCGACAGTGGGTGAACTCCCGTACAAGGTTTCCTGCTGACAATGATGATTCATATAGAAGAACACCTGGCCGGAATGAGTACAGAGCAACAGCTAGCGTACAAGAACGCAGAATGGCGCTGCACCGAAACGAGTCACTGGCTTCTGACCGTAGCCTGACACTACCATCTCGGCGCCTACGACGCTCCCCTTCTCCGCGACGACGGTCGCCACCTCCGGGAATCTAGTGAGTGCGGCCGATGGAGGTGAGGTCACAAATGATTCTAGCTTACCATGCCTCTGCCCGTTTCGATGTTAAAGAACCGAATTTAAGTGTTTGTGCACGGTGTACGTGCTATGGCTTTGTTGGACACAGGTGTAACCATTTCTACTATGTCTCGCTTTTAAAAACTACCTTGGTCGTAAAATTATGTTTGCTTGGGTAGTGCGATAACATTGTGTGGTGTTGGTGGTGAACCGCTTAACCCACTTGAAGTCTGTTCCGTGAATCTTGTTATCGCTTGCCACAAAATCCGAACTGAAATCACTGTACTTGCTCGATCAATGCATGACGTAATTCTCGGACTCGATTTCCTGGAACAATGTGGGGCCACTCTCGACTTCGCAACGGAGATATTTCTGTGAGCACTCGAATTGAATCTGCTTTCTGTGAAAATTCGCGGACCAATCCTAGTACGCTTTCGGTTTCGCGTGACATAGTCATTCCTGCAATGTCAGCAGAGTTTATACAAGTTGTTTGTTTAAGCTGTGCCAGTGATTCGTTCGACGCGGTGGTTGAACCACTCACCCACAACTGCGCGAAGAAAAGTATTCTGATTCCCCGCTGCATCATCTCAGTCATGAATGGCCATTCTTCTTTGTGGACGACTAACTGCTCTAACGAACCTATTGTATTACCACGTAGTCTAAAACTTGCCAACTTTGACGAAGACACTTTTAAATCAGTGGCCGTTCTCAGCACAGACAATTCCCAGCCTACCACATGCTCAGAAGTAGATGAGACAAAATTTGTTGCCATGATTAACAAATCGCTGCCAAAAAGTGATCGTTACAGTTTAGTAGAAGTTCTGGCGAAACATACTGCGGCTTTCGATTTCTTTCGGGACTCGCGACCACAGATTCCCATTTCCTGTACTCAGCAACGAATCAATACTGGGACTGCTGATCCAATCCGCAAGAGGTCTTATCGTGTATCCCCATCAGAGCGCCAAACAATCGAAGAACAAGTTCGTGATATGCTGCATAAGGGCATCATTCAGGAATTGTCTAGTCCGTGGCTGCCGCTGTGATTCTAGTCAAAGAGAAAGATGGCACATGGCGACTTTGTTTTGATTATCGACGGCTGAATACTGTTACCAAGAATGACGTGTTTCCCCTGCCACGTGTAGATTACGCCATTGATTGCTTACATTCCGCCTCCTCATTTTCCTCTGTTGACCTGCGATCAGGCTATTGGCAGATCCCCATGCACCCGGAAGATAAAGAAAAGACGGCATTCATCACCCCAGGCGGCCTGTATGAATTTAATGTGATGCCGTTTGGATTATGTAATGCTCCAGCCACGTTCGAAAGATTCATGGATGCAGTTTTGCGTGGACTGAAGTGGCACATTTGTATGTGTTATTTGGACGATGTAGTGATATTGAGGACTACGTTTCTTGAACACAGCAGTCGATTAGAGATTGTCTTGGAGTGTATTGAGAAAGCTGGTCTGGTACTCAATTCCAAGAAATGTCGTTTTAGAGAATGCAAGACTGTGGTACCTGGACATCTCATAGACAAGGATGGAATCAGGCCTGATCTGATAAAGACCGAAGCTGTCACTTATTTTAAACCGCCGAAATCGTTAAAACAGCTGAGGACTTTTTTGGGGCTTTACTCTTATTTTCGGCGTTTTGTTCCGAAGTTTGTTGATCTAGCACATCCACCTGTCTTCTGCAAAAAGACGTGCGTATCAAGTGTACTGCCGATTGTGACTCCGCCTTTCGACAGTTAAAATTTATTTTGACATCAGGACTAGTACTACGCCACTTCTGACCATCAGCTCCAACAGAACTTCACACTGACGCCAGCGCAGTTGGAGTTGTTGCCGTGCTCATACAGCGCCACAATGAGAATGAACATGTCGTTGCATATGCAAGCTGTTCTTTGAGCAAGGCTGAGCGTAATTACACAGTAACTAAACAGGAATGCTTGGCTGTTGTATTCGGTGGGAAACGGTTTAGGTCATATCTTTATGGATGTGCATTTAAAATTGTGACGGACCATCATTCCTTATGTTGGCTTGTAAACCTTCGTGACCCCTGTGGACGCTTTGCGCGGTAGGCTTTGCGCTTTCAAGAATTCAATTTTACTGCGTCTTTTAAGAGTGGTCGTAAGCACAGTGATGCTGACTGCCTGTCACGGTCGCCACTTGAAACTACTGATTGCGAAAATGAGGTCTTGGATCAATGTATAGCTGCTGTCTCTACAAGTTTTCCCGATGTTGGTGAATTCAAGATTGCACAGCGGAACGACAACGAGTTGGCGCCGCTTTTTGATGCAGAAAGCTCCGGGAACCCTACGACCTCATTCTGCATTTTTGGCTGTGTACTTAACAGGAAGAACTACTCGTCAGTAGGTGTGCGGCTTCTTTTTGTATTTCCTACAAGTCTTAGGTGTCAGGTTCTTTGGATAATGCACGACGATGCCACAGCTGGGCACTTGGTTTTCGCGAGGACATTGCAAAGGACTAAGGAACGTTTTTATTGATCGAAGATGCGTCAAATTACTCAACGTGATGTGGCCAGCAGCCTCCAGTGCCAGCGTTTCAAGCACCCAAACTGCTCACCGCCGGGTCATCTTCAGCCCATAACGCCACCACGAACCCCATTCGAACAGGCGGGAATTGACCTTCAAGGACCGTTTCCCCGTTACTCCAACGCAACCCGCTGGGTCATAGTGTGCGTAGACTACTTTAGGCAGTACTGTGGAACTGCTGCTATACCGTCAGCCACTGCTTCTGATGTCTCGGCGTTCCTCCTACGGTCCATCATTCTTCGACATAGGCCTCCTCCTGTGTTAATAAGCGATCGTGGCTGACAGTTTACGGCAGAAGTTGTAAACGAAATTATCCACCTCTGCTCATCCCTTTTTCGCCATTAAACTCATTACCACCCACAAACAAACGGTCTTACCGAATGCGGCAATCGGACGCTTCGCAATACGCTTGCAATATATGTCGACTCCTGCCACAAAAACTGGGATGAAGTCCTTCCGCTTACAACATAAGCATTTAACACTGCTAAGCACGAAACGACAGGCTGCACTTCGTTTTTTCTTCTTTATGCACGATCTCCACTAAGCACTTTGGACACGTTTTTGCCTTTCTCACTCCCTGCTGAAACTTCACTAGCGCATACCCTCTCTTTGGCTGAAGAAGCTCGTCGACTCGCTAGCCTTCGCACTCTAGCCTCCCAGGAACGCTACAAGCAACGCTACGACAAGCGTCATCAAGATGTTAATTATGCCCCTGGTGACTTGGTGTGGCTTTGGACACCGTTGCGTAAGCGCGACTTATCCCAGAAACGGTTGCACCAAAATACTGGCCCTTTCGTTGCACTGGAACGCCTCAGTGCAGTAAACTTTGTAGTCTCTTGCGTGGCCACCCAAAGGCGTCGTTCTCGGAAGACTGAAGTAGTCCCCGTGACCCGCATGAAGCCCTTCTATCAACGTGGCGAACCTTGACTCGCCCGGCGGGCATCGTCTGCGAAGGGGCAGTGTCACGCGCTTCCCGCGGTCCTTATTGAAGGAAGACGAGGTTTGGCGGGACAAGCAGAAGAGGACGAGGAAGCTGGGTCTGCCTGCTGTGGTGTGCTAATCTCCAGCGCGTCCTAACATCTGTGTAAATACACCTCGTAACAATATATATATATATATATATATATATATATATATATATATATATATTGCCTGGCTGCTCTACATTGGCAACCCAACTGTTTCTCTCAGCTATCGTAATAGTTTCCATCCGATGTTCTTCACTGACTCCAAAATTTTTTATTGCGCTTATATTAATCGCCGCAGTAATAGTTATAAGCCAAGGCTACCAAATGGCATGCATACTGCTAGTTACGAGAGTAATATATTAATTTCATGTTTTCTTGCCAATACGTTGCTTGCAGGCATTCACATGCATAAAGCTGTTTATGCAGCTCATTGGAAAATACATTGAAAACAAACCAAAATGTATTATTGCGAATGATATTTGTTTATTTAGTTATAAAGGCGCAAGCATATGGTCCACATGTTTGAGTAATATTTGGTGTGGAAGTTGCGACCGGTTCCAGGTTCACTGGAAGGCCCAGTGGCGATGTAAGAGAAGCAGCTCCTGTAATTAGGTCGCTGGTGAGTGTCGGGTTTCCGAAAGGCTGCTCCAGTATTGTCCAAGAGCAGCGCAATTGGCTAATAGGTGGGCAGATCCAGATATCGTCTGAGAAAACTCACCCAGATGTCTCTTTCATCCTCTCCGCGGTTAATTGCTACATGACTCCTTTTGGTGATCAACGCCTGTGTTTCAGCGATGTCGACGTTGTCCTTGTAATAGATGTGGAATCTGCAGAAACCAAGAGAAAATCAAAACAAATATACTTTTCCGGGGCTCCCCAAGCGCAGTTATCATGTTTCATAGCTCTGTCGGAAAGATGTCAGCCACTGTCTACCTGTCACAAACTTACAGGACGGGTAATATATCATTAACATTTTCTTTTCTAAGTTTCACAATTTATAGTACACTACCAGGATTATTTCTTACGTTTTGGCGTTATAAGCCTATAATGCATGGGAACAATGATCGAGATAAGGGAAGCCCGTAGTTTTGTAAACAGTAAGGAAATTTATTTCTTGCAAAGAATTGCCTCTTGTGTGGCATATGAGTGTTATGCGCGTGCGAATTTAGTAAACATGTCGCACGTTGCATTTCTGCTTTATTTCAGCTAATGCAAAATAGCGGAGCGTATTCTGCGTCGAGAGCAAGTTATATAGAACATCTGGCAACCGCAGACAATTAGGGGAAACTAAATGCATGACACGTTGACGTAATTGCTTTCAAGCGCATGACAAAGCGTGTATGCAGCAATGGAATTTACGGTCATAAAAAAACGTGAAGAGGTGCAAGGAAGTAAAATTATTGCGTAGGTTCATGCTAAAGAAGTCCATAGACAGGTGCATTAGACACCTGCTACACTTTAAAGAGGAGAAAAATGGCCAATGGAAGGTACTAAGCGCTGGGCTATACAAATGCAGGACTGTTAAAAGCTGAAGTGAAGTATGAATGCCTTATACAAACTATAACCTTCTACCGCTCCACACAGCGTCTAAGCGGCTAAAGGCTTGTTTTCTTTCTCTCCATGCTTCATTGCAATAACGATGCAGATGATAGTCAAGGTATTGTATAGCGCTTGCCAGAGGGATGGGATGCCTAATTGCAAATAGTACTGACCCTGAGAGCAGAATTTAAGATCAGATGGGCATTGCATGTAAAAGGAAATAAACCATTCATGCAGAGACGGGTAAGTGTATATATTTCTGGTCATAAAATTGAAGTTGGAGTCAACAGCTTTCGATGCGCACATCAAATATTGATTTATCAAGAGCGTCAAGCAGTAACAGATCACCGCGGTTGTGTACGCCTCGAGTCTGATTAGAATAGTAAGAATAATTCGCTTTGCAAAGCAGACCTCAAAGTTCTTACAGAACAGCCTTGATGCCACAAAATGCTCGCCACACTACAGCCTTTTATTCCAGAATATCACAATTTTCCATAATAACTTCTGTGCACTTCTGAAGCCAACTGTATCTGTCAAGAACGCTATTTTATGTAACGATACTATTGTGTGCAGAAAAAAATGGGGTCCTAATTAGGCTTTAAAAGTGAAATAGTCCGAACTAAGTCGGCGAGGCTGAGCAAAAAGCAACTCTGTCGAAAATCGTTAGCGATGACCTTTGCGGTAGTGACGTAAACAGGAAAAGAAGAAAAATTGCAGCACGTGACCTAAGAGCGCTGGTTTTGTATGCGGCCTGTAAGCCATGGTTTACAAGAGCGTAGAACATGAAACGTTTGTAGAAGCAAGTATATCAGGTACTTCCCTGGTAAAATTTTAGCTATTTCAGCTTCAGAGCATATCTACCTGTGCATGTACAAAAGTGAGGATATGCTCAAGATCTCCAACAAAAATCTGTTTCTGAGTGATCAGGCAAAGAACTTAATAACAACCAGAAGTAAATAATTCGAAATAAAAGCTTCATCTGTTGAATTAATACGCTAACTTTTGTGCAGCGTTGGAGACAAAGCAGGAATGATGTTATGTATGCATTCTGCAGCTCGCAAAGCATTAGTCCATGAATGTGCATAAAATGCTCGGAATATAACCAGCCCTAGTACATAGCATTCATTGATTACGAAAAAGCATCTGACTCATTAGAAGCCACAGCGGTGATTCATACATTGCAAAATCAGGGGGTAGATGAGCCGTGCATGAAAGTGCTGGAAGATATATATTATGGCTGCACAGTAACCATAGTTCTGCATAAAGAAAGTTACAAAATTTCCATAAAGAAAGGTGTTACGCAAGGAGACACGATCTTCCAAGTACTATTCACAGCTTGCTTGGGGGAAGTATTCAGAGACTGGAATGGAAGCAGTTAGGGATAAGGGTAGGTGGAAAATACCTCAGTAATCTGCGATTTGCTGGTGACATTGCCTTGCTAAGTAACTCAGGGGATGAACTGCAAATAATGATTGATGACCTAGACAGGAAAAGTAGAAAGGTAGGATTAAAAATCAATATGCAGAAGACTGAGGTAATGTTCAACAGCCTAGGGAAGGAACAGCAATACACGTTAGGTAGCGAGGCACTGGAAGCAGTAGGCGAATATGTCTACTTAGGACAGGTAGTAACCTCAGATCCGGACCATGAAAAGGAAATGATAAGAAGAATAAGATTGGGATGGAGCGCATTTGGAAAGCACTCACAGATTATGACTAGCAGCGTACCGGTATCGCTTAAAAGTAAAGTATACAACAGTTGCATCTTACCTGTTCTCACGTATGGGGCTGAAACGTGGTGGCTAACCAAGAAGGTTCTATTTAAGTTGAGGACAACTCAAAGGGCTATGGAACGAAAAATGGTAAGGGTAAAATTAGAAGATAGGAAGTGTGCAGAGTTGGTGAGAGAAAAAACTCAAGTTACTGTCATTCTAGTGGATATTAAGAAGAAGAAATGGGCATGGGCAGGACATGTAGTACGAAGAGAGGATAACCGATGGTCGCTTAGGGTAACAAACTAGATTCCAAGGGAAGGAAAGCGTAGCAGGGGGCGGCAGAAAGTTAGGAGGGCGGATGAGATTAAGAAGTTCGCAGGAGTCAAGTGGATGCAGCTAGCACAGAACCGGGTGAAGTGGAGAAATATGGGAGAGGCCTTCGCCCTGCAGTGGGTATGGTCAGGCAGATAATGACGATGATGATGATGATGACGTGCATACAAAATGTGACTTTTAATTTAGAACCAAGTAATATACTCCCTCATTTGGCAGCTAGTGCTAATAAACGTATTGATAGAAAGTGGTAATATCGTTGGGCTCAGAGAGGAAAGTCTTGGGTTTAAAAGGCACATCCGTGTTGTTCCGTCCATTTTTTTTTTTTTTTTGCCGCGGCGCGCACGAGTTCTGGCACGGGGCACAGAGGAGCGTGCACGCGGAGCTCGTTCATAGATGATGAAAGGTGTGAAAGGAGCAAAAAGTAGAGAGAAGGTCAATAAACCGTCGAACGAGGCAAGCGCGTACAGTGAGCACAAACATGAAACAAAGGAGGGGAGTTTCGAAGAGCCAGTACTGCTCTCAGGTGTATTCAGTGCTTCAACAGGAGGAGGTTGATTATGAGGGGAGGGTGGTGGCGGAGAGCAAAGAGGTTCCATCCATCGCACGTTAGCAGCTAGTGAATTGTTCGCACTCAATTATTTCCAAGAATTCTCGACAAGAATGTTCGTATCGATTTCAAGTGCATGCGGCTTGGCGGATAGCTTCTGCTTGGGCTGACCAGCATAGAGCGCCTTGAACCGGATAAGCTTCTCGCTTCAACTGGGCTTGCGAATAAGAAAGTATACTTATAAAATATTTGGAGGATTTGGGAAGCTGTTTGTTACTGCTGCAGAGCGCATTCAGTTCACTTAGAAAAACTTGCGCTGGGATATAACTTCAATGAACGTGTGAAGCCTCAGTATAAAGGAATGGGCCAGTGCAGGGTTTAGAGTAATTTGCCTTTTCATTCCCCATACATCTGTCTGCTAACGAGAATAAAACTCTCTGACATAAGTGTCGTAAATGGGCTTATCGTTATCTGGGCCTTGGCTGAAGCAGTGAGCAATAAAAAAAAATTGGATGCCTATGAATGGAAACCCATTTGTTTTATTTTAATATGCTCTTCAGCCCAGGTTTATGGATATATCTAGCAATTATTGTAGTCGGTATTTCTTGCAAGCTAAAGCAAACAATCGGGATATTGGACGACTAAATGTGCCCCAGATAAGACCGGGGCATCGCTTCTTGTTATGAGATGCAGCTGAAATGCTACTAGTGTTTTCTTCAGGGTGACGTCACGTGTGAGCTTGTTCGACACGTACTAGCCGAACTAATCACGCCCAGGTGTTCTCTTTCAGCCTAAATGAGCTTTTTTCTACCCGATTTGTTACAAATATCTGATTGTATGCAATCATGCCTGTCTTAATGTTTATTACCGTCATTTCCCCATTGCCGTCTTTGCTTCTATTCCAAGCTATGTCCAGTGTGTTATTTAATTTCCTATGTGTAGTCCAGCGCCATTCTCGTAAAGTGTGTCGTGAAATGTAGGCAGCTGGATAGACGGAAAAATCCGTAAAATAATTTGTTGTAGCTAAAATGCAGTTTTCAGATTGTTAGCAATAAATAATCACAAGTACATGAAAGCTTTTTATCAAATACGCTGTGCGGACAGGCGGACAGAAAAAAGTAATAGCTGTTGTCAACCCCCTCTTTAAATACAATTCAGCAATAAAATATTTAACCTCTTGTCGCGAGTACGTTAGAGCATTGATTTGGGTTTGTAAAATAATAACTTCACGTAAATGGTAGCGTGATGGTGGTAAAGTATCTAGCTGTTTTTCTAGACATACAAATTTCACATAAACACTTTTCTGTCAAGCTAATAATTAAATAGCAAATTAGTCTTCACTATAAAATAAATTCCGTTGAGCGAAGATATTGTGCAGATATTGTAGAATTCTAGTGGGGTTTGCAAACTTACCAGGTTATCAGTAACGTTGCCCTGAACAGCTGCGCTGACATCGAGGCACGCAAATGTGGCGGCAAATGTATTGTCCGGTTAGTTTTGAATTTTACATGCACAGATTTTGTAATCCGTTCGTTGGTCTGCAAAACCTACCCTAAGGACGCAATATTTAAAATGAGTCCTCATTTTAACCTTTTCTGCTACTGGAGCTATTGTGCTTTCCGGAACTCAGCGTCCTCCGGCATGCTTAACTAGGCAAGGAGACTTACGAAATCGCCGCTGTCGCTACCCGATAGCAGACTAGTGCTCGGCGCTCTCAACTTAGGATTGGAGGGTCGGTGGTTCGATTCGCGGCTGTGACACCATGTTCTTTAAGTATCATTTCGTGCGAGCATTTTTTTCGACCATTCTCTGTGCAGCGTCTGTTCACATAACTCATGAGAAATATAATTCTTTTTACTAAAGTACAAGGCTGCCAAATTCAATTAAGCAGAACATAAACGCACATATTTATATCAAAGCAATGATTTAGCATATCCCTGAATAAATAAATGCAAAACAATCTTAATTTCTTATTGATTACAGCGGACAAAAAATTTAAACATTGCTGTTTCAGTTCAAAGAAATTAACATTTATGATAACGACCCCTTTTATTTACAGTAGCTGTATGTAATCGGTCCCTGTTAGTTACTTGCAGTCTCTAGATACCATCACAAACTAGGATTATTATTTTGATGAAGCTGGTCATAGTGTAGTTAAATGTCTGTTGCACTCGTCAACAATATAGTTACCACAAGGTAGTAGAAGATGAGTGCATTAGGAGAATTTTCTAGCGCACTGTGGCATTTCTGGGCACTACAAATGAAAAAGGGACCGAAAATGTCTACTGCGATTAGGTTTTGGGAAGCTAGTTATTGAAATATTAGACTCTCCTCTGTCGTAGTGAAAAGCGCTTACAAAGGAAGGCATTGTCTCTAAAACTAATCAGCCCCCCATTGATTTCTGTTTCTTCATTCAATTGGTTCATAGGTAAACCACAGATAGCCATTTTGTCTATATTTGATGTCTGGAACCTACATTTTATCATAGCCCGTCAAACGCCGTGTTCCGAAGATGCTTCCGGTACTATTCTTTGTAGGGAACAGTCGCCACTGTCGCAATTCTGCATAAGTTGAAAAATAGCCACATAGGTTTAACATTACATACTGTTGTCACTACTACCTATGCTGCGAGTTCAAAATAGGATTTTCACTTGAGTACAACGCTTCAGACACTTGTTTTAGTTCTGATAATCAGTCACACACTCCAGCGCTGTGCAGTGCACATATTTTCTTAATAACGTTTGTTATTTTCTCAAAGCATAATGGAATATGTTCGCTTGGTTAGAGACATACTAAGTACCAACCCACATACAAAGTTCCAGAAACCCATCTACTTCTGCTTTATTGATTATGCGAAAGCGTTTGACTGCGTAGATCACAGCAGATTGTGGCAAGCTCTCCAAGAGATGGGAGTTCCAATTCACCTCATCTGTCTCCTCAGGAACCTGTATGAAGGACAAGAGGCCACGATCAGAACTGGGCATGGTCTTACCGATTGGTTTCCGATTGAGAAAGGAGTGAGGCAAGGCTGCATACTGTCGCCCTGCCTATTTAACCTATATGCAGAGTGCATCATGAGGAAGGCCGGCCAGGACAAGTCTTCATATGGAGTGAAGATTGCTGGAAAACGTATCAACAACCTTAGATATGCGGATGATACCACTTTAATGGCAGAAAGTGAAGTGGAACTCAAGAGACTTCTGATCCGCGTACAAGAAGAGAGTGAGAAGTTTGTGCTTAAACTGAACATCAAAAAGACAAAGATCATGGCGTCTTGCCCTATCAAGTCCTGGAGCATCAATGGACAAGAAGTGGAAGCTGTGACAGAATATCTCTTCTTGGGCTCCAAGATTACCTCGGAAGGAGACTGCAGCCATGAAATTAGAAGACGCCTGCTTCTGGGAAAGAGAGCAATGGTTAGCCTTGACCGCCTAGTAAAGAGCAGAGACATTAGTCTGCCAACCAAGATCCGTATAACTCGTGCTATGGTCTTTCCAGTTGTGATGTATGGATGCGAGAGTTGGACTGTGAAAAAGGCTGACCGCCGAAGAATTGACGCATTTGAATTGTTGTGCTGGCGAAGACTCTTGAGAGTTCCTTGGACTGCCAGAAGATCAAATCAGTCGATATTGTCGACCATAAACCCTGACTGCTCATTGGAGGGTCAAATTCTAAAGTTAAAAATCAGCTACTTTGGTCATCTGATGAGAAGAGAGGAGTCGCTGGAGAAAGATTTGATGTTGGGAAAGGTTGACGGTCGCCGGAGAAGGGGTAGACAGCGAACGTGATGGTTATATGGCATCCTCGAGGCACTGCAGATGAAGTTATGTGATGTTAGGAAGATAGTGAGAGACCGGAAAGCGTGGCGTGAAATGGTCCATAGGGTCACGAAGAGTCGGACACGACTGAACGACTGAACTGAAAGTACCAAACCATAAACCCTCATTTTGTACGCCCGTAACTAAACACTATAATGAACGTTTGTTCGGCCATGGCCGCGGCCATATTGTAAAACATGAAATGGCTTTTAATACAGGTGAACGGACGAACACGACTCAGAAAAACCTGGAACAGTCTGCGCGAGCCTCGCTGCTTACTCCGCTTCTTCTTCTGCTGCTCCTGCTGCTTCTCACTGCGCCGCTACGCGGCGTAACAATTCCCCTCGGGCAAAAGATTCTCTTCCTCGAGAAAATTAGGTAGATCGAAGATGTCAGCGCTTCAATAGAGCCACGTGAACAACTTGAGTCTTGCGGGATCGGCGGTTATCCGTCGTGACTTTGGCGATAACCTAATTCACGTCATTCAGTTGGTCAACACTACGAATGGGCCATGGTACTTGCAGAGGAACTTTTCATATAATCCTCGCTTGCGAACAGTCGTCCAAAGCCAGACGTAGTCTCCAGGGTAGTAAGCAACTACACGATGATGCAGATCGTAGTGTTCTTTCGAGCAGTTTTGAGAAGGCAGTGTGCGTAAGCGGGCTATACGACGAGCTGCTTCGGCACGGCGTACCCAAGCGGCAAGCCTATGGTCAGCCCGCACTCGGCCCTTGCCAATATGGCCGACTGAAACTCACCGGGCCGACCTAGGCCTTCTACCTCAGCCCGAGGTCGGGGATTGACAATGGCCTAAGAACGGCCGATCATCGGCAATCGACCTCGGGCCGACGAGTACGGCCGACTTGGCCAGCCTATTGCCGCGCTAGGGTCATGCATGGGCCATGGCTTGCCGACTTGACCAGCCTACTGCCGCGCTAGGGTCATGAATGGGCCATGGCTTACCCACACATGGCCCAACCACTTCTGCGGTACTCGCTGGCCGGTGGTTTATCCACCGTCGGCAGTGCACCTCGGGCCAAAGAGTATGGCCGACTTGGCCAGCCTAGTGCCGCGCTAGGGTCATGCATATGGGCCATGGCTTACCCACACATGGCCCAACCACTTCGGCGGTACACGCTGCCCGGTGGTTTATCCATGTATAATTAGTGGTCTACTCATCCATGGCCTATGGTGTACCCATTAAAACGTCTGCAGTTCAATTGTGCATGGAAAATTAGCGCTGCGGCAGTATTTTGAGATGCGGATCTTCTCCTCCAAGCGGGCTCTAGCTTTGTGGCATCAGTAATGGTGTTCTCCGGGCAGGTGAAAAGCAACCCATACGTATGTGGCTCAAAAAAGCCTGAGCATCGGCAAATGTAGGTTTAAACAGCACTTTTTATTGGTTTTTCTTAAATATTCGAAACATGCTCAAAGCCCTGCTAATAAAAAAATGGCACTTACAGCTTACTAAGTTTGTGAGGCTTCACATCAATTTATTCTGGCTTTCAGCTTCTAGACTGAGTTGAAGATGTCACGTTTCCCTGCTCGTTGTGCCCGCCGTCCTATTACTTCACTGTCACGAGCCATCGCTTGCTTGCTGCCGCGGTCTTCCTGGAGAGGACATCTTTCAGGTACACGCTGCCTCTCCTCAGGCATCCTAGAAAATATACGAAAAAAAATATCAGCCTTCATTCCGTATTCATATGAGTTTCCTAGCCTGTTAAAATGATAAAAGGCTGTCACTCAAGCAATTATAAGGACCTTCAGTGGTATCAGTAGTGATGTAGTCATCCGATGATATCTGAAGTCATTTGAAATATGAGGTGCACCATTTTTACACATATACTGCTTGTCCAAGCAAATTTGATCCAAGGGATAAAAAAGACATTTCCGAGGCAGGGGAAGGAAACCAGAAACATATTGCTGGAAGCTACCTTGAGCGCCACAGAAAAGGTTTTGTTTGGAATCCTTAATTGACATTATTTACCTAAATTACTGATTAATGACTTACACAATAAATGGTGTTGCTACTTTGAAGAGTACCGGCACAAACCATGTTTCATTATTAGCGATAAAGAACCATCACGTCTGCATTTCGTTCCCCAGATACAATAGGAAACCCCGAAAATACAAAAATCAGATTGCCGGACAATACAATTGAGGCCTTGGCTTGGCTCGACAGCCCTGTGTAGCGTTAGACCTATAAGTTGCCTATGGTTTCTTTGTCCACACCAGCCCAACCGTTCAACAAGACCGTATTTGTACTTTACAGCTGAAAAATAATGTTCCTCTCATTTGTATCCTTACCGCTTTGTAGTCATTATAAGCATTGCAAAGTTCAGCGCGCTCAGTGTAACTCGCGCCTTCATGTGCGCCAAAGGGCTGACGCGAGGCAACCATCGCCAGTATATCACCCTTACTCATGCATGGGACCAGCCATAATAGCGGCAGGTTGCTTCGTGCGCTCAAAATCATGTTGAGAGCAGCACAATTGAGGTGTGCGAATGGGCTGGTAACGGTTTCGGTATCTACATAACCGGTATGTACATAACACTGCAGATAGAAAAAAAAGGTACACATGATGTTTCTAACCGCAAATATCGAAACAGAGGTTTCCGAACATGCTCACCGACTTTGTAAGTCGTATTTATTGTCTAAAGTGAATATTTAGTACTTGGAGCGAATAACCTCACTTCCCTACGTACAAAAAAAAAATTTACTGTGCTGTCCTAAGAGGCTGCCGGCAATGCGTCATCGGTTTCCATCGCCTGCTTCTAATGGTTTATTTCTAACCCTTGGCTCAAGCTACCAAGCACAGCAGGTGTAATGTAACTTGAATAAAGCCTGCATGAGATCATACATATAGGTATATTTGTAAGCTTTACAGATTTCACTTACAAATATTACGAGAATCGCGCCACTGCGGTCTTTCTTTAAAATTGACACCAATATTCGTGGCTGAAATAAAGTACTCAACGTATTAATTCAGCTTCGCAAGTGCAGCTGTAACAGAAAGTGAGGGCTGGCGACACCGAAGGTGTGCCTAGCTTTCAAATTTTCTTGGATGGCCCAACCGTTCGAAATATGTAATTTTAAAAATAAGCCCTTGATAGTGGCTTTCTCACAGCGTATATGGGTGCCTTAATAAGAAACATAATAGAGGTCCCATGACCATCTTTCGTTTCAAATGAATTTTTATATGTGGTGGGCAAATATCTAAGCACAAAGGAATTAACCTTAGTTTTGCAAGATACGGCGTAGTTTCTTCGAAAACAAAAAAAAAATATTACAGTATATCTCTAGAGGTAGAAAACGCTGTTTTTGCCATTTCAAAATGTTGCAAATTTGGATACCATGATTTTGTCATCTACTATTTTTTACTCACTAAATATATGCAGGTTTTACATTTACAAACAGTATTAGGAACCCGTTTTGTTTTTGCAGTTGAGTTATTAAAAAATCGCAAACTTTGGTTCAGGAGCAATGCGCTGTAAAAATATGCATTTTTAACCTTGTATACTGGAATGTGATGCATAGGTCGGTTGCACTAAATATGTTTCCACTTCCTAACGCATGTTCTTAATTTCAGGCAATATTTGGAGCTCCAGACCGCTAGGTGTGTTCTACACAACCCATCAAAATTGCCCAAAATTCGAAAACAGCAGTAAAGGGTAAATTTGCTGCAATTAAAAAAAAGATCATCTTCGATCTTCAAATACCTCTCAAGAATCTTCAGTACCTCAACAATATCGCGGACTAAAAGGGTTGCGTTATATTGTTTAAAAACATAACATTAAATATTAAACCAAGTGCTTGTCCTGATAATGGCAGAATTCAGCCTGCATTCTTGCAAGATCCAATATTATCCTGGCACTGAAAATATTTCTCTGCATTATCTAGGTTCCATTTTTTATTTCTGGAAAAACTTGAAGCTCTAGGTTCGTTTTGTTCTACATATAATATTTAAAACGGCCAAAATTAAAAAAATGGTAAAATAAGGAAAACTGATTAGGACTGAAGAAAATGCCGCAACATCGATTTTTATCGAAATCTCTGGAAACAATGCAAAGTACTTTGTTAATATGAGTCAGTAAATATATTGAATTCTGCAAAATGTAAAATTAGAAATATAAAAATGCTTGTTTTTAATCTATAGATTTGCTTATATGACTCCCCTTATAGAGTAGGCATCAAAACAATTTAGTATTTGCTGAATTTAGTTACATTTTACTGTAAGTAAAATTTAAAGCCTTGTCAGCGCTAATAAAGCCTTTTTCTGCTTGTCAGCAAGGACATAATCTAGCTTAAAATGGTATTAATTCGATATTTCTGTCAATTTCATGGCAGAACGCAAGTGAAGGCTGCACTTTTTCTCTGTCTTTCATTCTTTTTTATTTCTAGGTGCAGTAGTATTCAATCTAGTCTATTAATATATTATTCCATTTCTCAGCTTTGACCATAAAAACAATACTATATTTTTGAAGATGGTTTTTAAATGTGTAATTTTTTTTATAATGCAATCATAAGCAAATTGCTTTCCAGCGTTACAGAGAACACACATAGCAGCTTAGATCTGCAGATTCTGCCTTAAATTAACAATATAACCTGCGTAATAAAGACAGAATATTTTAGTGCAAACAACGTAACGCATCGCGCCAGTATGTAAGGTTGAAAATAAACATTTTTGTAGCGCGTTGCGCTTGAAGCAAAGTTTGCGATATTTTACTAAATCAACTGCATCAATGAAACAAGCTTTCAATACTTCTTATACAAATAAAAGTTATGTTGATGTGGTGAGTAAAAAACAATGGATGACAAAATTTTAGTGCGCAAGCAGAACGCCTCCAAACGTGCAACATTTTGAAATGACAAAAACGGGGTTTTCCAGCTTAAGTGATAGGCGATTTTTTTTTTTTTTTTTTAGAAAACTACGCCGCATCTTGCAAACCTAAGGGTCTTTCCTTTGTGTAGAGAGATTAGCCCACGACATAGGGAAATTTAATTAAAACAAAATGGTCATGACTCCACGATTACTGTTCCTGTCCAAAGACATCCATATTTGTTTTCATTTCGTCTCTTCAAACAGGCTGGTTTAGGCAATGCGGTGAATAAAAATATCATCATATATAATAAAGATTTCCGCGCTACACGTTGTACCTAAAGCTACCTATATTGTCACAACTGCCATTCGTTATTTGTAGCTGAAACAACATCGCAAAAGGAATTCGATTGCAAATTGTTCGCGAGTTAAACAGGCGTACGGGATGACACACGTGTACTCTGCAGAATACAATTTAAGAAAGAGCAGTCACAAACTATAGGCAAATAAGGCTATGATACGGAGCATATGTATTACTCCGGTTAACAGTAAAAAAGTCGACTTTTACCATATTAATATATTCGACAAACTATTGCATGTTCACATAGGAACACAATTAATGAACTCATTCACGCATCTAATGTCTATGGGCATTAGATGCGTGGATGACTTCGCTTTATTCCAATTCGTACGTCACTGAAAATAATTGAACGAGGAAAAATTTAATGTCTACACAATTTTCAGCGAGTATACCACAAAATATACTAAGGTGCTTCATATATAGTCACATCACCTAGCAAGTGAAGTGGGATAACAGAACTAATCAGACACTCACCCTGATCAGCATTTCGCTTTTGCGTCATCTTTGTAAGTTTTTAGGCAGGCTTTTCCACTGATTATCCTCTTCTATATACCCTTGCCATCCACAGGACACAGATCATCTGGGGGTACCGAACTGTTGGTTTTCGCACCAGTGATACAACTTAATCAAACCATTCCTACTTAGAAAACACTCTCGATGCGCACCTAAAAAAATGAAAGCATGTATGTTTAGGCGAAATCATTCACCCGTGATAAAATAATATGATTTGAACAATAAAATCAAATGATCACACTCGAAGCAACAAGAAAGTGGTGGAGAGATAGGAATTGAAGCAATGAAAGGCGGTTGCTTACTGCAAAAAAGCCAATAGCAAGAGGTCCTGCGTCTATAAGAATAGGCAATAAAGTTATGGCACATTTAAAGGTGCATGCAGCAGTTACAGTGATGCAGTGTTACCTTTTGTTAGGCAGGCTTTTCCGCTGATTATCCTCTTCTTTATTCCCCTTCCAACCACAGGACACAGATCTTCTGGGGGTGCCGAACTGTCGCTTTTCGCACCAGTGATACAATTCAATCGATTCATTTCTACGCAGAAAACATTCCGATGTGCATCTAAAAAAATGAAAGCATCTATGTGTAGGCTAAATCATTCACACATGATAAAACAATATGATTTGAACAATGAAATCAAATGATCACACCCGGAGCAACAATAAAGTGATGGAGAGATAGAAATTGAAGCAATGAAAGACGGTTGCTTACTGAACAAAGTCAATAGCAAGAGGTCCTGCGTCTATAAGAATAGGCAATAAAATTATGGCACATTTAAAGGTGCATGCAGCAGTTACAGTGATGCAGTGTCACCTTTTTTTTGTTTCACTGCAGCGGTTGGTATAAATATTGCAGAATTAAATTGCTAGGCATCTCAGGTAACCCCATTGAAAACCTCATCCAAGGTTGCGGCGGCGTGTTATTTGCAGCTGTTAACGGTAAGACAGGCTATCCTATGAGTGCATGTTCATTTCCTCCTTTTTGTACCTTGAATGAAAGCGACTGAACAGTGGGTGTTGCAAGAGGTGCAGCGTCCCTAGGAATAGGGAACAAAATTAAGTTTTGCTTGTAATAAACAAAGGTACAAAAAGG
Source organism: Amblyomma maculatum (assembly GCF_055883805.1). Lineage (NCBI taxonomy): Eukaryota > Metazoa > Arthropoda > Arachnida > Ixodida > Ixodidae > Amblyomma > Amblyomma maculatum. Next base: position 49,322,798 of record NC_139346.1, read on the forward strand.
AGCAAATATGCTTGCAATAATAGCATGATTACCTACCTAATCATCAACAGCTGTAAACAACCTGTCACTACTAGTCGGTTCTTTGGATAGGGTTGTCAATGCCAGAGCTTAAAGCTAAGAGCAATATGAGTAATATTTATTGCGGTCACGGCCGTAAAGAATTAGCACAATACTCCATTACTGTAACTATTCAACCGTCCATTTATACATATTGTTCATTAAAGAACCATGCACATCTTATTAAGTTGCTCTTTTCTACTCCCAAATTATTTCCTATACAATTAGAATACGTGGATAGCTGCTTCGGTTTAAAATTTTTGTACGGTGGCTATGACGTGCACTTCATGCATACAGTACGTGAGGCACAAAGAGCTATAATTGCCGAACAGGCGGACCTGACGTCCTGTCCCATTTAAAGTGCGCGCCGTGATCGAGCGCTTCGCGAGCTATATATCTCGGATGATATGGTCGCCTCATACCGGCCGTCAGTTTTTTGTACAATGTGTCCCACGTGCACGTTGTTTACTTTCCAGTGACAGGGGCGCAGTGCACACACGGCTGATGCGCCTTTTTGCGTGTTTTGTTATTTTCCTCAGCCTTCGAAGCGCGTCTGCGAAACCGCTCTCCTATTGTCGCCGCTTCCTGACAGCGCGCCTTCATCTGAAGGTGCGTTCTCAGAAGGGGGGCGTCGATTAAGAAAATTTTGAAAAGGGTTCACGGCTTTCAAATCCTCAATATGATATTAATCATTATAAAAGTGGAGGTTCATTATGACTTAATTATAGCCTAATCATCAAGCGGCATCACGCACATAACGTCTGCCCCACTGTAAAATTCGCTTGCACAGACCGCACGGAGAGTTTTCAAAGCATCGTCTGTACATTTGAAAACAAAAAACTGCCCTAACTCTTAACAAAATCCAAAAACTGAGCGAACATGGCTTCCTGCGCGCAGAAAAGACGCTGTCCAAAATATATGTACGAAGCTGAGCGCGTAGTATTCGGTTACTAATTGATTGCGGCGCGCTGCGCAGTCAAAAAACTGCGCAAATCGCTGCCGGTAGTGTTCTGTCGCGCGTTGGTGGCACACACATCTGTTATGCACGGCTTCTCTATTTTCGGCGCAAATGTTGTTCATATCGCAGCCAGTCCACGCACTTGCTTGCATGTAACCCGGACGAAAATTCGCTTAGTTCTTGAAGTCATGCTTCGCGCAGTTGTTTCGAGGAGATGAAATGGGACAAAAAGCTTAAGTGATGCGGAAACGCAGAATTTTCAATTATTACACTGTTTCCAGGATCATGATTAAAAACACACACACACACATATCTATATACATATATATATATATATATATATATATATATATATATATATATATATATATATATATATATATATATTTAAATGAGGAGGCATCAGTTGTTTTTAACGTAGCAAGAATTCATCAAAAAAGATCAAGAGAGCCATGAAGGCATGCAGTCAAGAACAACCATGAGAAAATTGACATACATGCTTAGTGTATCAGGAGATGGAACGAAGCTTCTGCGCCAACTTCGTAACTGTCGAATGGACGCTGGTGAGTGACTTCTTTCCGCCTCGCCACTTGCTCCCTGACAAGGGACAGATGAAAAATATTTGCCTGTAAAACAGAAATGACTTGTTTTAGTTATGTTTGTTTTACCAAAGAATACATTGTAACATGATTGTTATGTTTGTTGCTTAGTATTTCATAAACCGTATTAAACACTGAATAGTTGGCTAAGTAGTTCTGCTGGAATATTTAAAGGCGAACAAACGTTTTCAGCGCAACTATTTAACATTCATGCAATTCTCGAACACTGATGTGTATCGCTGATTGCTTACTATTCCAAAAACTTCGGCTGCAGAAAAAGGTGAAATAGTGGCTAAACAACCGGTAAAAATTATTTTAGTTATTTATATATCTCTGGATATAAGTAAATAAAATCGTAATGTACTGTGGCATAGATTCACGTATTCTGCAATACCCCCAACAAAAGGGAATTGCAAACGCGCACAAAGTCACAGGTGTATATTTTGTTGGAGCTACGAGAGGTTGCACACTAATAGAGCTTAAATTATGTGCAAAAATATTTCGTAATTTTTCTTACAGTAAGGAACAGATCTGGCCATCACATCGGTGCATGTCAGTAACGTGTCTATTAAAAAGCCCTTGGGCTAGGTGTTTAGAAGGCTATTGACGAAAGTGACAAGGGCACGTTGTGCGGCCTAGTCCCGCGAGGCAAGCAAAATGAGCCATGGTGGGGTTCGAGGCAAATAATAAGTGGGAGACTAGAAGTCTGCGTTGTGTGAGGCAATGTTCTATATCTGCTTATATAAGTGAACAGCTAGGGCACTGTGACATGGAAGAGTGTTTGTACAAATAAAGTTTGGCTGCTGTGTGAACACGGAATTGCTGAAGGATGCACTTTTCACAGATCGATAAGGATGAGCGTCCTAAGTGGCAAGTTAGCTGAGTCAAATCACTGGTGCGTGCATTATTCATAGCCTATCGCTTTGTACGCCGTCTGCATTCACCCTCGGTGGGCTCGTCCATAGGAGCCTCAGCACCCGGTTTACAATAGAGCAGGCAAGCTAGTAGTAAGCCAGCTCATAGAAGTGCACAGAAATTATGTTTTCTTGCCTGCACCACTGCTGAATTTGACAAGATAGGGAATACTATTTTCTTAATGAAAAAGTTGAGTACTGGAAACAAGACTAGAAAAGTAGCGTTACATGCATTAGTATATACAGCACATAATTATAAACCAGTTCTAAAAGCAACAAGAAAAGTAAGGCCAGGAGGAAAGATATTTTCAAATGGTCCTTTAAAGGCACTATCCTGAAATGCTTCGCCTCAACAAGTACAATAAACGAAGAATCAAGTGTTAAATGGAGAAATGACATTCATCCCATATATACGATACAACCAAAAAAAAAAACGATAAGAGCCTCACCTCTGGATAAATTCCAGCGTCGTTGCCGCTGGCTCTGCATACTCAAGATTCAGGACTTATTACAGCACGAAAAGCAGGCAATCTACCTCACTGAATGATGCTGGCTCTATAAATACAGCCTCCTGTTCACAAAACGCGCACTGCTTTCCATATATGGTACCTGAAATAGAATAAACATTTTTGTTTTGCTTCTAATGCAACACAGTGCCAGTGCTTTATTTAAAGTAGCCTAAAAAGTGAAGGCATCATACGCACTGGTGCTGTCAATATGAAAGGAGCAATTAATTTGCAAAAAAAAATGAAGACAATTTTTTTGTTAATTTTTAATAACATAAATATTGACTTCAGTATTGTAAGCCATAAAAAATGGTAGTAACTATAAAAAAAGAATGATGTGCCTGTCGCGCAAAATTATATAGCAATCATTATTTGAATACTCGAAGTGGCAACTTTGTCCCATTCGTTTTCGGAAGTCTATGCCTTCAAATGGTCATTTTGACTGAAATAGGAACACATAGTGGTCTTGTATAATGCTCGCATATCTACAGTTTACAAGAACATATACCCATACTCATTGGTTAGATATATGACAATATCTCGTAACCTATAAAGACAGCTTCCCAAATTTAAACCGTAATTTAATTTGATTAGTTAGCCTTTTTGTGAATGAAGAGCCAAGCAATCCAGGAAAAGGCATGGATCACTACAATTAGTCCAACCACACAATCTGCTGCCGCAGCCATATGTACAAAGCATGAAAATAAATACCATCATCAAGCTTACCGAGTACAAATATAACTGGCGTGGACGGCAAATCGGAGATCCTCGATGTAATGCTCGTGCCTTCCTGATAAGAGACGGGAGTAAAATCAAATTCATGTGGTAACGAACAAGAACAGCTTATAGTGCTCCAAAACAGTGATAACTGACTAACTTTATAGCCATGTTTCTTTACTCAGCCGATGCACCGAATCCTTTGGTTTCTAGGAACATATACGCGGCAAACAATACAGCTGCGGATATTCTGACAGTCACCTGCAGATTTAACTTCAATGATGTAGCTCTCTATTCCATACTACAGATGCTAAGCATTTCAACAAAAATAAAACGGTGGTGACTGGTGTACCTTTTCTTTTTACAACTAAGAAGTTTCCTTTCTTTGATGGGTTCCACGCTCCTATTCCGTATAGCCATAAGCATCAGTCTTGCAAGTAGAGAAGAGTGGTGCCAGCATATGGTAGCTACCGAACCTAACAAGCATACTGAAAAGACGTAAGGGAAGTCAAACTGCAATAATCAAGGCTTCTAATAATTATAGTTCTTTCTTCTTTCTTTCATATAGTTCCAAGTTTCAATGAATAAGGCCATGAAGGCTGTTAGGTTATACCTGACACCACAATAGTTTCACATTATTTTACAATCTCCAAAATGGATTGCTCAGGATTCACTACTGAGGTACAGTGGGGTTTATAACTCACTTCAAAGATACGGTAGAGAGCACAAGGGTCGTCATTGAAGTATGCGGCAAGGAGATGCATTACCACATCTGCCTCAGCTCTGATGTTGCTTTTTGCTTCTTCGAGCTGCCGCTCTGCAAGCAGGTACATGATTTCCTTTGAAGGTGCACTGTCAAGGTACTTCACAAGGAGTGGAGCGCATATTGCAATACTGTCCTGAAATGTGGCCTGGAATAAATTAAAACATTTTTTTTTCATCATTGGCAAGCAAAGATTATTGGTAGGCTTCAATGGCAAAAGGCAAATGTTTGCTTTGACATGTATGAATAAATTTAAATTTGCAGCAAGAAACACTGCAGTGGGCTACCAATTTTCTACGGCTATCCCAGTATCACCATTGAATGTGATGCGGGTCTGGCAGTCCTAAACCAAAGAAACAAATTATCGGGAAAAAAATAAACATTTAAAAGTTCTCATAAAATGATGCCCATTTACATCTTACTGATTACATTTAGCTGCAGATCACCACCCTAGGATTTCCACAACTTTCGCTGCTCTGCACAAGGTCTGTGCTTGTAATGCTCAAATTTTTCATTCGCAAAAGCAAGATCTTTCACAGCACAGCTTGGTTTCCTCACATATCAGTCAGCAGAACTGAATATTCACAACTCCAACTTGTACACTGCAGCCGTTCTCCTTATCTTACCTGAACATCTTTCCCAAGAAAGTTATGTGTGTGACTGTAGAAGAATGGTCTGTGAAATAACAATGGCCATTCTTCTTTCACTTGGGCTGTGGTATGCACAGGGATAGCCGAGTTGATGAACACCCGTTGGTAAAAGTATGTTTCTTTCATGCACGCCATTACAAGCGGCACGTCTATATCTCTGAATGTTTTCCTTCCTTCCTTTTTCAAAAAATCAATTTTTTCATGGTCATTTTCGGCAATTGGCTTTTGAACAGGCTGCCAGTTCTGACAGCCATAGCTGCTGCTTTTACTTTTCATAGCTTGTTTTTTTTGGTCTGCTGCAGTGCCTGTGTTTCACGATGCTAATTTTCTACTCTGTTCTCTATTTGAAATGGTCCACAATATGTGCCACAAGCTTCATCCGTAATGACTCGTATCTCCCGCAGGATGGCACAGTACACAGGAAGGCAATGTTTTCTGTTTCAGCATGGTTTCTGTGGTGCCTGAAGACATGGCTTCTGAAGGTTCGGTAGTTCTTGAACGTAGCACCGCACGGACTGATTGGACATAAGGCTCCACCGAGTACACTACTATGATAAGAAAAATGTTCAAAGTAGGCCAGCCATGTAGAAAAGCTCTGCGCACATCTCGGGCATCTGTTCATCTTTCAGCACCATCCGGTAATAACGCTATAATAAAAAATAAGTTGTCATATAATTTACAAACAAGCTGTCATACGAAGACCACTCCGCGCACAACCCTCTGAACAATCAGCACCATGTCTTTTCCCCTGCCAAAACCACGCTCGTGATTTTTCGCTGACAATTAGCCGGATTTTCTGCTAATCGGCAACTTTAACGCTATCGCATTAATTATTGCATACTGCGGTCGAACAGCTCCAGTTGAAAACAAACTTCCACGGTACAAACGAGCGGCTTAGTTGGCGATTGACAAGTGGTTTATGCCTCCTTAAATCTGATCACCGCAGCTGACCAAAATACAAGCCAAGGTGCTGCTGTGTGCTGCTTAAGTACCGCTCAACACCGGACGTGCGTTTAGTCGGACAGTGCAATAGAATAGTTTCGATATGGTCCGAGTAGTTCCTCTGTCTGGACTCATCATGCGGAGAAGCGAAAATCATATGAGCAATGCAAATAAACAAGTTTGTAAAGAGAGCGCGCCCTGTATCGAAATTGTTCACTGAATAAAATGTTTGCACTGCCTGAATGGCGCCTTTGCGAAGCGCGCAGCACTGCTCTTAGACACCCTTATGAAGCCAGTCACGAGTTGCACCTCAAAGACAATTTTAAGATTGTTCTCACCTGTTAGGCGAACACGTTGTCTTTTTTTGCTTGTCGGTAATCCAGATGTATTCGCAAGCGCACAAGATGGCTGGGTCGTCAAAGATAAAAAGTTTCAATGCAGTATCGCAGTCCAGACGTTCAGCTCCACACGTCCACGCCTTGTGCTCACTTGAAAAAGGCGCGAGAATGCAGTGCGCAACCGCTACGGCGCATGCGTCATTGCCCTAGCGACGAGGGGACGAAGCAGTCGTCGGCGCGGGCGGCTTTATGCAGCAGACGGTGCGGAGTAAGCGCGAAGGCGTGAGAACGTTCTTTTCCGCTGGGAGATGACACGTACAAGGCGTGATTAAAAAAAAAAGGGCTTACATCGAATCGGCCAACACGGCGACAACCGAAGAGCCTAGGAACGCCGACTTCTAGAGCAGTTTTCTATTTGTTTTTAGGCGCAGTACCCAAGGTCTATGTGCAGTACCTCTCACTTGTCGGTTTGCGCAGCGCCGGGAGGGAAGAGGTGAATGAATGAATGAAAAAAAAAAAAAGTACGCCAGCTGAGGTTTTGATCTCAACTTACACTGAGACCGCATAGCAGACAGGCGCTCCTGTATTTTGACTCCATTGCAATACCGCCGCCGCGGCCGCGATGAAAGCGCTTCTCCGATCACCGACCGAGAGCGCTTTGCTTTGCGCGTTAGGTGATGCTGCTGTGTGTACTATGCTTGACAGCAGCAGCATCCGGCCAGAGGAGAAACGATGCGCGGCTTTGGAATGGTGCAGGTGGTTCGAGAAGCCCAGCCCGGCGGGAAGGCGTGGGAGCATGTACAGTGTGCATGCTTGGGGATCTTCCATACTTGAGCATGCGGGCGTCGCAGTGGCGTGAACTCCTCCTTCATCCATGCCCGGTTCACGGATTTTCAATACGTATTGAATAAAACGGAAGCGCTTGAAATTCGATTCACGGATGTTCAATACTTATTGAGTAAAACGGAAGTGTCTGAAATGCTTATAAGGACATTCTCCTTCATCCGTGCGCCAATTCTCGGATGTTCAATACGTACTGAGGAAAACAGAAATGTTTGACGTTCTTTTAAGGAAGTTGTCTGCGTAAAATTACGTTTTTTTTTTACAGTGTGGTGCATCGACAAATGCGCACGTCATCTTTCCCCTCCCGCTTCCACCTATGATCGAACAAAAAACGGTCGTTCGACCTTTTATATTTACTTCAAGATATTATATATTGTTGCATGATGACTGATTAATAATATCGAAGAGGCGGAGTTCCGAGCTTCTCTGCTGTTCTGGCCAAATTTAGTTATAGATTACACAAACTATGTTCAAGTTAGCTAGCTGAAAATTATCTGACTGAATATATAAACGTTTTTGTTTGTATTCAGTTAATTTTCGCTATTCGGGTAAGAGTAGATGTTTTTATAAAAAATCTCAAGTTCGGCCCAAGAAACGAAATTTTCCTAAATTGCAGGCCGTTGTTTCAGAAAAGGTTCATGGTAGAGCAGCAATAATTCCACACTATGTTCTCAGCATAGTTATCCGCAAACAGGTAAAGCTTATATTTTTGTCACATTTGAATACAGATACGACCGCGCTAATTTACAGAAAACAGCGAAAATTGAAAATTTCTTAGGAAAATAAAAAAAAAAAAACTGTTTTAACACTGTTTAAACTTTTTCCGCCTATTCTACACCACCTCAGCTTTCAAAATTATTGAAAACACCGTGCATAATTTTGTTGCGCTAGTAATAATGGCCACTTTGATAAGGCCTTTGTCCAATTATAGCGCACCGCGCAGATCTGAAGTTCTCCCGAATTTGTGAATCGTTCAAGGTTTTTAAATTTTGGCATACTATTGTAACAGGGAGAAATACATTTATAAAAGAGGATTAAAGATATATGCATTGAGAAACAGCCAAGGAGCCTGGTAATGAGGGCCCCCAGTTCGACGCACTTCTTTTTCTTAATCTTCCACAAACAAGCGCGCCACTTCGTCCTCATCATTCTCCAGCTATAAAAGTATTTCTTCGGTTATTGTTTGTCTCGACTTCGCAAATTGACGGTGACAGACACAGCAATGAATGATTCAGAATCAGTTTTGTACGCGTCGAATTCCTGATGCGCTGTGGCATCAGGCACCACACAGACGTTTTTCGCAATCACCTTCACCTTAACGCGAATTACAGAAGGAGACGATAACGTTCAATGAGCAAGCAACGTATTCCAAATCATTTCAGTAGAATGGAAAAATTGTGAAGGGCATGGAAAACTGCCTCAGTAAAACACAGTGTTTCTGGGCTGCATCCGTTTTCTTCGAATGACTCGACGGCGCACATTACTTTCATTCCTGTACAGTGTCTTCCATGCAGTCCTGGCTAGCTTGAACGCGCGGCAAAAGGCCCACTTCAGGCCGTCTGGATTCCGTCATCTGAGAGAGTGTCACAAACCCCCGCCTTTACGGTCAAAAGAGGTGCGGGATCCTCTTTACGATTACTCGTCGTTCCTCTATGAGGGTTGTGAACACATTTAAAAGTTAGGCCGGTCAACCCGTGAAGCACGTGTGTCGGTGTGTGATTGAGGAATAAGTACAAATAGGTCACTTTCTCTTACAAACAATTGAAGGTTTATAAATAGCAGACCAAAATTACACTGATAATAATAGAGTACAATGAAAGAGAATACAACGCCACGACAAGATATTGATAAAGACGAAGAAATAAATGATAAGAGAAAAAAAAATAACCTGACAATGAACAAAACACTGTGATAAAAAATATGAAGACTATAAAGATAATAAAGCAGGTATTTCAGATATTATAAGTATGAGCAAAAGTTACATAAGAACACAGCGAAAAATACTACTAAGTCAGGTCAAAAGTTAACAAAGCGAAAATAATGTTCGATTGAACAACAGTCCGTGGCGAATGAAATTCTCACGTCTTTCTTGTTTGCTGAGGCGTCGAAGGCTGTGTTGCTCGGTAGCGGCGGCCGTACAGGTGCAGAGGACGATGCGTCGATCGCGGGCCCGAAGAACACAATACGCTTTCGGAGCACCGCGGAGTGGCCGGAAGTTTGAATCTTCCCAAACGCACTGGTGAGGGCGTGCTGCTGTCGGTTATTTTATACCCTCGGCCGACTATGCAGCAGCCGCGTCAAGGACAGGTGGTCGCTGCCCCATCGGCTTGTCGAATCTTGTCCAGAGGAGCGACGGAGTCCCGTGAATTTCGCTCTATATTCCAGCCATAAGCTCCCGCATCTTCCGCTGTATAATAGGTGAGGCAGCTTGTGACACTGCCCCCCACTGAAGAATATTGCCTCGGAATATTCTAGAACTCCACAAGCGCCGAGAACGATGTTATTACGCCCCTATAGAGGGGTGCAGTAGATTGGGTCCGTTCAGTGCACTGAAGATCGTTCGTCACTCACTACCGTTCATGACGCGCACCATATACGCACTGATCTGAACCCGCACACCACAACACTGTAGTTCTTCAGTCATGTCTTGCGCACATGTCACAAGTCACGGATCACTGATAACAATCAAGTGCACATATATACAGGCACATCGTGTACGATTTTCGTTACACAATCAACAAATGCAGCTATGCAGTAGTGCAAGCTTAACAATTATTCCAGCCGGCTCATGTAATCTGCTCCCACGTTCTCGCTGCCTTTAATATACTCGACACGAAAGTTGTATTCCTGAAGCTTAATACTCCAGCGAAGAACGCGGCTGTTTGCAGATTTTGTTTCTTTTATGAACTTCAAAGGATGGTGATCCGTCTGAACGAGAAACCTTCTCCCGTAGAGGAAGACTTGAAATTTCTCGATTCCCCAAACGAGCGCTAAAGCCTCTTTCTCAGTGGTTGAATAGGCTACCTCTCGAGGGAGCAACTTGCGGCTCGCATAGGCAACTGGGTACAGGATTCCGTCATGCGATTGAAGCAGAACGGCTCCAACACCTCTATCAGAAGCATCTGTTCGCAGGACGAATTCCCGGTCAAAGTCTGGCAATTTCAGAATTGGTGCCTCTGCCAGTTTTTCCCGCAAGTTCTTGAAAGCCCGTTCTTGCTCGGGGCCCCAGCTCACGACTGAAGGTTGACCTTTCCGTGTTAGATCTGACAGAGGACAGGTTAGGTCAGCATAGTTCGGGATGAAATCACGGTAGTAACCCGTGAGTCCTAAGAAGGATCGGACCTGCTTCTTTGTTGTCGGCCGTGAAGCTTCTTGTATTTTCAGTTGGCACTCGATTAGCGTGGTCTTTCCCGGAAGGTCCGAAAATATACCTTCGTACTGTTGCAGAAGTTTCTTGGCTTCATTCTGCTGTACGTGGCTCAATCTCTCGGAAATATGTACATCCCCGATAGACTGTGTCTGGGAGGGCTTAGGAAGCTCAATCTCTCCAGCGTCTGTGTCTTCTTCTGCCGATATTACTGCACCGACAGCTGCAACAATGGTGTCGTCTTTCCTTTGCTGGTATCTCTTCAGCATATTGATGTGGAATATTTTTGTGGCATGGCCCAAATCCACTTCATAGTCGACATCGCCCCTGCGGCTGATGACCGAAAAGGGACCCTTCCATTGCATGAGCAGCTTATTGTGCTCTGTGGGAAGAAGAATAAGAACCTTCTCTCCCGGTTTGAGTGAGCGTTTGCGGCTCTTGATGTTGTAGTAGCGGCTGTAACGCTCTCCTGCGCGCTCTAGCTCTTCGTGGGCAAGTTTACAGGTATTTTCCAGTCTGTCCCGTAGAGCAAGCACATACTCGTACGTCGTTCGCAACTCGTTAGGGATGGTTGTATTCGTCCAAAGCTCTCTAAGTACAGCCAGGGGTCCACGCACATTTCGCCCATATAACAGTTCGAATGGGGAAAAGCCGAGGCTTTCTTGGGGCACTTCCCTGTATGCAAACAAAAGTGGAGCCAGGTAGCGATCCCAATCGGTTGGTCTCTCTTGACACATGCGCTTGAGCATTTGTTTAAGCGTGCCGTTAAACCGTTCGACTAGGCCGTTCGCTATCGGGTGGTAGGGAGAGGTATGCAGCTGTTTTACTGACAACAGACGGCTAACCTCCTTCATTACTTCGGACGTAAAATTCGTGCCCCTGTCACTGAGGACCTCTCTGGGCACTCCTACACGGGAAAACATTTCGACAAGTGCTTCGGCTACCCTTTCGGTCTCGACGCTAGGAAGTGCGACTGCCTCAGGGTACCGAGTGGCATAGTCCACCATGGTCAGGATGTACCGATTGCCTTGAGCGGACTTCGGGTTGAGTGGACCAACGATGTCGATCGCCACCCTCTGAAACGGTGTCTCAATGACGGGCACTCGAACCAAAGGCGCTCGTGTGGTGTGACCCTTCGGAGTTGTGCGTTGGCACAGATCGCAAGAGGCAACGAACCGCTTAGCGTCAGCCTGCATTGCTGGCCAGAAGAATTCTGTCTGAAGCTTCAGTAGGGTTTTCTTCGCGCCTTGGTGGCCTCCCATCAACCCATCATGTGCCAGCTTGAGAATAGCTGATCTGTACTTCTGGGGCACAACAACCTGAGTGTACTCCCCGCCCGACTCGGCGACGTATTTCCTTTGAAGGACGCCGTTAGCAATGAAAAACTGGTGGCTACCCTTTCCTTTCTTCGCTTGCGGCGGGCCTACGCGATCGAAACACGAGCGTAGGGTAGCGTCATTCTCTTGCTCTTGAACCAACTCTTCGCGGCATACACTAGGGAGGCCTTGCAGGACTTTAAGCTTTTTCAGCGTTTTATCCTTGCACGCCTGCGCTCTAGTCACTACCGGACAAGCTTCAGCGGCATCCGAAATGGGTGCGGGGCTCTCGGTGTCAGGCGCTAGCTCTTCAACTTTTACTGCAGTGGACTTCGTAGTCTCGCTTTCTGTTGTCTTGTGCCAGTTCGGATCGGGGTCGTCTGCTGGCCTAGCACCTTCCACATTTCCCAGCACCAAATCGTACAAGGGATTCTCCATACACTTAGCGAGAAGTCGTCCCTGAAAGTACGAGGTGTCGACATCGACCCAAGCTTCTGGGAGCGTTAAGACTGAGCGGTCAAGTAGGTAAACTGGAGACTTCGTATCGGTGATATCCTCTTTTCGTACTAAGTCATTTCTTACCACCACCATGTTGCAGCCTGTGTCTCTCAGGACTCGGACTGTCTGGCCTCCGATCATGCCGGCTACGACAGGTAAGCATTCCCTGACGGCGCATTCTTTACTGGTGAACCCAGCGTTGATGACGGGGTCTTCCCTCCATCCTTAAGTTCGAGGTATCCGTTCTCAACACATACTGCAGCGGACTCCCGATTTTCTTCTCTCTGTTTCGGGGCCCCATTTGCCCAGCATCTCCAGCTTGGATGACCTGGTTTTCCGCATTTGTGGCATTTCTTGGGCGGTCCCGATCCGTCGGATGGGGCGGCCCGGCAATTTTCGGGGCGGTGTCCCGTGCGTGAACAAATAAAACATTTCTTTTCATCGCTGCTCTTCGCATCCGATGATTGAAGCAAAGTTTCCCTTCTCTCGGTCGTCTTGGAGACGGCGTTTTCTGCCTTATTCTTCGGGGTGCTTCGCTTTCCGAAGTTTAACAAGCCATGGGCCTCCACATACTTTTCTGCCCTTGCTACTGTTTCAGAGAAGGATGTGTCCTTCTTTTCTTTCAAAAACATTTGTAGCGGAGTGGCGCAGTTAGAAAGGAACTGTTCCTTTAGAATCAGGTCAAAGAGATCTGCGTACTCTTTCTTTGTGTCCGACAGCTCTATCCATCTGTCTAGGAAGTTCTGAAGACGCGTCACGAACTGTGAACACGTTTCCTCGTTCCGGGGACTAGCAGACCTGAATTTTTCTCTGAACCCTTCCTCTGTCATACGGAAGCGAATCATGAGTGCCTGCCGGAGCTTGTTGTAGTCCAAGCACTCGGACGCAGACATGCGACTAAAAACGCTGAGCGCTTCGCCGCTTAAACATAGACTAAGGGCTGTAGCCCACTGGTCGCGAGGCCAATTCTGACTCTCAGCGACGCGCTCGAAACGCATGAGGTAAGCGTCAAGGTCGTCCCTGCCCTCATTAAAAACCGGCATCAGCTTGTGCGGGCTTATGCGTTCGGGCCGAGCAGCTTGACTCTCCCCCGTTTCTGACCTTGACTCTCCGGTGCTGTTAGCGTCAGTTGCCGGATTATTAGGTAGGTCTCGTCGGAGCATCAGTAACTCCTTTTCTTTTTCCATCTCCGCTATCCGGAGTTGCGCTTTCTGCGACTCTATTTCCTTTTCTTTCTCCATCTCCGCCATCCGTAGTTTAGATTCTAGTTCTGCCTCCTCTTTCCGCCGCGTACGTTCCTCATTGCGTTCTTCTCTGCGACGAGCTCGCTCCTGATCTACCCATTTGAGCAGCTCTTGACCCTCAAAGCCAAAAGTTCGGCCATACTCAACAAGCCGTTCTAACTCTGCATCAGCCATGTTAGGTGGAAAGCGTTATGCAGTGCTAGGATACAACACTAAAAAAAATGCACCTACTCCTCTCTCCCTCACCGACACTTGGTTGACCAGTCCTGTCCGCGGACGCCAATTATGTCACAAACCCCCGCCTTTACGGTCAAAAGAGGTGCGGGATCCTCTTTACGATTACTCGTCGTTCCTCTATGAGGGTTGTGAACACATTTAAAAGTTAGGCCGGTCAACCCGTGAAGCACGTGTGTCGGTGTGTGATTGAGGAATAAGTACAAATAGGTCACTTTCTTTTACAAACAATTGAAGGTTTATAAATAGCAGACCAAAATTACACTGTTAATAATAGAGTACAATGAAAGAGAATACAACGCCACGACAAGATATTGATAAAGACGAAGAAATAAATGATAAGAGAAAAAAAATAACCCGACAATGAACAAAACACTGTGATAAAAAATATGAAGACTATAAAGATAATAAAGCAGGTATTTCAGATATTATAAGTATGAGCAAAAGTTACATAAGAACACAGCGAAAAATACTACTAAGTCAGGTCAAAAGTTAACAAAGCGAAAATAATGTTCGATTGAACAACAGTCCGTGGCGAATGAAATTCTCACGTCTTTCTTGTTTGCTGAGGCGTCGAAGGCTGTGTTGCTCGGTAGCGGCGGCCGTACAGGTGCAGAGGACGATGCGTCGATCGCGGGCCCGAAGAACACAATACGCTTTCGGAGCACCGCGGAGTGGCCGGAAGTTTGAATCTTCCCAAACGCACTGGTGAGGGCGTGCTGCTGTCGGTTATTTTATACCCTCGGCCGACTATGCAGCAGCCGCGTCAAAGACAGGCGGTCGCTGCCCCATCGGCTTGTCGAATCTTGTCCAGAGGAGCGACGGAGTCCCGTGAATTTCGCTCTATATTCCAGCCATAAGCTCCCGCATCTTCCGCTGTATAATAGGTGAGGCAGCTTGTGACAGAGAGGCACGCGCATCCGGTTACCAATTGTGTTTTTTTTTTTCCTTTTTTTTAGCATATCATACCTTGCTTTGCCACTGCAGCACCAGTTATGCTTTCCACCGATCGCATCTGGCGCAGCAGTTTCTCATGCGGCAGAGGCTGTCGCCCGCGCTGGTGAAGCGGGCTTCCCGACAGTGGTCGCATCTCATTAACTTCACCCCGTGTTATTGGCGTCCGGTTGCGGTGCGAAAGACAGGCGGATAGAATAGTGAAGCTCTAGTACCGATGCGTTGAACTGCTACAAGGAAGTATTTTTTATTAGTTTTGGGTAGCTTCACCATAATATATGTATCGTAGTGTGTCAGTCTGAAGATGCAAAAACGAGCTCTCACTGCTGCGCCTCTTAAAACGAACGTCTAGGGTGAGCACACCCCCGCGCTCATGGCCGCTCCGGTCATCTCAACATCTCAACATTACTGCCCTCATTTCTGTCGACATCTTTTTCCTACTGTTGGACATATTTTTAGAACCTGAAATCCAATCCTGCTTGCATTTTATTCGCTTAGTGGCCAAGAAGTCAGACCTACAGCAATTGCAAATTCCTGTTTAAGGGTCTTATTGGACTGGTCGTAACTACTAGTGCATCAATATTGTGCAATGTGTTTTTATTGACGTTGCAAATTGATGTAGAGAAGAATACGTGAACAAAGTTTAAAAATATATCATAAACGGTTTTTTTTATTCTCCTCAGAAATTTTCATTGTAATAATGGTGAAGGTGATTGCGAAAAACGTTTGCTGGCTGCCCTATGCCACAGCGCATCAGGAACTCTACGCATACAAAGCTGACTCCGATTCATTCAGTGCTGTGTCTGTCACAGCTAGTTTGCAACGTCGAGACAAAAAATGTCAGAGGATGATGAGGACTAAGTGGCGCGCTCGTTTGTGGAAGAATAAAAAAAAAAGAAGTGCGTCGAAGTCATTGCCTGGCTCCTTGGCTGAATACAAGTACCTTCGCACTTGTATTCAGAACTCGAGCGTAACCACGGAGCCATCACGCCTTATACGCTTCAGATTCGGATATCAATTTTGTGGACATTTTGCGGAATCCTTGTGAATTGTGGGCGAATGTTCTACTTATCATGGGTCCCGAAAGCGATAGCGCGCATGCATAGGCGGAATTTCTCGCCGTTCTTCCTAAGGCTCAATAGGCCTCACTCTGGAAGCGACGGACCAACTGAGCATAGGCATTAAAAACAGTTGAGCTGAGGCAATTTACGAGACTTTTGTGGCCACAGGCCCACAAAAACGACCTTCCTTTTGAGACGTGTGTTAGCGAGGTAAGCACACCTGCGAGAAAAAGTGGAGAGGCCACGCGCTTTGAAAAGTCTGCACGTCCGCCTTTTCTGACGGTGAAGCGGTTATTTCTGTTTAAGGTACTCTCCTAAATGTACTTGCCATCTTGCCCAAAAAATTTTGTCTGGCGCATTTTTTTGTATAAAATAAAAAAAAAGCAATCGTAGCGGTTTGCTCGAAGCTCTACGTGTTGGTTCAATGCTGGGAACTAAAGCTGGAACGTGAAACCGAAGGTGGTTCTTGCCTCTATCAGCCTCTCTCGCCTCCCTGCTGTTCACCGGTAGTCTGCGCAGAGCGTGCGCAAGCCAACAGCGCATGTGAGACGCGCCAGCACAGTCGGTGGGAAACAGGCGGAGGAAGAGGGTGGATGTTTACTCTGCGGGCGCGTTGAGGCCAAATTACAGGCGCCGAAGAGCGCGTTTCATCATAGTGGGCGCGCAGCTTTCGAACTCGCACGATGTCGACAATCGCCGAACCTTTCGCTTTCGCCGTAGTCCCTTTATGTTCTCTCTCCGAGTGCGTTTTTCTTTCGTTTTTTTTTTGTCTAGATATATAATCTCGCTATTACTGCCTGTAATATATAGATATTGATGCTTATTCGCTTATTTAGTCGAGTTTGCATTTTTCCTCCTTTTCGCGTTTCAGGGTTTGAACTGTTGTCATATTACTTTTATGGATTCCGTTACGCGTGTTTTTACGTTGCGTTTCTTCGTGACAGCAAATAAATGCATATTGTAGCGCCAGAAGAAGAAGCGCGATCGCTTTGACAAAGACGGCGACGCTGCTGCCGTGACTCGCACGCGTGCGCTGTTCCGCTGCTGTTGTACTGCACTGCGCAGTTGCCTCGACTTCGAACCATTCTTCGCTGTGTCTGTCACAGCTAGTTTGCAATGTCGAGACAAAACGTTACTGGATGATGAGAATGATGAAGACGAAGTGGCGGGCTCGTTTGCGTAAGATTAGGAAAAAAGTGCGTCGAACGGGGGGCCCTCATTGCCTAGCTCTTTGGTTGTCTCTCATTGTATATATCTTAATTCCTCTTTTGTAAATATATTTTTCCCTGTTACAATAATATTGTCACGTCTCGGTAGAACGCCAAGGAGGGCCTAGCGTTAGGTGGTTTGGATGGTCGACCAGAACGAGTCTTGCGTTCAAGCTTCTTTCTCTTCCAGGCTCGCGCTTGTCGTCTCATATGTCATCTTTTGCTTCGACTTCTATGTGTCATTTGCCCCCCTCCTCAGGAAGCATCGTCTCGATGAGGTCATGGGCGATTCACAAATGCCGTAGAATCTTCAGATCTGCGTGGTGCGCTACGCCTTGCACCAGGGCCTTATTGAAGTGGCCGTAATTACTTGCGCTACAAAATTATGTAAGGTGTTTTAATGATTTCGAAAGCTGGGGTATAGTGGAAAATACGTAGCAGAAGTTTAAACAATGTTTAAACTATCTTTACTTTCCTAAGAAATGTTCAATGTTCGCTGTTTTCTTTAAATTAGCGTGATCGTATCTGTGTATTGGAAAGTTATATAAATATAAGCTTTAGCTGTTTAACACATAACTATGCTGAGAACATAGTGTGGATTTTTTGCGGCTCTGCCATAAACCTTTTTTGAAATAATTAGGTCTGCAAAGTAGAAAAATTTCGTTTCTTCGGCCGATTTTGTGAAAATTTGTAAAAACATCTACACTACCTTGAAAAGCGAAAAATAACTGAATACAGATAAAAACATGCATATATTTAGTCCGATAATATTCATATAACTGTAACATATTTTGCGTAATTCAAAACCAAAGTTGTCCAAAAGAGCAGAGAAGATAAGCGCGAAACTCCGCCTCTTCATTATTAATTTCGTGTGGCCGGAAAAATGTTTTGGCAACAAAACCAATTGCAGATCTCTTCTTTCCATTTATCTGACAATGTTATATAAAGTTTGGAAATTAATATAAAAGGTCGAACGACAATCTTTTTTTTCTTACGTGGAAGAGAGAGGGAGAGAGAAAACTTTTAACGAGCATAATCATCAGTAAAAATTCCCAGGAGCTGGGCGGTCGGTGCCCCTAGTCCAGGGCTCCGCCTAGCGCGGTTAGAATGATCGGACTCTAAACTAATAGGCGGAACAAACCAATTTGTTATTTATTGCCGATATATATGTTGCGCGCCATATAAATGTACCGGGGCTTGTCATGCTCGCAGTCTGCGCGAAAAACTGCCATTCTTTCCTTTTTTCACCACCGTGTGAATGCCCAAAACTAAAATGGCAAACTCGGGTCTTCCGGCTTTTCATTTTCCAGGGATTGCGTCTAGAAAGTACACACATCGTATTCGTTCCTTTCCCCAGGTAAACAGACGATGCTGCGCGTAGTTCCTTATGGATAATGCAAAAGCACTAGGACAAAAAACGGCTGAGAAAACGGTCATTTGTTCGATCAACTTGCGGCAACGTTTTCTTTCTCGGCAATGAAAAAGCTACCTTCAAATGACTAATTTAATGTCACATAATCGTGCTATGGCCACATGGTTTCGTTTTGTATGCGCGTTCTCACTAACAACAGGATTTGTACTAGAGGTTAAGTAGATCCAGGGATGTAATCAGCGTCCACTACAAGCATATTGGGTCGGGAGTGCCAGCCGGCTTCCTGGCCAACATGGCACGCGGCCGACCGTGGGCTGCCAAATGCCCGAGCAACCGTTGCCAAACAGGTCGGCATTCAGTTGGGGTTACAAGCTCGGGCCATGGTTGCTGGCCGACTTCTGCCCAGCCTAGTACATGGCCGATCATGGGCCGCCCAATGGCCGAGTTTCCATGGCCAAATTGGTCGGCGTTCAGTCGGGTGCTCGAGCTTGGGCCTTGCTTGATGGCCGACTTCCGCCCTACCTGGCACATGGCCAACCATGGGCCGTCATTCGACCGAGCCCCGAATGCCGGCAGGTCGGCTGCCGACCAGCTGCCGATGACCAGCCATAGGTCGGCAGTCGGCCAATGCTGCTTGGGTAGTATCTGGGAAACAGACGCATCGTCGTTGGGGGAAAATGGGAAGATGGTGTCTAAGAAAACGGTGGGAGTTCTTGCATAGAGTAGATAGAAAGAGGAACAGCCGGTAACTTCATGATTCGCAGTGTCGTAAGCGTACGTTACATACGGTAGTCCTGAATCCCAGTTGCGATGGTCAGACGAGACGTACATGGAAAGCACGGTTGTCAAGGTGCGGTTGGTGCACTCGGTGAGACCGTTGGTCTGCGGATGATACGGTGTCGAGTGTCGGTAGTGTGAACCACAAAGTCGGAGCATTTCTTTTTTTTCGAAGCGTTTGCCATAAGGCATAAGTTGAGAAAGGGGGAATGGGTTGCAGGAGATAGAAAGTTAAAAGGAGTGAAGTCCAGTTGCGCTTATGTATTCGAGAAGGTTGGCAGTATAGCGATTGGCAGAATAGTATAGCGGAGCATTTCTTCCACGACATCAGCAGTGAATTGCCGACCACGATCACTTATAATAACACGGGGTGCGCCGTGGCGAAGAATAACGGAATGCAAAAGAAACGACGAAACATCAGCAGCTTTTGCGGTAGCGAGAGAAGCGGTCTCCGCGTATCTCGTAAGATAGTCAACGCAGACGATAACCCAGCGATAGCCCTCCACAGTCTTTGGAAAAGGACCGAGCAGGTCAATTCCAATCTTTTCAAAAGGTGAGGTAGATGGCTTAACGGGTTGTAAAGGTCCGGCCACCTTGCTGGGGCGTGCCTTATGTCGTTGGCATTTTTCACATGTCGCAACGTATTCCTTGGTGGTTTTATAAATTTGTAGCCAATAAGAATGCTGGCAAATTCAGTGCAGGGTACGACGGAAGCCTAGATGTCCAGAGGTAATATCATCGTGCATGGCGTGCAAAACCTCTGCACGGAGACTTTTTGGGACGACCAAACGGAGGGCAGCACCGTCAACTGAGTAGTTCTTCTTGAACAAAACACCATCTTCGATAGTAAACTGCGTTGACTTTGATCTTCCTTTTGCCTCTTCTATAAGAGGCTGTAATGACCGGTCGTTGCGTTGTTCTCGCCTAAAGATCGCCATACTAGGAAACGTCGACGCGATTGAGGCTAAACACCCGTCGAAGCCGTCTTCATCGTTAACGGAAGTCGCCAATGGGTGCCGTGACAAGCTGACTGCATAACTGTGATCTCGTCCACTCTTGTACGCGACACCAAATTTGTATTCTTGCCGGCGTAATGCCCAACGCGCCAGACGACCAGATGTATCGCGAAGTCCGATGAGCCAGCATAGCGAATGGTGGTCAGAAACTATGGTGAAGTAGCGTCCATATAGGTGTGGTCGGAACTTGTGCACAGCGAACACAACTGCGAGGCACTCCAATTCGGTAACTGTGTAGTTCCGTTCACATCTTGTCAACGTGCGGCTGGCATATGAAACAACGCGTTCAGCCCCCCCCCCCCCATGCAGCTGCACAAGCACCGCCCCAAGACTGACGCCACAGGCGTCAGTGTGGACCTCAGTCACAGTAGAAGGGTCGAAGAGGCGCAGCAGTGGTGCTGAAGTTAGAGCAGACTTCAGCCGATTGAAAGAGGATTCGCACTCGGGGGGCCACACAAATTGCGAATCCTTGTGCAGTAAAGACGTAAGGGGGTGTGCAAGTTGCGCAAAACCAGCAATGAAGCGACGAAAATAAGAAGAGAAGCCAAGAAAGCTCCGACAACTTTTCAGGGTGCGAGGAGTTTCGAAGTCGCGTACTGCAGCAATCTTCTGGGCATCCGGACTGATACCGTCCTCGTTGACGAGCAACCCACGAACTAAAGTTTGTCGCTCTCCAAAATGCACTTCTTCGAATTCAAAATAAGGCCCGCTTTGCCAATGCATTCAAGAACTTTATGGAGCCTCTCATTGTGCTCTTAGAAGGTCTTTCCAAAAATGATAACATCGTCAAGGTAACACATGCATATCTCCCATTTGAGGCCGCGAAGGATAGTGTCCATAAATCGCTCGAACGTCGCGGGAGCGTTGCATAATCCAAAGGGCATTACATTAAATTCGTATAAACAATCTGGTGTTACAAAAGAAGTCTTCTCACGGTCGGATGAATGTAGAGGAATTTGCCTATAACCAGATCGCAAATTAACAGAGGAGAAATATGACGCCGAATGCAGGCAGTCGACAGCGCCATCAATGCGAGGTAACAGGAAATTTTTTTTTGTTGCCGCATTCAAACGACGATAGTCTACACAAAATCGCCATGAATTGTCTTTTTTTCGCACGAAGATCACAGGTGCGGCCCACGGACTAGAAGATTCTCGGATGATTTCTTTGTGCAGCATTCGTCCACCTGTTCTTGAATTATCTTGCGCTCTGTCGGGGAGACTCAGTAAGGGTTTTGGCGAATAGGGGTTGCGCTTCCTGTGCTAATTTTGTGCTGTAGTCGAGAAGCTGGGAAATGGCAACCCGATCCATTTGAGGCAAAGTCGAACACTTGGGCATGAGTTGTCAAATTGTCTTGCAGAATACGATGTTCACTAGATGGAAGCGATTTGTTGACCATGCCCTCAAACTCTGCACAATATTCAGCCTTGCCTTTCGCGGCTCCTCTGCAATTCGAAATAATTCCAACGGAATGATTCACATAATTCTCAAATCTCGCGAGTGTCAAACTAGAAGGAAGACGAACAGGCTCTTCTGACACGTTCACAGCCCAGAGGTATGCGCGACCATCCTCCGCCTCCACGACGGAGCGTGGCACCAAAATATTTTTTCGCTCCATTTGAGACACCTGGCTCGACGGTTGAATGTTTACCCATGAAGGAACCAGATGACTTAACGGGGAGAAACGTCGCCGTCATCGCAGGCAGCAGCACATGTTCCTTCAAGGCGAGAACTCCTTGATGACTCTGAGACATGCTATCTACTAACGCGGGGATAATGTTTGGCAGCAAAGAAATTTCACCGGCACTAAAGTCTAAAGTCGCAACACACTCGCGCAAAAAGTCAACACTCAAGATAACATCATGCATGGCACGTCTCAATACAACGAATTCTGTCCTATAGCACTCGTCACCAATTGCAATTGAAACTGAGCCCAGGCAAACCGGAACTAAAGTTTCACCCCAAACTCCATAAAATGTAGTGTTTTTATCCCACACAAACATAACGTTCTATCGAAGGTGGTTCTTAAATGAAATACTCATACCTGACACAGCGGCACCAGTGCAAATTAAAGCATCCGTTTTAATATTCTCTACACACACTGACACTTTGTTCTTTAGCATGAAGATAGGTAAAGGTATGCGCAAAATTGACCATCCGGCGACCTAACCTCCATTGGTCGCACCACCTATTTTCCCAGCGGTGGAGAAACAAAGCGGCGACGTGGGGATGGCGAACGGGGTTGTCGTTGCGGTGGGGGAGTGATGCTGCGATCAGACACAGGGGAGTCATTCCGTGCATGGCGTTGAGGGGAAGATGATCGATGGAAGGTAGCGGGCGGCTGCTGCTCCCACTGGGCACCATTCGTGAAGCGCGGTGCTCGTTGGACAGGGGGTCGGGTATAATTGACGACGTCTGCAAAAGCGGAAGAAATGTCCGCTGCCTCCACAGCCGTAACATACGGCCGGCTGGCTGCTCTGGTAGTTCACCTCAGGATCCCTTGGAGGCCGAGATGGGGCGACGGAAGGGCGACGAGGACCACCACGAGGTACTTCATCCGGATGGGGTGGACGCTGCTGGAAATAAGGGTGCGATGTTGGTTGCAGGGTCCGCTCCACGCCGTTGTTATAAGATGGTTGGCCGGTATTTTGTGCAGCCCATGGCGTGTGTTGTTCCCATACGGACCTCGACGTCGGGTGGTAGGATACATCGAAATTGGTATGTTGCCGCTGAATATCCAGCTCCTCGCGTATAATCCTCCTGAGCATAGAAGCGGTGTCTTCAGCCTCCGGAATGTCTATACCGGCAGCAGTTGTCACATTTGAAAGGCGGTCAAATTTGGGCGCTATGCGACGTGCCTTTAACGCCTGAAATGCCTGGCACTGCTTGATGACATCTGCAACCGTGGCAAGGGTGGCCCGCGAAATAAGGAAGTTGTACACATCCTCAGCAATCCCCTTGAGAAGCTGCCCTATCTTGTCTTCTTTTGAGATCTGCCGATTTACAATGCGATTTACAATGCCCTGTTTCCTATTACACCTACTAGCCCCTCCCATATTAACCCTGTACCCAATGCCTCCCGCACTGCATTTTGCCCTCTGATGTCCTTGTGGCATGTACACATATATGAGCTATCAATAAAATGTTTTCGGAAAATATTTTGCTTGCCTCAACTAATTGCATGGTTTTTTTGGCTCCTTAGGGAGATGACATGCAAGCTGGTATTGGGAAATGACTGCAAAAGAAAACCTCTATTGTCAGACTGAAAGTTAAGCAAATGGCAGCTGTAAGGGCAAGGTGAAATAACTGCATGGCTAAAGGTGGCTTAACAGCGGCAGTACCAATGCCACGTGTGCCGATGGATACTTGTTGCATGTTAATAAATACCAACATATCATACTAGCGGCATGGCCGGTCTATTGCCAATGTCACACGTGCCAACGAATACTAGTGGCATGCCAGTATGTGGCAGTAGGGGCACGGCCAGCTGATAGCTTATGTTGGCATTGCCAAGACAGGTGCAATGTTGGCATATCAGCCGGACCAATATTTAAAAATGTAGTAATTTCTCAAAAAATTACTGTTACGCCAATGTTGGTACCAATTTTTGTCGATGTTGGGCCGGGGTTGGTGCGATGTTGGTGTGCTGCCTGGGTAACACCTGAAATGCACGGCACTGCTTGATGATATCTGCAACTGTGGCAAGGGTGTCCCGCGAAATAAGGAAGTTGTACACATCCTCAGCAATCCCTTTGATAAGTTACCCTACTTTGTCTTTGCCGGTTTACAATGCGACAAAGTTTCAATATTTATTCGATATAACGTGTGCATGTCTCACCGGGAAGCTGGGCGCGCTGGGAGAGCTGATGCTCAGCGCGTTCCTTCTTCGCAAGGGTATCCCCAAAGGATTTCGTAATTTATTCAACGAATCGGTCATAGGTCGTCAGGACTACTTCGTGGTTATCAAACCACGTCAGAGCAGTGCCAGCGAGGAAAAAGACAACATTGTACAGACGTGCGATCGAATTCCAGCGGTTGTACTTGCTGCATCTTTCGTAGTGTCGGAGCCATTCCTCAACGTCATCTTCGGGCTCACCGTGGAAAGTACGCGGCTCTCTCTGCTGGGGAAAGGCCGTCGTCTCTTCATGAGTCTGCGTCGTGCGGGTGGTAGCCATTGAAATCTACTGTTGAGGAGATAAAGGTGGCAAACCTGCTACACGACGGCTGTGACAAGGTACTGGGGGATGGGATCCAGAACGTTTTTACCCAGCGCCTAGCACCCAATGTAACAGATGAAATGGTTTTTAATACAGGTGAACGGACGCACACCGCTCAGAAAAACCCGGAACAGTCTGCGCGAGCCGCTGTGCTTCCTCCGCTTCTTCTTCTGCTGCTCCTGTTGCTTCTCACTGCGCTGCTACGCGGCGTAACAATATATATGTACTAAATTTCTGATATTCATATATCCTTCGGTTGGTAGCACCCGAGGTATCTGACGAGATTAAGTTTGCTTTATATCACTTCTATAACGGTAGTTTTCTGCCCGTGTCTTCGTGATTGCATTACAAAATAACTATCTCTACAACAGAGTGAAAGTTTAAGTGCGTTTAGCAGCTGGAATTCCTATTGTAACCAGCCGTGGACATCCCGTGTTTGAAAATATACAGATATCGAATACTTATCATGCATGCTTTCGCCATGACGGCGCATACATTTGTGCTTACATAGTGTGTTAGCGCTACATTGTAGATGAAAATGTGTTTTCAATATGAAATGATGGCGGTATGCGATTCGATATATACTAATTCAAAGTCGAGGGGTATAATCTCTGATAAAAGAATTTTTTCCGCTCTAGGTGTGCTATGGCAAGAATTATGGCGCTAGCAACCTGCCTCTACGTGCTTTTTCACACTGCCCAAATCACATCAACACCTTTATCATTGACACACCCAGCCTTTCCGCCTGGCACGGTAGCATTTCTCAAAGGTAAGGCAAAATTTCGAAATTTCATATAAAGATGTAGCAGTAACAATTGCCCATTTCAATTTCTCTATATCTCTTTCATTGACGAAATAACCAAATTTCAGAAACTTGGTAATGTTCGTCGCGAACTACAGTGCTTTGAGGATGGTAGCCCTTCGTGTGTCTAAGGTTAATATTGAGAATTTCGGCAATAATGGACGGCATGATAAGTTAACGGCGCAAAATACGCAAATTGAAAGATATTTTTGCTGAACGTTGCCCTATCACTTTTCTTTTTTCAGAGCACAAAAGAGCCTCATTATTGGCCTGCAAAATTTTCTGTGAATAAGTAGTTCAAATTGCTGTGTTGAGAAAATTACTTATGAGCGAGTTGAAAGCATTTCCTCGAACACTAAGTGTTTTTTAGAATATTTATAGCGCCACATTATCACATATTATTCAGTCAAGTTCATGCCGATACAAGATGACAAGACACTGACAATGCGCAAAGAATGCAGGTGACTCGTATATGCGTTATGATTGAGCGTACCTACAAAGAAAACTTCGAAGAACCTCTTTTGATTCTGCAGTTCAGGGGAGGCTAAAAGTGACTTTGTTAAGAGGGAAGTGCGCTTCATTTGATCAGATGCTACCGCATTATCCTTATGTGGTGATAAAAATACATAATATTTTTTTTATAAAGTAGGAGTAAATACTATTATTACTGTGGTTTGTACAGTTAAACCTATTGTGTTGCAAAATTGTGCACGAATGGTTACGCGTACTAAAGTAGTAAAGCTTATTATTGTCATCCATCGCAAATGTAGATCAAACGCTTCTCGTCATATTTTGTAGCGATAGCTACTATATTCCAAGTTTTCGCCTCTTTGAGTCGTGGCAGCACTGTGACGTTACCACACAACCCTACATTCTCCAGCAACTCCTTTCGTCGTGTTGGCCGCGCGGCCAACACTCCTACCGTTAGGCGCTCACTGCGCGTTCTATGGGATGTTACACCACGGGCCCCGATTCTCTGGCAACTCGGCTCGTCGCGGTCGCCGCGCGGCCACCGCTCGTGCAGGCACCCATCTGCCGTTCCCTGGAAACTACCACGTTGCAGGGCCGGTCTCTTCATGAAGAAAAAAAACAGACTCCACCTGGAATCGAAACCCTATCCCTTGGATCCCCAGGCGAGCGTTTGGAACCCCGGGTGAGCGTTTTACCAACAAGCGCCACGCCCTGGATTTGTTTCTTTATTGCATGGAACAATTTCCGTAAAACAATAAAAACCGAATTTACTCAAACTTGTTCATATCTCAAGTTTCCGGGCTGCTTAATACGAGCCAGTCGTATCCCTAACCAGACACTGCGCCACCCTAAAAATATCAAAGCTCACGGAGGCACGCACATGCATCTAGGCATTAGCCAGTTTAGCAAAACCCACTGCTCACGAAACACGGATTTTGACTATCTCGGCGGCAAGGGTGTCTGTCCATCATGTGGCGTTTCCAAAGACTGAATTGTCCTATCAACACAAATAGATCGTAAGGCACAATAGAGTTTTTGTCAACAGGCAAAAATCTAGTAGCAGGTACAATTTCAATGTCCTTTTTAAGAGTAGTTTGTTGTATGTCACAAAAGAAAATAGCATCATGGCAAAGTTTAAAGCAGTAATCAGTTGTCTGAGGCGCGCTACAGAGACCGCAATTCACCGTCCACGGCAAGGTCATCTCCTTACCATAAATGAATGCCTTGAAATGCAGTGCCGCTGTATGTAGTTTGAAAAAAAAAGTTTTTGCGGCTGCCTCAATGCATGTTCGCCTAACACGCTTTACGACACTGGTGTCCATAAACCCCAGATAAAGCTGCCTATACAACGGCGTAGGGAACAAAGACTCACTGAGTACCTGGGTCATATGCTTCCCAGAGAGGGATATAGGTAATCTATAGAAAAGCGCACAGTGAGGAAATTAAAAGTGACACCAACCTCCTTAAGGTATCTCCATAAAGCCCCCTCACGAGCCTGCCCAGTCGAGCGAGTAATAAGGCAAATAAGGAGTGAAACACAAGAAACGGGTGGTTTGCCAATTTCAAATGAAAGAACGGGAAAGACGTTGACGCACGAACAGGTGAATAAGACACACTCCATGCTTTAAGTGAAGGAACAAGTTGTCACGCCGCATTGGCTCCCTTTGGGAGTTCCACACGAATGCTGCAAATATTATGTGTATTGCTTGTACTTGTTCGTCGAACAATGCAGGTCTTTAAGTACATACGAAAGCTTTGCAAACAAAAATATGTTATTGTCCTGTGCCCTAGCAAACACTGACAGTTGCATACCGATCTAAACCTATGTTTGTCGCCTGAAAGGGACATTTTGTGAATCTTGGTATTCTGCACTGTTGCGAACTTGGTGCAATGGAACATCTAGGTACTGAAGAGGGCTACAGTCCCAGCATATGCCGGCAAACTGGCTTGGCCTAGTGCCCCAATGACTCAACCAAACGCCCTTGAATTTATCTAAATTAAGATCAGCGCCTGATATATCGCAGAATTCTTTAGTCGAGTGTAAAGTCCAAGTGCACTCTTTGTAACAAAACAGAAAAGGGCGACATCATCAGCGTACTCTAAAATCTTAAGTTCACATTGAGTAAGAGGGAAACCACGGATAGCAAAGAGGTTAATTTTACCGATACAGAGGTGTTCCAGTTATAAAGCAAGCAACAATGGAGACAGTGGACATCCTTGACGAACCGATGATTCCAGTGGTATTGGTTTCGTTAGCTCCTGATTAACAATTAGCGCTGTATAGGAGTTCTTGCAGCATAGCCTTGTGCCTTTCAGCAAAGCGTCATCAATATTTGCGTACTTTAAGACCGCAAACAAGAACACGTGGCGGCCTTTATCAAACACCTTCGCTACGTCAATTTGAATTAAAACTACTTGGTTCCTCTGATCAGATACTGTCCACAATACTGAGCGTACAATATGGATACGTGTTTGAAAACTGCGACCTCTGATACCACATAACTGATGCGAACATATTTAGTCCATAATGACCAGCTGCATACGGCAACAAAGAACCTTGGCAAAATTTATTTTTATTCAACACCACATCCGAGATTGTGAGTAGCGCATTCTCCTTCTCTAGCGCGAGGATGATAGTGGTGACGATGATAGGCTAGTCAGCGGCACATTTCGGGGGAGCGTATACCCAGCATTCTACAGGGCTTAGTTTGAATAGATTAGATTAGACTTGTTTGAATAGGATTGGGACTAAGTATTCACTAACTTGCACTGAAAATCTAATTAGGGAGTTTTAGAATAGGGGAACCCAACGCTTAGGGCCCCCAAGAAAAAAGCGTGCCGCGGCGCAACGTTCGAACCGACCGGCGAGATTTAGAATAGGGTTTTCCCGACGCAGCGGAGCGGGCCTTGAGTTTGTCGATTGCAGCGCCCAGACGGTAAACCGTGAAAAGCATATAATTATATAAAAGCCATAAATGATATTTCATTAAATAGAAACTGCTGTCATTGTACAAAGCTATCTTTAAAATACCAGTCATATAAACTCTTTTCTTCAGACAAGACGAAATTGGCCAATCTTAACCAATCCAGGCTGAACTGGGAAACCTCATTTGAACCTTTAGCTCTTTCCGACGCCTGGTCCCCATGGCAACCAAACAAAGCGAACTAGCTAAGCCTAGGAGCTCGGTAAATCCGGAAGCAATCAGAAAATATGGGGCGTTTTATTGCCTAAATTTGGTGGTGGGGGCATCATGAAACATAGCACAAGCTTTGTTGGCCTTTCGTTTGCCTTGAACGTGTGACACCATGGAGCGGTAACGACGAATGTATGCCGAGGCGAGCGGCCGCCGCTTGGCCGGAC
This sequence comes from Amblyomma maculatum, assembly GCF_055883805.1. NCBI lineage: Eukaryota > Metazoa > Arthropoda > Arachnida > Ixodida > Ixodidae > Amblyomma > Amblyomma maculatum. The sequence continues at coordinate 49,351,983 of NC_139346.1, forward strand.
GCCGCCATGTTCCCCGACCCTATCCGGCGCTATGGTCCCCGCTATTTCGCCGTGATAGTGTGACCGTCGTCCACTGACCCAAAAGCCCGAGGCCCGTTTGGGGTCTGCGCATGCGCACTCGCGCCCCGCTATTACCCTATCCCCCTAACCGATAGGGCCCGCCTATTCTAAAACTCCCTATTAACGTTATCATCACTCGAATCTCTACATATATTGCGCATCCTATGCGCATCAAGAGTACGAAACACGCCAGAATTATACTGCTTGCTTATTAAGCTTATCTGAGATTATGGGGTTTTACTGGAGAAATAAGTGCGTTTTTCCCACCTAATCACGCTTGACAGACCAAACCGCCGACCTCACCCAGTCATCGCGTGCGCTACCGAGCGCACGGCGACCACTCTTGGAAAAAAGGAACAACACTTGCTGACAAGAAACAGGCATTTATTGCTGCAGTAAAAACAACTAAGCTAGCAATAAAACAGGCTCCGTGCCTGAAGGCCGGTTCTCCGCCCGATTTCCTGCGCGATGATTGGTCTCCCTGCCAATGCCCTTGGAAACAGAACGGGCGTCCGGCTTTTTCCTTGTGTTTTTCTTTTTCGCTCGCTCCATTTTTCTCCTAGGCTCGGCGAGCGAATATTTCTCGCTGTGCTTTAAATGCAGCGTGCAAGCTCTATGCCTTGCTGTTGCGCGTACAACTGCAGCAAGCTGCCTGAAGATTATTATGCTGTATTCATGACGCCTCATGGCAAGGGTGACGGCTTGCGCAAGCGTCAATGGATTCATAAGATTGGTCGAAATAAGTTTATTCATAGAAAGAAGAGAGTTGTTTGCGACGTAAGGCGCCTTTCTCACTCCACGTAATAACGCGTTACCTGACGCTGCGTTTTCTATTCTTTCTGCTTGATCTTCAATATTTTTGCAGCGTTGCATTAAAATAAGGATGTTCTCTGCAGCATGCTGAATATACTTCTAGGTTCCATCATTTCATATGCTGTCGACTTCTGTACAGTCAGAAATATTGCACTATATTCTGCTTTTTGCTGTCAGTGATAACTGGAACAGTACAGCCTCTCGATTACATTTGCTGCGATTATGCTAGGATCCCTGTCCTCCTTTACCAAAAATCAAAATTGGCGCTCGTAGAGGATCTAGTTTCCAGCTTGCACTTCTAGTGTGCGTCGGTTACTTAGCAGCAGCGAAATCTCGCCCTGAAAAACTCTTTGGCAAGTACACCCGCGATATAGGCAACCTGCAATGGAGTTTGCTGAGACATGTGGCGCCATCTGGTGGCCGACGGGAGCTAACACTGAGGCGGCGCGGAAACAGACGCCGTGTATGTTGCGGCCGATACGTTCCTTCTGCGTTCGCGTTTTATGCGAAGCATACTAGCCGCACAACCGACCTCTTCCTTGCTGCGCCGCGCGCGGCCGCGTAGCTACCACTTGACCTACATTGGCGCACCACGTGATATGACGTCACAACAGCTGTGAAAGCTGGGGCTCAACTCGTGCGCTCGCTTGCGGACGCGCAGCCTCCGCCGGCGGCCTAACTCCCGCTCCTACCGCTAGGAGATACTGACGTCACACAATTGTATAAAAGGCGACGCACTCGTTGAGTCAGTTGAGCAGCGAGATGTCGGCCAGGGCGAGGGCGGCTCGCCAGACCGCAAAGCGCTAGTTACAAACAGCCACGGAAACGGGAGAAGAACGAGAAGTATGGCTTGCCAAGCGACGTCCACGATATGCAGCTAGACGGTGTATTTATTGGTTTGAGAAAAATAAAGGAAGAAGCAGAGTAACACATGAGTTGTTCTTGTCTATGAAATGGCTAACCAGGTAATGTCTTGTCTATGAATGGCTAACCAGGAATAGCCAGGTAATGTTTATTTTTTAGGCTAGTATGCTTCGCATCCTAGGCTTAACCGTAAGCTAAGCCAGACCAATTTTTATTTTTATCCCAATGAGTGTGATTTGCTCATTTAGTGGCTTCAGTGGTCTCATGCGATGCTTCAACTGCTACGAATGCGAACAAGAATAAAAATAAGCGCAGGAGCGGCGAGAAAGACTGCCACAATCGCTAAGGAAACCCAGCCATACCACTTGCTCTGGAGAACATGGGGAAAAAGATGAGAGGGGGATAGTGGCTGCGAGAGAGTATTGAAACTGAAATTCGCTTTTTTATGAGGCCAATGGCGTACAGGCGCCAAGGAGCTAAAACAAGACGATTTCTCGTTGAGCGGAGCAAAAGGTATAAACCTCTAACTCGGGGATCAGCACGCTGTTTGGGGCAATCTCCTCAGTACGCGCTCCGCGCTGTAAAATATAGTGTGCACTGGTATATGCTGTGCAAAATCGAGCGACATTGTCCTTCCTTTAAAGGACGTATCGTTCAAAAAAGCAACGAAGTCGAGCATCGAATTCCTGCCGCATTTCATCGGCGGCAAAATAAAATAATCCTCGTGGGCTCTGTGAACCGGATTTCTAATGTGGTGTCTATTCGGAACCTCAAAGCCAAAATACATTCAAAGCTTCCAATTACAGATTTAGATAAGGATGTTTATTTGTAAATTAGTTCTTAAGATGCTGAAAAAGTCGAACTGGCGGAATGTGGAGACCCGTGATACCGCGCGGAGCATGGAACTTCGTTCTATCGTTCCGCGCCAAACATTTCTTGCATCGACTGCTCAAGCTGCTCAAGAGTTTCTTGCCCCAGACAAAAGACCGTTCCATCATTAGTTTACAACAGTAAAAAATCCAAACTCTAACGGCCTCATTTACGGAACTTTTGTCGTTGAGGGCCAGCATTCCCCTCCGGCTTTCCCTAAGCTTAAGGTATGGAGGTATAAAATGCATGCCAGTTTTCGCTGATGACGCACGCTACAACCACTCAGTGCTTGCAATCGCCACGACATCCGTAGCGGGAACCTCACCTGCCTTTCTGTAACCACCGCGGCACTGTTGAAAGGTGCACCACGAAGACAGGTGTTCGTCATGGTATTAAACAATAAAGCGAAACCGCGAGGTAATTACTATGTTGCTGTAAGCAAACAGCAAGAACAAAAAAAGAAACGGCGATCAATCTCTTATCAGGTTCTGTGGTGTGAACGTAATAGGTAAATGAAAAGCTGCGTTTACATTACCCAATATTTTCCATTCATTTCATCATTTCTTAAATTATTATCGTTACAACAAAAAAAATCAAAATAAAAAAAAACTCCGTTTACTTTCGCGAAATTCAACGTTGTGCGCGCGGTTGTTTCGTCGCGAGCGGCGCGCACTTCGCGGTGACATCCACACCGTTCATGTTCTAAACATGACCAGTCTCGAACAGGCGGTGTCCTTACGCCAGTATTGGTGTTCGGAAGTAGCTCTGAAGACATTCAATTGCCTTAAAATTGTAGAAAATAAGAGCCGAGATGCTTCCCGCTGTACAACGCGAATGCAACCCGACCGCGCCAGCCGCCTCAGATTACTCGGCGCCGCCGTTGGCGGCGCTGAACGCTGCGCTCTACTAGCGCCGCTTGGCCATTGCAGCTTGCCTATCGCGGGTAATCAGCACTAGCTATGTCGATACTGCATTTTTTTTTTCACTTCTTGAATGGGTCCTGCCTTGCTTCCATGCATGGGTGGGTTAAAAAGTATGCCTTTGTTTTATCAGGAGGAGGAGGAAGATGATGAGAAAAGGCAGGGAGGTTAACCAGTGAAAGCAACCGGTTTGCTACCCTGTACTAGGGGAAGGGGATGAGTGGATGTAAAAGTTGTGAGAAAGGGATAGTTGAAGTTAGTACAGTCACATAACACTGATAATGGACGCGCCACATCAAATCACGTCACAGTCATATGATAGCGAACTCAGTCTTTCGATTAGGCCTGTGCTTTTCATAAAGCGGAGCAGTGCCTGGGAGGCCTTCACCGAAGACGATCACCGTGGCCAGGAACCTAAAATCTTAATTTCAGTCAATGGGCGTTCATCTAGATTCTCCAGCGTACGGCACAGACACAGCCTTTCCTCACCGTATACCGGTCACTCACAAAGAATGTGGCCTATAGACTCATCGCATCTACAGTTTGTACATGCAGGGCTTTTTGCCATGCCTATCATAAAAGAATACGAGTTTGTGAATACTACACCAACCCACAGGCGGCAGAGCAAAGTTTCTTCACGTCGGGGTAGGCCAGGTGGAAGGCGGAGCTTCAGGTCAGGGTCCAGGGATTTTAAGCGGCAGTTCGCCAACTGCCAGAATTCCACATGGAGAGTGTATGTTCCCCGCAAATGCGCGAAGCCTGCCCGCTGCGTGTGCCCTGGGAAAGGGAATCAACACACAATCGCCATCTTGGTGGGCTGTTCGTGCAACCTCGTCCGCCCGAAGATTGCCCGCTATGCCGCTGTGTCTTGGAAGCCATTGGAAGATGTTGTCATGTCCTCCATTATTTGCACAGTGAAGATTTTGTCGTATTTCCGCAGCGAGGTGTTCATGGGCTCCACGCCGAAGAGCCGCTTTTAAGGCTTTGCAGGGCTGCTTTTGAATCTCTGAAAATAGACCACCGCTGGGGGCTCTGCTGATTGATATGCCTAATTGCGACACGAAGAGCGGTTAGCTCTGCAGCTGTTGAAGAAGTCTGCTGAATTGTCCTAACTTTTGTTTCTGTATTAATTGAGGGTATGACCATGAAGCCTGAAGAACTCACGGCATTCACTGAAACATCAGTGTAGACGTGCAAACGATTTGCATGGTGCTCATAGAAGTATTCAAGAGTGATTATTTTAGTTCTGTCGGCGATAGCTCGACCTTCTTCCTGATGCCGGGTGTTGAAAGAAGCACGTGTGGTTTATGCAGGCTCTATAGTGGCGAGGACGATCTCGATGCGGGTCTCAACTGGGACGGCAAAATAGCGCGATGCGCATCAACGGTGTCTGTAAATGATGTACGCGGCCTGGTAATAGGAAGACTGGCCAAATGATGACAAGGAATCCGAGAGATGTGTCGGAAATGTGCCATCAGGACGTCAACTATTAGGAAGGTAGATATGGGATGCTCCTGTGCAATAAAAATGGTAGCAGCCATACAGGCACATGTCGGCCATCCCAGGCAGGTCGTAGAGCTTGAGCTTGAACTCTCTGTAGAATTCCTAAGTTGGTTTTCTTAATATTTCCAAGTGCAGGTAAGCTGTACCGAAGAAATCACATACATAATGCACGGTACAGTTGGAGCATCGACCGCACGGAGGCTTCCCATGACTTTCCCCCAATAAAGGCAAGTACGTGAGTAATTGCAGTCAGCCTCTTTTTCATGAATGAAATATGGGAAGTCCACGAAAGATTTTGGTCGATGATAACTCCCAGAAAGCGATGGCTGCTCTCGTAGGGTATTGTTTTACCATCAATGCGCACGGTGTAAGGTGACATGTTCTTGCGTGTAAATGCCATTAGCGAACACTTTTCAGTTGATATCTGTAGACCTTGCAGGTGTAGGTAGGCCGCAACTATACTTGCCGCCTTTTGATGCCTCGCTCTAACCTGTGGGCGCGTAACTTCTGATGCCCAGGTACAGATGTCGTCTGCATATATTGAAATTTGCGCCAATCGTGGTATTAATGCGACAAGCCCGACAAGAGACTCCACGGGAAGTGAAATGGGAAGATGTTGGGCCATCCTCACTCTGCATAAAGTGAGATCTGTTGGATAAATAACTGCGTATCGAGCAAAAAACACGACCACCAAGCTCGGGGGCTTCCAGAGCGTCCAAAATGGCCTGCTGAGTGACGTTATCATATGCGGTCTTTATATCCAGGAACAACACAGCGGGGAAGCGTTTCAAAATTTTTTGGCATTGTACAGATGATACCAGGTCCACCACGTTGTCAATCGAAGAGCGTCCACGTCGAAACCCTGACATTATATCCGGATATATGCGGCAGCGCTCCAGGTACCACTCCATACGTGTAAGCAGCATTCTTTCCAGTACTTTATCAACGCAACTAGCCAGTGAAACTGGACGGCATGATGTCAAGTCCAGAGGCGATTTGCCAGGTTTCAGGAGCGAAACTAAGCGACTGCACTTCCACTCGTCTGGAACTGTACCCTCACTCCATGATTTGTTGTAATACTCCAAAAAAGCGTGCCTAGCTACCTGTTCAACATTTGCAAGTGCAGTGTATGTTATACCATCGGGACCCGGCGATGATGACCGTCTGCAAGATGCCAGCGCAGCGTGAAGTTCCTCCGCGGATAAGGGAAGGTGCATTCGTGAATCCCGTGAAGTTGGAACATCGTTGAAATGTAGCACTGCCGTTGAAGGCGATTGGCCTGCTACCCTAGAGCTGAATTTTTCTTCTACCTCGACCTCACTACGTCCTTGATAGAGTGCGAGAGATTTGAATGGGTAGAGCTGTTTAGGGGATGTTCAAAGTCCACGAACGACATTCCTGATGCGTGAAGTAGGCTTTTGTGATTGCTCATAGGGTTTTCTTGGCAGAAAATACTGGAGTGGGTTGCATTACCTTCTCTAGTGAATCACATGTTGTCAGAACTCTCTGCCGTGACCTGTCTGTCTTGGGTGGCATTACACAGCAGAGCTCACGACTTCATCGAGTTTTGCAAGCCCCTCCGCCACGACAAGGCAGTCACCAGTCACAATAGCATTAATGATATGGCGCCGGAAGATGAGCCCCCCAGGTTGAAAAGCATCCCACATGTTACTGGGGATGAAAAAAGGGCGATTCCTTGCAGCTCCAGGACGAATGAAGCGGCTGGGCTAAAGCCAAAAGAACGCTCAGTGACGGATGTGTCGAGAAGCGACCGGAAAGTCCGATGTTGCAAGGATATATATCACATAGCAACATGAAATGTTAGATCTATGACGCAAGGTAAACTGGATGTCATCAAGCGAGAAATGGACAGATTGAACATTGATATCTTGGGTATCATCGAGCTCAAGTGAACCGGAATAGGAGCATTTAATTCCGGCGACTATTATGTCCTTTACTGTGGGCGCAAATCCAGGAGAAGGAACAGGGTCGCTCTCATAGTAAACAGAAGAATGGGCAAAGCAGTGCTAGGGCAAAACCCTAAAAACAACCGAATGATTTCACTTCGGATACAAGGTCACCCTTTCAACATAACATATATCCAAATCTAGGCACCAACCACTACTGCTGAAGAAGCTGACGTTGAGAGATTTTATGCTGACCTGCATTGCCTTTTAGACCGCACTCCATCATCAGACGGCCTTTTTCTCATAGGAGACTGGAATGCTAAGGTGGGGAGTGAAGAAATATCCGGAACTACCGGCAAATTCGGTCTTGGTGAGCCAAATGAAACTGGGCAGAGGCTAGTAGTGTTTTGTCACGAAAACAACCTGACCATGGCGAATACTCATTTTTGACAGCACAAGAGGCGCCTGTAAACATGGACTTCACCGGACGGTCTGTACAGGAATCAGATCGATTATATTCTTTGCCGGCAGAGATGGAGAAGCGCTATACAAGCAGTAAAAACAAGGCCCGGGGCCGATTGTGGGACCGATCATCAGGTTCTTATAGCCAAATTTAAGCTTTGATTGAGGAAAACGCAGAAAGCTAGAAGGCTTTTTAGGTATGATCTGGATCAAATTCCATCAGAATATTTTGTGGAAGTGAGGAATCAATTTCAAGAATTAGATCTAGTAGACAGAGAGCCTGAAGAGATGTGGACTGATGTTTGTGATATAATAAATGAAATTTCTACTAGGGTAGCTCAGGAGCAAAACAAATGCAAGAAAACAAACTGGTTATCTGAAGAGGCTTTGCAAATAGCTGAGGAAAGGAGGATGGCAAACGTTATGGGGAAAGAGAAAGATACAGAATTATCAATGCAGATTTTCAGAAAATAGCAAGAAGAGATAAGAATTCCCTCCTGAACATACATTGCCAAACAGTTCCGGACGACAGAAGAGCTTTGTATAAGACAATCAAAGATATCAAAGGAAGCTTGTGTGCTGTTGTGCCGGTGGGGTTATCACACAGTAGCCCACCGTCAACAGGGTTGTGCCAGTGGATCCTGCAACTGCCACCAATGTTGTGCCGGTGGGGTTATCACACAGTAGCCCACCGTCAACAGGGTTGTGCCAAGGATCCTGCAACTGCCACCAATGTTGTGCCGGTGGGGTTATCACACAGTAGCCCACCGTCAACAGGGTTGTGCCAAGGAGTTGGTAACGCAGCGCTCGTCACCCGTTTCGTGAACGAGGGCTGTCAGCTCCCTGGGCGGTGGCGATGAATCCGAGTCGGCGTTGGTGAGATGAAGAAAAGGCTTTATACACTATTTACATGCATTTACACAACAAGATCGGCTCTGGGGCCGAAAGCTAACATAGCCAGACGCGACTGTTCTCGCGCAGCGACGGCCGGGGAGATTCCGCCGCGTCCGCACTGTCAGGGGGCGAACTGCTCCCGATGGACGCTCGTGACGAACTCACACTCAGAGTCTCGAACGGAAGCACTTGAGACTCCGTTGCCGAGAACCGTTGACGCTCAAAATGGTCCAATCCGACGGCAGCACTTTCGCAGGGCCAATGGGAGAGCTTGCTGCGCTCTCGCTTCAAATATGCCGCGGGGCGAGAAGGGGTTCACCGTCAGGGCCACGGCGCGCCGTGCTGTCTGGACGTTCAGCGCATGTTGAAACACGTCGCTTCTGTCCCTTTGGTACGGCTCGCCTCCAGTGCACTTGTGCTTTGCAGAGAAGTATCCAGAGTTTGTGAAGGAGGCGTTCGCCGAAGAAGTTTGGCGTCCGGCTGAATTTCTAGGCGGCTTTGGCCAGGCACAACAGCACCCCCGCCATCAGACAATGCGCCGGGAAGACGAGCTGCTCGCATGTGGCTCGGATGCCGGGCGCGCTCGTTCGCCAGGTTCCTCCAAGCTCACGTACAGTGTCCGGGCGCCAGGTAGCCTCACGTGCCTTGGGTTCCACTCGCCAGGTCAGGATCTTTGCCGACAGCCTTGTTGCCGGGGCACGCCGATCAACTTCGCTCGGGTCGCTCCGATGCCCTTGCCACTCGCCACTGGTAACGGTAGACTTTTCTGCGCCTTGCAAAACCGACCGACAACAGGCAACACCCAACACAAGCAAGTACCCTCGGTCACCCGTCAAACACCAGACAGAGGCAAAATTTCAAATTCAGTTAGCTAAATTGTTGTCTCCTTTTTGCTCCCACTACAACAAGAGACAAGTGTATAGGATGCAGTACACAAGGTTCAAACAACAATTTTGCGCATTAAGGATACATTAAATAGCAAAGAAGATTAATAATCAGTAATAGAAAAGAGTCTCCTTGAAATCACTTGGACCGTAGACCACAACTGAGGAAGTAAGGAGGTCATTCAATTTTGCCCCGATCTGCCTACAAAGTCACCGTTAGCGACGAAAGGCTCGTCGAAGGTAGCTATGTCTCGAGTGCATGACTCAAAGCATCTGAGTTCGCATTTTGCTGCTCTTTTCCGCAAGCGGCAGAACGCGTAGCAGTATTCGGGCGGTTTGGCTCTCCTCCCTCCGCCACAGCCTCGGCTGTCCATTTCTCTGCGAGACCTTTCTTTCCACTTTGTGCGTGAAAGAACATACGAGCACAAGTTACTAGCCTTGTTGAACGATCTGTTTCGTTCCTTAAGCTTTGCGCACCAATCGCGCATTTTCAGAGCACGGGTGCATTTGTGCCGCTGGGATCGCCGCTTCTTTTCCTTTCGCGATCGTTTGCGTTTTCTCACCTTTCGGTGACAGCATTCTTTCATGCACCTGCCTTTCCGCTCTTTTCGGCGGCTGCACTTGAGTTTTTGCTTTCTTTCTTTTGGTGCCAGCTCTTTCAAGCTGCCGGTAACCGGAGCGGGTATGGCGCCGACATCGTCGGAGGGCGGCGCCGCGCCTGCTTCGCGGCCAGCAGCGTATGACTCACTGCCAGTCGCGTCCGAACAAGGACAAGGTTCGCTCACGCCAGCCCCCGCGCTAGGCACATCCTCTGCAGGCTCGCCACTCAAGTTACACTGATCTGCCGGTGTGCCGCATCGCTCAGCGCTAACCGGCGCACGATCAAGGTCGTCCGACAGCAGGGGCGCTTCGGATCGCGTGAGGTCCATGTTCGCATTAGGGTTGTTTTCGCCAACACAATTGAGCGCGTCAGGACAGGAAGATTCATGGCTCCTATCTAGTCGCTCGCTGTCGACTTCACAGGTGTGGTTCTCGACAGCGTGCGCGTCATGGGTTTGCCTTCGCTGTTCACCACTCGTGGGCTGCGCAGTTTCCATGAACGGCACTTCGTCTTTCTGTGTGTCATGATTTACGACAACGCTGATTTCGGAAATCACCAATTTTTCGTCTCCTAGCCTGACTACATCTCCGCCACGCTGTACAACTGCTGCTTCTGATGAAATCGCCAATTTGTCGTCTATTAGCCTGACTACATCTCCGCCATGCTTGACAACTTCTGCTTCTGAGTTGTCAGGCGGTTGATTTACTGCCAGTTCCTCACTCTCGATTGGTGGAATCGGATTGCTTACAGCAACGTGAGGCGGCGTGCAGGACGGTGTCACTGCGGATTTCTCGCCGATGCAGTCGGCTCCAATCTTCTCAGCTGCCAGTGGCTCGACAAAGGTAACCCTAGACACTTCTGTTCGAGACTCGATCAGCTCGCTGCTGCGGTCGCTTTGCTCGGCCGCTTCCCCAAGTTGTGTCTCATTCTCAGGTGCAAGCACAATTTGCTCCGAGACTTCCTGACTGTCTAGCCATTCGGTTACATCGGCTTTCAATTGATACGCCAAATCCAAGAACGTTTTGGTACAATTTTTCTCACGCTGATACCTGTCCCTAAGTTCTATTGGTGACAGCCGATGTCTTTTCAGTAAAGACTCTTTCAGGTAATCGTAGCTTTTCAAGTCAACGTCTATCACGCGCTTGATTTCTTCCGACGCCTCAGCGGAGAGAATAGCTACCAATGTTTGTGCCCAAGTATCTCGCTCGAAGCGCTTACTTTTGCAGACACGCTCGAAATCTTCCAAGTACTCTGCCATATCCTCGGCGATGAGGAACGGTGGTGGACAGTCTCGCGGTATTGAACCGTTACAATGAATGGCATTAAAAGCTTTAATCTTTTCCACGCTCATTCTATGTGTTGAAACCTCCAGCTGCATCAGTTGCCATACGCGGGCGTCCTCTTTCTCGTGACGTTCCCTACGTTCACGATCCTCTTTCTTTTTCTCTTGAATATCATCCCAGGCCTCTGCGGCTTCCTCAACCGTCACTTCTTCTGCCTGCATGATCTCAAGAATTTCCTTTTTTCTTTTTGTTGAGCCCAAATCGATGCCCAACTCATCACAAATTTGGAGAAGTTCTTTGACCTTGTAACTCTCCATCTTTTACACCGGCCTCTTGTTGATTGCCTTTTTAGAATAGTGTACTATACGTTCGCTATCTCGCTCCTAGCAAGAGATGCGCAAGCCTTTCTCACACTGATTCCCCTCTTAGCATCCCCTGGTTTTCAAAACACTTCCTGTAGGCTTGAAACACGCAAGGTTAACACAATGCTACGCTCAGCCTTTCTCTAAGCTACCCTGTGTGTTAGAGAAGTCTGGCGTTTGAGGGAAACTTCAGGTACTCACCGCGCCGAGGTGCCTGACGCCGGTCAATCCCGCAGCTGCTATCCAATGTTGTGCCGGTGGGGTTATCACACAGTAGCCCACCGTCAACAGGGTTGTGCCAGTGGATCCTGCAACTGCCACCAATGTTGTGCCGGTGGGGTTATCACACAGTAGCCCACCGTCAACAGGGTCGTGCCAAGGATCCTGCAACTGCCACCAATGTTGTGCCGGTGGGGTTATCACACAGTAGCCCACCGTCAACAGGGTTGTGCCAAGGAGTTGGTAACGCAGCGCTCGTCACCCGTTTCGTGAACGAGGGCTGTCAGCTCCCTGGGCGGTAGCGATGAATCCGAGTCGGCGTTGGTGAGATGAAGAAAAGGCTTTATACACTATTTACATGCATTTACACAACAAGATCGGCTCTGGGGCCGAAAGCTAACATAGCCATACGCGACTGTTCTCGCGCAGCGACGGCCGGGGAGATTCCGCCGCGTCCGCACTGTCAGGGGGCGAACTGCTCCCGATGGACGCTCGTGACGAACTCACACTCAGAGTCTCGAACGGAAGCACTTGAGACTCCGTTGCCGAGAACCGTTGACGCTCAAAATGGTCCAATCCGACGGCAGCACTTTCGCAGGGCCAATGGGAGAGCTTGCTGCGCTCTCGCTTCAAATATGCCGCGGGGCGAGAAGGGGTTCACCGTCAGGGCCACGGCGCGCCGTGCTGTCTGGACGTTCAGCGCATGTTGAAACACGTCGCTTCTGTCCCTTTGGTACGGCTCGCCTCCAGTGCACTTGTGCTTTGCAGAGAAGTATCCAGAGTTTGTGAAGGAGGCGTTCGCCGAAGAAGTTTGGCGTCCGGCTGAATTTCTAGGCGGCTTTGGCCAGGCACAACAGTGCTAAGATGGGCGTGATAAAAGAAAAATGAGGCAGGGACCTCACTGAAGTCTCAGAGATAAAGAAGAGGCGGCATGAATACAGAGAAGAACTGTACAAGAAGGATCCGGATGTGCAAACTCAACTTAAGATGGTTGTGATTACTGATCTCGAGCCGGGCATCCTGAAGAGTGAAGTTGAATGGGCCTTAGCCAGCCTTGCTAAGAACAAAGCTAGCGGAATTGATGGCATTCCAGCTGAGTTGCTTCAAACCCTCAACCATGACGCTGTTAACATTCTGCTTACATTATGTCAGAAGATTTGGACAACCCTGCAGTGGCCACAGGATTGGAGGAGGTCAGCTTACATCCCCATCCCAAAGAAAGACAGTGCCAAAGATTGTTCCAACTACCGCACGATCGCGCTTATTTCGCATGCTAGCAAGGCGATGATGAAAATCCTCCAAGGTAGGCTGCAGCAGTATATGGATCGGAAGCTTCTGGACGTGCAAGCTCGGATTCACATGGGCAGAGGAACTAGAGACCAGATTGCCAACCTTCGCTGGATCATGGAAAAACCAAGAGTTCCAGAAACCCATTTACTTCTGCAATATTGATTATGAGAAAGCGTTTGACTGCATAGATTACAGCAGATTGTGACAAACTCTCCAAGAGGTGGGAGTTCCAACTCACTTCATCTGTCTCCTCAGGAACCTGTAAGAAGGGCAAGAAGCCGCAGTCAGAACTGGGCTTGGTCTTACTGATTGGTTTCCGATTGAGAAAGGAGTTAGGCGAGGATGCATACTGTCGCCCTGCCCATTTAACCTATATGCAGAGTGCATCATTAGGAAGGCCGGCCTGGACGAGTCTTCAGCTGGAGTGAAGATTGCTGGAAAACGTATCAACAACCTGAGATATGCAGACGATACCACTTTAATGGCAGAAAGTGAAGTGGAACTCAAGAAACGTTTTGATGCGCGTAGAAGAAGAGAGTGAGACGTTTGGGCTTAACCTGAACGTTAAAAAGACAAAGATCATGGCTTTTTGCCCTATCAGGTCTTGGAGCTTCAAGGGACAAGAAGTGGAAGCTGGGGCAGATTTTCTCTTCTTGGGCTCCAAGATTACCTCGGAAGGAGACTGCAGCCATGAAATTAGGAGACGCCTGCTTCTGAGAAAGAGAGCCATGGTTAGCCTTAACTGCCTAGTAAAGAGGAGAGACATTACACTGCCAACCAAGACCCGTATAAACTCGTGTTATGGTCTTTCCAGTTGTGATGAATGGATGCGAGAGTTGATTGTGAAGAAGGCTGACCGCCGAAGATTTGACGCGTTTGAATTGTGGTGCTGGCAGAGACTCTTGAGAGTTCCTTGGACGGCCAGGAGATCAAATCAGTCGATATTGTCGACCTTAAACCCTGACTGCTCATTGGAGGATCAAATTCTAAATTTAAAGCTCAGCCACTTTGGTCATCTGATGAGAAGAGAGGAGTCGCTGGAGAAAGATTTGACGTTGGGAAAGGTTGAGGGTCCCCGGAGAAGGGGTAGGCAGCGAACGCGATGGTTAGATGGCATCCTCGAGGCGCTGCAGATGAAGTTATGTGATGTTAGGAAGATAGTGAGAGACCGGAAATTGTGGCGTGATATGGTCCATAGGGTCACGAAGAGTCGGACACGACTGAACTGAACTGATAAAGGCTTGCGGAGATCAAGCGTTTCACAGAATGACCGCCAACGTTTTGCCTGGAGGGCTTGAATTCGGCGCTGAATATTCTTTTTCAGGCGCTTCGCAGGCGAAGTCGCGCGTCGTCCTCAGAGATTGTTTTATCAGGAATACGGCTATTGCGCTGGGGGTGTTCACATGATCACACACGTTTCACTTTGGTCGTGACTACTAGACGTTACCAGGTTACCGTCGCTTTGAAAGCTGGCACTCTAAAACCGTAATTCCGCGTATTCATCTACTGCAGGAAAAGATTTTCCATCGATGTCAAATCAGCCAGAATAATTGCATCAATTTGCTGTATTTACGAAACTTAAACAATCAATAATGATTATATTTATGATGTAAAAATAGCGGCGCATTTTGCGAGCAACAATTCTTAGCACTGTAACATATTACGTATCTCAATTGTATGCAAGAAGATTTTTTTGTTTAATCTATCCTGAGTGATTAACTCATCGCTCTATATTCTTGTTACATTTCACTGAAGACCAGTTTGACCGCGAATATTACACTAACTTGAAAAAAAAGCTGAGGCCCAACGCAGTTCCGTCAATCTTCTCTCACCGACCTGTCCCGAAGCAAAAGAAGCCTCCTCGACAGAGACATGAACCTCGCACTGATTGTAGTCAGTTATTTGTGTGGCTTGCTCTTTTCCTACCTCCATTTATGAGAAAACAAGAACGCATACGAAATAAAAGTAATGTATCGTTGTCTCGTAAGCTATGATGTGATAATAGAGATATGACTGAAAACGTATATCAATGAAAAATGAGGTATATCAATGGGCCATGGGACGGCATCAGATTGCATAGTGATGGTTACGAATAGTGATAGCTAATGTTGGTGACGGTTGCAGATATTATTAAAAAATTATAGTAATAGGCCCGCATATGTGAGGTGATAGTGTACGTTACGGATAGTGACAGTTATGATTGGTCACTTGATGGCATTAGTAGATATAATGATAGATAGGATTGCGATAGTTAATGATATGGAACTTATATGCTTTCGCATTTCCGCACGTTGGAGACTTATCTGCACCCTATTTTTTTATTTCAGTGTTGCGTTCATTGAAATACCGCTTTTACAAAGCGCATGAGGCCACAGCATGCTTTCCCCAGAACTGCAGTGTGTCGGCAATAGGGCCCACTACTTCTCCCAGTGCACACTGCTGTCGTTTAGCCACACGAGAAGCCAGTGAGTGGCTGCGTACTCATACAATTATTTAATTCCTCCATAAGCATCATATCAATTATTGCCGTGGCGAAAGTGTTCCTTGCCCCGAAACGGCAACGAACAGCTCAAAGTTTGGTTTCATACAGAATTAACTAATTAACGCAGTATAATGCGGATCGCTATCTAACACAGTGCCACTACACTTGGCTTAACCTTTCCAGCGATATACGGCTCGATGTTGCAGCCAAAGTTTGGGTTTATTCACAATTGGCTAAATCTAAATTATTTTGGTCCAGTAATTGATCAAAATACATGTACAATTATCTAATAACCCAAACTCATGTTGATCACGTGGCATATAATATGCTTAGACAGAGAGCTTGACAGTATCTAAATAGACTAAGTCCTGCTTTGACCTTCTCTGATCTTGAAGTTAAAAGCAACAGCCTGGATAGTCTTCCGAAATTTTACCGCGGTGACAGATTTTACGCTCTACAAAAACAAACACAAAGTCAGAGGCAGTACTAGATTATGTGCACAAAGTAAAACACCGTATCATGTGACTTAAAAAGTGTATGCATCACAGAACTCGCCTGAAAGCTTTGTTTATCAGTAATCCCCTTCAAACAGTTCTAAGAAACCAATCTCTTCGTGAATGTTACTTTCGCCATTCTCAATGCTTTTCTCGCAATTTGTTTTTTAAATTTAGTACACTCCTGGAGCGCAGATCTGGCCCAAAAACTCGCGCTTCACTCAGTGCTGCGGCCGGCCGACCGGCGCCAAGGAGAAAAAGCATGTAGTGCGCTGCGCTCGCCGCCGCCGCGTGAGGAGAACGAGGAGGAAAGTGCGGCGCGGAGAAGATTGTCGCTACTTTAAAATTATCAAGGGACTTAATACCGAGCCAGGTGCTGGTACGGCGCAACACCAGGAATCGCAGGAAGTTTACCACGTGTCTATACGGCCCACGAGTAAGACTGAAAGCTGCTGGCCAGGATATAAGCAGCTAGATGTGACTACTGACCGGTCTCGCCACGATACGGGTGGATGCGCTGAACAGGATACAGGCAGCTCCGTCGCAGCAGGGAGCAGCGAGACGATGTGCAGTAAGCCGGGGTGGCTCCGGTGAACCTGAATAACTGCCAAAACGCTCTTCGCATGCCTTAATAAAAGTCACGGGAGGGAGCAAGGCATCCGCACGTGCCTCAATACATAACTCGCTAGCAAAACGTGTCATGCGGCTCTAAAACGCAAAGTGAACGAAGCCCTTTCTTGCGTTAACAATGATGATCAGTTCGTAAGAGGATACTAAAAAAAAACAAGCGGTCAGCAAACGTGCTCCCGCTCTACAACAACACGAAAAGGGCGGTCGACGAACGCATTAGGTCTGACAACCACTATGAAAAAGACCGCCTTCAAAGGAAAGAAAGCAACCCGGAAAAGGGCTACGAGCACACAGCCACGAGAGGACATCAGCACGAAGCGGATTTGCGATCGGCGGACCACAAGGTTCACAGAGCCCGCGACTCCCGGCTTCGCAAAATAGACAAATGAGAAAATGAGCACAGAAAACTCGCACCACCCACGCGGCTTCCGTACTCACTTGCTACAGGCTTGACGACTACGCGAGCGCTAAGCCTCGCGCTCCCTCGATGTGGACCATGTGGTTTTCAAACTGAAGAAACGTTTCCAAAGGGCACCAAAAATGCGCTGAGCATGTAAAGTTCAAACATGCTGCAGCGAAATTTACCTCGCACTCAAGAAAGCATGCCGCAGGGCCTAGCGATCATAATTCATTCTAGGCCCAGTAATTCTCATGTCCGGGCAAAGAACGTCCCTTGCCACGAACAAAGAGTCGTCCAATGTTCCAAGAGCAGGCCCCACGCTCGGCGCCACATGTGGAGTTTTACTAGGGGGATAGGTGCGTTTTCCCCGCTTAATCGTTGTTGACTGCCCAAACCACCCACCCCACCCAGCGATCGCGTGCACTACCGAGCGCACACGGATCACTGCGGGCAGTGCTCTTGGAAACAAAGGAACAACACGTGCTGACAACAAACAGACATTTATTGCTGCAGTAACAAAAACGCCACATAGAAATAAACCACACTAATGAATACAGATCGTCTGACTCACCAGCAAGGCTACAGGCGAATGTTCGCCTCCCCTAAGGCACGGGATAAACTCCGATGCCGGACAAGACGGGCAAGCGGGAAAAGACCCGCGAGGTTTCACCTCGCCGGTGACCGCGGAAGCCGCGAAGAGACGTCCGCTCGCGTCCAGTTCCCGATGGCGAAGAGAACTGGCTTTCCGGCGTGCGCAGGGAGGAAGGCTCCCGTGATGCCCCAGCTACCGCGACGCTGGCGCCATCTCTTGATAGTTAATGGTAACCACTAATGCTAACGCAATTTCGCGATAGCTAGTCACTACCGTGGAGCAAAGCCGACTTTAAAGGGGATGATGGGAGATCGTTCCCCACAACGTTTACGCTTTGTTTTCAGGTTTAAGCGCCATTACGTGGTGGGCTCTCATTCATATTGAATCAATAACGGAATAATTGTACAGCTTTAACCAGAGAGCCTTCGTTTAGTGTGCATAACGCTCTTGTCTCTCCGTCCAGAAGTATACAGTTTTATTTTCTACCTGACCCCTATTACCCACTTAACTTCTTAACTAAGTCCATTTTAAGATAATTTCCTTTACTGAATAACCCACGTGAAAAATGTTACATCAATCACAGGAGTTTTACCCTTTCCTGAATATGCTTTTACTCTAATTTTCCGCTCACAGCCAACGGCGCAACGACCACGGCAAATGTTCCCCGAGACAAAACAGCTTGACGCTACTGTTGTTGCATTTTGTCCTCTCTATTGCTCCCGAATTTAATCCGCGTTCCTTGAATTTACTGCAGGCTCTTCGTGAATTGGACTACGGCAGGCTATATTCGGAAACATTGGCAGGAAATATTGTCGGTCTCAAATACACTCAATTGAAAAACCTAATGCTGGGAGTGAGTTCTAATGCGAGTGATGTGGGTTCGTTATTTATATGCAGCAACTGCATAAGCTTCACTGACTACATTGGTAGAACAATGCATCAAAAGTACAGCCGAACCTAGCGTATGTTGCACAGCTGCTCTCTTCCGATAGGCTTTTCACGTCTTCGTATTCATCAACTTCCAGCTGCACTCAAATGATTAAGTCATGATAATATTGATCAATTTATTAAGCGCACCAACGACAGAAATATTTGTTTGGGCACTATACATAAGGTAGTCATTCACCAATAGGACCGATTTCTGTACTATCCTAGCGTATAAATACCAAGCGTTCAAACAAACCCAATTTTCAACATATTAAAAGCTCCCTCAACTTACTCGCGTTCGGATAGCATGCCAGATCCTCCGTCACATCTAATCACTTCTTGTCAGGCACATAGAGGGGCCTAAATGCATATCAGGCCGGCTGTGTATCCATTAGTGCTTCTTTGCTGGGAACAGTTGATTAAGGCGTTGGTCACAGAATACATATTCTATCCCCTTATGTCACATTTCTCATGTAATCCGCGAAAGATTCAGAGATACAACTGCGTCAAAGCGCGTAATTAATTCTCGAGGGTATCTTGGCCTAGCCTGAAATAAAACATTACGCCTGATTTTTATTGCGAAAGCAATAATACTTTCACTTTCAAGCCTTTGCGGTGCGATAGCGGTGCACATGAAATGACCTTTCGCATCACCTATGTGTGACGTCACGCCTCAAAGCTGGGCGACCAACTCACGCCGACCGTTAGAGACGGCGGTGTGCATGAACGGCGGCCTAACTTCCGCTCTCTCCGCCAGGAGCGCCACAGGTGTTATGACGTCACGCCTCAATGCTGGGCGATCAACTCGCGCCGTCCGCGAGAGACGGCGGTGCGCATGAACGGCGGCCGAACTCCCGCTCTCTCAGCCAGGAGCGCCACATGTGTTATGAGGTCACGCTCAAAGCTGGGCGACCAACTCGCGCCGTCCGTGAGAGACGGCGGTGCGCATGAACGGCGGCCTAACTCCCGCTCTCTTCGTCAGGAGCGCCACAGGTGTTGTGACGTTATACAGCTGTATAAAGCGGCTACCGACTGGCGCCGTCTGCGAGAGACGGCGGTGCGCATGACTACGATGCCGCCTACTGCTAAGGATGCTTTCGCAACCTACCGGGCTTAACCAAGCTAAGCCTCTGCCAACTTTTTTTTCTAGTTTCTGCTTAATGTTGCCTTTAGCTTGTCAGGACTATTCGCGAATGAAATATTAATTTGCTAAAGTCGTGAAACATTTGTACAAGGCTTATGGTGGAATGGGGACGGTCGTTTGTGAGCGACAGTTTACACTTCCGCAAGATCTACGTCTATATCATTGCTTCTATTGACAGGCGGCACTCCTAGCATAGGTTTCAAATAAGGCAGAAAGTAGCTCCTGCGCAGGCACGTACTCAGTTAGTTGTTATTCATACTGCTTGTGGAGCCATATCTCAACATTTTCAATAGCAGCCGAAAAACTGTCGTCAAAGCAAGTAAATATATTTTCCGAGACTCTCTATGTATGTTGCACAGAGAGAAAGTTACCCTTAACTCTGTCCCTACTGTGGGTAGAATGTCTGCTTTCTGTAGGTTTGAGTATATTTTTGTTTCTGTTAAAATTATCATGTCTAAAATTTTATACAATGCACGCAATGAAAGCTAAATAGATTCGCTTTTTAAACATATAACTTTGAATAGGACATTTTCGGTTGTAATACACAATATTTATTTCCTCAAAACCAGATTTTAGAAAAAATTGAGCAAAAGCCTAATGAAATACACTTGTAAACAAAACAAGCAAATACTTTAATACTATTTCGAGATATACAAAATGCAGAGCATTGTATTGGCCACTCCCTGTAAAAAAATAAAAGTTCAGCGTTGAATAGTGTTCTTGGCGCAAAATGAGCAATCAATGAGGGTTGCTGCAGAGCGCTATGCCGAAACGGATGCTCGGTTCGCTTCTTGGGCAGAACGCCACTTTCAGTTTTGCGGGAGGCAAGATATCGTTCCAAAATGATGTTGACACCCTGAAAATGAGATAAATGACACCAGAAACACAAACAAAACATCCAGAGTATGTGAACTAATCCAGAGCGGTCCTCGACGCATGCGAAAAACAGGTCAAAAAAGTGTGCCCGCTGATGTTCCGGGCTGGTTTCCTTTGTCATCGGGGTAAGGACTGAATTCTGACGACAAGGTAGCATCTTCAGAGTCTCTGCTGCTTGGGTAATTGATAAAATTGGTCATAGACTGTGCGGAATCGTCAGATTTTCGAGGTACGAAGCGCGCGTCGTCGACGCGGATGCCGCCGTTCACGTATTCGACTCCGACGCTGCCGCGTCCTCGGAGCGCGTTAAAAAAAAACCACCTGGCAGGAAAAAAATGTAAACAGCAATAACATCTGAGCTTCAGCTAACCGATTGCACTTTTCATGGCACATCATCATTATCGACACAGAAATAACCGACATTTGCGCGCGAAGTCAGCGTTAGCGGGTCGGAGTGCGGCCGCCGGTGTCCCAGACTGGTTTCCGTCATCAACAAGCTCGGAACTGAATTCTGATGATAACTGGCAGTAAATTCAGAGTCGCTTCTGTTTGCGTCATCGATAAAATCGGTCGGACATAGTGCGTGGTTGTCAGATTTGTAAAGTTTCAAAGCGCGCGGCGTGGACACGGATGCCGCCATTCTCGCATGCTACCAAGACGTTTCCGCATGTTCCGATCACGCTCAAAATTAGACACTTCGCGGGCAAAATGTGAACGGCATCAAAATCTAAACTTCAGTTATTCGACTACATACTAGATAGCATAGCTTCTCTGTGATCGACGCGGAAGGTTCAAAATCGGTGCGCGAAGTCATTGTTAGCTAACTATGCTCAATGGGCGCTGTAGGGAAAGACTTCCGCCATCTACGCGGTGGAGGGTACAACGACGGCCTACAACAGATAAAAATTAGGTGGCTGGCTAGCCCCCGTCGCAAGCGGCGTTGACCTATCGTCCCAGCCTCGTAGGCCAGGATATAACGCGCATTGTTGCCGGTTCTTGATTCACATTTGCACTTCTACCATCTCAACAAGATACGACCTCCGCCCAAAGAACTGAGGCTAGCTACCGGGATTAGCCTTAGCAGAAATCCCAGCAGTTATAGTTTTTCTGGCAGACTGCTCAAATAACTTTATATTGGTACCTTCGATATTATTTTTTCTAAAAGCCTTCTCGGGTTTGAGCCCGAAACCCTTCTCTTTATTTAACAAAATGAGACATTGTTCATATGTATGAGATCTCTCTTTTTCCAAGACTGAATCAGAGAAATTCCAGGCACCGTACTCTGGAGGCAATCGACTCCACCATGATGTTCCCCACCGCAGGAAACTCACCTGCCGGGTGAAAATAAGAATACTTGCTGCAAAAGTCAGAAATTCTGAAGCCAGATTAATGTCATAGTGCTGAGACAAGCTGCCCTTCATAGTGGTGTCGATAATCACTTAGAAAAAGGCTCAAAAGCAATCCAGAGCTTAGAAAAAAACACGGCTTGGAGTTGCCACATTTTGGATATTTTCATACAAAGAATACATATGTACCGGTGCGGATCATCTTGGTGGAGTCGATTGTCTCCAGAATACGGTGCCTGGCATTTCTATGATTCAGTCTTAGAAAAAGAGATTTCATAAATATGACCATGTCTCATTTTTTTATATAGAGAGAAAGAAAGGTTTCGGGCTCAAACCCGAGAAGGCATTTAGAAAAAAATAATACCGAAGATACCAATATAAAGTTATTCGAGCAGCCTGCCCGAAAGACTATAACTGCTGGCATTTCTGGTAAGGCTAAACCCGTTAGCTAGCTCAATTTTTTGGGCGGAGGTCTTAGCTTGTTAAGCTGGTAGACGTACAAATGCGAATCAAGAACCGACAACAATGTGTGTGATATAATAGAACGATTATGATATTCTTCAAGTGAATTGCTGCATTCCTCAAAGATTTTGATGGGAATAATTGTAAAGCAAGTGCACGGCCATAATAATATATGGGCTATGAGAAAAACACCGTTGGTACCAGTTCATTCACTGGCTGAGGACTAGGAAATCATTCATTCCTGCTAATATTTTCATTCAGGATGATACCGCTATTTCATGTAGGTGCTATTTTTAATTTATTTTGTATAATGTATACGTTGTCATAATAAGAATGTCCGCAGTACGAGCATGACGCTCTATGTTTGACAATTTTGTATTCTACCGCTTTCTCTTTGAGTCCAGCCGGTTCATGACTGCCCTCTCGCTCACTCATTACAGCCGTTTGACGACATAATTTGTAGTATCTCATCTGGTGTATGCCTTTTTATGACATAGTAAATGCGATACTACCACGCGTTTTTGTTTTCTCCTCTGTTTCCTTGCACCTCATTAGTTCAGTAGTCAACTGTTAAATGTGAAATGCCATAGCATTAGAGATCCCTTCTTCGCTATTTTGCCTTTTCGTTCGCCTAGAGTATGCCAGACGCCTAATTGGTCATTTTAGATATCAACCAAGATGTGTCGTGAAAACATCGATGGACTCACGCTAGTGCTCTTTTCTTCCGCGTTACTGTTCAGCTTCGCATACATGTCGTTTGGCCATGGATTTTCTCAGACGGATATCTGAAACTTCAACCGGACAGAGCAAAAGATAACAAGCTTCATCTAGCATTAACAAAGAGTGTGAGAACGAGTAAAACCAGGAGTTCAAGCATTCAGCATTATTACCTCGGTGGAGCAGTTGCCTAGTCCTGTACTTTTTATTATTATTTACATATCAATCCACCAAATTATACGTACAGCTATTTCAGCAGGGCGTGACATGTAAATGTATAAACAGCAAACTAAAACGGGCAGAGAACACAATACACTCAGATTAACGCGCCCGGCGTTTTCGGGTGCAAAGTTTTTTCAACAATAATTGAAAAAAAAGGCAATAACAAGGAAGCTATTTATGAGGAGATTCCATTGAACTGCTCTTCTCAAAGAAAAGAATACTTAAAATCACTATCACGTGCATTACATTGAGAAATTTGGGCTGTTCCCCTACCTAGCAAAAACCAGAGGAAAACAATGATTCTGTGAGACTGATCTTATAATGGGCTGTTAATAAGTTGGCGCATAAACACTGGACGTGATCTCCACGCTATTTACCGAAATCGTGGCAGGATTACTTTTGTTGACTTCTCTCACTGGAATATGCCCAATGCTCTTATGAATGAAGGGGGCAGTGTTTAATTAAAACATTACCTTTCTGCAAAGCGAGTTTTATGAACAGGCTCCAAATAAAGCAGTCATATAATAGCATTGCAATAATTACAGATTTATTTGCTAAAACGTGGGTAGCAGGAAAAGATGTCAATGCTCTCCTCAAAAAGAACGTACAATTATCTTTTTGTTTCTCGTGAAACGTGGATCGAGAGATATCCTAAATGGTTCCGACCGCAATGCTTCTTTCACCAATATTCCAGGTTGTTGTGATTGTCTTTCCAAACTTTATCTTCATGTTTCGCGGGTTTCAAACTGAGCGCTGAAGATTGCAGCAGGCATTCAAAGTTTCACTACCAGCGAGCATGTTCGCTGCAATTGCCGCCATTGAGATTTTAATTACCTTAGGGGCGCAAGACAGCCGAGTGAAGATTTGTAATAAGGGAGTTATTACTCATTAGCATTCGCTCAAGCGCAGCCATACGACTACAAAGAAGAGCTTTGAAGATTTGGTTTCACACCTGCTGCAACTACGCCCATTTCTTGTTTTGTGCCCACAGCTTTGTCACCACCAGGTGACATCTAGTTGAGACGCAGAATGCTTGCAAGGTTCATAGTAAGTTCTAGGCGCGAGAACACACACGGAACCAATAAACGTTACGGGATGGAGAGCCACTCGCAACTGCTTTATTGAAGGAAAACAAGCAATTATATAGTCATCGTACACACAAAAACATAATTATAATTAAAGGTTCATATGATTTCGAGGGGGAAGTATTTCCTTTCGGACTTGTACAAATATATCGACGTACAAGGCCGAAAGAACTACTGAACCCGCGCTGTATCATATCAACCTTGATTCACGATGATGTTCCTTTTGTGTACGATGACTATATATTTGATGGTTCTCCTTCAGTAAAGCAGCTGTGAGCGGCGCTCCGTCTCATTGCCTTTCCTATGTCCGTGTGTTTTTTTGAGCCTTGAATATACTATGAACTACCACCAACTAGCCCAACAAAACGTTCTTTCACGCTTGCAATGTGCACATTACCCGGAAGATGGAGCCAGCCGAATAGGCAGCACATGTGGTTTGCGTGCAACCCCGTGTGCCCCATTTTCCGAGGACGCCCTCATGGAAATGAAGAAGCGGGGCTTGGTATCTTCGAATGCATTGCAAGATTTAACATGTGGAACAACTCTGCAAAGCAGAAGCTATCTACTGAATCTGGTTGGACAAACATGAATATTTTTCGAACGATTGGGACGCATTTGAGACACAGGTTTTGGAGGGCTCTATAAGCGTCGTCTGAAAACAAAGAGCCCACGTGCTCTTTCAGTCAAGAGTACAAATCCTGAATGTGTCCGTGTTTTCTTACGTCAAAGAGGTCAAATTCTATTCCGCCGCGCGGATCCCGATATAGACTAGAAACACGAATGGAACCGAGAGAGAGAGAAGAAGGAGGAATAATATATTTGATGTCCGGCAGGGTTTAACGCGACCGGGTCTAGGCCTCCTACATGGGACCGTCGATATCTTGCCTCTTAGCCGCCATGAGGGCCCGCTGGAAAGCGAGATACATGTGCTGTGCGATGTCAGTGCACGTTAAAGATCCCCAGGTGGTCGAAATTACTACGTAGCCCTCCACTACGGCTCCTTTTTCTCTCTTTCTACTTTCACTCCCACCTTACTCGCTTCCCTTACGGCGCGGTTCAGGTGTACACATCGCAAGTGTGACAGATACTGCGTCTTTCCCTTCCTGTGAACCAATTATTTATTATTTTTCAGTCCAACAGAGTTACTCTCGCCCTCTTCGGCGGTTAGACACGGAAGGTGCTATAAATAAATCAGTTTTTACAAAAATAAATCAATCACAGTCACCTTACGTGTCTAACCGACGGAAGGTGGACCCACCTTGCGTTTAGATGGGGCGAAACGAAGTGGCGTCGTGTGCTGTGCGATGTCAGCGCACGTTAAAGATCCCCAGGTGGTCGAAATTACTCCGTAGCCCTCATCTACAGCTCCTCTTTCTCTCTTTTCACTTTCACTCCCACCTTCCCCCCTTCCCTTACGGCGCGGTTGCTGTGTCCACAGAAAACAAGTGAGACAGTTACCGCGCCTTCCCCTTCCTATAAATCAATCAATCACCTTAGTTGCAAGCCGGTAGTTCTTGGACCCCGTAGGCATCTTTGGCCTTTCGAACAATTTCTGCTCGGACCTTTGGGTTCGAACTTTGCAGAAAGGTCTCCCAGCTGTCTTTATACTTTTAGCCCTGCATGGTGACTTCGCACATTCCCCTATTATGTGATCTAGTGATCCCCTTTACTTACTTAACTAGCATAGGTCTGATGGTATTTCCGGCCATAATGGCTGACAAGAACTGTATTTCGGTATGTATTTGTCTGTTCCTTTCTCCATGCTACTGCTTCTCCTTTGCCTAACGCGGGATCTGAGAATTCCTGGTGTTTAAAGTCACCTCTTCGCTGGCCTTCGAAGGCAGCCGATCATAGTGAATTCGCTAGTGTCAGACGGCATCGTGAATAGCTTAGCCTCTCGGATTCGCGAATACAAACGGCCACTTCAAATGCTCTGTGCAAGCAACTGCGAGACAGCAGAGACAGGAGGAGATGACCTCAGATGACGCAGCCACATGTTGTGTCACTTACGAATATTCTCTGTGGAAAGTCCAAGTATTATGCGTTCCTGAAGCGACAGGTATGTCTAAAGAATCCACAATGATAATTTTTCTCTGCTGCTCACGCACTTCTGCGTTCCTATGACACCCCCAAGCCGCTAAACCCGAAACATCAGCTCCGGCTAGTTCCTACTTGGCAATTTCCCGCCCAGCCTAAGAGGAACTCTCCATTGATAGTAAATGCGACCCTTTCGGAATATAAACTGCGCCCACGCGATTTATATTGAGGTGAGGTCGACAGGAATATACGCCATTTCCCATGTAGAGTAATCGGCCTTCGCCGTTTGCGTTCAAAGTCCTGCAATCCATCCCCGGCTAAAACGCTGACGGAGTCGCAACTACTACTTGCGCAGACAAGAGTCCTCCAGTTTCGGTACCATCTCCATCGCCGTTCAGCACTCTTAGTGGGTAGCCAAGCCCCTGACGCAGGCGAGTGATATTTATTTGCGCCTGTGGTGTAAACTAGACAGCCACATCTCTAGGGAAGATTTTGACTAATAGTGACGAGGCTACCGAAATTACACCGCCGCTACATGCGACGATCACATGGACGAAGACGCGACCAGACTTCAAACTGACATTGGCGCTCAGCGAAGTGACAATTGCATGCCAAGGCTGCAGCCCCACTACACGAGGCACCTGAGAGACGCAATCTAGCCAAAGGATAATGTGAGGACGGGAACGAGTGACTAAAGTATGTCGATGGTCGCACAGTCACTGTCATAGTCGGCACTGGAGCTCACTATTCAATAATACCAGACCGCTTCTCTCTGATTTCAAAACGTAACAATCACTTGGGATGGTGCGCTCACTCGCACTGCTGGTGATGATGTTATTGCACCACCTGGACAAAGCACCGCCAGGGTAAGGGTGAAAAAAAACAATTAAATTGCCAGTTTAGCATTTCTACAGCAGACCATCTCATGACGTGATATTTGGGTATAGACTTTCTCATCGAACACCGAGAAATAATCGATAAGCTTATCAAGCTATAGACAGACAAACCAAGCCAGCTGCGATAACGTGGAACATGATGTCACTCTAACATTACGGATGAGGAATTTAGCATACCTCCGGGGCGTGCAAACCATTGGCCTTGTTGAAGGCAACAGTTGCTCTTTTTACGAAGAATAATCGTGGCAAGAAGCATGAACCATCAGCGGAAAGGACGAGCCGAAGGGCTAGTTATGAACCTAAGCGAATAATACCGGTAAATCAACCAGGGCATGACAAGCTCTATTCTCGGAAACTTAGCAGACATTATAAACAGCACTTAGCAAACACCATATCATTACCGGAGAACCCGCCCGACATCTGCACTTAAGCCCATACTGTGTATTGCCGGTACAACGCCAGGCTATTCTCGAGATAATCGATGAAAGTATTCGTGACATTGCCAACTAGGCCTCGCACAACGTCTGGCGGCACCAGTCGCTCTGGTGAAGGAGACGAACCACTGTACTTCTCCATTGATTACTGTCGCTTGAATAGCAGAACAAAGAATGATGTCCATTCCCTTTCCAGCGTCGACGACACGCTGTACCGGCTCATCAATGCTTGGTAATGATATACTGATGAAGGTGAGCGTCTACTGGGAAGCTAATGTGAAAAATTACAACAATATAATGCCATGTTCATCACTTCAAATTGCCTCTAAGATTTCAAGAAGATGTCGGTTAGCCTATGCACCTCACAAGGGAGGTTGCAGTGCGTGCTAAACATCATACTTGAATGTTTGAAGTGGCAAACTCGTCTGGTACATCAATATGATGTGTGTTTTTGCTTCAACTCTGAAGAACGCTGGATATCAATTGGGATAGTTCTGTTATCATTCCAGACACCAGAGCTAACATAAAAACCAGACAAGTTCCAGTTCACGTGTGAGGAGACGCTGCTCCTGTCACCGCTGTCTGTTATGTAACGTATAACAGACTGCAGATCAGGATCCCTTGCAGTGGCCTCAACAAGTCGATTCATTCTTTTGCTGCTCGCTAGAGCCAAGAACACTGCACCTACATGCACCTCTACGTCATTTGGAAAGTCGGCGATGCCCGCTGATTCCTTTGGCGTTGATTCCTTTGGAACTGACGGGAATAATAGGACTTCAGCAAGCGTAAAAAGACACTTCGAACCCTTAACGGCATACTGCTCACTCCTTGCGCCGCAATCTCAAAGAGTGCGTGGTGGTCTGTTCAATAACAATGTTTATTCGATAAACGAGGTGGTGAAGTATTTTGCACCCAAAGATAACTCCCATTGCTTCTTTTTCTACATCCAAGTACCTTTGTGTTAAGTTTCACTCACGGCGCGCAACGCGTAGGCGACCAGCCACCGTCTATTCCCGTGACGCTGCAATGGCTCAGCTTTTTGACCATTTTTGGTGCGTCCGAGCTGAGCTTCGTTTGTTTTTCTGGACCGCGAAATGCTTACACGTACGTGCTGCTCAAAATACTACAAAGAGCCGCCCACTCTGCAGAACGGTTCTCTGTCCATTCAAAGATTGCGTCCTTTTTCATCTCGCAACAACTTGGTCTTCTCAGCAAGACGGAACATACTTTCGAAAGTAATCGGCTACCTCGAGCATTCGCTGGACAACCGTCGTACCTGTTGGGTGCGTCATTTCGTCAAATGATGCGCTGAACGTGGGGTTAGGCTTTATCCCGTGTTGCCTCATGATGACACCCGAAAATTCCAACTGTGTGCACGCGAACGTAATTTATTTTGCATTGAACATCAAGACAGCTTGTGTTGCTAGTAGTACTGCTATACGAAGTCGCTCATCCTGTTCCTACCGTGTTGCACCCCATACCAGAATGTCAGAAACTAACACGTGGATGCCAATAGTTAGTCAAATCTGTCTCAATGTGTTTTGGAACACTTCCTGCTCTGAAGAAATTCCAAACGGCCGACTCAAGAAGTGATACAGCCCGAAAGGTGTACCAAATGTGGACATTGACATGGCCTCAACGAACGGCATCTTATGAAACCCTGAATTTGCATCGAGGAAGGAAAAATATTTATCGCCAACGAGCCTCAATATCTGCCTCAATAGCATCACGCTTCGGCATCTGATAGAGTTCCCGCTTCAGGTACTGGTTAATATTTCTAGGGTCCATACAGGACCATCCGTTTGTCATCTTTCTTACTGACAAACGGCCAGTGGACTGACCCATCTTTTGGCTCGTTCAACCTTTTAATTATGTGGGCCTTCTTCATGTGTTGCAACTCCTCTCGCAGTGGTTTTTCCAACGCCAAGGAAACGCGTCGCGCCGGCTGTATCATTAGAATTGCATCTTCGCGTAGGACCACCCGGTATGAATGGGCTACACAGCCGGTACCTTGAAAGAGCTACGGCATTTTCGCAATATTTTGTAAAACGCTCGTCGTCAATGGTTTTGATTGAACGAACTACCAGTCCTAGCCTCTCAGTTTCTATAGTTCAACTGTTGCCTGGTTGCTGTTCTTCACGGTGAAAAAGGTGGGTCTCGAATTTCTCGTTCATGACCACTGGCAGGGTTGCCACTCCAAAGTATTTAATACCGTCCCACTGTACGACTGAAGAGTGTAGATGCTTGGCTGCAGGATGTCTCTGCTTTCCTATTACGAAAAACTGAATAAGGCAGCAAGTTTGTCTGAGACCCAGTGTTCACATTAAAACAACCTTCTGGTTGGCCACTTTGTGTGTCATCATCAAATCAGCTGACTTTTCGAAAGCGCAGGCCCTGGCATTGAGTATTTTGAAGCTACCCTGCTCCTGAGCTTCCGCTATGACTACAGGTTCTGTCTCGCAATAGACTGCGAAATGATTGGTGTCTTCGCACTCAAAACGTTACTTTCAAAAACCAGTACACTTGTTCCGATCGTGTTTCCGATTGCATCTGCCGCAACGGAATCATGGACGCTGTTTCACCGAAGCCACTACATTTTCTATAAGGCCCCAAGCCTCATTCTGTTATGCTGATACTTCATAAGCTTTGCAGATCTGCTCTATCTTAAGCGGCGGAAGGTTTTTAACAGAGAGCATTTTCACCCGGAGCTTCGGGTAATTTGTGACAAACACAATTTGGCCCAGATCATCGAGTCACTCAGTGATGCTAAATTGCAACTCTGGGTTTGTTTTCGCAAGTCGTGCGCAAAATGTTCAAGGGGTTCCCCTTCTGCCTGAATTAATGTACGAAATAGATATCTCTAGTAAACTTCATGCTGTTACTCCTAACAGTAAGCTTTAAACTTCCTTGCGACCTTTGCACAGTCGTCGCCGCACGTTTCCACACTAAAAGCGAAGCTATTAAATACCTCAATAACCTTGTTCCCAGCTACACTCAGCAGCAGAGCCGTCTTAGCCGCTTCTGCCGTTGGTTCCTTGGTCGACTCTGTAGCATTCAGAAAGAGCTCCAACTTCTGTCTAAACAATGCCCACTTCTGTGCTATGTTCCCACACAGAATAAGTTGGACGGGCGGCTTGAGTAGGTCCATCTTTCCTGGCGGTTAGTGGCCTCTTCTTGTTTCTACTTTAAGGCACTGCTTGAAAAGCCTAAAGCTGGTTACAATCAAGACACGTCAGAACAAATTGAGCGTTTTTTGACGAAAACTGTGCTCTCTTATAGCGGCTAAGCGATAAAGGCACGTGTCGGTATCATCAGCAGCGTACGGTGCGGAATGTGGCTCTGCAGACACTGCGCATGCATATCTTCTGCAGACAGGAAAAACAGGAAGGTATGCTTGAAAATCAATATGCAGAAGACTTAGGTAATGTATGTTGAACAGTCTCGGGAAGCAACAGCAGATTACGTTAGGTAGCAAAGCAGAGGAAGTAATACGCGAATATGCTTACTTAGGAAAGGCAGTAACCGCATATTCGGACCAATAAATCAAGTTACTGACATTCCGGTGGAAATAAAGAAGAAATGGGTATGGGCAGGAGATGTAATGCGAAGAGAGAATAACCGATGGTCGCTTAGGGTAACAAACTGGATTCCAAGGGAAGGAAAGGGTAGAAGGCACAAGCAGAAAGTTAGCTGGGTGGATGAGGTAAAGACGTTCGCAGAGGAAAGTGGATGCAGCTAGCATATAAGAGAGGCCTTTTCCCTGCAGCGGGTGCAGTTCGGCTGATGATGATATGTAGCAGGAGGTGATAGCAGGTAAGTGGGCGGATTAGACTTGAAACTTAGCAGGCATGCGTTGCCCTCAGCTGGAGGTGGGCATGGTGGATTGTGAGTCATTTGCAGAAATCATTTTCCCTATCGTAGGTGCAAGCAGGCTTATGAAAATTATGGCTGAAAGAGAATGTAATTTGGAGATCTTAAGCCTTCATGTCTAATATACGCCGTCTTGTGCAAACGTCTCCTTGCAGGGGACACCTGCCAGTATGGATCAGAGTTCTCTGGAGGTCAGTGGAACCCTGACGACACTTGCGAACGAGTGACATGCCTTGGCTCACAACGAAAGATGACTGTTGAAATGTGAGTTTTGGACGCCGCATCCACTGAAGTTATTTCACTTTGAATACACATCATAAATCATCATGCCGTCTAAAAGTGCACCAAAACAAACTTTCAGGCAACCTGCAAGCTAGCGAGGAAGCTCCAGCCAATCCACGTGTTTGTTTTTTAGCACAAAATGTTTTACCTTCTCTTGTGTGCCTCGTTCGTGAGATATTGAGCAGTATCTGAAAATTTTTATTAAGGCATCGAAACAGGAAAATCCGCGAAGCGAACAAAAGTTAAGAAAATTTATTAATATTTCCCTGCTTTTTAAAACTTCGTACAGGGCACTTGTGTGTTCTAAAATATGTTGTCCGAAACCCAATATTTTGTGTATTTGGACCACAAGAAACATGTTCTCGCCTTCATTCCACGAACATTCATGTCGATTGTAATCTAAATACGAATACTTCAGTGGCGACATCCAAATATAGGTTGGCCACTATTGAAATTAAGCCCTCCCTACCCGCGAAAACACACCTCCTTCGAAATTAGCTCCATTGAACAAAGAACTATTCAATGAAACGCCGAAACTTTAGATGGCGTTAAAGATTCCCTCACATGCTATTCTGTGTAGATACGGGAATTGGAGAGAGAAAGGTGAAATGAGAGAGGTGTTGAAAATAAATTAAAAGTAAGGGGAGGTGGAATGCGACCAATGCGTACGTAATAAAGTGCACCGTAAATTGATGTTATCCAATGTAGTGAAGTGGTGCGCAGTCTTAGAAATGTGCTTTGAACGTTTGCAGCATAAAAAATGCGTGGCAGTAACCTGAAATCGCACGAAGTTTATAACGTGAAAAATTAGTGAATGACCGCAACTTGAACCTATAGCGTGTAGAGAAGTTCATTCTTTAAATATGCATACAAAAAGTTTATCACTTGTCTCTTTTGCCCTGGGAAGGCTAAGGGACCTAAAATGAACTCCAATTTTAAAGGCTCTGGGGACAGCTTCGCCATGTTATACTCCTAGTAAGCCGGCTCCTAAGTATACGCAGGCTACCCAAGCAAAATATGTTTTAAAATTTTGATCACGCCATAGTAGTTACAATGCGGACTGCTCGTCTGACCAAAATGATATCACAAGCTTATTGTAATTGGAGAGTTATCACAAAATTAAGGATATAGAGTTTTTCTGATATCAAGGAACTCTGAGAGGGAGTCTTGATCTAGGATATAGATCGACTGAGAGAAGGAATTTGTAGTGATGTGACAACAAGCTCCAGAGCCGGTACTTTGTTTATAGAAGGAAATCTTTTTGTCAGCTGCGATGCATCATATTTCTCCAAGAAGTTCAAAATATATTTGTGATGCTGACGTCCTTTACTAGCCGTTTATCTGCTTTTTTATTGGCTGGAATCTCACATTGGGCTGTTATCAACTCAAATGTTATTCAGTGGCCTGTGGCAATAGCCAAATGATGTAGATATCTGATATCAAGAGAAACGTATTGATTAGTTTTCTTGGACGATTTGGAAAGGAGTTGCAGTCACGCTTTAGAGTAAGATTATAACCCTTCGACCAGGGGTCTATCCAAGATATTGGAAACAACTTCTCTGATACCGTGAACTTTGGCTGTTGCAGATGATGTCTCCCGCGTCATCCAGTAAAATTGTATTGTATTGTATTGGGGTTTTTTGGCGCATAAGCAACTCAGGCTATCATGCGCCAAGAGCAAGGTTAAAATCTGTGCTTATTTAAAAAGGGGAAAAAGGTTCGTTAAAGTTTACAGTTTATTCAGAACGTCTGCTTCTTTTAAAAAACTAAGAACACATGTTAAGTTTATTATTGCTCTTTCTCCTAAAAGTAATTTGGGATGGAAAGGGATGGCACGATCATAAAAAATAGTGAAATGCTTTCTCCGTAGTGTCTCTAGTTTTGGGCATGTAATCAGGATGTGGTTGACGGTGAGCACTTCTCCGCATTCTCCACACGTAGGCTTATCTTGTTTCATTAGTAAAAAGTTATGTGTGAGATGTGTGTGCCCGATACGCAGACGGCATACTGTAACCTCCATGAAGCGTTCTTGATGAGTGCTTGTTTCCCATTCTTCTATTTTGGGCTTTACGAGGTGCAATTTATTACTTTCTTGGTTATTCCATATAGACTGCCATATATCCTTTTGTTTTCGTTTAATTAACTTTATGCAATCCTTATAAGGTATGTTTACTTTCTCTATTTCTTTCCTGCCTGCTTGAGCAGCACACACGTCTGCTCTCTCATTTCCTTCAATGCCCATGTGGCTTGGAACCCAACAGAATATTATGTTATGTCCTTGGGTTGAGATCTTTATTACATCGTGTATTATGTTACCGAGTAATGGCATGACTGCATTTCTGGAGTTTAGAGCTGTGAGCACACTCAGTGAATCTGTATAAATAACACTGTTCTCGATGCCCTCGTACACAATTTTTGCTACAGCTACCAGGACAGCATAACACTCGGCTGCAAATATTGATGCACATTGAGGAAGTCGAATAATTTTTTCGGAGTTCCGATCCACTACAGCGCAGCCCACATAGGAGGCAGTTTTTGATCCATCCGTGTAAAACTCTGTGCATTTGCTATATTTCTCTTTTAGTGCGTGATATTCTTGTAATATATGTTCTGTAGGAGTTTCGCTCTTTTTGAACTGTGTAAGAGTGAGGTCACAGACTGTTGGAAAGTTGTACCATGGGGCCAGGGGCCTATTTTCGTGAGCGACATCAGGCAAGGTGTCCAGAATATGGAGCTCACGGCAAATGTCTTCAAATCGCATAATCAATGGTCTTGTTGTCTGAGGCTTATTTGTGAATATTGTTCGGGAGGGGCAAGTTGTGACAACCGGGTAACAGATGTGTTTTTTTCGTGTCCTTATTTTGGGAACGTAAGCGCATGTGAGTGCATTTCGTCTGTCTTTCAGTGAAGGCTCGTTCGTTTCCACATAAAGACTATTTATTGGGGATGTTCTGTACGCTCCGCACGCAAGGCGAAGGCCTAAGTTATGTACCGGGTCTAATTTTTTAAGGTATGAAGGTCTAGCTGAACCATATACTATGCTCCCATAGTCTAAGCGTGAGCGTATAACAGAGCGGTATATATGTAGAAGACATGCCCTGTCGGATCCCCAACGTTTCCGCGAAAGAACTTTCAGTATGTTAAGAGATTTGGAAGCTTTCTTTTTCAGTATATTTATGTGTGGTAGAAACGTAAGTTTTTTGTCGAACGTAATGCCTAGAAATTTGTGTTCAGTTTTCACCGGTAATTCTTTTTTATTTAAGTGGAGGACAGGGCTGTTCTGAATGCCTCGCTTGAGCGAAAACATAACTGCCACCGTCTTCTGAGGAGAAAACTGAAATCCATTTTTGTCGGCCCATTTCGCTAGTTTATTAATTGTTATTTGTATTTGCCTCTCACATGTTTGTATGTTTGAGGATGTGCAGGCTATCTGAAGGTCATCTACATAGAGCGAAAACATAACAGAATTTGGGATTTCTCTGCAAATGGAATTCATTTTTACAACGAACAGGGTTGTGCTTAGAATGCACCCTTGTGGCACCCCGTTTTCCTGAACAAAGCTTCTAGACAGGGTGGCGCCGAGACGGACTTGGAAAAAACGGTGTGAGAGAAAGTTATTTAAAACATTTAGCATTCGGCCTTGGATGCCTAGATCTGCTAAATCCCGCAGGATCCCGTACCTCCACGTTGTATCATAGGCTTTCTCTAGATCGAAGAAAACTGCGAGGCAATGCTGTTTATGTATAAAAGCCTCTCGGACAGTGTTTTCAAGGCGTACTATGTGGTCAGTTGTTGAGCACCCTTTCTTAAAACCGCACTGATGAATATCAATAAGTTCATGAGATTCTAAAACAAAGGTTAATCTAGTATTTAAAATAGTTTCAAAAGATTTCGCTAGACAACTGGTGAGAGCAATAGGTCTATAACTGTTAGGAGAAGTTGGCAGTTTTCCTGGTTTTAAGAATGGTACAATAATGGCCCTTTTCCAAGCTTCCGGCAATTTCCCTAGAACCCAAACTTTGTTCAAAAATTTCAGAAGTGCCTCTACAGAGGCTTCGGATAGATGAGCAAGCATCTCGTAATGAATTTGATCAGGACCTGGTGCAGTTTGTTTACCTCTAGCTAGGACTTTCTTTAATTCTTGCAGTGTAATTAAACTATTGTATGGTTTGTTCGTGCTGCCACTTGTTGGAAGCTTTTGTTTTTCAGCTGTGCTCTTATATTTTAGGAATGTTTCTGTGTAGTGTGTAGAATTTGAAACCTTATGAAAATGTTCCCCTAATATATTTGCCTGCTCTTCGATGCTCGTTTGCATACCAGGTGCTGTGAGAATCGGAATTGTATATGAGGAGAAGCTGCCATTTAGTTTGTGGACTTGTTCCCACATTCTTTTAGATGGTGTTGAGCTGTTTATAGATGTCACGAATTTCTGCCATGATTGTTTTTCGGCGTTGCGACGAATATAACGAGCTTTAGCTTTAACTTTTTTATAAGCTGTCAAATTTTCATATGTTGGGTATCTTCGAAACTTACCCCAGGCTTTATTTTGTTGTTTTTTTGCCTCCCTACATTCTCGTGTCCACCAGATTTTGCTGTTTTGTTGTACCATTGCTGAGGTTTGTGGAATGGCAAGGCGCGCGGCATTTATAATGCAATCTGTGATGAGTTTATTCATTTGATCTACGCTATGCTCCTCTGAAAAAATTGTTTCCAAGTCTGCTTCTGTTCTAAAAAAATCCCAGTCTGCTAAATGGAGTTTCCAACGTCGTGGTTTGGTTGTTATGACAGATGTTGAAGATGAAGATGATAAACTGATTAGTGCAGGTAGGTGATCACTCCCATATGGATTATTTAAAACATTCCATTTAAAATCGTTAAAAATAGAGGGCGAGCAAAAGGACAAATCTAAAACGCTCATCTTTCCTGTGTTTGGAGAACAGAAAGTAGGTTTTCCGGAGTTTAACAAACATGTGTTACTGCAAAGAATAAGGTTCTCTATAACTTGGCCTCGCGCGTCAGTTTTCTCACTACCCCACAGGGGTGAGTGCCCATTAAAATCGCCTACTACCACGTATGGCTCTGGAAGCTGGCTAAAAAGATGTTCTAAATCATAGAGAGTTATTTTTAGGTGAGGTTGAATATACACGCAACACACAGTAATGGTTTTATATGTAAGTAATGTGGCTGCCACAGCTTCTAATCTGGTGTTTAATTGGTGTTCTCGGGCTGCAATACCATTTTGCACTATAATGGCCACTCCACCGGAAAGTCTGCTGGCTTGTTGTCGGTCTCGGCGGAAGACTTGATATTTCTTTAGTATTTTTGTGTGCTTGGGACCTAGATTTGTTTCTTGCAAGCAAAGCGCAACAGGTGAGAGTGTGGTTAGGATATCTTTTATGTCGTTTATGTTGGTTAAAAGTCCCCTGCAGTTCCATTGCACTAGGAACACCATCTTATTCTTTTGTGAGTTTAGAAGTAGAGTTATTATTTTTCAGGGCCCGTGATGCGGGCCCTGTCTTTCTTGGATCGTTCCAAGGAGCTTCGCCGTCTGTGTGACGACGAAGGCACATGGCCATCTTGGCTGGATGTGTCCATCACCTCTTCAGAGGAGGCGGACAGTTGTGCCGGAGGCGCGTGTTCATTGTTTTTAGACCCCGCCTCAAGGGCAGAGGTCTTGTGGGCCACCGCCCCGTCATCCAGTAAAAAACGACCGGGTTTGTTGGTGGCACATAACGGCCGCACAAAGAAGTTTCTTTAGTTCTTGAACCATTGGCGAATATGTGGGCATGCTGCGTATAATCCGGAGTTAAATGGGTTAGAGTAGCTGCAGAAATGCTGCGTGGCAAGCGGCTCTTTTCATTTGCCCCTGGAATAAACGTCCTCACTATTAGAGGCGAGAGTGTCCACGGGTGATATGTCCGAGACTGCGGAAAATTTTAGCGGCCTGGAAGGTGTCAAGGCTAGTACAATTTTCGACAGCTTATACTGCACGGGTACATCATCACACACCCAGAAAGCATAGCAGTATTACAAAGCGTCGACGGCAGGAGTTGTTACTCAGCAATGATATCCGCGTGCCTCTTGGAACCGAGGAAAAAGGGATGAAGCTGAGTGTGAGACTGATCCGTTCAGGGGTTGCCGCTTTCTACTCGTTACATTTTCTGGTGGAGCAGCCCGGTACGATTCCCCTTTTGCTGAGTTCCATCCCTGAAGGACAACCGAGAGTCACCACGGATTTGACACCGGTCCACCGCAGTACTAGCGCCGCCTCCGAGGTCAGTCGCTAGAGTTCGGACCTTTGTCCTGGACATCTGTGACCACCATGCATAGATCGAACACGAACATTGTAGCTAATGGAGAGAGTTCACCCCAGTTTGTCGTCCTCCAGTCTCGAACGCCACCGTCCTTCCATGGGGAGCTTTATGAGGACGGTGAGGACTGGCTGGACTAACCCGAACGGGTCGCCAACTACAGCGGCTGGGATGAGCAAAGGGAGCTGCACAATGAGTATTTTGCTCTCGGAGATTCGGCGCGGACGTGGTTCGTCAACCACGAAACGACGCTACCATCATGGGACCTCTTTCGTCGCCAGCTGTTGGAAACCTACATCGCTAACGACTGAAGGAAGCGTGCGGAGTTGGCACTGCAATCTCAATGCCAAGCCGCAAATGAGAGTTGGAATATACTACGAGGACATGATCCGCCTTTTTAGGCGTGCTGGTCTAAATATGTCTGAGAAGAAGTGCGCCACCCAATGTGCGGGGTGAAGCAAGAACTATTTGGTGGGCTAGTGCGCAATCCACCCGGCAGGACATCAGATTGTTTAGCATAGGCCACCACGTTGGAACAAACACTTCAACGCAGGGCATACTACTAAACCGTGATGTGTCCTACATGTCACCGGCCGTCTATACTTCCGGCTTCAACGGTTCTGATGACGCCTTAAGGAGCTTGTTCAATCCGCGGTCAGAAAAGAGCTGAGATGCATTCACCTACAGGATCTAACGTCGTCATCGAGGCTTCCGTCACTCGCGGAGGTCGTTCGTGAGAAAGAGTCGTCCCAGAGCCATCTGTGCCTGCTGTGCAGCCGCCGCCACTGAGTGTGCCTATACGTACGCATCCGTGCTTCAGCAGAATACCCTGTGCGATTCTCTAAGAGCGAACGCCACTATGCCTCATCCAACCAGCACCATAGTGGGTACGACTCTCCTAGAGCCAGCGTAGACACCCCTACACTTGACCCAAGGCCGCGTGGTCTCCCTCTTCTAGCCGAGGCACGGTTTCGAAAGACTGACGTCTGGCATGCCCCAGACCAGCGGCCCTTTTGTTACCACTGTGGCGAGGCCGGTCACATGTTGAGGTTGTGTCCGTACAGCCGCGCCGGAGTGCGTGGCTTTCATCCGCGTACACGATGTCCTCGGAGGGGTGAACGACCACCTGAAATCGAGGAGTACCTGTCGGTGCGTACGGATCCCTCAGACGTCCCACAATACGGGTCACGTGTCATTACCTCTTCCGTTATCGTTCCCCGTGTCCCCGCCCTCTACATACCGCACTGGCCGCTCGCCGAGCCCCCGCTCCCCGAACCGTCGGGAAAACTAGGAGCAGGGACCTGCGTAGGTGAGGCCGCTGACGAGCGAACTGCCGAACATCCTCCATCACGTTTATTACACGATAACGGCTATCAGGCGGAGTCATGTAACGATGAGCCTGAGTGCGCCGCTTCGGACATACCGATTTCTATCCACAATTTTCTCATTACCGCGTTAGATGATACGGGGGTGGACTATTTAGGTATGAGTAGTGGGTTGGCCAGGAAATTGAAGAAAGATTGGCACGGCAGGGGGACACCTTATCACCACGGCTGGAAGATGCGTTGCGAGAGTTGCAATGGACGGATTTGTTTATATTGGCGACTTTGTTGTTCGTACCCACTGTTCGCGAGGCGTCATACTCGGCTTGGACTTCTTACAGGCTAACGGTGCGATAACAAAATTGCAAGAATCACATGTGACGTTTTCGCCGAGCCAAGCCATTGCAAGATCTAGCGTCGAAAGATTATCAGCCGCCTTACGTATTAGAGATGTTGACGTTACGGTTCCGCCACGGTGCAGCATTATGGTCAAGGTGGAAAGGGACTCACCATGCGACCGCGACGTACTGACAGAGAGGGACGTGGGCCTGCTTCTTGAGAAAGGGATTTGCGCTGCAAGAGAACTTGTTCGCTTGTGGAATGGTTGTGCGAAGCTCTGGATTACGTATTTCGTGACTGAGTTTCGGCACATTGGTAAAGGAACGACCATTTGCGTACCTTGCTGGCTTTATTGAGCCAGCGAACATCTGTGGCGCCGTCGTCGCCAGCCGGATGCGATGCACCCGACATCCTATTAACTGTGGACATTAATCCCAATTTGTCGGTGGTTGAGCAACGGCGACTCTTAGAGCTCCTACAGGATTTTGCCGGAAGCTTTGCAACATGTTCGAAAGTTGGGCTCACCCCAGTAGCCAAACAACGCATTATGGTTGATGCGGAGACCAAGCCGATTTCCCAACACCCCTACCGAGTGTCGTCAAAGGAACGTGAGGCTATTCGAATCCAGGTGCAAGAAATGCTTACCGACGATGTGGTGCAGCCGTCTACCAGTTACTGGGCTTCGCCTTTAGTGTTGGTGTAGAAAAAAGACAATACCTTGTGTTTCTGCGTCGATTATCGTAAGTAAAATCAGGTAACGATACGGGACGTATACCCGCTCCCACGTATCGACGACTCATTGGACCGGTTACGCAATACTAAATATTTCTGGTCGCTTGACCTCAAGAATGGCTACTGGCAGAGAGAAGTGGTCGAAAAGGACAGAGACAAAACAGTGTTCATCACCCCCGACGGCCTTTATGAATTTAAAGTGATTCCTTTCGGTCTCTGTTCTGAGCCAGCAACCTTCCAACGAATGATGGACTCCGTTCTCTCTGGACTGAAGTGGCAAGCGTGCCTAGTGTATCAGACGATGTCGTAATTTATGCGTCTAGTCTTGAGGAGCACCTCGGACGCCTGCGAATGGCACTACAGGCGCTGCGTTCACCCGAACTGATGATAAAACTGCACAAATGCCATTTCCGATTCCAGGAGCTCCACTTTCTTGGCCATGTTATTAGTGCTGAGGGCGTGAAACCAGATCCCGGCAAGACTGCTGCTGTGGAAAACCTCCCGCGCCCAACTGACAAAACGTCAGTTAGAAGGTTTTGGGGGCTTTACGCCTATTACAGGCGTTTAGTCAAAAATTTCCGCCTACTTCCGTGCCTCTCTTACTCTTCTTACCCGAGACAATGTTCCTTTTGCGTGGCAAGATCAAGAGGATGTCTTGAACGCGTTACGCAGGCGACTGCAGGCCGCTCCGATACTTGCCCACTTTGATAAAAAAGCTGCTAGGGATATTCATACAGATGCCAGTAATTTTGGACATGGTGCCGTTCTGATTCAGTGGCAAAATGGCACTGAGAAAGTTATCGCTTACGCGAGTCACTCTCTTTCAAAAGCAGAGGCAAACTACTCAACCGCGGAAAATGAATGTCTCGCGGTAGTTTGGGCGATAACTAAGTTCCGACCCTATCTTTATGGATGGCATTTTAGGGCTGTGAGCGACCACCATTCGTTATGCTGGCTAGCCAACCTCAAAGACCCCTCTGGACGGCGTGCAAGGTGGAGCCTCCGTCTCCAACCGTACATTATGGCTGTATACAAGTGCGGCCGTAAGCACAACGACGCCCATTGCTTGTCGCGCGCACCACCTGATGCTGCCCCTCCCGACAGCGAAGACGACGCGTTCTCGTTTCTTTGTGTAGTCACGACCACCGACATAACCCAGCGTCAACGGGCTGACCTCGGTTTACGCCCGCTTATTGAGCATCTCGACGGCCTTGATGTAGCTGTCCCACGTGCTTTCGCAGGGGGTTATCCATGACCTGATCCTTGACCTTGACTTCTTGACCACTCACTAATCCCTTATTGACTGCTCAGCCGGCACTCTAAGCCAGGACCTTCCCCTCTGCTCTGAAGACCTCTCCACGCCACCTCGCCTCTGCTCAGCAAAATATTCCCGCCTCCCTCCGGAAGCTGTTGTTAATATTCCTATGTGGCCTTTCTCGCCCGTGCCCGATGAAGACTACCTGGCGTGCTAATTACAGACGCCGTCCTGCAGCGTCACGTCATCCTCTAACACTTCATCGTACACGTATCTCAGAATCCCACCACTCTCCCAGTCCTAAACTTCAGTTTGTCAACCCATGTCCACCGCGAAGGAATTTCATGAGCTGAATTTTCGCTGCTGACCGACTGTGAAGTTTTAGCTCTAACTACCGACCCTCTTTCTGCACATTGGACAGCCCCTACTAGTCCTATGTCGTCTCCTTTACACCGTGATCCTGTTTCCAGCATGATTGCGGCCCACCTACACCCCGATTCTGTCGACACGCTCTACTAGCTGTTACTTTTGAAATCAGACTTATTACTGTTACTTTTTTATTTTGAAATCAGACCTCTTGGCCAAACGTCTCTTGTACCCATCGCATCGATACCGACAATGCTGCTCCTGCTCAGAAGTGACCGTACCGTGCCTCGCTTTCCAATCGCCAGGTGATTCAACGTGAAGTCGATAAGATCCTGACCGACAACATAATTGAGCCTTCATACAGTTCCTGGGCCTCACCTGCTGTGCTAGTCCAGAAGAAAAATAGGAGCTGGAGATTCGGCGTCGACTATCGCCACCTCAACAAGTTGACCGGAAATAACGTCTACCCTCTTCCGCACAGCGGTGATGCACTTGATTGCTTACATGGAGCCAGCTACTTTTCCTCAATCGACCTTCACTCTGACCACTGGCAAATCTCCGTCGATGAACGAGACTGCGGAAAAACGGCATTTATCACTCCTGACGGCCTCTTCTATTTTAAAGTAATGCCTTTTGGCCCATGTAACGCCCCTGCAACTTTCGAACGGATGATGGATTCGTTGCTGCGCGGCTTCAAATGGACGACTTGTCTGTGTTACTTAGACGACGTCATTGTTTTCTCGTCCACATTTGACAGCCACCTCTCTCGTTTTTCTACTATTCTCGAGATATTCCGCCGTGCCGGCCTTCAACTCAACTCCTAGAAATGCAGTTACGGCCATCGGGAAATCAAAGTTCTTGGCCACTTAGTGAATGCTGCTGGAGATCAGCCTGACCCCGATAAGATTTGCGCCGTTCTTACTTTTCCGACACCAAGTTCACCTAATGATGTTTGAAGTTTTCTTGGCTTGTGTTCGTGTTTTTGTCGTTTAGTCCAGAACTTCGCAGCCCTTGTTCGCCCTCTCACCACCCTATTGAAAATAGACGCGCCTTTCTCTTGGGGCCCTCACCAAGCTGCAGCATTCGCCGATTTTATCGCTGCTCTCACAAAGCTACCCGTCTTGGCCCATTTCAACCATTCGGCCCCACCGAACTCCGCACTGACGTCAGTGGTCACGGCATTGGAGCTATCCTAGCTCAGCGACAGCATGACCACACCAGAGTGATTGCGTACGTCAGCCGCCTAATATCTAGGGCAGAACAAAATTGCTCTATCACAGAGAGGGAGTGCCTAGCTTTTGTTTAGGCTATTGCGAAATTCCGCCCGTATTTATTTGGACGACCCTTTACTGTTATCACAGAGAACCATGCCTTGTGCTGGCTATCTTCACTCAAAGACCCTACTTGACGTTTGGGACGCTGGGCGTTAAGGTTGCAAGAATACACATTTTCCGTGGTTTATAGGTCTGGTTGGCTTCACCAAGATGCAGACTGCTTGTCCCGACGCCCTGTCAATCCTCCCAGCCCTACGGCCTGTGACATTGACGCATGTGTCCTGTCTTTATCGGCCTTTCCCTGTATAACCGACGAACAGCGTTTCGACTCCGCCCTCCGGTCTATCATCGACCATCTGACTACCGGCCAGTCTCGTCCCGCCCTAACCATTTCCGTACTCCAAGAGGCGCACTATACCGCCGCAATATGCTACCTGATGGCGCTGAGCTCTTGCTCGTCGTTTCGAAACATCTGCGCTCCACCATCTTGCAACAATTTTATGATGCTCCCACCACTGGACATCTTGGCGTGTCC
This sequence comes from Amblyomma maculatum, assembly GCF_055883805.1. NCBI lineage: Eukaryota > Metazoa > Arthropoda > Arachnida > Ixodida > Ixodidae > Amblyomma > Amblyomma maculatum. The sequence continues at coordinate 49,395,945 of NC_139346.1, forward strand.
CGCACGTATGACAGCGTGCGCCGACGTTTTTACTGAACACGACGTTTTTACTGAACACGTTTCTATCGCTCAGTTAAGAATTGTGCGCCCGGATGTGAGCTGGGCCTGCGTCGGAGAAACCCATTCGTATTGCCATCAGGACACCTGCAGGCAATATCCATCCCGACTGACCCGTTTTTCCGTGTTGATCGCCGTAGCGACCGGCTATGCTAGGCATTAATGCCGGAATACATGGAACGTTTTTGCCGCGTCAAGCCGGTGTTTTACGCCCGGTGGCGCGCACTTGACGCCCGGCGTCTTGAATAAACGCGCGCCGCCGCCAATCTGGCCCTGCCAGATAATTGACGCACGGTCGGCGCAGCGTCCTGTCGAACCAGAAGCTACTGCGGACGCGAGCCAATAGGAGCGCGTAAGGCTGGCATTTCCGGTTTGAGTGGCCGCTGTCAACATGGGCGTCATGGCCGACGAGGCTTGTGGCAGTTTGGTCGCAGAAATGTGATTATCGTAAAAACGATCACTTAATCAAGCATGAAATGCCGCTTTTTTGTGAGTATACGAGCTACTTTCCAATGGTAATATATTTGTTGTTTTCCTGAAGCGAAATTTCTAAAAAAAAGAACCGGGCCACTGGTATCCAAAGGGGCATTCCGAGGTATCTACGTTCATACGAGCCAGCTATATCTTTGTGCGACCTGCGCACGCTTTTTACTTTTAGCACAGTAGCGTTGGAATGAGCCAATTCACGATTTCATTATAAGTAACAGCCGCGCTTCTCTAACGTACTTTGCTCTGTGGCTATTTCCGCTCGCTGATGTATTTGCTTTCTCATCGAGTCAGCCGAGGCGGCGCTCGCGCTGCTTCGTCGTTTCATGTATCTCAAGCTGGCCGTCGCGTCGGCGTAGCACTTTTCGAAGCCCAAAATTCGTGCAAAAAAACGTCGCATGCATTACGCCCTTTATGCCATTACCCGCGCTATCCCGCCTAGCTGCGCTACAGACATCGCTGATTTTCTCTTCAACGACGTGATACTACAACACGGTGCTCCTCGTGAAGTACTCACGGATTGTGGTAGCTGCTTTCTCTCCAGAGGGGTCGACGAGCTACTTCGTGAGTGCACCGTCCGCCCCAATTTTACCATCGCCTATCAACCTGAGACCAACGGCCTCACAGAGCGCCTCAACCGTACGCTCACAGATATGTTATCAATGTATGTCTACCCTTTGCCACATTTGCCTATAACGTTTCTCGTCATAATACTGCTGGCTACTCTCCCTTTTGCCTGCTTTTGGCCGACACCCATTACTCCCCTTTGATACATAGCTATCCACTACTGACGCTACAACTAGTCCTTACGATCGTGTTGCCATATCCCGCGCTAACGATGCTCGCCAAATTGCTCGCGACAGGCTCTTTGCCTCCCATGACTCCCAGCAATCCCGCTATAACAGTCGCCATCGCAATGTGTCCTACGCCCCAGGCTCTCTCCTTCTGCTCTGGCTCACATCACGCCGGTTGGGCTTGTGCGAAAAACTTGTACAACGCTACACTGGCCCCCTACCGTGTCTTGCGCCGAGTCACCGCCGTCACCTACGAAATCGAACCTTTGAACCCGAAGACTACTGCACCACGAGCTTCCGACATTGTGCACGTGACACGACTCAAGCCGTGTTCACGCCCTGCTTCATTTCCCTAGAACGCACCGGGACTGTGCTTCTGCGGCGGGGGAAATGTTATGTGGTGCACCATGCTGGGTGTGTCTGGGTGTGTGGACGAAGACGACTCTCCGTGTTGAGTTGTGCGGCTAAGGTGTCCATTGATTTTAGAATGGTGTTACCCATCTGTGCGTGATTTCCGCTTGTAACAATATGTTCGATTGTGTCTGTTTTGTTACAAAGAAAATAGTTTGTCCGCATGGTGCATATATGCCTTTTTCCAATAACTAAGCTTTAACAGGTAGTGTGCTGCTGTGTAGATGGAAAAAAAAGGTCTTGGTAGCAGGCATGACCCACATCTTTCTTACCCTCTTCAACATATATTGCCCAGCAGTGGCTTTGAAAATTTGTCAGTACAAGATAACTGGAAATATCATGTCAATCAGGCTTTTCTTTCGTTGCTTTCTTTTTACTGGGTACAAGTACTCCCTGGTGAAACGCATGGCAAGACAGCGATAAGACGCCACCACCTCTCGAACATAGCGCGACACACCATAGTGACCCCCCTCACTTGATGAAACTATTAAATCCGGTAACGCGTTGGACAGCTTCTATTGAATAAAAAATGAAGAAAGGGATGTTGTTGTCTGCGCATAAACATGAAGCCCAGCACTATCTGTCTGACGTACAAATGACGAAGGTCAAAGCCCCCGTCACCTACTCTTCGAAAGAAGTTCGTTCGGGACATTCGCCCCAGCTGGACCCCCAGATGAATGTTGCAAAAATATGATGGAATTTTTTTATTTTCCCCCGCGTACAATACAAACATTGCAAAATATACATAGTTTTTGAAACAAGAAAAACATTGCACACAGCAGCGCGCGCGAATACAGACAAGCTATGGCTTCCCCAAAGAGTCACCAGCTCTTTCATCTCAGCCGCTTTTCTGATCCAGGTAGACTGACTTTTCCGGAGCATTCAAGCGGCACCCCGAGATAAGTGCTTGGTGTAGTAGACCATTGAACTTTCTCAAAGACAACAGGTGTATTGTGCCATGAGCCATGCCACAATCCCACAAATTCAGGTACATTCAGCATGCTGCCGCTTTTCGAAGAGCATTCCTGCGTTATGTTCAGTATAGCTCTGGTGCTATCTCTGTTCCGTGTAAAACGAGCAACGTCGTCCGCGTAAGCCAGTACTCCGTCTTCGCATGACTGTAAACTGTAACCTATAACTTATTTACTCTGCAACACTTTTCGACACAATGACTCCAAAAAGAGTGCAAAAAGTAACGGTAACAATCACAGTGGGCAACCTTAGCGAACCGAAGAGAGTACATTTATTATCATCATCATCCGCCTGACTATACCCACTGCAGACGTTCGCAGGTGTCATGTGGATGCAGCTAGCGCAAAACCGGGTTAAGTGGAGAAAGTACATTTAAAGGTCCACGGAAACGGCCCCCAAGAAACCACTGATAAACGTGTTCAGTGTGTAGAACACATCCTTTTGAGCATTAACGCAAAGTATAACTCCTTGGAACAAAGCCAGCGATTTATTATTAATTTTTAAAAACAGCGTTTTTTGAAATTCGCGGGCAGAGGGAATGTCGCTTGGCGGTGTCGCATGAAACTATTTCCTAATCCCGTGCCGTCACGAGTCGGTTGACTGGCAAGGCTTGCTAGAAGCTGCCATTCGCTGCGGTCACTGCGACCATGACGTCACGAACACACTTCCGGTAGCTGCGAAAGTCGTCTGCTCGTGCGCTGCTCGAACTCTGTGCGGGCTGTTACAGCTCGCCGCACTTATCGGTTAGGTGGCCATTGCCCATTAAGTGCAACAACCGAAGCGACGCAGGGATCGGCAGAACGAAGCTGCATTTACAAATATCTTATTTATATAACGTGGTTTCAGGAGTATCGGAGTGTCGTCCGACGAGGCGTCAACAGCACGGTCAAGCACCGCACGATGGCAGCACCTCCTTGACCGCCGTAGACATCGACGCTGTGGCCCCTCCTCCCGCATACCGTTCGCGAACGACACGGCGGATCGTTAGCACCGATGTCCGAAATAAAGCGTGCTAAAATTTGTTGGCGTCTGGAATACTGAGCCGAATATCAAGTATGAAGCCCTCGTGAGGATCGTTGACCAGCAGCAAATTGCTGGTAAGAGCGATAGCCGTGATACAAGCTAGTTTCTGCTCAAGCCAGCTGCCGCTGGTGCATTTCGGCTGATCCGATCTGCTCGTACTAGATCTGCGATTAATGAGTCGGCAGAGTTAATCCTATAATTATTTTACTATGGCAGGATAGGAATCACTATAAGGCAGTTTCATAAGTAGACGATTTACGACAGCGTTGATCATGTTCCAAAGCGTCGACCGCCGCGGCTTCGAAGCGAAACAATAGGCCTAGCGACGACTAGGGACGGTCACACACGGCGCCGGCGTTCGCCGCGCTCGCACGTTCCACCCCCGCGGTAATTGTGTAACGTACCTCAGCCTGCTCGCGGCATCCCGTACTGCAAGCGTTGCAAACTCGTGTACTTTCATAGCTAAGACCGCGTATTTTTTGGCGTTCTGCTCAGCAACAAGCCGTTCAAACGATACTGTAGGCACGACAAGGCTTCAGTACGCAGTCGCTGCGCTGTCGGCCATAATCGAAGACGTCGGGCGGCATCATAATCTATACATCGATCTTTAAACGTGATACAGTGGGCAAATGAATAACTTTGTGAAGCAGACCCGCTCGTACGTTTGGCGCACTCGGGCGCCGACGAGTAGCTTCCGTCAACACCCGCTGTCATAACCTCGGTTAACGACGCAAACCGAGGTCATCAAGCTCGGTTTGCGGTAACCGCGGTTAGTGGTGCAACCATGGTTTGGTCCGCCGTGTAACATAGGATAACCACGGGTTCGCGGTTAAACTAACCGTCGCTGCGCGAACTCCTCAGGCGTGTGCAAGCGAGGACGGGTTGGCGCGAGTACGCCAGCGAGCGAGCGCGCGGCAACCGGAAGTTCGTCGAAGTGACGTATGTCTGGGCGGAGCTTTGAACTTGCTTGTATTCTTTGTTTTTTTATGGCTCCCTTCGGCGTACGAGTTGAGAGAGAAAATTGGAAGGGTGATTTTTAATCGCCGATATCTCTGGTGTTGCAGAAGCTAGATCGAAAATTTTTGCGGGAGAATGATGGGTGGTTCAGTAACTATCAGTGTTATGGCGTTGTTTACCCCTCTTTGTGACCCCTTTCAGTGGACCCTTAAACGTCTCGTTAATTCTCCATTTGCGATCAAGCTCGTGGTGCAATCCATATAGGCCATTTTTACCCCTTCACATATCACCAAACCCAAACCTACATGCTTCAGCAAAAGGAAAAGTGTTTCATGCAGCACTCTATTGAAGGCCTTCGCCAAATCAATCTGGGGCATGGCAACCCTGAGTAATTCGCTATCACAAAGCTCTAACACGCTTCGAGAGACGTGAATATTAGTGCATATAGTTCTGCTTTTATCCCGCACATCTGATGGGTCCAATCAAAGCCTTCTCGCGAACACCTTCATGAGAACCTTGTAGTCGACATTTGTTAATGTGAAGGGTCTATTTCCCATAACAATGCGAAGTGCAACTTCATGTTTACCTTCGGGTATTAAAACTGTGTGGGCATGGATAACCGAGGGCGGCAATGTCTTCAGCTCGAAGGACTCTGCGAATATCATTTGGAAGGCAGCAGCCATGTCACTTTTAAACTTCTTGTAGAAAGTAGCACTCAGAACATCCAGACCCGGTGATTTTCTGGGTTGAGACCGTCAATAGCTCTTTGAACCTCCCCGACGATGATGTCTCTCTCCAGAGCTGTCATAGCGTCCGGATCCAGTTTCGGCATGACCTTCCAAAATTCTTCCTTCTCTCAAGATATCTTTACGTCGGGCATACGCCTTTTCATCCGATAGGCCGCGTTTATTCTGTGCCTCACAGGCCAACAGCCTCTCACCCCGTGCTTGGATTATGGCTCAGCTGTACTTATCCTCGTCGAGTTTCTCCACTTTAGGAAACCTTTAAACAAACAGTGAAACTGAGAGCTGTAGAAAGTGGTTGTAAACTGAAACAAACAGTGAAACTGAGAGCTATAGAAAGTGGTTGTAAACTGAAACAAACAGTGAAACTGAGAGCTATAGAAAGTGGTTGTAAACTGAAACAAACAGTGAAACTGAGAGCTATAGAAAGTGGTTGTAAACTGAAGGTTATTGCCCGGAAGGAAGAAAAAAGCCTTAGAGAGGAACTTCAATCACTGTTTCAGCTAGAAACCGCTATTCCTGGCGGGTTTATTCAAGAAATAACAAAACTTAAACTGAGCTACATCGACGGCTATCCAACCTTCCGCTTGCTGGAGTATTTATGTAGGCTAACCGAAACTTGTGATCGTTCATTAGCGCCACCCTCATCCCTGGCGGCGGATGTGGTACATCCTGTTATACCACGAGCGTCACGTAGTACGTGACCATTAGGGAGAGCGGCAGCTGTGCGAGAACCCACTTACGCTATCTTCTCGACCTCCAGACTGCCAGAACCGAGACCCTCGCAAGCTATTATGCAGAAAATTGAAAGGGAAATTAGGGACTGGTTATTGTAGAGTTTAAAAACATACGCGAGTGGTCGGAATCTTCGAGACAGATCTCAGCGCATCTTACGCAAAAAGAAACCGATAAAGGTGAGTCTCCCGACATCGGGCATTAACAAAAAAAAAAGAATACAGAATTGATATGCGTGCAAGATCTAGAGTGAAAAGGCTGCATGCCGGCGACTGCTAAAAAACAAGAAATACGGAATTGAAGGTTTCGTTGCAATACTCCCCCATTAAAAAACATCGCCTCAATTTTCCAAAATAAACAAAGCATCCTAAATAGAAACATTACCAAGAATAAAGACCACAAATTCTTTAACGCGCGTAATAGGGATTCAGACGAACAACATGTACAATTTCTGGGCGCGCGCGTCGCCGTTGTGCTGCTGTCGTTCCGTCGGGAATGACTTCGTAGTCAAGTTGTCCGACGCGGCGAAAGCTTTTCTATGGCCCAGAGTATCGACGCAGTAACTTTTCACTTAGTCCACGGCGGCGAATTGGCGTTCAAACCCGCACCTGGTACTCTGCGTTTGTACTCTGCGTGGCGTCGTCGCAAGTTGTTTCGTCGGATGCCCGTTCACTGTAGGTCTTTAATAAGCAGGCGTGCGAGTCGTCGAGCTTCTGCGGCACGCTGCACGCAGGCGGTGACGTCTAAGTTGTGCTCGTTTGTTACGTGCGGCAGCTTTGCGTAGAACGTCATCGTCAGCTCCCTGCAATACACAAGCGTGAACGAGGTCACTCTGGTCGTCTTCTAGACTGCCGTGTTATACGCGACGATCACGTACTTCAGGATGGCGTACTAGGTCTTGTATTTGGCGTGCGCGTACATGGCGAGCATGTCTGCGATCGTGTTGTTAAGGCGTTCCGTATGTTCCTTAGGTCTCAGGATGGTAGGCAGTTGTCCTACGACGGCTCATTTGACTGCAGTGCAAGGTGTCCTGCGTAAGCGCAGCCTTAAAAGCAGTTCCTCTGTCCCTGATGACCACCTAAGGAGCCGTGACGCAGGCTTAGCAACCTCTCCTGTGGTACCGTTTGGCAGGGCTTTGGCTTCGACGTAGCGGATCATGTAATCCGTTGCCACGATGATCCATTTGTTCCCTGATAAAGTATGTGCTGATAAAGTTGGGAAGTGGCCAAGGAGGTCCATCCCAATTTGTTGAAAGGGCTTAATCAGAGGGAGCATCGGGCTCAGCAGACCAGTCGGTCTCATCGGGCGTGTCTTGCATTGATGGCATTCGCGGCACGTTCTCACACAATGAACAACGACAGCCGGCAACGGGGGCCAGTAATATTTCTCTTGAGTTGCATACTGTACAACATGCGCACAAACCTGAGGTGCCCTGCTAGCAACTCATCGTGCAGCGCCTGCAGAATCTCGTGCATGAGGTTTTTGGGCCCAACAAGAAGCCGCCGTTTCTGTTGGCTGCGAAGTTCTTTACGACGACGTCATTTTGCAGGGTGAACGATAATAAATGAAGCCGGAAAGCAGCAGGAGGGGAAGCGATCTTTCCTTCGAGGTAATCAGCCACGTCTTTAAACTCAGGGTCCGAACACTGCTTCTCTGCGAAGCTGCTGGTGCTCAGCTGTTCCCAGGTGTTTTCGTCTTCTTTCGGTGGCGCATCAACAGAGGCTCGTGACAAACAGTCTGCATCGGAGTGGTTGTGGCCGGACTTGTAGATTGCTGTGATGTCGAATTTCTGAAGACGCAGGCTCCATCGCGCAAGGCACCCAGATCGCTCTTTCAAGTTGGCGAGCCAGCAAAGAGCATTGTGATCGCTCACAACCCTGAATGGTCGTCCGTACAAATAGGGGTGAAATTTTGATGAGGCCCAAATGATGGCAAAACATTATTTCTCTGTCTTCGAATAACTTATTTCAGCTTTTGATAGGGAACGGCTCACGTAGGCGATACCTTTCTCCTGTCCGGCACTCTTCTGAACAAGATCAGCGCCTAGGCCAAAACAGCTTGCATCAGTGTGAGGTTCGGTGTCGGCGTTTTCATCAAAGCAGCCCAAGATATGAGGGGACTGTAGGCGACGCTTAAGTTAGGCGAAGGCTTCTTTTTGCTGCTCTTACCACTGAAAAGCTACGTCACTCTTTGCAAACTGCGTCGACAGCTCGGCAATGCACAAAACGTCCCTGACAAATCATCGGTAATGTGCGCGCAGCCCAAGAAACCTGCGCATGGCTTTCTTGTCGCCGGATGGTAGAAAGTGCACGAGCAGGGGTCGGGCGAATAAAATCCTTGCTAACGATGTGGCCCAGGAACCGAAGTTTCTCATAGGCAAAGTGGCATTTATCTGCTTTCTAAGTTAGCTATGATAACTTGATTGCTTCTAGCACTGTACGAAGCCTTTTAATATTGTCTCAAATCTAGAGAAGACAACGTCATCATCCAAGTACACAACACAAATCTTCCACTTCAAGCCAGCAAGAACAGTGTCCATTACTTGTTGAAATATCACTGGTGCGGAGCAGAGGCTATATGGCATCACCTTGAACTCGAAAAGGCTGTCCGGTGTGATGAATTTGGCCTTCTCGGGGTCTCTTTCATCGACCTCAATTTGCCAATACCCGCTTTTAAGGTCCATCGATTAGAGGTACAGTGCACATTAGAGCTGTTCGAGTGGGTCGTCATTGCGAGGAAGGAGCTAAACATCTTTCATGGTTATGCAGTTTAGGCAGCGGTAATCGACGTGTCGCGTTTTTCTTCACCAGAACGACTGGTGCCGCCCAGGACTCTTTGATGGCTGAATAATGTCGTCACGAAGAACTTCATCGACTTGATCGCGGATGGCTTGGTGCTCTCGCGGCGATACGCGGTGGGGGCTTTGGCGCAGAGGTATGGCGTGTTCGTTCGTTATAATGTGGAGATTGGCCAGGGGTGCTAGTCGCACCTTAGATAAAAAGAAGCACTCACTATAGCTTCGAAGAAGACTGTGAGTCTGGTCTTTTCTGCTCTGGGTTAATGCCTGGGTCATGTCAAAGGTAGGTTGAAGAAATTGGTGAGGTGCGTCTTCTAGGCGTTCGTCGTGAATGTCGAATACATGTCGGATCTCCGCTAATTCGTTGAGAAAATTGATCGCCGTGCCCTTGTTGAGATGCAAGTATTTTTCTGTGAACTTTGTTACCAGCACATGAGCTTGTCCTCTCCGGAAGTTTATGATGCCTCTTGCAAGGCTGAGACCTTGTTCGAAGAGCAACTGAGTGTTTCCTTCGATGACGCCTTCAGCGGTGTCGATGTCTCTGCTTCCCACGCAAACTAAGACGCTTGATCGGATCTGAACGGTCATTTTTCCGCTAAGGACGTTCAGAGGGACGTGTTGCGTCAAAATCGTTGTAGCAGGTATGGCGTTGTCAGCCGAGAGCTTGAGTAGCTTGGATTGGAGGTTTATAATCGCTCTATGTTCGTTTAAAAAACCACTGCCAAATCACGTCACGCGAACACTGCTGTAGAACCCTGAATCTCGTGGGGTAAGTACGCCTATTTACGTTTACGCTTGCAGTGCATCGCCCCGATGGATGCAAATTACGAGCGCTGCGACGGAGAACAACAACGAGAGAGTAATGACAAGGCCTCCGTCGCAGCGCTCGTAATTTGCAATCATGTACCAACCAGCTCAACTTTCCGTAGTATCGCCCCGATGGAGCAACGAGGTTACCACCTGCGGTGCGAATCAGCGGGCCATCCTAAGCGGTTGTAACTTTCCTGAGCTGGCAGTTTAACGGTCCACTAATGACTGAATAGTCAGCTGCCGTGTCTGCTAGGGCAGTGACTCTGCGACCGTCGACAGCACCCTAAAGGTCGCTGGTTCGCGTCCTAGCATTGCACGTGGGCATTAGTGTTCGATGTCCGGTCCGTCGTGTATCTGGGTCGGATTGGGGCATACCGTTAATACTTCGCTGGGCGGTGATGTGGGCTCTGGTCGTGTAGTTTTTGATGTCATTCTGTGGAGCGGCTGTGAAATGGCTGCGTCGTTATTAGTCGTCGGCGGCGGCGGAGGATCGTCGCATTTTCGCCATTGAACGACCTCACCTCAAATGGTTGCTGCCTCTAGTTTCCCATACGGGGGCTAAACCTTCCTCACACACTATAGGTGCTGCCTGGCACGTAACGAACGGTAATGGAGAGCGGTACCAACGGCTCCGTGACCCTGCCCTTCGCAGCTAGTTCTCGATTTATTCCGTTAGTTGGGCCGGAAGGGGTCGAGGGGCGTCGAGGACTAGCCACGCAGGGCGATGATGGGCAGTGGCGTACGATCAACGCAGTGGAAGCATAGTGGTCGGTTAATAGACGTCCTCCAGGCGTCGAATTTTTGGGGCTTGCAGGTCGGTTGTAGGCTTGGCGGGCGGAAGCCAAAGGGAGGTTTCGGGAAAAGGGCGGTAAGGACGAGGGCCTGGAAGGCCCCGTCGATGTGCAGGACGACGTATGCAGCAGCCTAGTTCATGGTTGTTGTTTCATGCACTAAAGCAAGCGGAGCCGTCGCTTGAGGAACACCCAGTGCCTGCTTGACTTCTTCACGGACGGCGTCCGGGTGTGTCGCCATCTGGATGTGTTGGGATGGTGGCAGCAGCCGGTGGTTTTGGACGATCTCTCGGGCAATCTTCCGAGGGTTGCCTTCTCTCGTAGATGCGTTGCGGTAGTGACCTGCGCAGGCCAGTTCGAGTAGTCGTTTGTAGTGACACATCCGAGTGTCCAATGTCTTCTTGATGGTAGACGCTTCGATTTCAAATTCCGCCTCAGTTTTTGGCGGATTCCGGAGAAGCCCTGTAAAAAGAATTTCTTGAACGCCTCGCATTAAAAATTTCACTCTCTCACCTTCGTTCGTGTTAGCGTAGCAGCATCTCTTCACCGTAAACCAGGACAGTCTTGTTTGGGAGCCGCCTGCATTGAAGGAGGGCCTTGGATCTTTTCTTTCGAACGACACTTGTAAAGGCAATCAAAAAGGCCTTCTTGACCATCTCCCAATCCTTCAAAGCTGCCTTCAAATTTTCGAATCATATACGCGAATATCTTTGAAAAGAAAAGTATACTTGGCTTAGCTTCGCTTCGTTGTTCCATGCGTTGAAAGTTGCCAGGCGTTCGAACAGGTCAAGCCAGTCTTCCGCATCCTCATCGGGCTCACGGAGTTGGACGAAAAAAGCTTTTGCTGTAGTCTGTGCCATTGTCAGCGGTGATGCCTTACGGTGTTGAACGGAGTTTGACAGCAAATCAAATTCGGATTAGTGTCCTTGGAGTCGGCGGCTGGTTCGTTTGCCTGTTCGCTGTTTACCCAGCGTCACAGGAAAGTGTTGTTGTCTTGGCTTGAAGGGGTAAACCGTGACTCGAAGGGCAGCATTTCCACCAGATGTCATGTGGATGTGACAAGACCGCTGACAACAAAAGAGGAAACAGGCGTAATAGTACTGAAATTGTTTATTTATTTCGCTGACTTGCGCCCGCATGAAGAATTAAGGAACTCGGCGGCGGCAATAGCAACCAACGTGCTCGTCGATCGTCGAACTAAGAATGCTTGTCGCACTCGTCAAACCTAAATTTAAAGGCTGCTTAGAACCATTTAGATAACACTGCGAACTGTTAGTAGCACAACGTGGAACATTGCAGAAACATACGCGAGCGGTCACAATCATCGAGACAGATCTCGGCGCATCTTGCGCGAAAAAAAAACTGATAAATGTGAGTCTTGCGACGTTGAGCATTAAGAAACAAAGAATACAGAATTGATATGCGTGCCAGCGTCAGGGTGATAATGACGCATGGCAGCGGCTGCTAAAAAGCAACAAATCGCTTCTACCATGATGAGTCACCAACTCGCCCAACAAGACACTTTGATGCAACAAATACAGTTTTGAAGGTTTCGCGGCTATATACCGAGTCTGAACCCGGGTACTGTGCCGGAGTTCCCGGGTTCGAACCCGACCGCGGCGGCTGCGTTTCGATGGAGGCGAAACGAAGTGGCGTCCGTGTGCTGTGCGATGTCAGCGCACGTTAAAGATCCCCAGGTGGTCGAAATTACTCCGTAGCCCTCCACTATGGCTCCTCTTTCTCTCTTTCCACTTTCATTCCCACCTCCCTCCCTTCCCTTACGGCGCGGTTCGGGTGTCCACAGAGCAAGTGTGACAGTTACTGCGCCTTTCCCTTCCTGTGAACCAATTTAACCAATTTTTATAGAAATGATACAGGAATATTTTACTTTGGTTGAACTTAGCCATTATATAAAATTGAATGGAAAATATTTTTGTTTGTATTGACGCTCGATAACACTTGCGAGATTTTTATCTCCATGGGAACAGAAGAGTGTGTTGCTGACAAAATACCAAACGCCAAAGCACTTCTGTGTCCAAGCAGTCTACATAAAACCAACACATTTAATCAGTTCTATGCGATTTGCAAACAAGCTTTCGTTTAGAGGCGCAGGCACAGAAATAAACAAGGTGCTGTCTCGTTTACATACGTGCGCGGGGCCCAGGGATGTGCTGGTTGTGCTACTAATAATACTACTCCGTGTACATCGGTGACGACGGAAATGCATTGTGTACTGTGGAACTCCTGCTCATTCCGGGCTGTCCTGAACTCCGTAAAGAACGTGTAAGATATTGAAACAACGCAGGAATTAGTGGGTAATAGTATTTATTACGAAAGCACTTTCGAGTTTCGTGTTTAAAATTAGACGCGTACATATAAAATGGCGCAATTTGCTTCCGCTTGCTAAGAGTTCGTTCACAAACTACACGACAATTACGATTTCCGGCAACCCATGTGACTTTGCTGTGGTGGCTGCGGTTTCTGTGTTGGTAAATTGCTTCATGTGGTTAGTAAGCGGGAAAAGATGCTACTTTTGCGCCGGACATTTATCCCCCATCTGCCGTTTATTGCGCTCGGCAGCGAATGCATGCACGATCTTCCAAACGCATCTCCTAGTCGTCATTTTTCTCCTGGAATACCTGCGTTGCATGCTGGCGGCAGGCATACTGCATGTTAGATAAACTGCGGTAGCCGTTTAAGCCCTGTAGCGTTCAAAACTTTGTATCACAGAAAAGCCAAAGTTGTTGTCGATGCCTGGCAGTGAATGGAAAGTTCTGATGTATTCACAGCGTTAATAACATTTCAAGAAGGGAATATTTACATTGCCGCCAAAATTTTAACGATGGTTCCCTTAACAAGTGGAGGGGAATCGGGCTTGAAAGTAATTGCGAAGATTTCGACCAGGAAGGGTTTAGACCTCAGCTCTTTTGAATTGCATCGCGGGTAGAGCACCGATGGGCCGTAAAAGTTCACTGGCTCAGGCTGCCTATATTCGAATCTACTAATGTGCAGTGTACAAGGAGTATATAGAATTTTACAAAACAGGAAATGATTAATTAAGCGAAAAAAGTGAAAGAATCACAGAAATGCGCTTGCGTCTGCATAAGTGCTAACATGACGAAGTCAGGTTTACAGGACTGCTTGCACTGCATTGTCGATGTGACTGTCATCATCATCAAAATCGATATTGTCTTCATTTTGCAGTAAATTCACCATCATTCTAATCACTGCTATCGTTATCGCTATCGCAACTATCATCACATAAGGAGAGTTGCGGCTAGTTTGTCACGAAAAAGTGGCCCCAGAACATTCACCGACACTCAAGAGTTGAGCGTTTCTTGTCGTTCCGGAAGGTTGAATTGTTTATGGCTTATGCTTTATAGTGTTTACCTGCCCAAAGCTACTGGGCTATGAGAGATGCGTAGTGAAGGACCAAAAATTTCTACCGTCTGAGGGTCATTATTGTGCACCGACCTAGTACAGCACACGGGCCTCTGGAGTTCGCCTACATGATAAGCGGCCGCCGCGGCCAGGCTTAGATCCCGCATCCTTACGTTTGATATTACGTTTGATTTTGTTTAAGGGGTCGAGACACAAAGCGACTTAGGCTATGAGAGAAGCTGGGATTTTTAGTGTCATGAAGCTAGGCAACTCTGACTGATCATAATGTTCCTATATGTATATAGCAATTTGCTCTTCATGTTATGATTGGGGCTTCTTTTTGTCACACCGTGTGTAAATTATAGGCAATAACGAGTAAACGCTCAGCCTGGTGTATTAGTGGGAGCCCTTGGCTTAGATTTTCAGGAGTAATCTTTGCGAACAGAGAGGAACGGGTGTCTCCTCGCGGATGACGCCCAGGAGGATAATGAAGGAAAGTTTAGGTTTTTGGGGTGATGTTGAGGTACACTCAATATCACACAAAAACATCACAGTGCTTGGAGATGGCGGTAGGCGCCCACTACTAAACAGCAAGCGAAGCCCCACAGGTGGATAAGGGCAGTTCATCATTTGAAGCGAAGAATATTTAGATCAAAATATGACACGGTAAAGCGTCTGAGAAAGTTGAAGAATACAAGCTGGGTAGCCAAGTCATTTAAATATTTTGCAGAACATTTTGACTAATAATAAAGAAACCAGTAACTGTGAAGAAATGAAAAGCTTAAAATAAAGAAAGAAAGGAGCTTGACCGCCATAGGCCTGCGGGTGCAAGAATTAGTTCGAAATTTACAGACTTAATTTAAGTTCTCTGTTGACGTGTATATCCCTAAACAGCAATTGTTTGGTACCAATGGTTCGTCCGCCAATAGTTCGTCCGCCACGCATAACGAAGGGCGCAACACATCAGGGTTTTGAGGACTAAACGTCGTCTCCGCGAATCCATACCACATGTAAGGATTCAGTTCGGAAAACGATACTATGCGCCACATGATGCCGATTTTTTTACACCCTTTGAAAGCCTGTACCTCAATAGTCTGGACCACACGTTTGTACAACTAATTGCAAGTGGCGACACATGAACCCATTCCTAGGTGAAGTACAGAAGGCCGGTCGATAGTACAGTCGCTATATGCAATGGGGTAGGGAGTCTCGGTCACGTATTCGGTGAATAATGACGTCACACATGGTGGCCCAGGTGCTGTACTTCATTGTATGTGTGGTCGTCGTGGTAGCTAAGTAATTATTTACAATGCGGGAGCCATGTTGACCTCATTGGCTGATATCTTAAATCTGGGAGTGATGGTGAAACCGACGAGAAACCAGCAAATGTAAGTAGCTAGAGCTTACGCTCTTAAAAGGCAGGAGGTTATATATCCGCAGCTGGTAATATTACTCTGTAGCCCTGCATACGCACCTCTCTCTTTTTCTACTTTCACTTCAACCGTCGTTCACTTATGGGGCTGTTAAGGTGCCCACGGAAGAAGTGTTACAGATACTCCGCGTTTCGCTTGATCTTGGCTAATGTATTAATATTACTATTATTATAATTATTATTACAAACTTAATCCATTGAATATATGAAAAACGCAGCTGTATCGAAGCAGGAAAAGGAAGATTAGACAAGAATATTTCTCTAGAACCTGAATAGACTGTCTCCTACATTTGAAGTATGATTAAGGTGTCTTGAAATGGAAACTACAAGCATTGTTGGGGTATGAGCATGGCTTGAACTGGTAATACGAGCGAAAGCTGTGGAAATGTCCGGTAAGTCCCCATTAACACCGTCTATTCGATTCTGAGGTGCTGGACATCAATCATAAGTGGTTATACTAATTCATTCATGTCAACCTCCTCTAGGTTGACATGAATGAATTAGTATAACCACTTATACTCCTCTAGAGTCCACCTCGTCCATCTTTGGAAGGCCTACCATAGCCTCCTCGAACGCTGGAAATGAAATACGTTGAGCGGAACGCTTAAATGTGGAAGGGCGCGCTGCAGAAGCAGATATAAAACGCACAAGAGCTTTGCCGCTCTCTTTGGCACCATGGTTTTAACGGAGGCGCCAGCAAACTCATTACTAAGCCAGCTAACTTCTCTTTCATCTCATAAATCCTACACTGTCCAAATCAGCTCGTAGTACCATGTCACACGCCTGCCTCGTACACGCGCACAACAGCGACCCAGATACACTCCTTGACACCCTTCACTGGGCGGATACCTCAGCCGCACATCTGTCCCTATGCCCCTTACTAAGGTAACGCTATAACTCTACAGACGCCGATGTTTTTAAAGCAGAAGTACGAGAAACCCTCAGGACCCTCTGCGCCAACTCGCAACCTTACTTGTAAAAATATAAATTTCCAATTCCGCAACTTCGATGACAAATCATTCTCCCAAATTAACCATTCACAAATTCAAAAAAATGTGGGCGGTGGGCTACCGCTCTCAGCCCTGGTGACGAACCAATATAACATTTCTTACATGACCTGACAAGCCCCCAACACTAAAACGTGCGCCGAATCTACTCCTCTCGTTTCTCGGGAAACTTTTCCAGCACTTGGTACTCGCGACTTTGACACTTCGTACGACGGTCATCGACCCTTACCAGAAAAGCATGGTGAGCTTCCGCTCTAACCTTTCTGGTCACCATGCTCACTCACATCTTCTGGCATGGCTATTCCAGACTGCACAAAAGCAGTCCTGGTTTTGGATCTGTCCAAATGTTTTGATCACGTCGAACATCAGGTGATGATCTTCACTGTCATCTCTGGCTTGAAAATAGAAATATGGATGTACCCTTACATTCAGGCTATTCTCACAGACCACACGACAGAGGTTAATTTTGGCCACCATGCCTCCCCACACTACACCCTCTGTAGTTTTGACACCCAACACGTTTCCGTACACTTAATTTTACTTTTCAAAGCCATCTCACCCCCTCGCGCGTATACAGCTCTTCATGTTAACGCACCATCTATGCGGACGAAATGACACAGTGGACCACTCATGTAGTAATGGAGACACAGGGTACCCTACAAAACGACGAGGCACTAACGCAAGAGCGCATCGAGGGCATCGCACTCATGCTTATATGAGAAGTCTGAGTTCATTAAACTTCGCCCGAAGACCCCCTGATGGCACACAGCAACCACTGGCCGCAGGCCGCGTCGCAGGCCGCGTCGTCCCCCAGGTGGACACCTCCGCGTTCTGGGACTTCCCAACCATAACATTGGCAAAACACTAACCCTCAGTAAATTGAAGAAGGTGATTTGCCCGATATTGCACCTCATCCTCTGAGTTTCGAGCCACCATGGAAGCATGAGGAGAAGGACCTATGTCGCCCTATTCATGTCTTAGCCCTCATTCATTTCTTATACATAATCCCCATCTCCGACTCAATCAGCAACGACGGACGCCTTGGACGGCATACAAGGCGGAACGCCCGGCGTTCAAGACGGCTCAGCACACGTCAATCAACACTTCCTTACATCTTCTGCAGGTGAGACTGACTACGCAAGCAGCAAGTCTATGGTCGACTTCAGCTAGGTCCTTACTAATATGGTCAACTAAAACTGATCGGGCCGAGCTGGGCAGCCGTGCTCTGCCTGAGGTTGGGTATCGCCTTAGTACGGCCGATCTCCAGCAATTGAAATCGACCGAGAAGTATAGCTGACGTGGTCAGCCTACTGTTGTGGTAAGGTCATACACGGGTCTTAGTTTACCTACGCAAGACCCAACAGTAGCCACTGTCTGGCCAAAGCGCCTCTACCCACTGCCCTTTGCTAGCCCATGCTGGCCACATGTCTACTAGGTTATTTCCTGTGGTTTATGCACGCAACGTATGCAGTACTATTGTGCTCGAAACTTGTTGCTTCGGCAGCATTTCTAGATGCATAGCTTTTTTTAAAGCGGGCTGTAGCTTTGCAGCATGGACAACATGTTGTCTACGAGCCAAATTTTGGCGGAAGTCACCGATCATCACACAGCAGCACGAGCTAGGAAGGCCAGCGGCTCGACGTCAGAACTTCGGCTGCTCACCTTAAGGAGGCAAGCGCTTGCGATCAGCACAGAGCGAAGGCTACGAATGAATTAGCAACGTCCCAGTGTTAGGAGGTTGTACTTCAGAGAAAAAAATTGCACGAAAGGCAGACGCTGGGCTCACTTACACACACACGCACTCGCACACACACACGCGCGCACGTTAAAGAATCCCAGGTGGTCGAAATTTCCGGAGTCCTCCACTACGGCGTCTCTCATAGCCTGAGTCACTTTGGGACGCTAAAACACCACAAACCAGACCAAGCGCGCGCACACACACACACACACACCACGCACGCACGCGCGCAGGGTTGGTCGTAATAGGGTCGTACTAAGCGGATCACTTCGACCACCTCAGCAAGCCCGGAGCGTCGGGACTTGTTAAATCCATACAGGGCGACCTCGTAATTTAGGTCTCCATCTGGTCGTAGCGCCTTGTATGATCCGAAGCATCTGCAGATCAGTTTCTCTCTACCTCATCGGCGTATAGGAAGCCACACTCACACGAGGTCTTCAGGTGTGTACCGAGCATCACGGCGGAGGAGGTTGTAGCGTTGGGTGTCTCGGCGTTGTTGATTCTGATTTCGCTGTCTGGCCAACTAACGGGCCTATTTGGCGAGTTGTCGAAAGGTGAGAACACCATCGTGCTGATTGTCGTCGTCCAGATGTGGCAACCTGGTGTCAAGCATTGTGGTTACCTCGCACTCGCGGACGAGGCAAAAGGCGATATGTTCGTTGTTCCCTGGACCGCCATATTGTATGCGAAAGTGACGTACGCTAGCATTTAATTCCATGTTTTGTGCTTCGCGTCGACGTAGAGTGAGAGCATGCCAGCGATTGTTTTGCTCAGCCCTTCGGTCAAACCGTTCGTTCCAGGATGGTGTGGTGTCTTCCTGTGTTGAGAATGACTGTGAAGCAAACCCTGGTGCAGCACTTAAGCTGTGAATACGGTACCTCTGTCACTGATCAATCAGTGACAGAGTATCCGACGCGCCATTTCCCACAACAGTCTGATGTATGAAAAATTTGCAAGTTATCGGCTGTACCATTGGGTATAGCAGGGGTATCTGCGTATCGTGTAATGTATTCTGTAGCAACGATGACATACCTGTTACCTTAGTGCGAAAGTGGAAATGGTTTCACTATGCCCATGCTAATCTGCTGGACGGGCCTTGATGGGGGTGTATTAATTTCAAAAACAGTAGTATTTTTCCCGGATCCTTGAATATCTTCGGGTGACGTCCAAATGTCATTTTGACATCCGTGGCAATATAACGCAGAAGTTCTTCGAGTGGTTGAGCCGCAATCCATATGCAAATAGCTTTAAAGACAGGCTTCGCGTCGACAAACCGGTCTGAAAACAAATTTGTTTGGCTATTGTACAAAATAATCAGAACACGCTAAACATTTTTCTAATCAATAAGTAGCACTTTTCTTCGAAATTATTCAGTCTGTGAATCTTTACAGCATTCCAGCTTTTAGCTTCTAGGCTGAATAGATGTCACTTTCTCTTGGTCGTTGAAACTACCATCCCTATTCTGTCGAAGATACGATCCATCAATTCACTGCTGTCGTCACTATATCACGGAAAGGACCTCACTCAAGCTAATGCTGGTATTAAAGAAAAAGGGTTGGCACCAGGACGCCTCTGGCTGCATTTGCAGTCCCAAAATGCCATTATGGTGCTCAGATTCTACCGCGCGCTCTCCGTCCCAGACCTTACCTTCTTCGTTTCGCTTGCAGATGCGTGCGAATCTACAACACGCTCTGCCCCCTGAGGTGAGATGTAGCTAGAAGCTGTAACAGTTACACATCAATAGTTTCTGATGGCCACCATGATGAAGTCGGTGCTGACATCTCGCTCGTGAAGCTTGTCAATGATGACATTTATACTCTACGAAGACCGGCATCCAACATCTGGAATTGGACACCAACAGTGGACAGCATGATGGATTCGTAGGGCTGTGGCTTTCTTTTATCTTGTCCTTTGTCTTCGTGTTCGCGCTGTTTAAATTAATAATGAATAATTACCAACTCGCCCAACAAAGTATCATGGATTCGTAGGGGCGTGGAAGCTTAGATTCGAATCATACACTGCAGCCAACACTTTGTCCAAATTCTTTCAAACATTCTTGTGTTACACGCCCCGCCACATACTGCTCTGATTCGTCGGCGTTGCGTAAACGCAATACATTGTTGACTGCGTCCGTCCGTCATCTTCAAGACGCCGCAGGCACTCGAGTTTACGTCGACTAGTGAGGTACTGCGATAGTACGGTAGTACCGCCCCATTTCGATACAAAATGCAAATACCATTGTTTATTTGATGATGAAGAAATGCGGATTTAGGTAATGGGACTTTCCTCACTGGCGCAGTATTGCCCGAATTTTTGTAGAAAAGCAAAAAAAATCATGTCCTGAAGACCAAAAAGAATTCCCACTTAAGAAAAAAAAAATTTTTTAGCGAGCTTTGTAAAGTGCATTATTTCTGCCGACCAATACAATCCACCTGCCCAGAGAGTAAACAATTTCCCTCAGCAGATGTAGTGGGCAGCTTTCAAATGACCACACTGCGGTGGTGCAGTGATTATGAAGCTCGACTTGTGTGCCCGACGATAAGAGATCAAATTGCTGCCGCGGAGGCCGCTTTTCGATACTGGCAGGAAAGCAAAGCTCTCGTGTGCGATGCGATGTCAGTGCACATTAAGGAATTCAAAGTGGTCGAGACCTCTTCAGCCCTGGACTGCAATATCCCTCATAGCCTGAATTGCTTTGGATGTTAAACCACACAAACCTAACCAAATGTTTCATTTCTGCGTACTCAGAGATAAGAGCCCGCGGCTGCTGTTAACGCGCCGGATAAGCACAGACTTTTATCTCGTGACAGCATCAAAGCCAAGTTGTATCGTCAGCAGCTCAAAAAAACCCCTATTGGCCACATTTCATAAGCCGGCTTAGTGAGCTCAGGAATTGTGGCTCATTGGACAGCAGAAAATGCGGTCGTGTAGTATTTTGAGACCTTGTGTTGAAGATGACTCTAGAATAGTTTGGGGAAGGGATACAGGGCGCGGGTTATGGCAGCCTTAATTGCGGCGGCACTCTTTGCATACAGAGTGAAGGAGGGGGGGTCAGGATGTCACTCTCATCAGCGTCTACTTGAGCGCCATGGTCCGGATAGAGGTGGTGAACCTACCGCTGGGAGGAGTCCGGTCCTCCAGGAACCAGCAGGAGCCGGTGGGCTACAAGGGGGTTCCTGGCCGGGAACAGCAACTGTCCTTTTGGCAGCAGTAAGTCGGCAGTTAAGGTCGTATGTCGGGCACACACCGAAGGTGCCCTACCATTCCTTCCTTGCAGCTGGAGGGAGAGGCAGGGAAGTGGGCCAGGGCGTGCATGTACTTCTCGGTGAGCGTCCATTAAATGGCAGTGTAGAGGCGCAGTAGGACAAGGTCGATGATGGAAGAGCGCGAGGGCCTCAAAGCTTGGAGTGATGTGCTTCAGGGACGCCAGGCCGGCAATGGAGATAGCATAGGATTTTATTGATTATGGCCTTAGATGTCTGGCTGCCCGAAGTCCTGTGATGGGGAATAAAATATCAACATTATATAGCGTCATGACCAAGATGAAGAGGAATATTATGAGGCCAGAAGGGCTTCAGGGGATACTGTAAGAGACCTACAAAGGCCACCAATGTGTGTATTGCCGAGACTACCTCGGACGGAACATGCTTCAATAGTTTTCCTACTAGGACGCAGGAGAAATACACTCGGAGACGAGTGTATGTCGTGAAGACACCCGCGGGACCGGGTTGAGGGTCAGCGCGGAAATAGTCGCAGATTTGCGAACGTAGCTGCCGGGGAATAACTAGCAACCACTTGCGGCCATCCGCGCAGTAGTGGCGGCGGTAGAGAAGGTTATCACGAATGGCGAAGTGGGAGGCATGGCGGCGGAGAGCACACGATGGGGAAGCAGCTGTAGGATTGGAGATAAAATCTAGGAGAGAATTGATCCAAGGATCTTGCCGCTGCGCTGACGGCATGTCATTGATGCGAATCGATGGCGGGGAAATGTCGGATGAGGAAAGGCTCGTGACCTCAGCTGTAAGGGGGCCGCGGGAAAGTGCATCGGCGTCGTGATGCTTGCGGCCGGAACAGTAAACAATGCGGACATCATATTCCTGAAGGCGAAGAGCCCATCTTGCCTGTCTGCCGGACGGGTCTTTCAGTGAGGACAGCCAGCAAAGCGCATGGTGGTCCGTCGCTACGTCAAAAGGGCGGCCATAGAGGTAAGGGCGGAATGTAGTAAGAGCCCAAATCATCGCTAAGCACTCTTTTTCAGTGACAGAGTAATTGGATTCAGCATTCGTGAGTGTTCGGCTAGCATAGGCGACCACGTATTCAGTATAACCTGATTTGCGCTGAGCGAACACAGCGCCGAGTCCAATACCACTGGCGTCCGTGTGGACCTCAGTAGGCGCTGTGGGATCGAAGAGACGTAGGACAGGCGGTGCCGTGAGGATCCGGCGTAAAGTATTGAAAGCATCGTCGCACATTGGCGACCACGACGAAAGGTCGGAACTGCCGGACAGAAGGTCTGTCAAGGGAGCAGTAGTTGAAGCAAAATTTCTAATAAAGCGGCGAAAGTAAGAGCACAGACTGAGGAAGCTACGTATATCTTTGATGAAAACCGGTTTGGGAAAGGCTGCTAAGACACGAAGTTTGGCCGTATCTGGAGATACACCTTCTTTGGAGACAACGTGGCCGAAAATGGTGAGCTGGCGGGCGGCAAAACGAGATTTTTTTCAAATTCAGCTCCAGTCCGGCATCAAATAGGCAGGTCAAGAGGTGCTTCAGGCGGAAGAGGTGTGTGTAAAAGTCGACAATGTCGTCGAGGTAGCAGAGGCACGTCTTCCACATTAGGCCACGCAAAATGGTGTCCATATTCCGCTCCAATGTTGCCGGAGCATTACAAAGGTCAAACGGCATAACTGTAAATTGGTACAAGCCGTCGGGAGTTACAAAGTCAGTTTTGGGGCGATCAACCGCTTCCAGGGGCACTTGCCAGTAGCCGAAACGTAACTCTAGGGATGAAACGAGCTCGGCGCCTTGCAAACAATCGAGAGCGTCGTCGATGCGTGGGATAGGGTAGACGTCCTTTCGCGTAATCTTATTCAGGCGGCGATAATCGACACAGAAGCGGATCGTACCATCTTCCTTTTTTACAAGGACAACAGGTGACGCCCAAGGGCTGCTTGAGGGCTGAATCACGCCATTCTGAATAATTAGGTCGACTTACTCTTCAACAGCCTGGCGTACGGTTGCAAACACACGATAGGGGCGCTGTCGCAGTGTTGCATGGATGCTGGTGTCGATGCGATGAGTGACTGTAGTAGTTTGACCCAAAAAACTTTTATGAGAGTCGAAGGAGGAGCGAAATCGATGTAGTAGGTTCAAAAGCTGAGTGCGCTGCGCTGGAGGAAGATCGGCGTCGATGGAGCGGAGGAACAAGTCTGTAGAGGGAGGAGCAGGGCGCAGGTGAAGGGGGGCTGAGCGCAGTCACGGCAGAGTGAGACGCGTCGTCAGGTTCCTCAAAGATCGTAAGAGATGCGATTGGCTGGATACTGCCGAGGCATTCACCATGGCGCAAAGCAGTAGGGGAGTTAAATGCGTTAGATACCCATAACATGGAAAGCCCAGCGGAAATAGCGAGCCCAGCGTAGGGCAATAGAAGACACTTGCGGCACAGGAAAGTATGGACTGGTGTGAAGAGAACGGTCTCGTCGCTAACAGAGGCACAAGCGACACGAGCAGGCATAAAAAAACAGGGAGGAAGGTCAATATCTTCGGCGACGAGGGCTTTAGCACAGGAATTTCATGAATCAGCGTCTGGTAAGGCATTGGGCAAAGTCGAGAATCCCACTTCAGCCAGAGCACTACCGATAATATCAGCGTGACTGACAGGAAATCCCAGCCTAAAATAACAGCGTGTGAGCAACTTGGCAGAACCACGGACTGTATCATATAAAGGCAATTCTGGATAACAAGCATGTCCTCAGCAAAATAAGTCAAATATCTGGTGTAATAGGTCGTTTAAAATATATCCTTCCCACACGCATCAAACTTTTGCTTTATAATTCACTCTTTCAATCACACTTGAACTATTGTCAGTTAGTATGGGGAAACACAACATCCACTAATATAGAACACATCCACCTCTTACAGAAAAAGTATCTCCGACACACATATAATGCTTCTTATACTGCTTCAACATCCATTTTCTTTAAGAACTCCGGTGTATTTCCAGCTTACAATTTATATAAATATCGCTTAAATCATATGTATAAAAAGGAAACCCATAGCAATGTCAACAGTCTACGTAACCTATCTCAATTACAGGACAACATTCAAACCTACGTCACGAGACATTTTGAAAACTGGTCAGTACCCACATCACGTTCGAATTACGGGAAACAGAGTCTTAAGTACATAATACCATCACTTTTAAATTACTATAATTCAATTCGTTTTGATCTTTTCACGGCATCCTGCAAAGACCTCCGGGAGATGTTTTCGATTTCTATGTAATATTGTCTAACCCTGCTGATGTTTTTGTTTGCTTTTGTAACAATGCGTTTCTATGTTGTTTTCATTTAAATATTAACTAATGATCACTATGTTTGCACAATAATAAATATGTACCTGTATACTTGTCTTAATGAAGAGTATGTGTGCATATGTGATGCTGCCATGCTGCCGAAAGAAAAGAAGGGATTGTGGACCCGTCAAGCTGTCCATGGACAGCTTTTTTTCTACAATCCCCCATCTGTATTTGTAGGCAAATAACAAATTTCATTTCATTTCATTACTCGAGCAGTGCACGCTGCTAAAGGATTGGTATGTTGAGCGCTGGCCGTTCGCAGTGAAAGTCCCGCAATTGGCGTCTCCACTTTCTTTAAAGAGCTACATCGTTTTGCGTCCATAACCGAAATCGCAGCACCAGTGTCAATTAAAGCCATGACAGCAACGCCCTCCACGGAAATTTCAATAAGGTTGGCCGGCGACAGATGAGGACTTTGAAAGTTCGACGGGGTCGCAGTTCTCGCCTCAGGAACTGCGGCATCTACTTTTTCCTCGCGCGAAGTTTGCTGTCGACGTCGCATCGGAGATATAGACCGGCGTCGCGGCGGATGTGAACGGTGGTCGGACATTTCTGAGCGGTCTGAGGAGAAATGACGGCTCGCTGGAGGCTCAGTAGGCGCGGAATACTTAGGCGTCGAAGACCAGTACCCAGTAGGTGGTTCTGACACTGGGAGACGGTTTCAGCAATAACGGCAAATATGTACAGCCAGCGCACAAGTGTAACAAACGGGCCGTGTATCTGTTGTGCACCAAGGATTGCGTGGTCTTGGAGCCGGGCTAATAAACTGCACAGGTTATTGAGCAGGACCAGGAGGCTGCTGTACGTAGGCAGGTTGTGGTGGAGCATATGCAGGTGGTGGTCTGGCAGCAACAGCCGCATATGTCAAGGGGGCTGCAACAGGCATAGATTGAGGGGCTGGAGGAAGAGATTCAGCTAATTGTTCTTGAATAATCTGGCGCAAACTGGGAGCTAGGTGTGTGAGGAAGGCTCTTCATGACAGGACGTAAGGGAGAGATATCGAGCAACTTCTTCCCGAATGAAGCTCTTGATTTGTTGCAGCTGCGCAGAATGTTCAGCTGCATCTATCAGGCCAGCAAGCTACTCAGAGTCCATGGTGTTCGCGCGAGTTATGGCCCTTTGTTTGCGCAGATCATCATAACTTTGGCACAGTGTGACCACTTCTGCGACGGTGTGGATATTTCGAGCAGTCAGCATCTGGAAGGCGTCGTCATCAATGCCTTGCAGAAACTGCTTAATCGTGTCGGCCTCTGACATCTGTGCGTTCACGCGCTTGCAAAAGTCGACGACGTCTTCGATATAATGTGTGAAATTCTCACCAACCTGATGAGACCGCGCACGCAAGCGCTGTTCGGCGCGGAATTTCCTCACAGCCGGACGGCCGAAAACTTCAGCGAACTAGATTTGAACACGGACTACGATGGAATGTCCGCTTAATGGTTGCTGAACCATAGATTTGCTACGCCTGTGAGGTAGAATACCACTTTGCTTAACTTCGTTTCCGCGTCCTATTTGTTATAAGCGCTCACTCGCTCATAGGATGTGAGCCAGTCCTCGACGTCATGGTCGTCAGTGCCGCTGAAGATGGCGGGGCCTCGCTGGCGGAAGGAGCGGGGACAGATAATGGCCGAGCCAACTTGTACGGCTTGGTGGTTAACTTCCTCAGGCATCGCAGGAGGTGGTAATGTGCGGCTGTGGAGTTCCAAGGCGAGAGGATAGATTTTACCCCGCACCTCCACCAAATGTAAGATGGGGGTTTATTGAGCAGATCAGCAGGACTGGGCAGATCAGCGGCGAGCACAGCGACAGTGAACACCGTCAGGTCCAACTCGCGCAGCGATCACGATGTCACTGCCTAGAATGTTCCTCGTGTACTTCTTCCTCTTCACAGTATCTATAATAGAGTACTCAGCATTGGAGAGACGGAATAAATTTTACCGTTCAAATTCAACGCAAAAAGTGACAACTGAAAGGAAATAGAAGCACAATCGTGAACACAAAATTACAATTCAGAAACAGATATTGTAGAGTAAGACTTCAAACTTTTCAAGGCGGTCGAGATCAAGTCCAACCTGAGTATCTCACAGTGGAAAGCGGCTCCCTTTAGTGGGTCATCGCTGGCCGGAAACCGCTTCCGAGTTTACACTCGGCACGCCCGCAACATTGATCAGCACACCGCCACCGAATTTTCTCTTTCAGGCTGCTGCACAGGACGGGAAGGAAAGCAGCTCATCGAGAAGCGCAGGTGAACGAGTTGTGGACCGGGAAGCGTTTCTCAGCGTACACAAATGATTTGCTGTATACACTGAAAAGAGTCATTGAAAACAGAAACCGAGCAACAGGGCACCGGACTTGAAATTTCCGCTAAGAGTGTAAAGTCTGCTGGAAAGATTGTGGCGTAGCTACGGAGTAGAGACAAGTTCCTTGAACAAAAGCGAGGAGGAATAAAATGGCCGTCGGGTAGCAAGGAAGCTGGGCGTGCAACTGAATCATTCATGTGGCAGACCATGACGGATATCGCAAGATAGCCAAAGCTTCTTAGCAACGGCCCGGTAAAGCAAGGAACGATGGGTCAGATACGTAATAACTAATCCAGAGCGGTCATGGTTAGGCAACTAAAATTAGAAAAGCCGGGTAATCCGAAGCATGGCCGGTCTTTAGTACGAGTGCGCTTCTCTTCTTACGACCTTACCAACTGGATCTGTTTCAACCTGTCTGTTTCGGTGGTGTCGCCACCGCCCCACTGCGGCGCCTCTGGTACCGCCGTTCATGCGCAAGGGAAACGCGCCTTTGCTTTTCGCTCTACCCGCATCAGTTGCAACCGACAGCTTCTGACGATGCACCCCTTATGGGTTACATAAAGACTTAGTATTGAACGTTTAAGGTTTACCTTGTGTGATGAATAAAGTGAAAATAATACTCCGTGCGCCGCACACTTCCTCAGTGAAATTGCACGATGAAATAAAGATTCGGGTATACTGATGTCAACACTGTTTGCCCCTATAATTTGTACTAACACAAAACTACCAGGCTATGCAGTGCGCCTTTTGAAAGGTGTAAGCTGGTGTAGCGCGACCTGGTGCGTGTTCATGACAAGGTGTGAAAGAGCTGAGATTCTGAAGCGCAAATAAATATCCTGAAATATGAACCGCACCCGTTTTTGTTTAGCGCCAAAGAGACATCGAAGAACATTTATGGCACGTCTGAGATTCAGAGTGAGGAAGAAACATTTAGGCATAGATACATTTCCAGTTGTATGGTGGAGTGGGCTGTCCTATTTAGCTTCACTTCAGACATATCATTCTGTTGAAAGACAGCAGATGTCTATTTAGTCTCGTAACTGATGTATATATATGACAGAGCTAATACAGAAAAGATAATACATAGGTGAGAAATGGACGTATAAAGCTATGCATAATTGACAAGACGACAAAGAATAAAAAATGTACTTCACGGTTGCACATTGCACTACATATAGTCATATAAGTACGACTGGCAGCTGGAAAATTTAGTCCCAAATCTTCCTCAAGCGTTTCTGCACATAAAGCGCTGCCTTCTCGGATCCTGCCTGCCACGTTCCTGGCGTAGTTGATAAGAGGCATCCTGAGATATGTTTCAAATGTAAAGAAGCGGACCTTATAGCATGGTTGTAGTACATTTCTTCCGGGCAACAAAGCAATGGCAGGTTCTCAAGTTCTGGTTAGAAGGCTTGGGAAAAGGTCGGATTAAAATAAACAAAAGTAGTGACCCTGCTGCAATACATATCATATGCTCGTCGTACGTTTGTTAAGCGAGTTTTAGATATAAAGACTACGTTCACGTGTGTAATACGTTGACGGAATACCAGCTTGAGGAACGAGTTGGTGCATAGTACCCAGAACTGCGGCGCAACGTAGACAAACACGTATATTATAACACAATACTGGCGCACGTGTTTGTCTACGTAGCGCCACAGTTCTTTGTAGTACGTTGACGACATGCCGCTGCAGTGTTTACCTTCCACATTCTTTCATTTCTGGACTGCACTAGCCATGAAACCTGCAGGCGACAGCGCAGAGCCAGGCAAACGCCCCCCGCCGCCTCTGAAGTAGATGAAGATTAAGCGGAGAGCGTCACTCAAGCAGAAAAGCTCCAGTTCTTCCACGGAGATTGAGAAGGCCGTAGAAAGGAGCGCGGGCTTTCCCTCTAGACCGGCCGTGTCCTGAGTCACTCCACGATGGCGATGCAGCTCAATCAGACATGTCTGGCATATCTGCCCGTAGTAAAAATGTGCGGTAACACGGAGGATACTCCGGCGTAGAATGATATGCGATACCGTTGAAAATCCCTGGCATCATACCAATTCTCTCTCTCTCTTCTACCTGCTTTCTTTCCATCACGTAGCGCCGCGCTATCCATCCTAAACGAAACATATCCTGCGAAGTAAGCTTTATCACGCTTTCACCCCATCGGCCACATCATGCCAAGTTCCCCGTTTCTTCTCCAATCACTCGGCTGCAGACCTAACGGGCGCAATTATTACGCAGCTGGCATTGTTAATTTTCGGCTATATGCCTTTAGGAGAATGAACTGGAGAACTGTAGCATCCTACGGATATTGGATAGTGGCCTGTAGGTTGCCTCCCGCCTAGACAATGGCCTTAGCCCTTGAGCCTGGTTAGCCTCTTCGGTCAGTTCGATCAGCTTAAGTTAGCTCCGGGTCGGAGCTGAACAGTAGTGTCTCCGTTTGCTCAGTCTTTTTTAATTGACTCGCTTGTGAAGTTTCAGCGCAGTTCCAGGTGGGGTTCCAGGTGGTATGATTTGAATCGGCCCTATTATGACATTTTTTGCATTTGTCGGCGTATTGCCTTTAATAATGGGAGCTGAATAAATTTGGGATTTGTAACGAGTAGGTTTTCATTCATGTCCAAAACGATCCCTGACATTTCGTAAGCGATTTGTCTGCGGGTAGGTGTTCAGGCTGGGCAGGCTGTAGTGCTGCAAAGCATGTGTACTTGAGTAGCCTGTCTGTGTTCGTGAAACGTGCTGCTGGCCCGAAGTAACCAGCTCGGAAAGCAAGACCTACGCATAGTTTATGGGCTGTCTCGGTCCCAGGAAGGGAGGCTTGAGCAGGTGCCCATACTATGCGAATTCATCTACCAATTGATATGTTAAGTAGAACTCGGTTGAGCTGTTGAGAAACGTAATGCGCGATGTTTTTGTTGACTGCTGTTTCGAAATCGCTGACGGTGGCTTTTGCCTGGGATCCTGCTATAGCGAGGACAATGGCGACCTCTTCCCTTTTCTGCGCATGGATCTTGGAAACTACTCCAAAACCAAGAGGTCACCCTGTCCGTCCATAATGGTAGCTACTATTCTGTTTGGGTCACAGTCTTCCGTGTCAACGTACACCACCGATTTGTCATCATGAAATATTTCTGCCAGAGTTCTGGCTCTATCTGGCCTATGCTCCGTACTGTGTTATTAGTACATGTTCTTCGGAATTGATGGAATTAATAGCTGGCTGCGGATCCTATTTGACACATTCAATCTAGTTTTACTCTGTAAGTTGTAGTTGATGCTTAGCTTGGCAAGAATGGATCGACGAGTTGGTGCGGCAGGGAGGCTCTCATATTGCGAGATCGTAACTATCTCTATGATCTCTGCTAGCGTTTTGTGTACGCCTACACCTATAATTGCTCGTTTGAAGCGAAGGTTGGCCGCCCATTTGGTTGTTAAGGCCCCTTTTGATGAAGATGTCGATTTTCTCTTTCTCAGCCTATTTGACTCGGAGATATGGACAATTGTAGGTTATGCGAGTAATCACAGAAGGGAGATATGGACAATTGTAGGTTATGAGAGTAATCACAGAAGGCATGTACTGGCTTAGGAGATTTCCTTCTCTCATGCCAGAGTGCAGTTAGTTACTAATTCATCAAATTAGTCGCCTCACGTGCTGCGCAGTGCCTTGAAGCGCATTAATAATGGGCATTGAAACCATTTTCATCGAGTATGAGACCTAAAAGCCAGATTTGGAGGACCGCAGGTATGGGCACCCTCCGTCGACCGTGTTGTTTTCTTCACCTGCTTTCCTGAGCGTGTTTGCGGGTAGATCAGAAAATATGACTTTTCGGTCAGCATCTTAAGCCTTGGGGGGCGACGTATGCTTCAGTCAGGTCTATGGCTTCTTGTAGTCTGTCCTATATCTGCGTATCACTTCCTACTGTGGTCCAAAGACTGATGTCATCAGCATTCAAAATAAACTTTATGCCTCAAATGCCTTCGACGTTCTGTGGTAGCTGAAGCAGGCCACATTAAAGAGAAATCGAAAGACGAAGTGGATTCCTGGTCACGCTGAGCCTGGAGTGGAGTGGAGTGAGCCTGGAGTGGAGCAAGTGGAGCCTGGTCACGCGTGACCAGGAATCCACTGAGGTGGATTCCTGGTCACGCTGGAATCCCAGGCAATGAGGTAGTGCATCGCCTCGCCCGCGAACTTAAACACCGGGCGCCTGGGATTCCCTGGTCTTATCCACCAACGTGGGACACTACTCTTCACTACAAAAAAGAAATCAACGTTCACAACGACATTAGAGAAACTCTCCGTACACTTCCTCTTCCTGATAAATCTCTCACTACCACGAAAATCCGCATTCTTAGACGCATACAACTGAATACACTGCTTACTCCTGCCCGATCTTTTCTATACAGAATCATACATTCCACTGCATGCCCAAATTGCCCAGAACACTATGCAAACTTGGAGCATTGCATCTTTTCATGCCCTGTCGCCCTCCAATCTCCTCACTTTCCACACCCTCCTCCCCAAACGTGGCGGGCTTGGTTAGCCTCTGACCAGCTGCAAGATCAGTTGACCTTGGTGACCCTGGCCCAGGACTTTATTAACGCTTAGTGTAATGCGTTAAATAAAGTTGTTTCCTCCTCCTCCTACTCTCTTTTTCCGCTTTCACTCCTACCTTCATTCCTTCTCTTACGGCACGGTTCAGGTGTCGACATAGCAAGTGTGACAGATACTGCGTCTTTCCCTTCCTGGCAACCAGTTATTATTATTATGCGCAAGGCAGCGTTCGGCGTGGCACGTGTGCTTGAATTGTTGTTTTAGTATTGCTATTTTGCTAAAAACGTGCATATGCTCAAGAAAGAGGATGATATAGAGGGTGGTGATGGTGAAACCGTTTGTTAAAAATAGAGTTATCCTGGAGGTTTCTCAGGGGTCAGGCTTAGTGCCCTTACCCCAAAAAACACTAGTTGGAGTTCCTAGTACGGGACCCTAGTGGCTTCCGCTGCCGCCATTGATCGTTTCACCAATGCCTTTTGGGCTTTCAGGTCGAAGCAGGTGAGTGGGGTCGTATTGCAGTTCACCCGGGTGGGATTTGGTTAGGTGCAAAGGCAGGGTTGAAGGGGCACGCCCACACCATGTGGAAAAGGTCCAACAACATTTCCCCATAGTTCGGGCACCTCCGGAGAAGGCACTGTCAAAATAATTAGGTGACGCCGGGCACTTCATGGTGTTTGTAAGGTGACGAAGATTCCTCCGCTCTCGTTAATCCTTTACACGGGTAGGAGTAAAAGTTTGTCTGTTTTGGTACAGCTGCGTAATTTGTCTGAAAGTGTAGGCTGGTGTGAATTCTTCTGATGAGGAATGGGAAGAGGTTGCCCGGTTAAAAAGCGCGCGGGCGGCGGCATCTGCTGCCTCGTTTCCTCCTGGCCCAGAGACATAGAAGGAGAACAACCCATAAAGTCGGCGCTGTACATCGTTTTTAAAAACAAAATGACATAGAAGGAGAACACCTCTTTTTCGGTTTTCGAAACAATGTAGAGCGCTGGCGTTTCGGGTTGTAGCCAGAATAATGACCACGTATAGGCAATACAGGCAGTTTACATCATCAACTGTTCGCCAGGCGCTTCGCGGCATGTGCTTAAAGGAGTAAGGTAATGTCAGAAACTTGAAGATGAATCTTCATACGACTAACAAGTTTTGATGAGAGTGGCGTGCGCAGCATCTATGAAGACCGCGGTGTTTACGCGACAATGGCATGGTTCGCTGTTGATTCGGGCCACATCGTTTGAACTCACTGCGACTGCATTGCGGGGTGAGATATTTTGGTTCGAAACGTGTATCTCTTGTGCAGATTGCTAATACACAAAATGAACATGTATTGCATGGGCACCAGTGCTCGGACGAGTGTTACAGTGAAATGGGGTGTACTATTTTGTGACACGTGCAAATGTTTGTCTGGGTTTTCTGATATTGTGCAGGAGGTCTGCTGACTTCGTCCCTGCAGCTTCTGACGCAGGCCAGACTTTACTGATTACTAAACGACTCGTATTATCTCAACTACGCTCGGGCTCATACGCGAGAGCTTCGCATACTCACCACCGCTTCCTGCTTCGGCTGCACTCTGCCGTGCTCCCGCTGAATATTTGGAAGCTGGGATTTAAAAAATTCCTATGCAAAATCTACTACCCCATTCGAGCTGACATAACGTTCACAAAGTAGCAAAATATAGTCTACGTTATCTGATAAGTGATTCAACATCGGCACTTGCCTAGATTTCCCGAAATCGAGAAAAAACTGCTCTCGGTGGCGTGCACAATTTTCGCAGAAGAGAGTCGAAAAGATATCTTGACATGATACGCCATCTGTCGAGCAGTTAGACAAGCTCCATCCCGACCGTTGGCGTGCTAGTCTCGCTGCCCGACAGATGACGCACCATGTCAAAATAGATTTTCGATTCTCTTCTGCGAAATTGTGCACGCCTCCGAGAGCAGTTTTTTCTCGATTTCGGAAAATATAGGCAAGTATCTATGTTGGATTACTTATCAGATAACGTAGACGATATTTTGCTACTTTGTGAACGTTATTTCAGCTCGAATGGGATAGTAGATTTTGCGTAGGAATGTTTTAAATCCCAGCTCCCAAATATTCAAGACCCTGTATAGCGCACCTTGCTATTGTATTGTTGAATTTACGGTGGACTTTCATACAAGTATATAAATATTATTTCCTATCGAAGTTTTCGATGGACGAACACTTATGAAGCGATATGTGTTCATTTGGCAGCAAGCGCGAAATACAGCAAGAACGACCAGTGACTTCGGAAAGGGCCGGGTGGGCACAACCGACCACATCAACGACTTCGTCTTTCGCGCCTTGTATGTCGTCATGGCCCTCGTTATATATACATACAAGAGTGGCTGTTGCATCGCGCATGCTTAGCGTGTATAGAAGGGAGTTCCAGTCAAAAGGCGGTCCTTAGACTGCATGCAATAGTGAACAATATTGCGTTTCTTTACTCCTTATTGAAGGCTCAGCGAAACCTGTCAGCATATAGCAGGACTGCTGATGAGTGTTTCTGTGAGGGAACTATGATGCTCCTTCTTGCACGGGCGTACTCTGCAAGTCTATAGTTGTTGGTGCAGGTATAAAACTCACTACAGGAATTTACGTGTCAAAAGAAAGTTCTACATCGCCTTGTTTCACGGCAGCTATATGCTTTTTCCGTAAATGATGCGGCTGTAGAAGGCAACAGTACACGTAAAAATGACTTATGGCACCAACAGTGCACTGTGAGATGTCAGTGTACATTAAAGAACCCCAGGTTGTCGAAATTTCTGGAGTCTTCCACTACGGCGTCTCTCATAGCCTGAGTCGCTTTGGGACGCTAAACCCCACAAATCAAACCAAACTGAACGCCCCGAAAAAACAGGGGAGAACAAAACAGCGCCCCCGCAAAGCAGAAGCGGAATAGCAGACGAAACACTACTTCATGAGCAGATGACGCGCGCTCGGGAACCATTCATGAAATATCCAGACGGCATTTTTTCACGTGTGACTTTTTTTAAATGCGTATACGTTTTCCCGAGCCAAACACATACAGATCCAGCAGCAGGCCCGTGCATTTTCTTTTTCTTCTTCATACAGCCACAACAACAACACACGCACACGGCGAAAACGAGACAGTTCAGTCATTCAGTCGTGTCCGACTCTTCGTGACCCTATTGACCATGTCACGCCACGCTTTCCGGTCCCTCACTATCTTCCTAACATCACATAACTTCATCTGCAGTGCCTCGAGGATGCCATCTAACCATCGCGTTCTCTACCTACCCCTTCTCCGGCGACCCTCAACCTTTCCCAACATCAAATCTTTCTCCAGTGACTCCTCTCTTCTCATCAGATGACCAAAGCAGCTGAGCTTTAACTTTAGAATTTGACCCTCCAATCAGCAGTCAGGGTTTATGGTCGACAATATCGACTAATTTGATCTTCTGGCAGTCCAAGGAACTCTCAAGAGTCTCCGCCAGCACCACAATTCAAAAGCGTCAATTCTTCGGTGGTCAGCGTTTTTCACAGTCCAACTCTCGCATCCATACATCACAACTGGAAATACCATAGAATGAGTTATACGGATCTTGGTTGGCAGACTAATATCTCTACTCTTTACTAGGCGGTCAAGGCTAACCATTGCTCTCTTTCCCAGAAGCAGGCGTCTCCTAATTTCATGGCTGCAGTCTCCTTCCGAGGTAATCTTGGAGCCCAAGAACAGAAAATCTGTCACAGCTTCCACTTCTTGTCCATTGATGCTCCAGGACTTGATGGGGCAAGGCACCATGATCTTTGTCTTTTTAATGTTCAGTTTAAGCCCAAACTTCTCACTCTCTTCTTGTACGCGCATCAGAAGTCTCTTGAGTTCCACTTCACTTTCTGCCATTAAAGTGGTATCATCCGCATATCTAAGGTTGTTGATACGTTTTCCAGCAATATTCACTCCAGCTGAAGACTCGTCCAGACCGGCCTTCCCCATGATGCACTCTGCATATAGGGTAAATAGGCAGGGCGACAGTATGCAGCCTTGCCTCACTCCTTTCTCAATTGGAAACCAATCAGTAAGACCATACCCAGTTCTGCCTCTTGTACTTTATACACGTTCCTGAGGAGACGGATGAGGTGAATTGGAACGCCCATCTCTTGGAGGGCTTGCCACAATCTGTTGTGATCTACGCAGTCAAACGCTTTCGCATAATCAATAAAGCAGAAGTAGATGGGTTTCTGGAAATCTCTTGCTTTTTCCATGATCCAGCGAAGGTTGGCAATTTGGTCTCTAGTTCCTCTGCCCTTGCGAAACCCAGCTTGCACGTCCGGAAGCTCCGGGTCCACATACTACTGCAGCCTTCCTTGGAGGATTTTCAACATCACCTTGCTAGCATGCGAAATAAGCGTGATCGTGCGGTAGTTGGAACAATCTTTGGCACTGCCTTTCTTTGGAATGGGGATATAAACTGACCTCCTCCAATCCTGTGGCCACTACAGGGTTGTCCAAATCTTATGACATAATGTATGCAGAATGTTAACAGCATCATGGTTGAGATTTTGAAACAACTCAGCTGGAATGCCATCAATTCCGCTAGCTTTGTTCTTAGCAAGGCTGGCTAAGGCCCATTCAACTTCACTCTTCAGGATGCCCGGCTCGAGATCAGCAATCACAACCGTCTTATGTTGGGTTTGCACATTCGGGTCCTCCTTTTACAGTTCTTTTGTGTATTCCTGCCACCTCGTCTTTATCTCTGAGGCTTCAGTGAGGTCCTTGCCTTGTTTGTCCTTTATCACGCCCAGCTTAGCACAGAAGCTTCCTTTGATATCTTTGTCTTATACAGAGCTCTTGTGTTCCTTAATTGGTTGTTGTCCTCAACTGCTTGGCACTGTATGTTCAGGAAGGCATTCTTATCTCTCCTTGCTATTTTCTGAAAATCCGCATTGAGAACCTTGTATCTTTCTCTTTCCCCCATAACTTTTGCCATCCTCCTTTCCTCAGCTATTTGCAAAGCCTCTTCAGATAACCAGTTCGCTTTCTTGCATTTCTTTTGCTTTGGAACTACCTTAGTAGCAGCTTCTTGTATTATATCACGAACATCAGTCCACATCTCTTCGGGCTCTCTGTCTTCTAGATCTAATTCTTGAAATCGATTCCTCACTTCCACAGCATATTGTAATGGAATTTGATCCAGATCATACCTGAAAGGCCTTCTAGTTTTCTGCGTTTTCCTCAATCGAAGCTTACTTTTGGCAACAAGAAGCTGATGATCGGTGCCACAATCGGCCCCGGGCCTTGTTTTTACTGCTTGTATAGCGCTTCTCCATCTCTGCAGACAAAGAATATAATCGATCTGATTCCTGTACAGACCGTCCTGTGAAGTCCATGTGTACAGGCGTCTCTTGTGCTGGTGAAAATGAGTATTCGCTATGGTCAGGTTGTTTTCTTGATAAAACTCTACTAGCCTCTGCCCAGCTTCATTTGGCTCGCCAAGACCGAACTTGCCTATAATTCCGGATATTTCTTCACTCCCGACCTTAGCATTCCAGTCTCCTATGAGAAAAACGACGTCTGATGATGCGGTGCGGTCTAAAAGGCATTGTAGGTCCGCATAAAATATCTCAGCGTCAACGTCTTCAGTAGTAGTGGTCGGAGCATAGACTGGGATAACTGGTATGTTGGAAGTGAGACCTTGGGGCGATTGATAATACTGCGAAGCTTGGGATCTAAGTGCTGCTCATGGCAAATGTTTGAAAGGTCAGAGGTGGCAAACACACATGTGTCATTGTCACACTCGCTCGCAGGTGGCGAATATACCGGGTTGCGGGACAGGCAATCAGCGTCAGCGAGTAGCCGGCCAGCCTTGTGGGCGAAGAAGTGTACCCAACCGGAGGGCCCAACGGCCTAGGCGGCCAGTAGGGTCCTTCAGCGTAGAAAGCCATCATAAGGCATGGGGGTCGGTGATGACGGAGAAGGGGCGGCCAAACAAGTAAAGGCGAAACTTTGTAGTGGCCCACACGAGGGCTAAGCGCTCACGTTCTGTGATCGAGTAATTCAGTTCAGCGGCCGAAAGGAGGCGACTGGCATAAGCACTGACGCGAGTGCGACCCGTCTGCTGTTGTGCGAGTATGGCACCAATACCGTGACCACTGGCCTCTGTGCGTACCTCCGTTGGTGCCGAAGGATTGAAGCGTGCCAGGACGGGCGGGTTGGTGAGGGCTGCAATGAGCGCAAAAAAGGCTTGGAATTGTTCTTGGTCCCAGCAAAATGGAGCGTCGTTCTTCAAAAGATTGGTGAGTGGACGAGCCGTCTTCGCAGAGTTGGGTGCAAACCGCCGAAAATAGGAACAAAGCCCAAGAAAACTACGCATGTCACTGGTACAACGGGGTGTAGGAGGAGTAGGAAGACGAGGAGGAAAGGCAGGGAGGTTAACAACTAAAAACAACCGGTTTGCTACCCTGTACTGGGGGAAGGGGATAAGTGGATATAAAAGTTGTGAGAGAGGGATAGTTGAAGATAATACAGTCATATAACAGACACGCCACATCACATCACGTTACAGTCATGTCATACCAAAATCAGTGTTTCGATTAGGCCTGTGCTTCTCATAAAGCGGAGCAGTGCCTGGGAGGCCTTCACCGCAGACGATCGCCGTAACCGGGGACCTAAAATCTTAGTTTCACTCAATGGCGTTCACCGAACGGCACAGACACTGCCTTTCCTCACTGTATATCGGGCACTCAAGAAGAATGTGGCCTATAGACTCGTCGCATGCACAGTTTGTACATGTAGGGCTGTTTGTCATGCCTATCATAAAAGGATACGAGTTTGTGAATGCTACACCAACCCACAGGCGGCACAGCAAAGTTTCTTCGCGTCGGGGTAGGCCAGGTGGAAGGCGGAGCTTCAGGTCAGGGTCCAGGGATTTTAAGCGGCAGTTCGAAAACTGGCCAGAATTCCACAAGGAGAGTGTGTGTTCCCGCCCAAGTGCGCGAAGCCTGTTTCTGCGTCTGCCCTGGAAAAGGGAATCAACACACAATCGCCGTCTTGGTGGGCTGTTCGTGCGACTTCGTCCGCCCGAAGATTGCCCGCTAGGCCGCTGTGTCCTGGAAGCCACTGGAAGATGATGTCATGTCCTCTATTAATTGCACAGTGATGAATTTTTCGTATTTTCGCAACGAGTTGTTCATGAGCTCCACGGCGAAGAGCCGCTTTTAATGCTTGCAGGACTGCTTTTTAATCTGTGAATATAGACCACCGCTGGGGGCTCTGCTGACTGATATGCCTAATTGCGACACGAAGAGCGGTTAGCTCTGGAACTCTTGAAGAAGTCTAGTGAATTGTCCTAACTTTTATTTCTGTATTAATGGAGGGTATGACTATGTAGCCTGAAGAACTCACGGCATGAATGCACACCGGCCTGAGATACATTTTTTCGAGTTCAGCTGAAGGCCAGCTCTTCGAAAGAGGCCAAGAATGACATCAAGGCGATGGAGATAGTTTTCGAAGTAGAATAAAATACGACGTCGTCAAGATAGCACAAGCACATCGTTGATTTCAAGCCGTGCAGGAGAGAGTTCATTATGCGCTCGAATGTTGCTGGCGCATTACACAAGCCGAAAGGCATCACCTTGAATTGATAAAGGTCATCGGGAGTGACAAAGGCGGTCTTCTCTCGGTCCCGTTCGTCGCCTGCGATCTGCTAATAACCGGAATGGAGATCAATAGAAGAGAAATAGCTGGCACTGTGCAAGCAGTCGAGGGCATCATCTATCCTGGGAAGGGGTAAACATCCTTCTTTGTAATTTTGTTGAGATGTCGGTAATCAACGCAGAACCTCCACGTATTGTCCTTCTTTTTAACAAGCACGACAGGCGACGCCCAGGGACTGCTCGAAGGCTCTATGTTTTTCGCTAACATCTTGTCCACTTCATCTTGTTTGACGCGGCGTTCAGAAATGGCGACTCGATAAGGTCTTCTGTGAATTGGGCTGGTGTCTCCGGTATCAATGCGATGTGTAACGAGGGACGTTTGTCCCAAGGGGCGGTCACCACAATCGAAAATATCGCTGTACGAAGTCACAAGGCTCGTAAGTGCTGTAGCATGGTCAAGGCGCAAGTTAGGTGCAACCGATCCTGATATGCGGGCCTCCGGAGATGGGGACGATGCAGGTTGCGTTGACACTTTAGCAGTAGGGTCAGTTAAAAGAGCGGCTACTATGACGTCCGACAGTGCGGTCAGTTCGACGAGAGTAATGCCCATAGGAAGAACATGCACAAAAAGGCCGAAGTTCAAGAGTGGAATATAAGCGTAGTTATTTTCTACTGCACGATGTTATGAGGGAGAGCGATTCTACGTTGCAGTGGCACGTCGGGTATGGGGCAAACAACGTAGTAGCCATCAGAAACGGAGGGGAAAGGCGACGTGAGCACATACACTGCAGCTTCGGTGGCAGGTGAGCGAATGCAGAGGAGCTGAGACGGAGCGTTGAAGTATCAGGCGCCTCTTTGTTAGGACAAAGTGGCAGGTCCTGATGAAGCAGTCCAGAAGAACAGTGAATAAGCGCGGAACGTGCATGTAAAAAGTCGAGTCCTAATATAGCTTCGTGAGGGCAACTGGTAAGGACTGTAAATAGCCCAGGGATATGGCGGTCGGCAATGGTAATTCTCTCAGTGCACATACCAGTCACAGTAGCTGTGTTGATATCAGCAACACAAACGGTAGATGAAAACGCGGTTGTGAGGACTTTGTTGAGGCGTTGACGGAGTGAGAAACTCAGGACGGAAATGTGGACGCCAGCGTGAATAAGAGCAGAAACTGAGACTCCGTCCACAAGAATGTCAATGAGGTTACGTCTGGGTAGGAGGGTCAGTTCCGAGTTTACAGTCCGGATCGGTAATGCAGTCTCACCCCCGGGTGCTGCACTCGCTAGTTTCCCGAGTAGGTGCCGGCATATTATGGGGAGGAGCTGGGACGAGGCCGCGGTGAATGGGATCGACGAGACCGTAGAGACGGAGAACGGCTGGCGTGACGGGCACTTGAGACGGCTTCGTTGTGAGGTTATCAGGGTGAGGGGGGAAGTGTCCAGGTCCATCATATGGGGGGCGGAGCTGTTCAGGTTGGACAGGGAAGCGTCGAGGTTCGTAGTTGTACCGACGGTCAGCTTTGTAATAAGAACGAGGGGCAGGGAAGGTACAACTGCGGCAATAACG
This sequence comes from Amblyomma maculatum, assembly GCF_055883805.1. Lineage (NCBI taxonomy): Eukaryota > Metazoa > Arthropoda > Arachnida > Ixodida > Ixodidae > Amblyomma > Amblyomma maculatum. The sequence continues at coordinate 49,436,679 of NC_139346.1, forward strand.
GGAAGTGTGGCCGGCTCGACAGCACATAAAACAAATTGGCCTGTCGTCTGAGGTACGCCACTCTGCAGGTTTGCACCTAACTTAGCGACGTGGGGGAGCTTGGCTTGTGGTTGCAGCAGCCACTACAGGAACAGGATGCGATGGTGACGAGGACGGTACGAGGTTGTAGGAAAGACCGACGTTGGCAGGTTCCTGGTGGACGACAGCCTGTATCATGGCCACGGTGTCGGGCAGTGAAGATGGGAGTGGCCATGACAAGAGCTAAGGCCTCGAGGTCTCGCCTGACGGTCCGAGACATGGTTGTGGACTGAGAAGGCTGTTGCAGAGGAGCCAGATGATCGCAGGACGATGTAGCTGCCGTGTTCGGATGGCGCTGAAAGCGATGTACCAGGCGTCGTTGTTTCGCCTGCTCGAATCTTCGGCAGACTTGAAGCACCGACTCGACGGTACAGCAATCCATGCAGAAGAGGACACCGAACGCGTCATCTGAGATGCCCTTGAGGATGTGCCCTACCCTTTCACTTTCCAGCATGGAGCTGTTTGCCTTGCGACACAACGCGAGCGCGTCATAAATGTAGGCAAGGTAGGAGGAGGGTGAGGCCCAATGTGGATGTCAGTTCTGCCATTATACGTCCACGCACGCCCTCCTTACGATAGCCCCATAGCTGGCTAGGGGCGTTGAAGTCGCCCACAATCAGGAGGGGATCACGACCCGCATGACTCCGTGGTGGATCGGGCGCGAGACGAAAGTTCGGTTCCCGCTGCGAGAGCCCGTCCAGTGGGCTTCCCGAACAAGTCGTGAAGCTTTTGCTTGCAAATTTCCCAGGTCGCCAGCTCGTGCTCGTGATTTTGAAACCACGAGCAAGCGGTTCCCGCCGAATAGAAAATGAGATTGGCCAGCATGATGGTCGCGTCCCAATGATTGTTCCAGCTGCATCGCTTGTATTCATTCAGCCAATCGTCAACCGCTGTCTTGTATTCGCCACTAATGATGGGAGGGTGGCGGAGTTTAGGTAGGAGCTGCCTCAGAGGTCATAGTGGCCGTTGTGGACGTTGTGATCCCAGGTAGGTGGCGGCCGTTGCGCAAATCCAGCTTTCGGCTGCTTAAATGGATTTATATGTGCACACGGGGATCTTTAGTCACCTCCACCAAGATGGTACGTGGTAAGGTTAGTCCACGAAGGTTAGTCTAGGATGATGACACAGCACACAAAACACAGAAGCACAGCAGCGTCAACCTTCTAGCATCAAACGATGCTACCACTTTGTCTTCTTCTGTGTGACAGTTGCTGATCGTTGCCTTCTTCAACGTCCAGCGATGCAGGGCATATATGTCACAATATTTGTGCAGCCGACACGAATGTACCTTTTTCTGGAACTAATCTTAATGAACTTGAAATAGTTGCTAACACTTGGCTATTCAATCTTAGTGCATGGCTAAACTTAAATAGTGTTGAACTGAAAGAGAAAAAAAAACGAAGTTTACGCTTTTCGTGCAAAAAAAAAAAACAAGCCAATAGATAATAATTTTAAGCTTCGATACGCTTCTTGCTGCTTTGAACGTGTCAGCTAACATTACAAATTTCTGTGAGTTAAATGTCATCACAACATAGGCTGAAGCAACCACATAGACCACACCCGTGTCAAGATAGCAAGAGCTATCGGTACGCTTTCTCGCCTTCGATGTCTTGCACCTTTATCGCTGAAAAGGCAGTTGTATTTCTCTGTTATTCATTCTCGCATCAGTTATCATCTTCTTATCTGGGGTACATGAAACAAAACTGACTTGGAAAAAATATCAACCCTACATTCACGTGCAGTTGACTCATTTTACCTGCAGAAAAGCACGAATAGTTGTTCGCAAAAACACAGTCTCGTATGATCCCTGCCGAAACCGTGTATGAACTAAAGTTAAGCTTATTTATATTTAACGAAATAAAAACAAATGATATTAACTTTAACATGTGCCTAAATATATCTACTGGCTAGAGCTTGCGTCAGGCTTCAGTTGTGGTGAATAGGCCTCGTACTAACTGCGGAACACAATCAATACACTAACTAATCACGTGTAATTATCATCCAATTGTAATAGATGTTGCTAAATACAGTTTTACGCCCAGGAGTTTTAAAAGCATTAGTTCGTCTTTTCTTTCTATACAACGTTGTATCCTAGGCGGCAAACTGCTTTCTTCTAGTTCCGTCCGATGTGCTGTTATGTTCACAGGTCGAACAGCCCTTCTGTATTGCATTTCTGTATCACAATTGTATATGATTTAGTGATTATTATTTCTCTTATCTATATATATTTACAAGAACGGTTAATGACGTGCCCGTTGTGTGAATGATGGCGAAGAAGGTGTTTTCTTCTATAATGCAATACCACTCCTATTTCTGTACCCAGGCGAGGTAAAGACCCAGTCAGGAGGTTCAACACCTTTCGTCTTACTTCGCGGGCGATACCTGTATGTAGACCGAAGGTGAAATAAATAAAAAAAAACGTATTACATGTCTTCAATGAAATGAGTTAGCTGAGGCCAACTAATAATCGTTTCTTGTTGTCAACGCTTAATAATATTTGGTCAAAAATGATGCACAGCAGTGATAGTTGTTTTCTTGGAACTTTCGGCGTTTCGTGTTTTGCTAAAAGGTTGCGCGACGCCACAAAAAGGGTGTTGTGATGAACAATAAAAACGTAAATATGGGATAGTTGCTGAAAATGCTTAATATTCACCTTATGTAGCGCAAAAGGACCGGACAAATAGAAAGAAAACACGTAAAACACAACGCTTGTGTTGCGCGTGTTTTTGGACTGCTTGTTGTCTTTTTCCACTAAAAAAGTGACTTTTATGTTTGGGATGAACACATTTGCATATTCAGCAGTAAACTGCATTTCGCATTAACTGCACTTGGATGGAACTTCATAAAGGCGACGACAGAAAACCCTAGCAACTGACCATTTAGCGAAGATTTACTTTTTACATAGAACGCAGCATTTCCAGTAGCTAACCAAACCGCATAGAAAATGACCTTCGGCCTATTTGGAATACCTTGTGGGATTTGCAATGATTTTCGCGAGCGCTACGACCTCTCTTTAAACCTAACGACATTGAAAGTTTTCGGATGTAAGGGCTGTGAGTGCTGAGGCCACATAGAGACGACGGATAGAGAACAAAAACGTGAAAGCCTTACCTCCACCGAAGCTTTAGTTATGGTGTGGTTCACTTGGCTCTCCCATGGGATGTATGTAGGGGGAAATATCGAAAAAATTGCCAAAACTACTAATTATGACAAGTACAGGGTTAGCAACACCTCTTGCTGCAAAAGCTCGGCTGCTATGTGTGTCAGTTTAAGAGGTAGCGACAGTCACCTCTTATCCTTTTTCTACGAAACACTTATCGCCTATGTGTGCCTTCGGACTTTAAGACTACCTGTTTTGCAAGAATTACGCAGTGCGCCGTATACTTCTTTCAATATTATAAAGCGTGACTCTCACTTGGCAGCGAAGCAAGGCTCAATAATATTTAACTGCTGATTTGCAACGTGGATGTAAAAATTTGAAAACGCCCATGTGTAAAATAAAACTTCTTAAAGTGCCCACAAAATAGCCGGTCCTTCTCGAAGATATCACTTGAGCATTTTAGACAAAGGAGTGAAGGATTAAAATCTAAAACAGTCGCCACGACAATTTTAAACAGGCGTATTTGGTTTAGATTAATCAAAAGCTTAAAGTTCAGGGGGTTTCCTTCTGAGCTTCACAATGTAGCTCGTAATGCATTCTCAGTGTTCAAGTAAAGGAAGAGGTTTAGTGCTGCAGCAATACTGCCCTCCTTTTCGAAAAAAGGTTCTTCAGGCGTCGGCAGAAACAAGTCTGCCAGCGACTTCGCTTTTCTCCTCCTGTAAACCACTTATATAACGCCGGTGAACTTAGATGCGTTCAACGGAACATGGGGTTGTCTTCGACAAGGGGCGTGCGATGTACCGTGTGCAGGAGCTACGCTCAGGCTTTTGCTAGTGTGATTCGTACCTAAGACCATCGCTAGTAAAAGCATTACGTTAAAAGGATTTTATATGTGAAGCACACGCAATGTGTGGTCTGGAAGCAAGGTTGCCTGAATAATATAGCAAATTAACGTTTAATAACTGAACCAAAGGAAACAGTCCTGTAAAAGCCCGTGCTGCGGCACGATATTCCGTGATTGACTGAGTTAAACTGACGTCCTACCCTCTCCAAGAGACGACCTTTGTATAACTATAAAGGCGCGCCAGTACACTGCTAGATAGACCTTCTTGCCTCTAAACGTTTCACATACTCTACATTTCACCTTGTGGCTCGCCAAGAAAAAACAATTGAGGCACACTTCCAACACAGGCAATAAGATAGATGCGATACTAAGGCACACTCCCGATGGTGAGCTGGTGCATACATGAAAAAAATTATCTTCGGTCTTTTCTGTGCATTGCTTAGGAATAGCCATAAGTTGATGCACACTGCATGTTTTTGGTCACCAAGTATTTCGCACGCAATACTTATTTATGTATTCAAATTTTCAACGAAAGTACATGAAACAATTTACGCGTAATGACCGCTATTTCTCCCCACCTTGCGGCGCAGTAATCACGAATTTGCGAACACTTCAATCAGTGGTGAATATCAGATGCAAATATAAAACGTTTTCCCTGTCTTTCAATTCGCTTGTGGAACAGGTGCGATCCTAGCGGAGCATCTTCCCGATTCTGCACATTGAAAGCGAATTCAGCTCAGAAGACTGCCCAATTCCCATTCTGTTGCAAAACTTACATCTGCAGGAATCAAGGTAAAAAGACTGCCATATCATTACACAGTTCGTATTGATTATTATAAAACAAAATTACAAAACATGATTTTTATGTGTTTTGTGAGTGTTTTCTTGTTTGTTTGTTTTTTTGCTGCCATAATATGTTGGTTCTTGTTATCCATATAATTCCTTTTAAACAGAAGTATTCTGCTGCGATGCAAGGCGATGTACAAAAATATATCGCAAACTGGAAGGAGTAATTTTGGGTTTGTCAATTAGGCGCCGCACTATTCAGACTGCCCAGCCCTCAGTAATGAGCTGATATTCCCCTGTGTGCTGATGGCTCTTTCCTGACCAGCAAAGCACACAAGTGCAGCCAGCATAAAAATAAATCTTGCATGTAATTTGTTTTTCTCTCTCTTCTTTGCATAGGTGCAAATGAAGGCCAGCATCCTATTACTGCGGGTAAGCTGACCTTACGCATAAATAACTGCTCCAGTTCAAAGAGAAGCCTTGAGCTCGGAGGCATAGTTCACCTCATAAAGATCAGCGGCGTGTATTATGGAATGAATTGGCTCATGATTTAATAGGTATTGTTATTTCAGCACAGAAAGCAGTACAAATCTTAAGAAGGCAGCCGAGGCATGCACTTCTTTTATTGGTTTATGGTGTATGTGCTGTGGGTTGTGCTATGAATCATCATCATCGTCATCATAACCAGCAGCAGCATGACTAAACCCACTGCAGAGCGAAGGCCTCTCCCATATTCCTCCAATTAACTCGGTCCTGTGCTAGCTGTATCCACTTGACCCGTGTGAACGTCTCAACCGTATCAGCCCTCCTAACTTTCTGCCACCACCTGCTACGCTTTCCTTCCCTTTGAATCTAGTTTGATACCCTACGCAACCGTCGGGTATCCTCTCTTCGTATTACAAGTCCTGCCCATGCCCATCTCTTCTTGATTTCCACTAGAATGTCGTTAACTTGCGTCATTTATCTGACCCACTCTGCACGCTTCCAATCTATTAATGTTACCCCTACCATTTTTTGTTCCATAGCCATTTGCGTTGTCCTCAACTCAATTAGAACCTTCTTGGTTAGCCACCACGTTTCAGCCCCATAGCTGAGTACAAGTAAGATGCAACTGTTGTATACTTTCCTTTTAAGCGATACTGGTACGCTGCTAGTCATTATCTGCGTTGCTTGCGAAATGCGCTCCATCCCAATCTTATTCTTCTTATCATTTCCTTTCCATGGTCCGGATATGCGGTTACTACCTGTCCTAAGTAGACATATTCGCCTACTGCTTCCAGTGCCTCGCTGCCTAACGTATATTGCTGTTCCTTTCCGATGCTGTTGAACATTACCTTAGTCTTCTGCGTATTGATTTTTAAGCCTACCTTTCTACGTTTCCGGTCTAGGTCATCAATCATTATTTGCAGTTCATCCCCCGAGTTACTTATCAAGGCAATGCCATCAGTAAATCGCAGATTACTGAGGTACTCTCCATCTACCCTTATCCCTAACTGCTGCCGTTCCAAGTCTCTGAATACTTCCTCCAAGCAAGCTGTGACTAGTACTACGGAGCTCGTGGCTCCTTGCCTAAATCCTGTCTTGAATTCTGTTACCTTTCTTTAGGGAGAGCTATAGTTGCAGTGCATTCACTATAGATATCTTCCAGCACTTCGGCTTATGGCTCAACTACACCCTGATTTTTCAATGCCTGCATGACCGACGAGGTTTCTTCTGAATCAAATGCTTTTTCGTAATCAATGAGTGCTGTGTATAAAGGCTAGTTATACTCCGAGCACTTTTCTACCACCTGATTATTAGTATGAATATGATAGATAGCAGAGTACAATTTCCGAAACCCTACTTGATATCGTTCATGGTTGCAGTGTAAAGTTGTCTTGTTTCGACTTGCGATTACCTTAGCAAATAACTTATACCTAACAGACAGTAAGCTGATTGGTTTGTAAATCTTCAAGTTCTTAGCCTCTCCTTTCTCATGAAATAAGATGTTTGCGTTCTTCCATGGTTCCGGTACCGTCGATGACACCAAGCATTGCGTAAACAGGGTGGCCAGTTTTTTTAGCACGATAACCGTCCCGTCCTTCAACAAATCTATAGTTACCTGAATTTGTCCAGAAGCTTTCCCCTTTTCATAATTTCTTATTTTTTCTTAACTTCGTCCATTGTCTTTGGCGGAAAGTCTCACTGCTTTTCCCTACTGTCAATCTCATTACTGTCCTAACAACTTTGACTACTATATAAATCAGTATAGAACTGTTTGCCTACTTTAGCTATCTTGACCATATTCGTGATTACGCATTGTCACTTAGCGAATAACTGTGATTTTGTCTACGCCCAATTTCTTTTTCATCGCTTTAAGGCTTCCCCAGTTCTTTAAATCACGCTCAAGTTTTTCCATGTTATACTCTCCTATTGTCACGTGGTGGTGACAAGGTCGATGACACAAATGAAGAGTCGGTGATTGCACTGAAGAAACTCTTTATTGGGCTGACTTGCGCCCGCAAAAGAACTAAGCAACTCGGTGGCGGCGATAGCAACAAACGTGCTCGTCGATCGTCGATCAAAGAATACCCGTCATACTCGTCAACGCTCAATTTAAAGGCTGCTCAGAACAATCTAGATAATGTCGGAAACTGCTAACAGCACAAGCTGGAACACACGAGTGGCCGGAATCTTCGAGACAGATCTCGGTGCGTCTTGCGCTATAACGGAACTGATAAATGTGCGACTTGCGACATCGAGCATTAAGAAACAAAGAATACAGAACTGATTCGTGATCCAGAATCAGAGTGATAAGGCCGTATGCCGGCGGCGGTTAAAAAACACAGTTTTAAAGGTTTCGCGGCACTATATTGGCCACTGAGCGCCTAATGTTTACCTTTTATGTCTCCTCCAATTCTATCTGGGCTGTTGGATTAGAAGCTTTTGTACTTTGGTGTTCCTAATCGAATTTTTTTTCTCTTTAGACGGCTTACCGGTATCCTCTCTAACTATCCTACAGCCTACTTCTACAGAGCACTCAGTAATGATATCTCTGAAATTATTGTTCATTGCTTCTAGGCTAATGTCGTCATCTTCGGTTAGAGCTGAATATCTATTCTGTAGCGACATCTCGAACTCTTCTGCCCTCTGCCTTACCGCTAATTCATTGATAGGCTTCTTTCTTACTAGTCTGTTTTGTTCAATCTTCAGATTTAGACTAATTCGAGACCTTACCATCCTGTGATCACTGCATTGCACTTTTCCAATTACCTCTACATCCTGCATAATGGCACGGTTAAAGAGGGTATGAAGTCAATTTCATTTTTAGTCTCCCCGTCAGGACGTTTAGATGTCCACTTCCGGTACTTTCGTTTGCTACATAAGGTGTTCATGATTCCTGAGCTATTGCGCTCTGCAAAGTCAACTAGTAACTCCCCCTGCAATCCCAAGAAGCAAAGCCATAATCACGCATTTTCTGGTGTCCTGCCTGCATTTTACCTACCCTGGCATCAAAGTCAACCATAGTACAGTATACTGCGTCTTTCCTTTCCGCATTACTATTTCTACATCTGAGTAGAAGGTTTCAACTGCTTGGTCATCATGAATACATGTAGATGCATAGGCCTGCAGAACCTGCAGTTTATGGCGCCTAATAAGTCTAATTACGATGCCTGCTACTCTCTCATAAAGGCTATAGAATTCATCTATATTAGCAGCTACATACTTATTCACAAGGAGACCTGCTCCTAGTTCTCGCCTCGCCGGTAAATCTCGGTAACACAGTACATGCCCGTTCTTCAGTACTGTATATGCCTGATTCCACCTCCTAACCTCACTAAGCTCTATGGCATCCCATTTCATACCTTCTAGTTCCTCTGAGAGCACTGCCTAACTAGCTTCACTAGCTAGGGTTCTGGCGTTAAATGTCGACAGGGTCAGTTTTTAACGGCAGCCTGTCCAGCAGAGTCTGAGATTCTTAGCTGTTTGCAATGCGCACGCACAATGTACTTTAGCTTCCACTTACTTGAGTAAGCAGGAAGATAATTTTCGACATCCGTTCATTTTAGGCAGACGTGTACAATATTACACAGACTTCTCATTGTCCACTGCCATCGTAGGCCACCTGAAAGACTTCGCTGTTAGTACATGCCCTGTCTGCGCCTAGAAAATGTGCGGAAGGGTTTATATTATCAACTGAAGTTGTTCTTGGTACTTTGGGAGTTTAATTTTCTTCACTGCTTTTTGTGTGGGATTTACAAAGATTTACACGAGACGATATCGCGATGGTTATGTTTGCTGACAGACAGCGACTAGTCCAGGCGGCGGACTACGGAACTTCGTCAACTAGTCCGAACATACTCACAGACCACCATATTGCTCCTAGTGCTCCCAAAATTATACTGGACACGAAGTATAAAACACCAAAGATTGCCAGCAGGGACAAGAACAAAGCAGATGCAGTGACATAACTTTGACAAATGTGCCTTGCACCTCGGGGTCGGCTGATCCGCATAAATCGATGACGGCCTAAAATCTGACGTTATTTCTCAGGATGGATGTGGATAGCTGAGGTTCAGTTGGGAAGACCTCCTGGAGTGCTACAACCAGGTGTGGAGCACTGGGGACCTTCCTGTGGACTGGACGACCGCCATGATCGTCCCCATCCGCAAGGCCGGCAAGCCGCCCACCCAGCTGTCCTCCTATCGACCGGTCTCCCTGACCTCGGCGCCCGGCAAGGTCATGGAGGCCATGGCTCTGGAGCGCCTCACCTGGGTGACCACGGCGGCAGGCTACTTCCCGGAGCAGCAGGTGGGCTTCAGGCGGCACCGATGCACTGGAGATGCCATAGCCGACTTGGTGTCCACCCTGGAGGACGCCCGGCACTCCAGGCACATCGTCTGCCTGGCCCTGCTCGACATCCGGGGGGCATTCGATGGCATCTCCCATGAGGCCATCCTGGAGGCCCTGGCGTTTCTGGGTGTCCACGGAAGCATGTTGACCTACATCTCCAGCTTCCTGGCCAACCGGAAGGTCCAGGTCCGCCTGGGCAGTGTCACCAGCACTCCCCGGTTCCCGCGGAGAGGAGTCCCGCAAGGAAGCGTGCTGAGCCCATTCCTCTTCAATCTGGTCCTGGCCCTCCTGCCCAATGTCCTGCCGCGGGACCTCCGGCACCCAGTCCGCATAGCCATCTATGCGGATGACATCGCCATCTGGTGCCGGGGGCCCCGCCGTCAGAGGCCACAGGTCATCAGGAGCGTCCAGAAGGCCATGGATGGGATCAGCGCGTTCCTGCTCTCGGTCGGCCTGGCCCTGTCTCCCAGCAAGACAGAGGCCATGCTCCTCAACACCAGGCCGGGAGCCCGCCGGGGCACCACCTTCCTCTCTGTAGACGGTCGCCAACTCCCATGGAGCAGGGAGGTGCGCTACCTGGGCCTGCGGATTGACTACCGCCTGACCTGGCGACCGGCGGTCCGCCACTTCCTGTCCCAGGCTACCAGAGTCCAGGGGGCTATCCGGGCCCTCATGGCAAGAGGACGAGGCATCACAGCCAAGCTGGGCTTACGGCTCTTCCAAGCCATGGCTGTGGCTCAATTCCTCTATGCCCTCCCCCTGGTCCACCTCACCATCGCCCAGCTCCTCACCATCGAGCGGCGACAACGGGCAGTCATCAGGCTCTGCCTGGGGCTCCCCCGCAGTACAGCTATTGCAGCCACACTTGCTGAGGCCAGGTCCTGGCCGATGGAGCTCCAGGCTAGGAGAACAGCCCTCCAACACATCGAGCGCCTCCACAATGCTCCTGATGGCCGCCCCCTCCTGGAGCGCCTCCTGGGCTGCCCTCGCTCCCGCATGGGCCACCTGGCGAACGAGTTTGAACAGCTCGTGGGTGGCACCAGTGAGGACCATCCTCTCCCACCACGACCGGACCTGGGCCGGCCGTACTCGATCCGGCTGTTCCTCCCTGGGGCTGGGACCAGGAGGACTGCGGCTGCTGCATGCCTGCAGCAGGAGGTTGCCTGCCTCCTGGAGGAGGACCTCGCTGGGGCAACCCAGCTCTTCACCGACGGATCTGTGCTTCCTGGGCCCTGCCCATCGGCTGCGGCTGCCTGCACTGTCCCAGCCCTCGGCATGTGCAGGCAAGCCAGGCTGCCATTTGTGGCCTCCTCCACCACCGCCGAGCTGGCTGCCCTCCACCTGGCGGCGGACATCCTGGCGGAGAGTCCACATATCCTAAGGGCGGCCATCCTCACAGACTCCCGCTCTGCCCTCCAGCTCCTCCAGAAACCGGATGGTGCCCCTCCTATGGTGCGTAGCCTGGCCGCAAGACTCACCACCATTGGACTCCGGGGCACCACCCTGACCCTCTGCTGGGTGCCGGGCCACTCTGGAGTGGCGGGCAACGAGGCAGCCGACTGCCTGGCCAGGACTGCGCACGATCCTGGCACCCCCACCAGCACCGCGGTGGGACCTCTGGACGTGGCGAGGGACGTCATCCGACGCCACCTCCTCCTGGAGCACCCGGACTCCAGAGTTGCGGGCGGATCTCCCCCCCGTCCGCTTCCCACCAAGGGCCTTTCCTTTGCCGACCGGTCCTTTCTTCTCCAACTCCGAGTCGGCTCCGCTCGGACATCTTCCCGACTCTACCGGTTCGGCCTCACCCCCTCTCCGGCATGTCTCCAGTGTGGACACCAGGAGGAGACACTCGACCATCTCCTGTGTGAGTGCCCAGCCTTCGCACTGCAGCGTGCCGCCCTCTCTTCTGGCTATCGATCCCTTTCCCTCCCCTCTTCCACCTCAGAAGAGGTTCTTTTCCCTCGTGGCCCGGCATCGGACAAGCCCTTTCGCCTGCTGCTCGCCTTCTTGGCGGCAACCGGCCTCGCCGACCTCCTCTAGACACCCTGGGGGGCATGATTGCTTTCGCGCAGCGCCAGCGTCTCTTTCTCTCTAATCTTTCTTCCCCTCCCCCTTCTCCTACTATCTGCACTCGGCAGTGGCGGTGTCGACACCGTCGGCAGTCAACCGGCCAGTGCACTCCCCCTTTCCTCTTCCGAACAACCACCACCACCACCCCCTAAACTAAAGTACTTCTTGGCCTACAATTATGCGTTGCTATCTGTGCCACGTGTTCTGCCAACAAAGCAAGCAGGGAGAAAGTGGCATTTCTACGAAACGGTGCTAATGGTGCGATATTCCACATTTCCTGTTGAATTTCGACGGATCTTGAGCGAGCAAAAAAATGTTAAAGTCGTGTTCAGCTGATTTAGCTTGCCAGAAACACTAATAAAAAATTTACACTGGCTTAACTCAGTTAGCCAGGATATACGTACTGAAACAGTAGTAGTGATTGAGACCGAAACGTTTCACTGTTGTTCTTGTGGAACCCTCTTCGCCGCCTTGCTTCTTCGCTTTGTAAGTCTCTCTTCTCGCTCATCAGCAGTTCTCGTTCAGCTTTCTGAGCTTCATTTTTTGTCCTGAGAGCTACATTAGGAAGCGCACTTCGTGGAGTTAAGCCGAGGCCACTAGTGCGCATGCGCCGTTACCATGGCAACCAGTTGCGCCGGAGCAACAGGTGTAAGCTGCGAGCCGTCGTTCCGTCGCAGCCGCTGCCCGAAATCTTCCGCGCACACGTCATAACTTCGCTATGCGCCTCACAGCGCATCGCCCAATCGCGCCGCGCAGCTTGGAGATAAACCAGGCCTATAAGCTCGCTCTTCCTACACGCACCATGAAAGCAGGAGAGCAGCCTTTTTGTCATTGTAGTAGTACAGGCTGCGGGAATTCAGCCTTCCAATTCGGATATCGTCGAATGGTACAAGCTCGACGACAGGGTAAAAATGAGGCGAAAAAGGTCAAGAGTGTTGCTGAGACGCACGAAGAGCACGAGACGCCATCAAGCCGCTGAACGAGACGGTGTGTCGATCGCGAAATTTCAGCAGACGAAACCGCAAAGGGTGAGAACGTTGCATCCCGGCGATTAACTGACCACACCGTCCAACTGTCTGACGGGCTCTGCTACGTGTGCGTTTGAGACAGAATTTGTTGACAACCAGTTTGTTTCCGTGTGTAGTGTGCGCGATATACTATGGCATGAGAATGACTTCACACCGGTTAGTACGTCCATGTATGTAACCTTACCGATCACCGGGCCATATTTAGCAAGCCTAAAGCCAAACCTTGAATAAGCATGTGCCTTACAGAGAGGAACCTCTTACTACAGTATCACTGGACACATACACAAGCAAAACCATGCCCAAGCGCAGCTTTCACTATGTATATCCTGGTCTAGCGGAGCTAAGCATCAGAACCGTTTCTACGTGTGACTTATTCACGAATAGCGATGTCAGCTGTACAAGTATATTTGGCTTGTAGGCTACCTTAGCAATCGCCTCAGAGGCTACTCTACGGCTTATATTCCCAGCAGGGTGTTATATCAGCAGGATTTGTAGATGTCGCTTAAATGCGAGCGTAGCAAGCGCTTAAGCGGCTGATGCACGGCTTATATTTCCAGCGGGGAGCGATGTCGGCAAGATTAGTAGATTTCGCTAAAGGCGAGCGAAGCAAGAGCTTGAGCGGCTACTGCATGGCTTATATCTCCCGCTGCGGCGCAGCATATGAATAGCACCGCGCATGTGCAGTGAGGCACAAAGCTAGTTACTGACTGTCACGCGTGATGATCCGCTGACACCGGCGATATGTAGCATTACGATGATAGTTTGGCAGGTGTGTGAAGAAGAAGCAGGTGTGCGTCTAGAAGAAGCGAAGAACCAGAAGAACAAGGGAATGCCGGCGCTACATGTATTCAACGTGCTTAGGAGAAACGGGTGAGCGGAAGGCGGCTGAAGGCTGGCTGAATGTCATACAGCGGCGTACGCGAAACGTACCGCTGTAGCCCAGTGAAGCTTTTCCTTCAAAACATTACGTGGCGTTTAACACATTGTTCTGCTCATTACAAATGAACTGATAAGGTCGCACGCTTGTGGCTAAAATATTAAAAAACGTTGCTGCAGTATCATATTGGTGTATCTCACTGCCACATTCACTTATGATTGTATAATGTGTCTCGCCGCATGTATTGTGCACATTGATATACATATTAAAAAACCTAAATGCCTGAAGATTCGTGGAAGCTTGTAACAATGATATTTCAAGATAGTGCTTCTCAAAATTACGCGTTCTGCAGTGCGTTTCAACTTTGTCTCCTCAGTCATCGTTGAGGCCGTATTTCCGTGGATCTCAAATAGAAAAACGCCTACGTATGCTTGAGTTTAGAGCATGTTGAACAAACGTAAACTGTTTGAATGCTCTCCGCAGCGCTTTCCTTGTATGCTTAATATTTTCATGGCATTTAAAGAGCTCATGGCAGACGAAAGCTGCACGATGTTTTCTTTTGTGGTGTTTTGCTTCCATTGACTTGAAGAGACTGGGGAAGCTAATATTACCATTAGTTTATTACACGTATTCGTCAGTAATTCACAGACTGGCCACCTAACATGCAATGCTCATGACTAGGGCGTGATCAGCGGTGTGAGGTAAAGATACAGTTTAACGTAACGGTGTTCCTGATATGCGAATACAAAAACAAACATGCTTTGGCCGCTGGTATAGAGTATAGGCTGACTATAGCTGGAGCGCAGTTTGATAAGTCTTCTTGCTTGCTGTTGGAGTGAGCGCAGTTGTGACGGGTCCGTGTCCCCGCATTTAACTTCTAGCAACAAAAACCACAGAAAAGCCCCTGAAAGTCTTGCCTGAAAGCTGACGCTCGAAAAATAAGTAGGGAAGGCAGAGAAAACTTTGTTTCAGGGTGTATGTGAGATTGGATGACAAATAAATATACGATATTCTGTTGTTCTCCTTCATGAAGGCAAGCGTCTGGGTTCTTCAGCTTTGAGGCGTAGCCTTAAATGAGCATGAGCAGATGCATCGCATGTCCGGTTATCGAGATAAGAAAAATGCAACGAGTTTTTGCGGCACATTTGTTTGACATCAGCTAGAAGCGAACGACAGAATCATATGCCCATCACAACGGAACTCACGCCTACAGCAAAAAAGTAGTCATAAATGACAATCCAACTTTCTTCATTCGTCGCAAACATTTAGAGGCAGTTGTCTCCGCAGAAGCTATCAAAGCTACGCGGGGCTGACTGAAGTCCAGGCCACGCCATCGATCATTCGGGTTAAGCGTGCCGACGGCGGTCTACTGTGAAATTACGAAGCATGGTCCAGCCATAAAGATCCATGCTTTACCACTCAAAACGCATTTGTCTTGGGGCACCATTATCAGCTCGAGGCCAACATACACACCGGAAAAATGTTGGATAGTATCTGTACACTAAGCGGTGATGAGCTCCGTATGAGGTTCCTTACCATGCTTATGAAGAATTATTCTGTCTGACAAAAGTAGATAGATGCCCACTCATCATTTGCGTGACTGTCTTTCGAACATCCTTTTCAATACGGTTCATTGTCGCGGAACTACTGTGGAGCACCTAGGTAATTCGCTTAGGTTGACACCCAAGAGAAGTTTGAAAAGTTGACCGGATTTGTTGGCCATCTATTATGTTATAACGCAATTCATTGCGCCCAGTTTAGTCGAACTCGTCTAGATTGAACAACTTGCCTAGCGCATTTAAGAGGCTTGTTAAGCCCTCGTAATGAACAGGGAACAGGCTCATGCTGTTAGCATAAGCAGCCAGCCTAATTTCTGTCCTTATATGTTATATTTATGAATACCGTGATTATGGACCCAATACAAATTAAGTGCTTTAATATGTATAAACAAAACAAGAGAGGCTCGGGGGAAGCCTGGTGTACAAAGCTCTTGACATGTCTGTGGGCCCGTAAAATGTATTTAAGATTACGTTGGTTGTGCAGTAGTTGTTCGCGTTGACCCCTCTTCCTCTCTTATAACTGAACTGCCATTCACTTCATCCAGACACCAAACAAACGTTCATGCGCGACAAAATCGCTGATTTTTGAAGATCTATCTGAACGATGCTGAGCCGACTCTCTGCGATATTACAGCACTGAATTAGACATCTTGCTTTATACATACTATGCAGAATCGAACAGCTGTCGATGCCGCACATTTATTGGGCGTCTACTATTGCATTTATTGCCCGTTGTGACCGAGACACCGATATTTTAAACTAGCCCACGAAGAGATTCCCAATAGCTCGACAGCATCCGTGCAGCCTGAGCTCACCCCGATTTCGTGCACGTTTTTCGCCTTAAGCTCTATCACGAATGCTAAAGGTCATTTAATATGCAATGATTATGTTTAAACCCTAGTGTTTTATTTGGAACATAGAGGCTATGTTAATAAAGGAGGAGTATTGCCACGAACTGTTGTAATCTTTATGTATTGCTGTTCGCAGCTGCTGCCGCGCGGCCTTATCCGCAAGGAACGATCTGTTGTTCGTTGTTATTTACTCTGAATGTCGTTGAAACATGGCTTTAAAACTTTGGTTGTCAAGCAAGATGTGCTGAGATGTATCTCGGATGATTGTGGAGACCCGCGTCTGTTACTGACACTGTTCCAAGTTGCGCTAGTCCCCTTTCGCGTCTTTATCCAGGTGCTTCTTTGGACACTTTCTGTTGCGTGCTGCACCACCCCGCCGGGGTGGTGCAGTGGTTACAGCGCTCGACTACTGTTCCAAATATGCGGGATCAAATCCCGGCCTCAGCGGCCGCTTTTCGTTGGAGGCGACAACCAAGGCGCCCGTGTGCTGTGTTATGTCAGTGCACGTTAAAGAAACCCAGGTGGTCGAAGTTTCCGGAGTAATCCACTACAGTGTCTCTCATAGCCTGAGTCGCTTTGGGACATTAAACCCTACAAACCAAACTAGCCAAATTACAATGGACATAGTTCGTCCGGGAAGCGAAGAGCACTCTTGCTGTTATCGTTGAAGCCGAGTTGATTATTTCTTTTGCTGGTGTATGTTAGGATAAAAAAAAGAGTTCATTCAGTTAAAAGCAAGTCTCTTTGTTTGTTGGGTTCGGTGTCGTCAGAGGCATGGTAATATTTAGCAACCGAATATGGGCATGGGTGCCTTCGCATCATTCACAGTCCTAGCAGACGACGTTCATACCAACAGAAGCAAGTGTGGGCGCGAGCCTACCCTTGAATATTTCGTCCCCTCTCTGCTTTATGCGAAACAGCTCCAATCAGGCGAAGCTTGGACGATGGGTTTAAAAACTGGTCTAAACTATAGCGCTCTGAAGAATCTCAAACGTCTTAAGTACCCCATGTCTGCAATACCTAACACGTAACGGTAATTCTGTCCGTTGTTCCCCTGTTGCTTGCTTGGTCACCAGCAGTCAAAACAAAATGAAAACCGTCTATGAGGACCAATCGCTTTTCCACGTTATGATACGGCTCTATATTGATACATGGCAAGGTTAGTCCAAGAGGACACAGCACACAAAAGCAGCAGCGTCAGCCTTCTCCTAGCACATACCAACCGTTGTTATCACTTCGTCCTCTGTCTCTGTTCGTGACCTTCGTCTTCCGCCTTCTGAGATGGCATATATGTAACACTACCCCCAACGCGAAAAGCACAGTCCAGGTGCGTACTATATCAGAGAACTACAGTTGGAGTAGTACGGCTTCTTTCACGCGACATGAACGATATCGGTACGGAACAAAGCGGACTGTTGTGGCAGATGCACAGGGGATATCACGTATGTCACGAAAGTGGCTGGCCGTAAAACACGGTAGGGGCCTGTGTAGCGTGGCAAGAGCTTCTCACACAGCCCAGCGCGACGAGCGGGGATCCAGAGAAAATCGAGAAAGCCCGGAGAGTAATGGACATCCCGATGACGAGTATCATGGCATCGTTTTTGTTTCGTTTTAAGAGGAAGCCAGTTGGCGCCGAGTGTTCGTGACGCATTGGTGGCATCATGAACACAGGAACTGGCGTTAGCGGTGGGTGGCAGCAAGCTGTCAAACGGAAGTGAATAGTCGCGGCCGAATAGAAAATAGAAGGGAGAGTAGCCCACTGTATCGTGACGGGATGAATTTTAAGCGAACGTTAAAAATAGCAAAGTAATATCCCAATCACGGTGGCCATGCGATACGTACCGTCTTTGCCAAAAGTAACCAAGCTGCGGAATCTGCTTCTAAGTTTCTAAGTAGTAGAGAATTCGTATCATTTCTGAAGCTGTAAACACGTTAAAAGTAAAGTCGAGCTCCTGTCCTCACTTATTAACAAGTTGTGATCCTCTGGAAATCCATGTTGGCTTTAGAATACAAGCGAGAAGCAAAACATGCAGCCTGGTTACTTTTGGCAAAGACGGTACATTGATAGCATCCCCGTGAGCGTGCGGTTGAGACGCTCGGTGAGGCCGTTCATTTGTAAACGGCTGTTCAGGGTAAACGGTGGTGTAATAGTGCTTAATAAAACAGTACTGGAGGACTTCGTCGACTACTCGTGCAAGAAAGCAACGGCCATGGTCAGTGAGCAGATGGTGTGGGGTACTATGGAGCAGGATTACGTCATGGAGAAGAAACGCAGTCACGTCAGGTGCACAGCTGGTAGGTATTGCTCGTGTGACAGCGTAGCGGTTAGTATAGGCCGTCGCGACCGCCGTCGATCAATTTCCCGAAGCAGACACAGGAAATAGCCGAGGAGATCAAGGCCAACTCGGGCAAACGGGTCTATTGGGATATCGATTGGCTGCAGGGATCAAGCAGGCACAACCGAGGGTCTTTTTCGTCGCTGACAGCGGTTACAAGAAACCACGTAATGACAAACAGAGCGGTAGAGCCCTGGCCAAAAGAAGCACCGGTGGACGCCATCGTACGTACACACTAAACACGAATCCATCCAAACCTGAGTAAATGGCTTGTCCTCTAACGTCCTCCCTAAACGAGGTTTGTTTTCGAACTCCGGATTAGAGTAAAATTTTACCCCAATAAAGACGGAGCACTTGCGGATGGTCGCGGGAGTTTATTTGGGGTAGATTCTCACTCTCCGAAAACGGAGCAGTTACGGCATGTAGCAGGAGGTGATGTGGGGTAAACTTTCTCTCTACAAAAACGGAGCAGTGACGGCATGCATCGGGAGGTGATGTGGGGTAGATTTTCACTCTCAAATATGTGTAGCACTTACGGTTCGTATAGGGAGCAGATGCTCACTGCAAGAAATACGTTCATTTGCGGCTAATATGAGACGTTTTTACCGCGGTCTTTACGAATGCTATTAGGTTCGATTAACTTTCGTACTTATAGAGCGCACATCGCCGACAAGTGTAACGGTTTGTTTCGGTCGAGTAAGGGATACGCTCTGCATGACGGTTTCGTGTATGTGCACGGCGCCACGATCTCGCCCCACCGACGTCCTCCAAAAGGTAAAGGGAGCGATCTGATGCACTTAACCTTTGGCGTTCTCATCCTGTTCGTAAATAATAGGCGAAACTGCGCTACTTGGTAAGGCTGTGTATGTTCAAAAGGACCTAGAAGGTGCGCTATATCAACTTGATGTATTTTTCCAACATCTTCAAGGAGCAGTGGTGCAAAGAACAGAGCGCAGACGTCAAAAGAAAAGCGCATCGGATCGCTGCCTTTACATACTTCTGAATGCTGGCTTCGCCATATTGTGATACCGTAAATACTCACGCCGTCGTATCCACGCGCAGCCTATCACCGTATTCAGCAAAAACAAAACGAGGCCCCTGGTGGGAGTTTACACTTTGCAATTAAGAAATTCAATCGAACCTAACAGCAGTGGCAATGGCAGCCGTGTTAAACATCCCATATTAACCTCCGATCCCGCTCTACCGTACCTACTACCCGGCTGCAAAAAAATAGAACCTAGACCATAGAAGGAACAGAGGAAATAACATTAGAAAACATGTAAGAGGCGCTTTATTTAAACATGCCTTCACAAAAAAATGTAACAAAAAATTATACCACGCAGAATACGTCCGGGCTGGGCTCACAATGAAGTTTCTGGACTCGGAAAGACGCATTTGCCGTCATTGCAAACAACATTCATAACAGAAGAATAAAATAATGAAAATACAGAAAGTGAAAAAAAAAGAAAATACTGAAAGCACACGCAAACATGAAAAGTTTTGAAAATTTTAGGCACCAAAAACCCAGGTAGCACAAAGTGGGCTATGAAGGGGGGCCCCTGGTGGGTCCGATGTAGGCAATGCAGGATAGCCCTAGTGGGCACAATGTGGATGCTGCAAGAGGGGCCGACGTAGGCCTGAAGGGGGCAGTCGACAAGCCCCGACGGGCCCCACTAGGGACCCATGCTGGCAGCCCTTGCGGGGCTGCCCGCATTTTTCCCGCGTCGCCAAAAGGGCACATCCCGCCAACTGCCCACGGTGGTCCTACTTTGGACAGATTCGGGCAGCCGCTCTGGATTAACATTTATTTTTTTTTATTTCGGTTAGCCCCTCAGATAATGACATAGGACCGATGCGGGTTCTATAGCGCAAGCTGCACTTGGGCTCGCCCACATTATTCTCATAGGCGTCCGATGCAGGAAATTGATGAAAAGCCCCTGTCCAAGTTCTCCCAACCATTATTTATGCACATAATTAAGTAATTATTTAATGCATGTCTGCCATTTCTAAACAGCCACAATAATAAGTTTTACAATATCTCATAACATTAATCTAGCCTAAATGACTTCGTGTGCATCTTGTTCAGGCTATGGAGATGTGTGTTCTGAGCAGCGTTATTGTGCTGAGTGTTGCAGGCTATCCACAGCAACCACATTAGGAGCAACAGTTAGAAATCAGTATGTTTTATTATTTTTTGCATGAGCGCGAGAACTAAAGCCGCGTAATTTTTATAACCGACTAAACATTGCTACAACTGTTATACAAATCATCTATAATAGTAATATAGTGCAACATCTATTACAAATAAACGTTGGAAAGAATCATTACGCAATTGCACGGTCGCCTTCCAGCCCCATTGCGGCCGATGTAGGACCTACAGCGGTTTTGAGTGGGCAACCCAATTTGGCTGGGTGTTGTTTTTGACCCTAAGCTCACTTGCTGTTGCACGTGCCTTCAAATTCCCCACAAGGGACCGATTTTGGTATCATGCGGGCCGGTCCGCCATCCAGCCCCATTACGACCCATGTGGGATATAAAGCAGTTTTTTGTGGGCAGCCCCAATTGGGCTGGGTCTTGTTTTTGTACCTAGAGCCCCCTGCGGTTTTACATGCCTTCACATTTCCCACAATGGACCAATTTTGGTACCTTGCGGGCACGCCCGCCTTCCAGACCCCTTGCAGCCTAGGTGGGACCTACAGCGGTTTAGCTGAGGCTGCCTCATTTGGGTTTCACGAGGGCTTGCCCAAATTGAGCTCTTATTCATTTTTCACCTGCCCTCAAGTAACCTACAAGCGGCCGATTGTGGCAGCATGTGAGCATGTCCATATTTTTGTTGCCCCACTACGGCCGATGTAGGTCCCACAAAGATTTTATGAGGGCCGTCTCATTTCGGATCTATGAGGGCTTTCACCATAAGAGCCCACATTTAGGTTGGATTGCCCTCAAATATCCGACAAAGAACCCTTGCGGTCTGGATGCAGGAATGTTCTCTGCATTAGCCCGAGCAAGCCACTATGGGAACCATGCAGAAGGAACAGGGGGACTTGCCTACATTTGCCCCATCGGGGACCGATGCAGGTTTTATGATGGTTGCCCTAGCCCCACCTGCCTACATCGGACCTACTGGGGCCCCACATTCTGTGCTGCCTGGGAAGCTTTGGCATTCGAAACCTTCTCATGCATTCCGCACAGAAAATACGACGGTTCTTTGGTTTCAAGCGCAAATGTACAAGCCGCATGAAGTAACAAATGTATGAAGTACTTCCTAATTATCAATCGAAAAAGCGCAACAACAGTTTGGTAGCTAAAACCTGTTGCCCAATGTTATGCTCGGGACTGTGGACTTGCATTTCAGAATAACAAAATATCAACGCCTAATGCCCAAACGCATTGAGCTAACACGGAAGAAGGATGAGCGTGAAGAAGGGAGAGGGCCATACAAAATCCGATTATGCTTGACAGAAAACCAAGACATTGATTGCGGTTCTGCTTCGAGCTGAATTATCGTGATGCAGTTGGTTCAGCGCTACACCAAGTCACAGTAAAAGCCTGTGGGCGTATCCGATGTCATCGACACGTGTCGGTCACATTTGCCTCGTGGAAGATCCGACAGCGCCAGCTATCATCGCCACGTCAATGCCAACAGCGGTTACGTCGGTCCACACGACCTGCTTCCCCGCTATAAAAGGACAGACTACATCGAGCCTCATCAGTGGGCATGGCAGCAGCCTCAGCGGCAACATGCTTAGGAACCCTTTCTGCTTTGTGCTGCAAGTTAGTCGATACTTATCTACTAAATGCTATCGAAGCGATAACCTCTTCTTAGTGCTGCTGGCCTGCCCGTTACCTTTGATGAATGTCATCAGTTATGTCATTTCCATATCGAGAGCCCTGTTCGCATGTGGGGATGTTGAGGCGGAAGCGGGCCCTACTGAAAAAGAAATGCTTTTAGAATTACTGGACGGCCAAGGAAAGTTGACCTCAGCTATGGAAGTCTTACGTAGTTCTCAAACCGATATTGAGCTCAACATTTCAGCTCTGACCGAACGCATAGAAGGTTTAGAAAAACAACTGACAGATTTCAACGCTTTGAACAACCGGTCAGTCTAATAGACGACACTGTCGAGAAGGTTGATAAACAGTTATCGGCGCTTCTCTCCAATGTCGATGACTTGGAAAATAGGAGTCGCAGAAACAATTTAGTTATAGGCGGATTAGCTGAGGAAGACGAAGAAACAGCAGCCGAACTTGAAAGTAAACTGATTACTGAGATGTTTCAAGTCAAATTAGGGTGAACTGTCTCTGGCATTGATAGGTGTCATCGACTTGGTGGAAAAAATAGAGATAAGGAACGTCCTGTGATAGTCAACTTTATAGATTACCGAGAAAAAGCATCGGCAATAAAGTCAGCCTACAAGCTAAAGGGATCTTCAATTTCAATTTCTGACGAATATTCTACCAGAATGCGGGAAATCCGAAAGTACCTGTGGAAGAGTGCCGCCCTGGAAAATGAAAATTGAGCCAAGGTGAAATTGGTGTACAATAAATTGTACGTTGACAGTATAATGTATGGCTGGGATGAAGCGAAACATGCCCGTTTTAAGTAAAACAGCAAAAACAACTGACCGCAAAAGCCCGTTCCCAAATCGCTAAACATATTAAATGTAAACTGCAGAAGCATATTAAATAAAGTTAGTGAGTTAGAAGAAATTTTACTTTGCGAAGATCCAGATATCGCGGTTTTAACTGAGACATGGTTAAACGAAACCATTTACGATAGCGAATTCACACCAGCTGACTACAGTGTACTTAGAAAAGATCGTGGTAGCAAAGGAGGAGGAGTCGCCATAATCTTCAAAACTTATTTAAATATAGTGGACATGCCTGGAGTGCCTAATATCGAATGCATTTTGTGTAACGCTTACCACAACAATGTCCGGTATATTGTTGAATCTTTGTATAGGCCTCCTGGATCACCTGCCAGTGTTTTAGATAATCTAGCAAATTAAATGAGAACTTTTATTAAGCCAAATGATCGAATTATTTTAGCAGGCGATTTGAACTTACAAGATATTGATTGGCCAAATTTCGCAATCAAAACCTATAGCGATGAATCAAATGAGGCCATGCTTGATATAGCGTTCTCATATGACTTGACAAAAAAAGGTAGAGCAGCCGACCCGAATACAAGGGAGTTCAAAATCCACACTAGACCTTTTTGTTATTTCTGGCACAATTTTAGATACAGCTAAATCAGTAGTCATACCCGGTATATCTGACCACGAAGCCGTTCTACTTACTCTTTCTGGCTTAACTGTTGATAAAAATTGCTCAGAAATGCATTTTAGAAACTTCTCTCGAGCTGATGATGTTTCCATTGTCGATGTTTCCTTCAACTTTGATACATTTTGTAATAGCACTGACAGTGTTCACAAACTTTGGGACCGGTTTAAAGCTATGATACATGAATGCATTGAATGCCACGTGCCGGTTATTGTTAAAAAGATGACGAAAATCTCATGGATTTCTCGGGCGACACTGCAGTTAAAAGTAAAAGCAACTAGTAATTCTCCGGAATTAGAACAAAAGATCAATTTGCTTTGTTCTCAGCTCAAACAGAACACTATCGCTGACAAACAGCGTTACTTTGGAGAATCGCTACCGACATTTATCTCCGTTTCTCCCGCGAAATTCTTGCGTTTGGTCTCCCCAACATCAAAGGTCAATAATGAGTTTGAAATCAAAGGTGTTTTGGTCAGTGATGCACAAACAGTATCTAATGAATTAAATGAACATTTCAAGTCTGTCTTACGCAACTGACACACCTCATTCAGAGCAGCTTACATCATGGATAGAAGTAGCCGAAACAAGTGGCAACAGATTACACAATGGAACTGCAGAGGGCTCTGTAATAAAGTTGGGGAAATAAATACAAAATTATTGTACGGCAAGCTACATTCATGGGCGTTCTTGATACAGGAGCACAATAGGTTATATTCAATAACAGGATATATAGGGTACCATTGTCCTTCTATACCTGATAAACGAGCAAGAGCAGAGGCCGAAACACCAGGAAAAGCTGCCGTTTACATTAGGGCCAACATTCCCCAAACGCCACTTGACTTGAGCAAGTGGTGCAACACTCAGCAGGAAGTAGTTGCTGTACTCACGCGTCCGAACAAAACGCCCCTTATATTAGTGTCCATGTACGCTAGGCCAAGAAACACAGTGCTTAATCTTGGATGGGTTAAGCATATTCCCCATTCATACCCTGGAATTGCGATACTAATCGGTGGAGATTTTAACGCTCCGCACACCGTATGGGGATATGATTATGATTTCTAAAAGGGGTGATCAAGTTCATACTGACTTCACAGAAATGGAATTTACACTGCTAAATCATCCAGGAGTCGCAGCACTACCTGCAACACAAACACGCTCACCAGACTTGACGTGGTGGAAGGGCCCTGGTGCACCACTATGGCAGGCGGAATTAGATGCGTGGGGTAGTGATCATGTCCCCATTGGTATTGGTCTTAATTTGGGACATATGAAGAAAATTCGAAAGAAAGCGTCTGTTACACATTGGGATGGTGTACGGCAGGATACTCGAGCGCATTCAGTTAGCACGAATACTCTCGTTACTACCCTTCAAACGGTACTCAAGGATCACACCATTACAACTACAGTGAACGAAGATCAGCCAACTCCCGACCTGCCCCTACTAAAACTTTGGGCACGCCGAAAGCGGGCCGAGATACAGGCTGGTCGCCATCCTGAAGACGTGCAAAGAATTGAGGTAAACAGAGTGACGGCACAGGCACGCCGATATGAAAAACAGCTGGCTCATAGGAGATGGGATGAGTGGTGCAGTCGTTCGGGCTCAGGAACGACTAACAAGGCCCTCTGGAGTACTTTCCATGGCATGGAAAAGAGGCGGCAGGTTAAAGATCATGCAGAAAGTATTAGACTCGCATTACAGCTTACACCAGAAGAGTTTGCAGATCAGGCTGCTGCCCTTTTCTTCCCGAACCGCGCACATTATCCGGCGCGTTCACCGACACCGACAGTGAATGCGGTTGATAAAACAGGAATAACATTACCATTTACCAAATTGGAGTTATTGGCTGCTATAGAAGAAGCGAATGGTAAAACTGCGCCTGGACATGACGATATTCCTTATGAAGTATTCAAGAATTTAGAAGGAGCCGCAGTTGACGGCTTGTTGGATGTGGTAAATGAGGTATGGCAAGGAGGAGACATTCCACACGGCTGGAAACACTCGGTGTTGGTAACAATACCAAAGGCTGGGAAACCTCCCACAAGTCTAGAATCTTTGCGGCCTATCTCGCTAACACCCACATTTTGCAAAATCTATGAAAAGATGATAGCCACCCGCCTGTCATGGTGGTTGGAAAGTAATAAAAAATACCATGCTCGACAAATTGGGTTCCGAACAAACCTTGGGACAGAAAATGGACTGGCTGTGCTCGCTGAAGAGGTCATACACGTGTCGCCTTATAGCCACCTAGTGCGCACTGTAGTGGTTACCGACATGGCGAAGGCATACGACAACGTGTTACATGCCAAGATTCTTAGCAACATGGAATGTATGGGCATTCCCTTGCAGGTCATAAAAGCAGTACATAATCTGCTTAAGGACAGGACGTTTTCTATCCGGATAAACGGAAAACAAATTGGCAATTACACCTCGAACAGAGGCGTGCCACAAGGGTCAGTGTTAGCACCTTTATTATTTAATATCGCACTGATCCCATTGGCGTGGAAATTAGCTAAAATACAAGAAGTGGGGTTCATGATATACGCAGATGATGTCACGATTTGGTCTGTTCATAAACAAATTGACAGACATAATCGGCATCTGCAAGAGGCTTTAAATACCATAGATGAGTACGTGCAAAGTGCAGGCCTGAAATTATCACCTCAAAAGTCCAGTTACATTCATGCTGCCAACAAGAATGGAAGAAAACAATTGGCAACGCAAAGAGTCTCCCTAAAGATTGGAAATCAGGCACTGGAAGAGGTGGACGAGTTGAGAGTTCTTGGCCTAGAAATTCACAAATCCGGCAAAGGAACACAATGGCTTCATAAGGTGAAAAAAGTAGCTGCGACTTCCTTAAACTTGATAAAACGCATTTCGTCTAGGGGAGGAGGAGCTCGAGCGGACATGGCAAGACGTCTTGTACAATCAGTGTTACAGCCGAGGATACTATACCAGGCCCAATTCCAAAGACTCACGAGGCGGCAATGGGCAAAATTGGAAACAATAAATAGAAACGCAATGCGCACTATCACGGCCTTACCAAAACTTACCCCTATCCCTATTCTCCAAGAGTTTGCACAGATAAATACGTTGACAGAATTAATTGAACAACGAGAGGCAACAAGGGATATGAAGCGAAAGTACGTTACGCCCATAGCATCCTTGTACAACGAAGTGTCAGTTCGAACACCACCAATGGCTGACCCCCCTCCTTGGGAATTCACTACTATCACGACAAACAAGACCACTCGGCTTCGTCGCAAAGAAAAGCTGGCATCTCGACCTCTGGTTGATGCACTTCCAGGTACCTTAATTGCATATACGGACGCATCTATTATAGAAAATGGCGGTAGAACAGCAGCTACTAGTCCAACACACAGCGAACTAAAGGTACATAAAGAATATCTTTTAGAATACCCGGACCCGCTTGTGATGGAACTCTATGCAATCCGCGATGCTATGGAGGCCATAAATAAAATAGATTCGATAACAGAAGCCCACATCTATACAGACTCCTTAGCCGCCATAAAACAACTAAAGAAAGTGACGAAGACGCTATTTGTTACCCAGGAAATCCACGCACTCAATAAAAAACAAAGATAAGCATCCAGATACATTGGACACAAGACAATGCTGAGAACGCTGAGCAGAGAAAAGTTGACCACCTCACACACGAAGTTCCACACACTAATGCGCCCCCCACCAGGCTCCCTTTCGATGCCCGCTCCGCTGTTTCCATTTTAGCATCCTCTTTAAGGAAAAGTACACGTGCCCTCATTCCCCCGTGTACATTCCCACTCCCTCGTAGCTTAACGAGATTGGAGGAGGTTCCCCTTAGAAGGATAAGAGCTGGGGCGGCCCTTACCCCGTCGGTAAAATTCCGATGGGAATCGCAAGCTGAAATCGGACCAACCACATGCCCAAAGTGTTCCACACCAGCTGCAGAAGTGGATGTTCGCCACCTGCTATGGACTTGTGCAGGGACAAGGGAATCAAGGACAAAGATTCTGCGCGAAGTGGGTCTAACCACAACAAGGGAAGATGACTTTTCCAAATGGCTCACCGACAACACTAAGAGCGGGAGCCTGCTCCGGTTCCTCACGGAAAACCATTTACAGGAGTTTATATAATATGTCTTATGGCAAGTTTGCGTACAAAAAAAAAAGTCTGTGTTTAATTATGACAATAACATTTTCCGAAATTCGAAGCTTCCCTCCCGCCTCTGGAAGACGTTGTAGTTAGTGAGCACGGCATTTTAAACATGTTACTAAACCTTGACATATAGAAATCACCTGGACCAGAGAACATACCTAACACCTTTTTTAAAAGATATGCACAATGGACATCTAAGTATTTATTTTTTATATTTACAACATATCACCTAGTTTCTTTTCATTGAATTTGTTTTTTCACTGCAGTGTTGTATATGTTTGGTTTTATTCCTAATTGTGCACAAGGGCTTCAACTTGCACTGTAATTATTGTTTATTTTTGCCTGTTTTGTCAAATTGCTTAGTTGGTATTCCCACCCTGCTAGAATCCCAACACTGGGATTGCAGTATCAATAAATAAATAAATAAACAAAAAATATAATAAATAATTTGCATTCATGACAGTGATGCGTAATACACAAAAGCAATTTTTCATGGGAAACAATCCCTGTAGTGAATAAAAAGCTAATTGAATTTGACCACCCGTGGGCATGGCAGATTTAGCTTGAAAGCCACAAAAACACGCTTCAGAAACACCTGGCGAGATAAAAAGCAGTTCGGGTACGCACACAGAAGAAACATCTTCCCTCGAAGACTGCAGCTTAAAAAAATAAACTATCACTTCAAAACAGTTGCGTACACCTAGTTAGGAGATCAGGCAAGAAGTTTGCAAATGGCTGCAGATGTTACATACATGCACTGAGACAAAATAATTATTCCTGAGATTGCCTAATTGAATAAAAATGCCGAAAAGCTATCTCCACTGGCAACAGCAAACATCAGTGCAGACATATGAGAAGGCTAACACAGAGCGCGCTAGTTGTGCTCTGCCAAATATAACGCAGGTACTTCACTGACAATGCACAAACGATGCGTCGTTTGAACGCAGGCGTATAATCATGCAAATGAAAAAAGCAACGAATCGTTAAAACAGAATACCTGCTCTAATACGCCCATTTGTTCTGTAGCATCCTCAAGCGCTCTTGACTGCCGGCTCGACGCGATTAAGACGCAAAACTAAAAAAAAATAAATGGAGATTTTCTGCCCAAACAGAAAAATGCAAAAACACTTTAGATGACATTTTCCGCCCAGAAAGACACAAGACTGGGTTTCAAGGATATCCTCCAGGGCTGCCATTCCGTAAATATTCCGCAGGTCAGGAGAGCGACAAAGCACGCGCAAGAACTTGTACCTGTGCGCCCACAACAACATCAAGTCAGAGCGAAGCAAAAGCCAACATACAGTTCACAACGCCCTCTCAAGTGAACAACTCGCGCAGGCGACTTGTCATTCTTAGTCGCACTTAGAAACAGTTGGAGGCTGACGCGAAGGTGCCGCCGCTAAGTATCCATTTCAACAGTGGCTGGAAGGAATTTGGACTGTTAGCCGTGCTCGCTGTGAAGGAGCAATTTGAGGACGTTAGGCCTGCCCCTACGCAGCGTCCGCTTCACACGGTGAAACACGATCCATAGCGTCACTCGTGCAGACGTCTTTACACTCCCAGTCTCACGTTGAACTCGGATAAAAACAGAAGGCGCCGCTCCCAATAACAGTTTCAACCGAGATCGCAATCAAACCGCGCAGCTGGCCGGGCTCCATTCAGCGACCCAATTCGACACGTTATGCCCATAGAGAAAGAGATTGGTAAAGGGCGGACACTCCCATAGGGCCGAGCGGCTCATTTGACTATAACGCACCAAGCGGCCGGCGCCAACGACTTCCAGTCTTGCTGAGAGGCGCGCGATTTGAATGGTAGCGTGCGCTGCGCCCTTCCCTGCCCTTTTGGCGCATCATTTTGGTTTTACATGATCTGCTTGTGTTTCTATTTGTTTTCAGCAGGCATAACAACATGACTAATAGATTCCCAGTTCTCTAAACTGACCATCAACGCAGCTGTGCCACTGCATTTGCAAAATAGTATTGCAGAAAAGACGCCAAGTGCTTTGTGAAATGAACATTTATTTTGCTGCATATAAAACACATAAGAAATGCAACAGATGTAGACGGATGCATTGGCAAAACATGGCACATATTAGGCGATGTGCACAGTACAGAAAAATAAAAATACACAAGGAGAGAAACAGCACTGCGGTAGAGACAAAAATAGCATAACATTGATTTCCGAATTATGGCAAATGATATGTCACAAAACAGGCTATATACATAAACTACACAGTCCTAGTCGCGGATACCTTAGCAAGGGTGACTTGTATTGTTCAGGGCAGAGAGGAGCACTGACGCTTGGAGGAAGGCCACACCGTTCACTCATCACACCTGCCGTGCTTCGGCTGCAGTCCGTGGGTCTATGCAGTGCTGTTGGAAAAGGAATGAACATGATGCAGGGTTGCAATGAAATGTAAGGCCACTGCACCGCGCACACATCTGTGCATGTGGGTGCGTACTGAAAACTTGGTGAGCAGCATGTATGGTCCAGAATAGAAAAGCTGTCATTCGTAAAATTGATACAAAAGCTTCTCTTGCAAGGTACAGGTCATGAAATGCAGGCCAACCGAACCTACCTGAAAATGCATTTCTACAGTGAGTGAAATAACAGCCACTAAAATAACAGTATTCCTCAAAAGCACTGAACAGCTGAAGCAATGAAGCTTGCGGCATAATAAAACATTTCTCAATTTAACGTTGTCCTGTTAAATGCAAAGCGTCATCACGCAAAACTAGCCGTTCGCAAAACCACGGCCTGGCCTCACCACGGCCGCCGATCCAGCCATGTTGGCTTGCCCCTCATACGCGACTTTGTATAGCGCAGACTGCCGTGCTGAGCTAAACTGCCTAAAATGCCTCGCAGTTTAATAAGAATGAAGCATTTCTCACTTTGCGGTTGCCCTGTTAAACGCGACACCACGCAAAACTAGCCGTTCGCAAAACGACCTCACGCCATGTCACGTCACCACGGCCAGCACGCCTTGTCATGCTTGTTAGCTCGCCCTTCACGCGCGACTTTGTGAAGCGCAGTAACCGCCGTACTGAGCTAAACTGCATGAAATACTGCGCAGTTTGACCTAAAAGTCAAGAATGCAACCTTCCTCATCTTACCGTTGCCCTGTTAAACGCGACAGTTAAGAAAACTAGCCGTTCGGCAAACCGCGTCAGGCCTGGCCGCACCGGCCGGCTATAACACCATGTTTGGCGCTACGGCGTGCCTTGGTGCCTTCACATGCCACTTTCTAAAGTGTGATGAGATAAACTGCTCGAAACGCAGCTCAGGTTCGCAGGAACACAACATAATAAATCTCGCCGCGGTTGGAAACTGCCGTAGCGTCACGAACTGCGCCTGAACTTCTCTCTACCTGAAAGCCGGCGTGGTTATGGTAAACTGCTTCAAATGCAGCGTAGTTAAGCAAAAAACGTTGCTCATCTTGACGTCGTTCTAAACTGTAGTCGTTCCGCGAAGCAGCCCACGAGAGTTAAAAATATGCAGTGTGTGCCGCACAGGCCCGGCGAGGCACGAGCAGACAACCGCTCGCTCCCTTCGACCCCTTGCTGTCGTCTACTCCGGCGGGCTACCGCTGCCATAGAGAAAGAGATTGGTAAAGAGCGGACACTCCCATAGGGCCCAGCGGCCCATTTGACTGTAGTGCACCAAGCGGCCGGCGGCAACTACTTGCGGTCTTGCTGAAAGGCGCGCGATTTGAATGCTAGCTGTGCGCTGCGCCCTTCCCTGCACCTTTGGCGCATTATTTTGGTTTTAAATGGTCTGCTAGTGTTTCTATTTATTTTCAGCATGCATAACAACAGGAAAAATAGATTCCCAGTTCTCTAAACTGGCCATCAACGCAGCTGCGCCACAGCCTTTGCAAAACAGTATTGAAGAAACGACGCCAAGTGTTTTGTGAAATGAATTTATTTTGCTGCATATAAAACACAAGAGATGCAACAGATGTAGACGGATGCATTGACAATACTTGACACGCATTAGGTGATGTGCACAATACAGAAAAGTAAAAAAATACACAAGGTGAGAAACAGCACTTAGGTAGAGACAAAAAAATAGCAGAACTGATTTCCGAATTATTGCAAATCATCATCATCATCATCATCATCATCATCATCATCAGCCTGATTATACCCACTGCAGGGCGAAGGCCTCTCCCATATTTCTCCACTTAACCCGGTTCTGTGCTAGCTGCATCCACTTGACCCCTGCGAACTTCTTAATCTCATCTGCCCACCTAACTTTCTGCCTCCCCCTGCTACGCTTTCCTTCCCTTGGAATCCAGTTTGTTACCCTAAGCGACCATCGGTTATCCTCTCTTCGCACTACATGTCCTGCCCATGTCCATTTCTTCTTCTTAATTTCCACTAGAATGTCGGTAACTTGAGTTCTTTCTCTGACCCACTCTGCACGCTTTCTATCTCTTAATGTTACCCCTACCATTTTTCGTTCCATAGCCCTCTGGGTTGTCCTCAACTTAAGTAGAACTCTCTTGGTTAGCCTCCACGTTTCAGCCCCATAGGTGAGTACAGGCAAGATGCAACTGTTGTATACTTTCCTCTTGAGCGATACCGGTAAGCTGCTAGTCATAATCTGCGAGTGCTTGCCAAATGCGCTCCACCCCAATCTTATTCTTCTTGATATTTCCTTTTCATGGTCCGGATCGGCGGTTACTATCTGTCCTAAGTAGACATATTCGTCTACTATTTCCAGTATTTCGCTACCTAATGTAAACTGCTGTTCCTTCCCGAGACTATTGAACATTACCTTAGTCTTCTGCATGTTGATTTTCAAGCCTACCTTTCTACTTTTTCTGTCTAGGTCATCAATCATTATTTGCAGTTCATCCCCCGAGTTGCTTAGCAAGGCAATGTCATCAGCAAATCGCAGATTACTGAGGTATTCTCCATCTACCCTTATCCCTAACTGCTCCCATTCCAAGTCTCTGAATACTTCCTCTAAACAAACTGTGAATAGTACTGGGGAGATTGTGTCTCCTTGCCTAACACCTTTCTTTATGGGAATTTTGTTGCTTTCTTTATGTAGAACTATGGTTGCTGTGCAGCCACTATATATATATTCCAGCACGTTCGCGTACGGCTCGTCTACCCCCTGATTTCGCAATGCCTGCATCCACGCCGAGGTTTCAACTGAGTCAAATGCTTTTTCGTAATCAATGAATGCTATGTATAAGGGCTGGTTATATTCCGAGCATTTTTCTATCACCTGATTGATGGTATGGATATGATCGATAGTTGAGTACCGTTTCCGAAACCCTGCTTGATCCTTTGCTTGATTGCAGTCTAAGGTTGTCCTGATTCTATTATTGATTACCTTAGTAAATACCTTATACGTAACAGACAGTAAGCTGATTGGTCTGTAATTTTTAAGGTCCTTAGAGTCCCCTTTCTTGTGAATGAGGATAATGTTTGCATTCTTCCATGCTTCCGGTACCGTCGATGACACCAGGCACTGCGTATACAGGGTGGCCAGTTTTTCTAGCACGATATCCCCCCCGTCCTTCAGCAAATCTGTAGTTATCTGATCCTCTCCAGCTGATTTCCCCCTTTTCATAGTTTCTAGTGCTTTCTTGACCTCGTCCTTCGTCACTGGTGGAACGTCTGACTGTTTTTCCCTACCGCCAATCTCATTACGGTCCTGACTACTTTGGTTACTGTAGAGATCTGTATAGAACTCCTCGGTTACTTTGACTATCTTGTCCATATTAGTGATGACGTTGCCCGCCTTGTCCCTTATCGCATACATCTGGTTTTTGCCTATGCCCAATTTCTTCTTTACCGCTTTAAGGCTTCCCCCGTTCTTTACAGCATGCTCAATTTTCTCCATGTTATACTTCCTTATATCGGCCACCTTGCGCTTATTGATTAGCTTTGATATCTCGGCCAATTCGATCTGGTCTGTTGGATTGGAAGCTTTCATACTCTGCCGTTTCTTAATCAAATCTTTCGTCTCCTTAGACAGCTTACCGGTATCCTCTCTAACTATCCTACCGCCTACTTCTACCGCGAACTCAGTAATGATATTTCTGAAATTATTGTTCATTGTCTCTAGGGTAATGTCGCCATCCTCAGTTAGAGCTGAATACCTATTCTTTAGCGAGATCCTGAACTCTTCTGCCCTCCCCCTCACCGCTAATTCGTTGATGGGTTTCTTTCTTACTAATCTATTGCGTTCCTTCTTCAGATTTAGGCTAATTCGGGACCTCACCGTCCTGTGGTCACTACATCGAACTTTCCCGATTACCTCTACATCCTGCACAATGGCGGGGGTTGAACACATTATGAAGTCGATTTCATTTTTAGTCTCTCCGTTAGGACTTTTCCATGTCCATTTCCGGTTCTTCCGTTTGCTGAAGAAGGTATTCATGATTCGTAAGTTATTGCGCTCTGCAAACTCAACTAGTAACTCCCCCCTGTTATTCCTAGAACCAATGCCATAGTCACCTACTGCCTTGTCTCCTGCCTGTTTTTTCCCTACCTTGGCATTGAAGTCGCCCATTAGTACAGTATACTGCGTCTTCACTTTTCGCACTATTGCAAATGATATGTAACAAAACAGGCATTATACATAAACTACACAGTCCAAGTCGCGGCTACCTTAGCAAGGGTAACTTGTATTGTCCAGGGCAGAGAGGAGTACTGACGCTTGAGGGAAGGCCACACCATTCACTCGTAGCATCTGCCGTGCTTCGGCTGCAGTCCGTGGGTCCATGCAGTGCTGTTGGAAAAGGAATGAACATGATGCAGAAGGTTGCAATGAAATGTAAGGCCACTGCACCGCGCACACATCTGTGCATGTAGGTGGGTATTGAAAACTTGGTGAGCAGCAGCTATATTCCAGAACAGAAAAGCTGTCATTCGTAAAATTGATACAAAAGCTAGTCTTGCAACGTAGAGATCAGGAAATGCAGGCTACATAGCTTGAAATAACAGCCACTAAACTAACACTATTCCTCAAGAGCACTGAACAGCTGAAGCAATGAAGCTTGCCGCATAATAAAACATTTTACACTTTAACGTTGTCCCAATAAATGTAACGCAACACCACGCAAAACTAGCCGTTCGCAAAACCGCGGCCTGGCCTCACCGCGGCCGGCGAGCACGCCATGTTGGCTTGCCTTTCATACGCGACTTTGTGAAGCGCAGACCACCGCGCTGAGCTAAACTGCCCGAAATGCCTCGCAGTTTCACAAGAATGAAACATTTCTCACCTTGTGGTTGCCCTGTTAAACGCGACACCACGCAAAACTAGCCGTTCGCAAAACCTCACGCCATGTCACATGTCATCGCGGCCGGCGAGCCATATTCGCGAGCGCCTTGTCATGCCTATTGCCTGCCCTTCACGTGCGACTTTGTGAAGCGCAAACCGCCGTGCTGAGCTAAACTGCCCGAAATACTGCGTAGTTTGACAAGAAAGTCAAGAATGAAACGTTTCTCACTTTACCGTTGCTCTGCTAAACGCGACACTTGGCAAAACTAGCCGTTCGGCAAACTGCGTCAGCATGGCCTCACCGGCCGGCGAACACGCCATTTTGGCGCAACGGCGTGCCTTGGTGCCTTCACATGCCACTTTGGCAAGCGTGACGAGCTAAACTGATCGAAATGAAGCTGCTTCCCGGGAACACAACATATTACACTTCGCCAGAGTTACGGCGTAACGAACTGCGCCTGAACAGCCGGCGCGCCTGTTCACGAGCTGCGAAACTTATTGGCACCGGCCGGCATGGTCAGCGTAAACTGCTTGAAATGCAGCGTAGTTAAGCAAAAAACGTTGCTCACCTTGCCGTCGTTTCCAACCGCTGTCGTTCCGAACAGCAGCCCACGAGAGGTCTGTGCCGCACAAGCGCGGCGAGGCACGGCCACATCACCCCTCCCTTCGACAACTTCTTGTCTGCTCCGACGGGCTACCGCTGCAGCGAGTGCCGTCGCGCGCGCGTCCGCGCATGCGCGCGTTGGTGCCGCCATCCATCAAACGGCGGCAGCACAAAAAGTCGCGCGTCATTTCCTGGGGCCAGTTTTCGCCGAGTGACCGCTCTTTACCAATCTCTTTCGCTATGCCGCTGCAGCGAGTGCCGTCGCGCGCGCGTCCGCACATGTCCACGCTGGTGCCGCCATCCGTCAATCGGCGGTAGCGCAACAAGTCGCGCGGCATTTCCTGGGGCCACTTTTCGCCGACTGTAGGCTCTTTACCAATCTCTTTCTCTATTTTAGGCCTATGAGGCTTGCTGCTTGCTTCTCGGCTTCTCCCGCTGCGCAACACGATGCTTGCGCCGACTGCTGTTGAGTGCATCTCCCGCCGAAAACAAAACTTGCCGCTTCGAAAGCGAAACTGATAAAACAAATACGCAAAGAAGCGCAATTTCCACTGGTGTTACGGAACACAGCGTCACTTCGGCATTTCTCGATTTCAATTGCCATACGTTTTTTTATACACCGTTAGAATCGTGGATTCAGGCCTCCATCAAACCTCCACCAGAGCTCCCAGGAAGACCGGTTTCGAGTTTGACAAGGTTCGGTACTCCGTTTGAGTGGAGTTCGTTCCCATGGCATGGACCTAAAAAGCGGATGGCATGCCGTTAGTGCTCCCTTTTCGTGTATTTTGTGTTTAGTGTGTACAAAATACACCAAGATGGCCCGCAGTGGCCGCGTCGTGCAGCTGCTGAAGAACGGTGGTACGCAGTTGTTCGGGGACTACGAGCAGGAGCTCGGCGCTGTCTAGTCGTATATTTAGCCGATTTAAGGTGCCTTTGTGGAGCACTAACAAAGCAGGTGGAGCATCAGGGGGGTTAGTGCTAAAGCGGTTGATAATGGTGCAAAGCTTGTGATCCAAGCGCTGCTCATGGTGAATGTTTAAAAGGCCAGAAATGTACACACATAGGTGTCATCGACACACTCGCGTTAAGGAGGCGGATTTGCCGGGTTGTGGGACTGGCAATCGGCATCACTGTGCAGCCGGCCGGACTTGCGGACGAGAGAAAAAGTGTATTCCTGAAGACGCAAGGCTCAAAGCCCCAGTCGACCAGTAGAGTCCTTCAGCGTAGAAAGCCAACACAAGGCATGGTGATCGGTGTTGAGAAAGATCAGGCGACCAAAGAAATAAGTGCGAAACTTAGTAATAGCTCACACGAGGGTTAAATACTCACGCTCTGTGACCGAATAATTCCGTTCAACTGTAGAAAGAAGGCGACTGGCATAAGCAATGACGCGAGTGTGACCTGTCAGCTGTTGGGCGAGAATGGCACCATACCGTGACCGCTGGCGTCAGTGCGTACCTCCGTCGGAGCTTAGGGTTTGAAGTGTGCCAGGACGGGTGGGTTGGTGAGGGCTGCGAGGCGCGCAGAAAAGGCTTCACGATGATCTTGGCTACAGAAAAATGGACCGTCGTTGTTCAAAAGAATAGCCGGAAAGTTGGGGACAAAACGCCGAAAATAAGAACAGAGGCCAAGAAACCTACGCACGTCCTTTGGTACAGCGGGGTGTAGGAAATGCCACGGCCATCGACGAAATGTGTGAGCACCTTGCGTTCACGCCGGCCGAAGCTACACTTCTACTTCAGCTCAAAGCGAGCTCTTTGAAAGACTCCAAGGATTACATAAAGGCGATGAAGATGGCTCTCAAAGGTCGAAGAAAATACAATGACATCATCGAGATAAGACAAGCATGTCGCCAATTTGAACCCGCGTAAAAAAGAGTCAATCATGCGCTCATATGTTGCGGTTGTACTACAAAGGCCAAAAGGCATCACATTGAATTGGTAGAGCTCATAGGGAGTGACGAAGGCAGTCCTCTCTCGGTCCCATTCGTAGACTGTGATCTGTCAATTACAGGAACGAAGATCAATCGAAGAGAAATAGCTTGCTCCGTGCAAACAGTCGAGTGCTTCATCTATCCAGGGCGGGCGGTAAACCTCGTTCTTTATAACCTTATTAAGGTATCGGTAATCAACGCAGAGCCTCCAGGTTCATTTTTTTAGCAAGCACGACAGGTGGTGCCCAGGGGCTGCTCGAAGGCTCTATAATGTCTCTTGTCAACATCCTATCTACCCTCCGTTCACCAAAATCAGATATATCACTGGATGAAGTCAGAAGGCTCGTAAGTGCTTTATCGTGATCATGACGCAAGTCAGGAGCAAGAATTCCTGATATGCGGGGCTCAAGAAGTGGGGATGGTGCAGGTCGTGGCGGTACTTCAGCATTAGGGTCTGGTAAAAGAGCAGACACATTGAAGTCAGACAATAGGGTCGATTCGGCGAGAGAAATGCCCTCAGGAAGCACTTGCACAACAAAGCTGAAGTTCAAGCCAGGAATAAAAGTGTGGTTGTTCGCTTCGTGCACAATATTGTAAGGGAGAGCGGTTCTACGCTTCAGAGTCACGTCGGTTATGGGGCAAACGACGTAGTCGCCATCAGGAACGGAGGAATAATGTGTCATGAGCCCGTATAAAGCGGCTTCTGGTGGTAGACGAGTAAATGTAGCATAAAGAAGACGGAGCGTTGATGTTTGCGGATCTTGTTCGTCAGGACAGTGCGGCAGGTCTAGATGAAGTAATCCAGAAGAACATCCAATGAGGGCGGAGTGTGCAGCTAAAAAGGGAGGCCCACTATAACGTCTTGAGGAGAACTGGCTAGGACTGTAAATAACAGAGGGATGTGGCGGTCGGCAATGCTGATTCCTGCAGTATACATACGGATCACAGTAGCTGTGGTGCCATCAGCAACGCGAACAATAGATGAGGTAGCGGGTATGAGAACTTTCTTCAGGCGTCGAAGGAGTAAGAACTGGGAACAGAAATGTGGCCCCAGTGTCAATAAGGCCAGAAACGGGGACTCCGTCAACAAGTATATTAACAAGATTACGTCTGCTTGCGCACGTCAGTACTGAGTTTTCAGTTCGGGTCGATAATGCAGCGCTACTCCCGGGCGCTGCACTCTCTTGTTTCCTGAGTAGGTGTCGGCGTATGGTGGAGAGGGACAGCGACGAGGTACCGGTGAATGGGAGCGACGAGGCCGTGGAGATTGAGAGCAGCTGCAGCGATGGACACTTCAGACGGCTTCGGTGCGAGGTTCATCTGGGTGAAGAGGGAAGTGTCCAGGTCCATCATGTGCGGGGCAGAGCTCTTCAGGTTGCTCAGGG
Source organism: Amblyomma maculatum (assembly GCF_055883805.1). NCBI lineage: Eukaryota > Metazoa > Arthropoda > Arachnida > Ixodida > Ixodidae > Amblyomma > Amblyomma maculatum. Next base: position 49,475,641 of record NC_139346.1, read on the forward strand.
AAGCGTCGAGATCCGTAGTACCGATGGTCAGCGTTATAAAAAGAGCGAGGGGCAGGGAAGTTAAGACTGCGGCAATAGCGTGAAGTGTGGCCGGCTCGAAAGCTAATAAAACAAATTGCCTTGTCGTCTGAGATGCGCCACTGCGCAGGATTGCGACTAACATAGCGACGTGGGGGCGCGTGGCTAGTAGTTGCAGCAGCCACTTCAGGAGCAGGATACGATGGTGGCGAGGGCGGCACGGAGTTGGTGGAAAGAGCGACGTTGAGAAGTTCCTGGCGGAGAACAGTCTGTATCATGGCCACGGTGTCGGGCAGTGGAGATGGGAGTGGTGTAGGAGCTAAGGCCTCCAGTTATCAACTGACGATCTGAGTCATGTTTGTGGAATGAGAAGGCTGTTGCAGAGGGGAGATCATCGCAGGATGATGTAGCTGCCACGTTCGGAAGGCGCTCAAAGCAATATACCAAACGTCGTTCTTTAGCCTGCTTCTACCTTCTTCAGACTTGAAGCACTGAGTCGACGGTAGAGTAATCCATGCAGAAGAGGATGTAAAACGCGTCATATGCAATGCCCTTGAGGATATGCCCCATCGTTTCACTTTCCAGCATGGAGGTGTTCGCCTTGCGACACAACTCTAGTACGTTATGAATGTATGCAAGACGCGGAGGATCGGGCGGGAGACGAAAGTTCGGTTTTGGCTGCGAGAGCCCGTCCAGTGGGCTTCCTAAACAAGTCGTGAAGTTTTTGCTTGCAAACTTCCCAGGTCACCAGCTCGTTTGCGTAATTTTGGAACCACGTCCGAGCGGTTACCGCAAAATCGAAAATGAGATTCACCAACACGATGGTCGCGTCCCAGTGATTGTTCCTGCAGCAGCGCTCGTATTCACCAGAAAATTGTCTAAATCTGTCTTGTCCTCGCCATTAAAGATGGAAGGGTGGCGAATTTTTGTGAGGACGAGTGGCTGAGTCGAAGCTGGTACTGTGGTAGGAGCTGCCTCAGAGGTCATAGTGGGCGTTGTTGACGTTGTGATCCCAGGTAGGTGGCGGGCACTGCGCAAATCCAGCTTTTGCCTGCTTAAATGGACTTATCTGCGCACATGGGAATCTTCAGTCACCTCCACTAAGATGATACCTGGCAAGGGTAGTCCAAGATCACACAGCACACAGAAACACAGGACAGCAGTTTCAACCTTCTCTTAGCGCCAACTGTTGCTATCACTTGTTCTTATGTCTCTGTACATTGTCTTCGTCTTCTGCCTTCTGAGATGGCATACATGGAACAGTATTTTCAAAGAAAACTGTCCTCTCATCAGCACAACCAGGCGCGTATGCGCAGATTACTCGCCACTCTCAACCACAGTAAGGAAAATCATACAAAAGGAGGCGACACGATGAATGTCATAAGTTAGCTTGAAAAACCAGGCCCGGTGCCTTCTTTGCACATCCACGCACACCAACAATCTTTCAAGTGCGCGAAAACTGTCTTAATACCTAGAAGAGAAACCCCGCATATTGTCTCAGTCTCTTCTTCGCCGTCCACTTTCGCCTCTTTTACAGCCAGGTGAATAATGTACCTATTGGTTATTGCCGATATACCTGATTTTGTTCTTGCCAATGACCTGAAATGATTGCGCAGCAATCATTTCAGCAGCAAAATTTACAGGAAAATTTAGGTGGGTGGATGAGGTTAAGAAACACGACAGGGTTAAATGGAGGGATATGGGAGAGGCGGCGGCTGCTGCAGCTGCTGCTGCTGCTGCCGCCGCCGCCGCCGCCGCTGCCGCTGCTGATGATGATGATGTTTTTGCTAGAAGCTTTGTGCATCCCCGTAGCTCTCAGGTAATCTAACCTAGCCTTGGCCCAAATGTGACTCTTCTCGACTCTCTTGTCTGTAACAGCAGCTAGGCGACCCCTCTAAATGAGCCGCCGGCCGCGGAAGCTTTCGCTGGGGGCTCCTCGACGCTGGCGGGGTATTCGCTGGTCATTTCGTGTCTAGTCTGATCACGGGGTCGCATTACAACAATGCTAATGGTCAAAAACGACTGTCAGAGGCATCGATGGATGCATCACTATTGGCACAATACCTTGCTTTTGAAGAGCGCGTATTCCTTCTACTCACCGCATTTGCAATGACGATAGGCCTAGACGATTCTAGGCTAACTGCCTCGGTCGTCCGATGTTTTGGTGTTCTCCAAGAAAGAGCGAGGAGCCCTTTCTTTGTGCTCATTTCTCATGTCCTAAGGTAACCTTCGCAGAAACCTGTACTGCGGTAGCATCCATTTGCAAATAAGTTTCTCTGCTAAAAGCCACCATTAAGACGTCGTTAGCTGATACACCCCCATGGTAACTTGTCATTGGCCAGGGCATTTCGCAAAACCCCTCAAACCTGAATGCCAGAAGCTGCATCACCGTAAAGAAAAAAATCTGTTCAAAATATTTGTCTGGTTGGCGTTGTTGGCAGACGAATCTGATGCTGGTTATCTACAGTTGCTGCAGCACTGATTTTGCTGCACCAAGGGTATCTAGTACAGCGCCGCTCGAGCCCAGTTTATGCGCTTTCGTTTGCTTCCGCGGCTAGAAGTAAAATAAAGCCGGAGCTATCGCTACAGCTTTACATCGTAGACATAGAAAAGCACTTTCTCGCACAGCACCTTTTCGTATTCATCAACTTATATTCTTGGTCACGTCAGTCGTAACGGAAGACGACGCATACACGAGCGCGTAGGAACAGAAATTTTATTCTGTGTCCGCTCCACAAACATTTTCTAAGTGTCGTTTCCTATATAATCGCGTGGTGGTTATAATATCAGGGGCGTAAAGGATCAGACAGATGTAGTAGCAGTTAAACTTTCTATGCGCTGGCTTCCACTCTCAAAAAACTAAGAAACTCGGCAGCCGCGAGAGCAGCAAATATGCTCGATAGTCGTCAAGTTATTAACGCCCGTCGCAACTGTCAGGGCTAAATTTAAAGGTTTCGAGGAAACATCTAGATAAAGCCGCAAACAGTTACTAGTATACCCTGGAACATTGTAAAAACGCAGATGAGTGGCTTGAATCCATCTACATACACCTCGACCCATCTTGCGCAACAAAGAAAATGATACGGCTGCGTCTCCCAACAATGGCATGAACAAAGAGTACGGAATCGATCCCTGCGCTACAGTCACAGTGATCAAGCTGCATGGCGGTGGCTGTTGAAGAACAGAAATATTTTATTGCTTCGTAGCAATGGTCCCCCTTATAAAGGAATCACCTCGATGCTTGCAAAATAAACTGGGAAATGTGAACAAAACACTTGAAATTAAAACATCTAGGGTTTTTGGTGCGCGTAGTAGGGCATAATACGTAAACCATGCACAATGTCTGGGTGAGGCGATGCCACAGGGACGCTGCCCCATCGTCAAGAATGACTTCGCAGTCAAATTGATCGACTCGGCGGAGGATCTTGTATGGACCCTAGTATAGCTTTTCACTGAGTCCACGGCATGAATATGAGTCCAATCTCCCACTCGATATATTGTCACAGCTTTGCATTGTCGGGTGTCGGGGCGCTGCTGGTATTTATTGCGCAGCCGGGGAAATTGTCGGACACCGTCTTCACTATGTAGGTAGGCGGCGACGTCGAGTTTGTCTTCGTCTATCACGTTCAGCGGCATCGCGTCGACCTATCTCGTGGCGTCCGCGCATATAAAGGCTTGAACTGGGTCGCCCCGGTTGTCTGTTTAACGACGGTTATACGCGAAGATCCTGTTGGGCAGGGTAGCGTCTCAGGTATCATGTTCGGCAACAACACAATGTTATGGACAAAATTTTATTAGGTGCTGGAGCACCATTTCAAACCCGCTTTGACGTCACATCACTAGGCGTAAATACGATATTGCAGGGAGGGAAGGCGCAACTATTAGCCTGAATTTTACAGTATTCGCCTGAGCGCTTCTTAGGCGAAGCTTTTTACAAACTTCAGGGCTAGTGTCGTGTTTGGCGGCTAGCGTTCGCCAACAATTATTCGGCCCTCTTCCTCGAGGCATGACCAATATACTGTACTGACAGCGCGCATTCATGATGCACTTCGGCTTTTCTCTCATCTTTAAGAAAATAAATGCTGCAGTCTTGCTTTTAGTCCGAATACACTATTTTACGAGGTCTAACCGGGCCTTCAAGATGTGCGTGGCATGACCTTAGCAGCAACAGTACAACCGTAGTCAAGCGCCAATTGGTGGGTGCATCGCGGGTTCAAACAAGGTTGAAAAAAGGTGCTTCAGGAGGGGGTCGCACCGCAGGTGTCTTTAATAAGTGTGTCAATGGACTCTGTCAAAAGATCCATCCCTCACGTCTCTGGACAGGGGTAATTATTGGATTAGCAGCACAATAGGTTTGTTTCAATCGTATGGCACCAAGAGTGACCTCTACGCGATGCGACTGGCATCTTGCTGCGCGCCATGGTTGCCTGCATAGGCACACCGAGCATTTGCTATGACATGTCTGCCAACGCTAGCATGCTGAGTGAGCCGGTTCCTTCTGCTGACTTGACCGAAAAAGCCCGCCGGCGGGCTTAGTTATTGCTCAACACAATGCGCCGTAAACGCGGAAACGTCGTCTGATGAGTCTATCCTAGAGTGTAATTAAACTGGAACATAGAACACAAAAAATTAATTTCTGATGTAGAGCTAACCGAATTAAATCGGGCTTTCGCAATTCGAAATCGGATTAACCATAGCTGAAACCCCGCAAATTTTTTTTTTACCTGCTCTCTTTAGGTGGAAAATTAGCATTCGCATGCTTGCCATCTAGATTTTATGATAGCTACAAACGGCGGATTCTCCTAGTATCACACAGTGACCTTTGAGTGGGACCACTACTTTGACTTTTTATCTCTCGTTACTTATTTGGTGGCAATAAAAGCTACCCTAAACATTTTCATTAAAATATTTTTACCAGCACTACCCACGTTTCAGTTGTACGCTTTCCGCTGGCACAACAATTATATATTAGGTTGCATCTCAACGCTTATAGCTGAGATGAACAAACAGAACTTCGTCGAAAACCCGTTTCCTTGCGGCCAGCAGTTTGCAAAATCCATGCAGTCGTTTCCTTCAAGCGCGAATGCACAACTAATCATCGAGACACGTTAAAAAAGCGAGGCTGCACCATTTATTTTCTTAAGAAGCGATAAAAGACGACATGAGCCCTAAACTTGCGCCGTCAGTCCATTAGATCGGCTGCGCATTGAGCGTGCAAGAAACATTACTGCCCGCGAGAGCGAGCAGCCAAGAGCGACCTCTAACTCCAAGTTTCAGAAAACGCCTCGTTTCACATCAAGTAGTCTCTCAGGCACTAATTAAGCGCATATAGGACGCGCATGCGCCCAGGTATTACTCAACGTAGCCTTGACGCTATATTGCCGCATTATGATGTCAAAGCTGTTCAGCATGCAGCTCCAGCATCTTGCAAAATTTTGCCGAAAGCTATACATGGCAGTCATGTGCGCAATCGTTTTATTGAGACGCTACGTTAAGTCGATTGGCCTGGGGATGGTACACGGGTGTACGTGACTGACCTGTATGAAAGTAGGTCAATTTGGCTTGCGTGAGCTCCGCCGTAAACGCTGTTCTCCTGTCTGTGATGAACACTTCGTGGCGAATTTTTGGTGAAGAATGCATTCGACGAATGCGTTCAGCCGTTATCTGTGCAGATGAGGTGTCATAGTGAGCTGTGAGGAAGACTTGAAGTGACTTACTGTACTAGCGATTTCAGGCGTCTATTGTTTTGTGAATACTAGCTTATTCTTGATTTAATTCTTCCATGCGTTTTGATGGCTGACGTAGGATAAGGGCAAAATATTGTCTTTTTCACCACGCATCAGGAAGTTGACCTTGTTACTTTCTGTCATGCTGGGATCAGCGCGGTGGAAGACGTTTCATCTCTTCAGCCTAAGACAGGACAGACTCATACGAGGTTTAAATTCTGTATTGAAATCGCGCCTTGGCTTTTTCTTTTCGGACAATACTTTCAAAGGCCGTCCAAAAGTACGTAATTATTGTTTGCCAATCCTTTGAAAATTGCTCATGATTTTCGGCCCACATTCGCGCACATCCTTTAAGATCAAAGTAAGATTGTCTCAGCTTCGCCTAGTCATTTCGGGCGTTATATGTTGACACGTGTTTTGACTGGTCGAGCCAGTTCTCCGCACACTGCACCAATCGCTATTAGAAGCAGGGGGTTGAAGGGGCTTGAAGAAAACCTTATGTGCTTTCGGTATGACGAGTGACATCTTTGGGGGTACGTCACGATGTCGGGGTTCAGGACCTAAGATCTGACGAGGTTGGGATAATGCTGTAGCACAAAGAGCAGAGGGGCGTGTAGCACAGAAATCAAATGTTTATTCGCCTGACGTGCACATTTATAATAGGTATAAGTAACTCTGAAAGCGTCAAACATGCTTGCTAGTCGTCGAATTAACACTGCTCGACGCAGCCAAGAAACATCCAGAAAAAGCTGCAAATGGTGACTAGCATATCTAGCACTATGTAGAAACACACGCGAGTGGCAGGAAACCTTCGAGAACATCTCGGTGCATCTTGCGCGTCAAAGAAAATGATAAACCTGCATTTCGCGAGAGCAAGCATGAAAAAACGAAGAGCACAGAATCGATCCGTACGTTTCAATCGGCACCGCATGTCGGCGGCTGTCGAAAAAGAAACAAAAGAGATTTCAGTGCGTCGCGGCAATAAGATTTAGGTCAGTCCCTAAATATGAACGAGACTTGTAAGAAAATATAATTTTTTTTTCTAATCCACCTGATAGCTGTCTTACAGTTGCTGGGATGCTGGGCACAATTCTAAACTAACACGTGTCCACTAAAGCTGCATTTGCTTTTTTCTGTAGCCATATGGCAGTGGTCGTGGAAATGTTATTAATTGTGCCCTTATTTAATTTTTGAATAATTTGGAGGAAGGGGCAATTAGTCGGAACGGCGGTTTCCTTCGGTAGAAACTTTACCGTGATCACATTGAGCAGCCATGCCATGCCGGGATCAATGACTTTTCGGGCTGACCGGCGTTGTTGCTGAAGTTAGGAACAGATATCAACCTCAAATCTTAATGCTTGTGATTCAGGGCTGGATTCCGGGATTTCTAACACTCCATACGATTTTTATGAAAACGCCACTACACTCGCGCTGCTTGATAAGCTAAGCCGCTATGTTTTCCACTACAGATTATTTTATAGTGAAAACTCTACCACTCGGAGGGAAAACTAGAATTTTATTGGCTATAGAAAAACCGACCTTGACGTCTGACCGTTGGCGTTAAATATCTTCACTCCCTTTACACGCAGTTCAGGTGCCCATCAGAAAGTATGCAGATATTTCCCTTGTCCATTTCTATAAACCCATTTACAGATAAGTGTTGGTCTCCAAAAAAATGACAGACACTGCGCCTTTCCTTTCCTGTCAACCAAAATACTGCGCTTACTTTCCACAAAACCAACTCAGATATTAATATATAAATCGCGAATGAGTAGGTGGTGTTAAACAAGTGTCATCATTTAACTTTTGGGGTGAAGCTTAAGAGTCCCCTTACTCAAGGCATCAGTGAAAAAACTTGCTAAACCTCGCAAAGCTATGCTTATATGAAGTGTTGTTTTTATATCCATGTATAAGCCTTGCTCAAATTCCACACGCTTTTCCCCTATCCACATACCTCAATACGCTAAGTTTTGATATTGTTATGGGGAGATCCACAAGTGATAGCTGTCCATAAAACTAGCCTTGATGGCAGCTCAGATCTGTCCACTTCAGCGTGGTGGTTTTTATGCAGTCTGTCGCCCCTCATCGTCCTCTGCAGCACGGCCAGCTAGAACCGCTAGCACTACCCTCCTCGGGAAAAGCGCAGTCCCGGTGTGTTCTACGTTAATGAAATAGAACGTGCCTCAGAGGGCTTGAGACGCGTCATATGCACAACTTCGGAGGGTGGCGCTGCGGACGAGGACTTCGGATGATCAGGTTCAACTTCGTATGTGACGTGGTCACGGGGCTCAAAACAGGGTAAGGGCCTGTTTACCGGGGCAAACGTTTTTCGCCCAATCCCACGCGCCGGCACGGAAGCCGCAGCAAGACGAGAGATCCAGAAGTGCACCTCACCGTGGCGACTGCTGTACCGGAATTTCTGGGAGTCTTGGGATGCGAAGAGCCTGGCACGAGCAATCCGGAGGTCATCAAGAGCGCGGGCGATGCCATCACTAGCGTAAGTACTTGCACGGCCGCTTGATGGAAGCGCACTGGGTGCGGCCTGCTGCGTCGCGGCGCCGTCAATGGGCAAGCGCGTCCTTTGGGAGCTTACAGTTGCGCCCGCTATTTCTGCTGAGGGCGCCACTGTTCGGGGACACGTCGCGACGTCGCCGCCGGGGTCGCCGGCTCTGAGCGCGCGGTTTGCTTCCTTTCTGGGCGCGTTCGCCTCGCGTCTGCGTGGTAAACGCAAACTTTTTTGTGTGCGCGTGTGCAAGCATGTTAACGTTGAGACTGGATGCATTTGTTTTTTAAGGCGAAAGCCATTCTAGGCTCATGGAGCGAAAACCTATGCGCAGAAGCTGTGCCTGTTATCTGTGCGTCGCATCTGTGGTGTGCCAGTCGCAAAAGCGGACGTGCAAGGAGGGAGATTAGGAATGAAAATGATTGATGGTGATAGGTAATCAATAAAAGTTATAGACATTGATAGAGGTAATGACTAATGCTAATGACTAATAATGGTTAATAATGACTAAAATGATTTGTAATGACCAGTATATCAAACTACGACATGTAATGACCGCAATTGATTAGAAATGAGTAAAAGTGCTTAGCGATGTGTGGTAATAACTATAGCTAGGCATGACTCATCATTACTGTTAGTAATACAAAATGACGAATATGTAAAACGACGACATGTAATGACCACTGCTGATTCTAAATGAGTAACGTGCTTAGTTATGAGTGATAAGGGCTACAATGACTACGCAGGCAGACTCATCATGACTGAGAAACGACCAATATATCAAACGACGACTTGAAATGACGAAATGTGGCAAACGATGAGAGGCAAATGATAGGAAAAGGGTAGGCTTTCGCCGTCCTCCGCTTAAGAGACATCTAAGAGACCCTCTAATTTTATCTGCTGAGCTCGCTTCAGGCAAACACAGCAGCGAGGAGTGGAAATGCAGTCGCTTCCTCTGAAATGAAAGCAGCGCTGAGGTTAAAAAGTCCAGACGCTGAAGCATAATGCCCTATCAGCTGCCATTGAATTTGCTACAAGGGACCGCAGATTGGACTTGTTGGTGATTAATTATAGGTTAACCGTGCAAACAACGTGACGGAAACACAGGAGAAGAAGACGGCACAACCGCGCTAGTTGTGTCGTCCTCTTTTCGTGTGTTCCCGTCCCGTTATTTAACCTATTGAGTTATCAGGGAGCTGGCCAGTGAACTAGGATTTTTAACGATGTGTTGTGAAGCAGATGAACACGACGAGGTAGCACCAGAAGTTTTTCTCGCAGGTTATGTTGCGAGGACATATCAGAAAAAGCTACGAAGGGTTTTTTTTTATATAAGCATGCAATTTGTTCTAAATTGTGCAGAGCTAGTCTGAGTGGCCTTGCAAGTAAAGGAGCCTGTGCATACATTTGTTTATACTGTTGAGACTGTTTGAGCAGATGCGAGCTATGCGTAGGGGGCTATTTCATATAATGGCTGCATTCTAATGATATGCGTCAGAGGCAGCAATTACTGGATACGGTGAATAAGCAGGTAGCAAAGTGCGGGCACTCTAACGAGGCTCCTCAAGGAGACTTAAGAACCCCAAGTTTTGTTTATCACTACCAGGTTGTTGCTTAATTTATGTGATATTTGGTAATGGTTTGAGGCGACATGTCAGTCGTGCAAGAGCCTGTTGCAGGAATTATCAGCCAACTGGACCAGTCACAGGTTAATGAAAACCAAGAACAATGGAGGCTTGATGTACTTCGCAAAGGAAAAAATCAAGCTTTGTCAGCTTACGAGCACCTTCATTAACAGGATGATGAAATCTGAAGAGGTCCGGTGAAGTAGCAAGCTGTGTAAACTTTTGGTTTCATCATTGTTTTCTTACTGTACACTGTACCTGCAGCTAATCTATAAAAACAATGATCGTGCCCATGCTAAGGCGCTATGCAAGATATCGTTAAGTTGCTGCCCCCACTGATAGCGAGCTAGGCTGTTAATGTCAACTCAACAGTGGAGCGATGTTATGGCATAAACCTCTCTCAATAAAGGTTTTCCGTCTGCGATTGGTAATTTTCTTCCTTTTTTGTGTGGCCACTAAATAAGCGTACTCGGCTGCTCGCTGAATCTCAGCTGCAGTTGCGCTCTGACGCGTGAACATTCTTGTGATCACAGCTAAGAGTTTCACATCAGCAACACTCGATGCGCGTTTTCCACTGAAAATTACGAACCAGCAAAATTGTATGGGTTTACGAGCAGCCAATAAAAATAGTAATAAAAACTTTCGGCGCATATACGTAGCACCTTTAGGCAACCGGCTCTATCAAGCGCGCTTACTTTGTCCGGTGATGCAAAATGCGGGAAGCCATGACGGATAGCGTTCTGGCGTACAAAGTTCAAGGTCTCCAACTGAGTCGTAGATCCCAGGTTATCATCTAGATTTAACCTAGTAAGCATCTTCATATTTCCACCGTAAAAGTTGTCACAATGAGATAGGAAGGTTGGTTACATGTCGCATTTTCACCGAGGTTGCTCAAAGTGCGACATTTTTTATTGGATAGCGCTGGCAGCTTAGAACAGGTTGATATCAATTTGTGTATATAAGCTGTATGCAGGAATGAGTAAATGGTATGAAAATGACACACGGAGTTCGCGACATAATTAAGTGGTTATGCATTAGGCTACCATGGCAGCTGAACAGCTTCGAATTGTTCACAGCCGCGTCACATTTCAATGTGCCGAACTGGATTTGAATCGTAAAACAGCGCGAACAACGGTATAGACAAGAACGAGAAAGACACGGGAACGTCTACCAACTTGCCCAATTGAACATTCTGAATTCGAATGCAACATCACGGTAATGAGCGATCTCCAATCGATTGGCCTTGAACCACCGTCACTATAAGTATTTCGGGGTACACTCCAGTATACATCCTTGCCGAGCAAGCGCTAAGTGCTGACATGTTCACACTAGACATGACAGTATATACTAATTCTTGTTGCCAAATTGTGTGAAGCGGGGCTCTTATATCCTTAAAATAATAGGCTTCTACCACGCCGACGCCTGCCGCAAAGCGCAGTCAGGCACAGCTCTCTGCGCGCGGCTGTCCCCGAATGGTGGCGCCGCGGCGGTGGCGACAGGAAGTAGGCGCCTCCCGCCGGTTTCGGGCGACGTAGCAGGCCGCACCTAGTGCGCTTCCATCGAGCGGCCGCGGTAGTACTGGTGGTGTCTGCCACGGGTAGTGAGGTGTCGAAGGGAAGTAACGGGTGTCGGCGAAATACTGACGTAAGCGGAGACTCCGTGATTGCTAGCGAGCCGGCGCCGCCCGCGGCGTCGAGCATCCCTCAGTGGCCAACATGGCAAAAGCGTACTAGCAATCGACCATCGGCTCACAGTAAGTGACGGCTACAGCCGACATAAATAAAACGATGCACAGAGAAATACTATACCGAGCGATTGGCCCATAAAGGAAGAAAAAAACAAAACATAGAGCACTTGTAATGCACAATATTTTGCGTTCCTCAACAAGCTTTTGCGCTCCTTGCACTGCATATAAACAAACCGAGCCCTCGGTCATCGCAACGCTTTCCGAAATGGTTGCATACAAATAAGATTTAGTTATCAGCAAAATAGTGTCCTCGCTGCTGCGCTGGCCAGTTTTGAAGCTTCGTCGCACTTTTTTCCTTCAAGGTTTGTGCTAGAGCTCTGTGTTCAGCGAAAATGACGTCCACGGTAGCAGAGCATTACCCAAGCGCAGGCGCCCCTAAATTTGCCGGCGCTGCAACATTCCACACGTGAAAATGGTTCCAGTGCACAATATATTGTACATAGGAATCCAGAACTTTAGTTGCAAGTCGTGAGAGCAGGCAGCATGCTCCGATAGTCAAGAAGTTGTAACTTTAAGACGGGCAGCAATGGCCTGTGCACCTCGAAGCATGTTTCATTATAAATACGGCCGTGAAATATTATACAGATATATTTCCCAGGTTTAATATTTACTTTTTATCCGAGGCCTTTTCTTTCGCTGGGCGACCAGCGCAATAGGCAAGGATGCAATAGGGGAATAATGACATTTGGAATAAGATCGACGCTCTCCTTGGTATGAGTGGCGGTATGCCGCGTTTGTTTATGATGCCTGCAAATAGCACGTTGAAGCTCTTGATGCCACAGTATGTGGGTCAAATGTAGCATGATATAGTGAACAATTGAATGATAATGCGCGTTTCCTCAGTACTTAGCATGTATGAGCATGTATGCTTTTCGTGGCGTACGTAGTTGCAGTGAGAGCAGTCAGGTCAGGGTTAACGGAAGCTCGCAGTCGGAGCGGCGACGACGGCGGAAGGCCCGTTTACACTAGGCCGATCTACGTCGGCGGACCATCGCCAGACGCGTTTTTTTGCGCGGTCGTCGTGCTTGTCACACGGCGCCGACGCCCACAGCGCGCCGATGGTCGACCGACGGGGATGTTGGTCGGCCGACGCCGAGAGCGAAGCGATCGGGCTGCCGTCGGCTGATTTCCTAGTCACACTACGACGACGCGATGCCTCACTGCCCGCGCCGACCAATAGCAGTCGCTGCCTTCAGCTCGCCCCGCCCACAGCCACGTCTCTCGTCTGCTGCAGACCCCGGGACTACTGATTTTGATACCTGCTTCTCGCTTTTTACCACTTGTTCACCAAATAGCGCGTGCACTCGCTAAATGAATACTTCATGATAATAGTAAGTGCTTTGCCATTTGCGTGAGCGAGAAATTTTATCGGGAATGCGCCGATAACGGTGAGTGCATGTCATCGCTGCTGCAGTTTACAACATACACACATGCTGCTCGTTGTCATGGCAATACAACCGCCTGACGGGCTCTACTTTACTCGGGCATTTTCTCTTCTCACGCTACGGCTACACATTACGCATTTACACAATGCGATAACTGCGCAAGAAATGCCGATCAGGCGATATACCGCATGATAAATGTTTGGGATTTGGTTCTTGACATCCCACGAGAGCGGCGCTTCCTGCTAATTGTATTTACTCTCTTCGATGCCACCAATGATTCTGATTCTTTTTAACGGGAAGTATGTTCGGCAACCATTTGCATGAATTAAAACCGTGTTATGTCTGTCCCAAGAGTGCCGCCGACTACTACCAGCCACCCTCAACATTGCTCGGCAGACCGGGTTACACCGGCGCTTACCGCTTTTTGTACCCGCGTCCCGTGATAAAAGCAAAGGTCGGTCTCGGGTCACTATAACCAAACCTGCCCTCGATGACCGTTCGCACTCGTAAAACATGATAATTTGCTCGCCACGATCGCCGAAATCACACACACGATTCCTGCGGGCTCGCTAGGCCTATACTCGCCTTCGACGGGGCCGACGTCGACTCATGTTCAACGAAAAAAGCACAGCCGCGAATGTCGAAGAGTGATATATATGAACCGCATCCTTCCTTGCCAATATTTTAGCATGTATATGACACAGGGAAGCGCAACCATGCACAGTACGTCGTTCGTCGGTATTTCATTTTCGCTTTTTCGACGATCTGCCGAGGACTGATCGGGCGACCGTCGGCCGATGCGTTTCGTCGGCGTCGCTGGTCTGGGAACTTGTCACACTACGACGACAGGCGGTCGTTGGTCGTGCTGGCGCCGTTGTCGGCCTAGTGGGACTGACCGGTGCATCGACGACAGGATCGGCCGACCGACCCGCCGATCACCGACGTCGGCGTCGCATCGGCATCGGCGTCGCGTCGGCCTAGTGTAAACGGGCCTGAAGTGGGAACGAAGGAGCATGTCGGCGGCAGCGGATTTCGCTCGCTCGCGCCTTCGAATGCTCCAGTGTGAACGAACCAGGCGCATCTGCTGCTCCAAGCTCATATTTCAGGCGCCTCAGATCCAAAACGAAAGTATCCGAGCACGCACGAAGTGCCTGGGCCGGAGCATAACAGAAACTGAACTGGGCGACTGTGGCGCCTCCAAGTATATCTTTGTAATTGCCTTTCAACGCTTACGTTGTCTTTTCGCCGTCGCTTCACCGCGGAGAGAAGTTTTTTTTTTAATAACGTCAATTGTTTACTGCCTCCGGACATAATGGAATATGCTCTAGGACTTATCTAGAGAAATGCTGTAGGCCTTCTCTCGAAATAAAGTTCCTTTCTTTGTTTCTTCGGTGCCTCCTCACCACTGCACGTCAAACCTTGCAAGGGGCAGATACAGCATGCGAATCGTAATACGTGTTTACCGTGGCGTCTTTTATCTCTCCAGCTCAACCGCTCGGTCGTTTGCGGTGAAACTACATACGGAGCTCTGATATTGCGGTAATTTTTATTTGCTCGCAGTAAGTTAGGTAAGGGTGCTTAATTCGTAGCTGCTGCGTTCAATGCGAACCCGCAATCTGCGCCGGTATCAGGGGTCAAAAGCTGCCAACGCCGGCATATGATACCACGAGTTCGCGCATAGCACACGGCCGAGCCAGGTGGAGACAGTTGTCTTAGCTAATTTACTATAAGACAAAAGTTCATACGCTATAAAGTTACTACGTGACAAAACGAGTTTGACGCAATCAAGTCAACAGTTCAGACAGTATGATTTGAAAAGCCGCCACAGTAACGATACATCACAACGATGACGAACTCATTGCACCTGTGAAACCGTCGTTTATCTGTGCGCTATATTCAGGCTAGTAAACACATGCTGTCGCCATGACTCGATCAGAAGTGCGTATTTTGGTTTGGTGGACACGGGAACGGAGCGGTTGCCTCCGAAACTTTGCTGCACTACGTACGGCGCGGTGCACTGGGGCACGGCATTTAAGGCACCGATCTAAGCTGGAGACCAGTAAGCCGATTTCGAAGTCCATTTCGCATGGGAGACACAAGAAACGAGGACATACACAGGCGAAAGGCGCCCCGCAGGGAACTGAAACGAGGTCGCCGCGCACGACAGCGTCTTGGTTACCGTTGTTACAGCGGTGCCCGCGCGATACCGGAAGTGCAAGAAAAAAAAGCTTTCAAAAAGTGTTGCTGTCTACAAAACATTCTAATTTTCTTTCCTGATAACTATAGGTTAAGCGTATTACAATTATTTTGGCATAAGTGGTAGTTTTATGGTTGCGTGACGTCGCAAAGAAGCAGACCAATAGTCATTCGAAAACGCATGTACGTAGACGCGTTGCACGGAGGGGAAGGAGGACCGCAAAAGTCGAAGGAAAGAGAGCGCCAACTTTTGAATGGGATTGCGGGACCTGTGTTGCGCGTAGTCGTGTTTTATTACGTTCAGATGTGTATCGCAGCATAACCTAGCGACTGAAATAGTTTTCGAGCAATGTTCGGGAGGTGTTCGTGGGCTCTTTTAAGAAGATCGGTGGTAGGGCTGGTGTTAGAGTGGTCTTTACCGCTCCAGAAAAACTCGCCAGGATTTGCAAGAGAGTGAATGCGGAGGATGCGGCCATCGCTTTTTCGAAGTGTCACCAGCAGCGCTTCGTGGCCTGTAAAAAGAGCGTTGTGTACTCGATACCGCTTGCCTGTGGTAAGCAGTATATTGGCCAGACTGGGAGGTGCCTTAATGAAAAGCTGAGGCAGCACGCAAGAGATGTCAGGAACAATTCAGGTAGCAAAATGATGGACCATATTCGAATATGCCGCAACTGCACTCTAGCGCTCGAAAAAACATCAGTACTGCACCGGCGCAAGACACAACTTGGAAGAGAGATAATTGAGGCTAAAGAGATAAAACAATCGGGTAACTTTTGTGCTGGCAATCCTTCAATTTTGCTCTAAAGCAAATACGTTATCTTGCGCAGAATTAGAGCTCGAAGCATGCTTTTACTCGTGCGATGATGGGATCTGTGCTGATCTGATATATATGAATGCGAAGTCTCTTCTTCCCTTCTTCTTGTTGATAAGAGCAGCTGCTGTATTTAAGCAAATGTTCCGTCAATAAAAACCTGTGTTGTTAGTAAGCGCTCGTTCTGTCTACGTCGTTCCTTTTGTGTCGTGTTTTTTGCGCAAAAAAAAAAAAACAGAATGAAGAGTGCAACTGGCTATAGTGCCGGCCGTTGATGGGGAATCTTTAGGTTGTTTAAAAATGCACCAGGCGTGTCGCAACCGAAGTGCATTATGGCGGCAGGTGGATGTTTAGGGACACTACAAGTGTCCTGGCGAAACCCGGAGGAACATAACACGTTTTGCGCTGGTTTAAAGTTGTCTTTGTTTACCTGTTGTTTTAGGAGTATGAAGCAGATCTGCTCCTGTTTTCAATGACAGACGTGAGAGTTTTGACTTGTGCTTAACGGCATAAGGACTCGACAGAGTTCCTACTGAATTAATTGTAATAAGATCAATTGAGGGGTATTCTGTGACCAAACTTCGCCTAGTGTGCCCCCTGCTTGTAAAACAGTGCCAGGGCCTCAACATTCACCTCTAACGCTGAACTGCCTCGCGCAAATGCATTTCCTGTTTCGACCTCAATCCGACCTCAATCCTTTTAAACTCCGCGTTAGGAAGCTAACTTTTGTCAGTCATGGCTCTTCGCTTGCCCGAAAAGGCACTTTCAGTCCTTGAGCAACATGTAATAGATAAGTATGGCTATTACGCACTTGAACAAAGCAGCTTGCAGTTTCCTGCGTTCAGTATACTGATGAGTATCTTGAAAGGTTCCTCCATCAACCGATGCCTAGTCGAGAAAGAAGGCTAGTCCTTTATTTACGACTTCTTTATAGTGCTGTGGACCGCGAAGACAAGATACCGGACCTTCTTATGATACTATAATCACGCACTCGAAGCCATTCTTTCGCCTCACTCCGAAATGGAATTAGGGCATCAAACAGGGTGACACCGAGGGTTTTGGCGGTAACATGTGGCTGTGTTAAACCTGTGCAGTACGCCAAGCTGTATATACCTGAGATAAATTGCACACGTCAAAAATTTAACCGACAAGTTTAAATGAGGCAGTTGGGGTGCCTAGCCCCCACTCCATTATCAGCCTTATATATAAACATGAGATGCAAGACAACATAAGCGAGCACTGTGAATACCAAGGTTAGCTGGAATCCCTTCTAGGAAATAAAACTATTAGCGACGTATGAGGAAACGTACACCTTGAATGTTAACATAAAGACAAAAAGATAGATCGGTCGGATCCTTTATAACTCCCTCCAACAAAATTACCTGAAGAATGGGTAGGTCACCTATTAAGGGGAAATTTTTCGACAGCATTAGATTTATAACACTGTGAGCTTGCCTTCTGTATGGAGTAAAGCAGGTGGCGTTTACCACTGTATTGTGATCCATGCGCCAGCGTTATGGCAATAATTTTTCCCTTCCAATCGCACGTGCCACGTCCCAGTATGTGGCATGACTACTGTCTTGGTGATATATAAATATAATAATATATATATAGCCAATGGCACTGCTACCACTGCGCGTGTTCGACCTGGCTGTCTACAGGCTGTGTGCGCTCCTCATCTTCCCAGTCCCAGCACTTTTGATAACCCCGCCCCTCGTACATTTGGAGTTGCTGACTAAGAACATAGATCCTGAAGCTCCGCAGCCGCACTCTGCTGACACCCACGATAACTGAGGAAGTTAGACACCAAGCCCTGCAGGCCGGTCCAGCTTTCATCTGTGCCGACTCGTTTCACCAGCGGGAACCAGTTATCTTCAGCGAGAGCGATGGGCATGAGGTTGAAGATTGGCTCAGGTCCTACTAGCGCGTATGCCGTTACGTCAACTGGGACGACGACACAAAGCTGAACAACGTCATAATCTATCCTGCCGACGTGGCTAACCGGATGCACGAGGTGGATACCCTAAGTTTAACCGCCTTCAGCACAATTTTCTCAGAAGTGTTTGGGGGTCCGGAAGTCAGGAAACTGCGAGGTGAACAACGCTTGGGTGAACCGTCGCAGCAGATGAGCGAAAGCTTAACGGGCTACATAGATGTGATCGACTTATGCAAGCAGGTGGACGCCAACATGTCGGAAGCTGCTAATATAAAGCACATCTTCCAAGTCATAGACGGTGACGCTTTTAGATGCTGTTAGCCCGTGAAATCGGCACCGTGTTCGAAGTATTCATGCTCTCCGTGAGTTTCAAGAAGCTGCTTAACAAGGGGCGCTGTCTCAGCGCTCAATGCAACTTGAATCAATTCCCGCATTCGGCTGCAACCGACAGCTGCTCCTTGCTGAAGTAGATAAAAGATTTCTTTCGTGAAATGGTAGCGCGTAAGGTTTCACATCTCCCTATCCCCCACGAACAACCAGGGTATTTGCCACCTGCTCTCCCTCAAACCATTTAAGTTCAGGTTGCTGATGCAGCTACGTCCGTCCATCCGTCATCAGCTGTCACCGCTCTGCTGATTTACGCCGACGTTTTGCAAATTTTTACTGCCCCTGTAACTTATGCCGGCTTCGCCCCAAGACCTACCGCCGTTCTACCGATTTACGCCGAAATGTTCGCAAGAGATCTACCGCCTACCTACACTGCGATGTGAGTGTCTGCACAAGCACCGGCAGCATCCTACCATCGACCGACTCTATGGGCAAACAACCTATTGCGCACAAATGATAACTGCCCCATTTCCAATTTTGCGGATTGCCTGGACATATTGCGCGCTATTATCGTCGCTGTTACTCAGTGTCGGCTCCCCCTGGCCAAACTTCCAGGTACTGGCCTCAATCGCGTGAGCACTCCGCATACTATCAGGAAATATCAAGTCGTCCTTTCTCTCCTGAACGCTCCGCCCTTTAGAGCCCGCGTTCTACTTCGCCACGATGGCACTCCGTCTCTTCAATGCGAAGTCTCCAGAATTCTCAAGACGAGAGCTGGCTGCCGCAGTTCCTGAGCCAAGAACTACGTTCCCATGGAACTTTCAAAGACCGTATCTTTCAGCGGCCAAGCTATAGCGTTTGGTCTAGAGCATTTCTGTAATGGCTCTTATCGACGCCGGAGCAGCAATTCAAGAAGTGGACGTTAATCTTTGTCGCTCGTTAAAGAACTGGAGGACGCCAGCTTTGGGACGGCCACTGCTGAGCACTTTGCGCTGTTGACAGCATACAGTCCTCGAGTTACAATCCAGGACTGATTCTACACAATTGAGTTTGTCGAGCTGTCTTCTTGCTCACATGCGATCACCCTAGGCTGATATATCCTGTCGCGTCACGCTGCTGCCATCGATTGTGCTCGCACTGAAGTCGGGTTCTTACTTTGCCCAATCCCTTGCCAGATTGCCCTGTAGAATTCGTGCGCTAAATATCTCGCCGCCGAAAACATTGACTTTTCTCCTTGAATTTCTGAGCCTGTTCATGTCAATTGTGGTTCTCTAAGCGATGACACTCTCCTCTCCGCACCAGTCTATAATTTCCTGCGCCTTATACTTTCCCGACGTATCTGCTTCATCATTTGCGCTAGCGACGATCCAAAGCGCCCCCACGCTGAATGCCTGATTGCAATAATTCCCCTGTGTCATCACTACTACGTTTTATTCGCCAGTACGTCCGCTCTTGTATAGACTGTCAGGCTCGCAAAACCCCACCAGCATGCCCTAGAGCGGCTCTGCAGCCTCTGCCAAGTGCATTTAGAGCACTCGCACGTGTTAGTATCGACCTTTACAGGCCTCTTCACTACTCTTCCGTTGGCTTAGGTGGATCATTGTTGCCATCGGTCACCTTACCAGCTATGCTGAAAATGATGCCTTACCAGCTGCCTTGAGAGCCTCATCCTTTCTCACGGTCCGCGCTAGCACTAGCTTAGTGATTGTGGTAGCGTGTTTTTGTCATATGTTTGGAAGCCCTTTTTCAGGAGCACGGTGTAAGAGTATTTAGGTGGGGACACAGCACGGGCGAGGTACCGAACGCAAGTTTCCAGATAAAGTATCAGCCGCGCTCCTCCAAACCGGGCCGCTGATCAGAGCATTAGCGCCGATGTAGCGATAAATCTTCGCCAGTAGAAAAAAACGCGCCGTTGCGACATCATAGCAACCAGCTGATATGAAATGCGCGTTTCTCCTGCGCGAGCCTTTCGCGTGGCCCGAACTGCTTGTCCGTCGTCGCCAGGAGCATCAGCGTAGCACTTCATTCTCATGCCGTGCACATTGCATCACTGCAAAATTGAAGTCCAGAATATTGTACTGGCTTATCAATACTTCTGACGTAATTTAAATCCTAAAAACGAAGCGAAGAAAAGGTTGAAGTTGCGCTTTATATTAAAATATTGTGGAGTGAGCAGCACATCAGTCAGCCATTAAGTCATGGTCATTCATTTCAAGGTGCTCTGGAAGCACAGTTTTCTCACTTTGGATAGCGTAAATAAGGCAGGGAAAGTGAATCCCTCGTGTGAATGGGAGAAAAATATAAATACTTTTGTAGGTTATTCTTAACTTAACGAAGGAAATCCAACAGCGTCTCGTACTGCTTATATATCAAACAAATCGCTAACGTACAAACGACTGAATTACCGAATGGGATCAACAAGCGAACAAAAGTACGGACGATTCACGTGTACGAAAACCGGAACAAATGCTGCCGTGATTTAAGTTTTTTTTGTTTCAAACAAGCCCCACCACTATCAATATTTGCACGAACCTCGCCTGCACGAACCACTGCACGATCCCTAAAACGGTTAAGCATTTGCGCCCGCCGTGCCTCTTTTGCACATCTTGTCTGGGTTTTAGACATGCAGGCAATGACGAAGTGAGTTGGCACACTGCTAAGTTCACCGGGCGCGCTGCCGATGCTTCCGATAACGTAACAAGCCGTCAGCGCACAGCACCTTGGCCTACGCCGATGGCGATCATGCGAGGGACTGGTTAGGTAATGAAATATTTACGCTCTAAAATTGTTTTCAATGAACTATTCCCTGTGCATGGGCCGTACGCGCACGCCATCCTTCATTTCTTATCGTTGTAACCACGAAACGTCTCAGTGCACCACCATGGTGACATGTTTACAACCATATTTTCTAACAGCCTAGTAATTAATGAAATTTCTTGCCCGCATTTTTACCGAACATCAATAATTCCATCCAGCTCAAAACGTTCTTTACCGCGCTGAGTAATCTATTTGTGTTCATCAACTCACTTATATGCTGCTATGGAGCACCACATCACATTATTGTTCGTCAATCTCTAATGTAGATTCAAGAAAAAGTAACCAAAATTTTATCTCTACTGCTTTGTATTGTATAAGTTATGCTTGCTGTTCTTTCTTCATTGTTGTGAAAATTTTTCCCCTCTTTACTGTACCCTGTACCCTTAGGATAAAAGAAAGAGAAATGAAAAAGTAGCAAAGAAAGAGAAGTAATGGTATAGAGAAAAAGAGGCGGGAGGGGGTGTTAGTGGGAGCTAGCAGAACGCAGTTAAGGACCTCTAATTTAAGGAAGAAATAAAGTAAGGAGCAAACTAAGGGTCGAACGAGTGCGTGTGGAGAGGGCGAAAAGATGAGTCGGCGTACTGATGCGCGATACAAAGAAGCAATATCAAAAAACAAACGAAACGACCAATGGTTAATGCTTTGTTATAAAAGTGCCGCCGCTTATTCGTACAGCAGTTTCAAATTCCGCGCGATACATTCTTCACTTTGTGTGCTTTTATTTGGGCATGCACGAAGCCGCAGATTCACAAAACTGCACTAATAATGGACCTAGACAAAAACAGTTCGGCAAAATTATTTTTCTCTCATCATCAGCTACAGTTTACGACAAAACGGCCCTAAAAAACGTGTATTCTCCATAGGAAAGCATTGCATCCCGCTACGTCACAGGCCGCTGAGCTAGCTGCCATCTCGTACGGCTTAGACGAACTAGGAGACTTTATCTGGAACCGGCGCGGCGCGCTCTGCCCCCAATATATATCTTACACCGTGTTCAGGAGTAATATTGTTGACCGTACTTCTTCCTACCATCCGCAGACAAAGGAAATAGTCGAGCGGTTTAGCCGTACTCTCTGAAACATGACGACCATATATGTTCCATCCACCCACTCCTATTGAGCTCGAGAGCTGCCATTTAAAGTCTACGGTTATACTTGTGTCATGCGAGCGACTTCCGTATTTTCTTTATTGCCTTTTGTACGGCCTAGAACTTACTTGCACAATGAACTTGATCCTACCCTTCCATCTCAGCGCCTCTGGATTCACAACCATTTCTCAAGCCGCTGCCTAGGCTGCCTATACTGAACAGTGCCGTCCGATCGCACATCATATCACAACTTGAAACCAGCACCACCGAGAAAAATTAGAATGGTTCAACGCGGCTGAAACGAATGTGGAGCGAAAGCATTAGCTGAGGGTTACCAAGCGTTCTGCTTCCTTTTCTTCTTCTTGGTCGCCTTTTCTTCTTCGTCTTCTTGTTCTTCTTTTGTTCTTATTCGCTTTCGTCTCCTTCCTCTGCGCCTTCTTCGTAGTCTTCCCGGCATCGGCGGCCGCTTCTTGATGGAGGCGAAAAGCAAGGCCCCCATGTGCTGGGCGATGTCAGTGCACATTAAATAACCCCAGGTGGTCGAAATTTTCAGAGTCCTCCACAACGGCGTCTCTCATAGCCTGGGTTGCGTTGGAACGTTAAACACCACAAACCAAACCAAACCTTCGTCGTCTTTTTCTCTGTCGTCTCATTTGTTTGTAGTCTTGTTCATGTTCTTCGTCTTAGTGTCTTCGTCTTCTCTATCTTCTTCTCGAAGCTATGCCTCTGCACAAAGTAGCAGTGGCCACCCTAGGTCTGGCATTGGCGGTCGTAGTGTTTCGTTCTCAACAAAACAACCACGACGACTGCAAATGTCTGCTGCCTGCTTATCATCACGACTCTTTGATGTGTCTATAGGTACCCTCATCCGCATCAGGCCAGTCGCCCAAGCTTGTCAGTAAATACCAGCTTCTCTACCGTGCGTTTGAGTATAATTTCCGGTTATTTATCCTGTTGAGCTCCTCATGCCTTCGACAGATCACCATCGACGACCGACGTGAAATTGTCTTCACTAACCACCTCAAACCAACTACAACCCCGCCAACGCGGCTAGCCGTAATCCTCCAGGATGGAGTCTTTTCACATTTGAGCTTTGTAATAGAGATAATTGACCTTTGGAAAACGAGTAAGACGAGTAAAAAGGACGCACTGACGAAGATGGCGAAGTTCTGATGACGCGGAAGTTGACCAAGCTCTAGCATTCGCTGAAGAACACAAATAGTGCCATGCAAACTACCTAGTCCGCCTCAGTATATTGTTACGGGCAAGTATTTATTGCGAATAGCGCCGCGATGGGCGAAATCAGCGCTTACATATCAGGAGCCGTCCAGCATCTCCACTGTCTGCGTCGTCGTCTTCTACAACACTTTATCATTCAGGCGTTGTTCGGCCGTCGCCTGCGACCGCACCACTTCGTCGGTTATGGGTTCCTCGATAACACTATTCCCCTTGACAAAGGCCAACGTCCTGGTGCGTATTAGGCGTGGGGTGTGTAGTGGGAATTAAGCGGCTTGAGGCGGGCCATGTGCACTATTTCTGAAGTGGGTGTAGCGCACGGTGGCTTTGAGCGAATTGGTGTAATCGCATAGATTACGCAGATCACTGGCGTATTACACAATAAGGACCCGTGTAGTGCGACAGAATATTTTCACATAAACCCATACGGCAAGACGGGAGCGAGAGCAACACCAGAGATCCAGGGGAATTGTCAATATCGCGGTGGTGAGCGTCGTAGCGGTGTTTCGGAGCTTCCTGAGAGATAGGGAGCTTGTGACGAGAAATCTAGCGAGCGGAATCGGCTCGGGCGATGGTATCGCGGGCGTACGTAGTGACGGGGCCACCTGCGGGAAGCAAAGTGTCGAAGGGAAGTAAGGGGTTTCTTACAAAAAGAATATGAATGGAGAATACCCAGCAGTATTGTTGCGCGATGAGTTGTATGCGAACATGACAAATGGCAGGCTAATAGCCTAGTCGCGGTGACCGTAGGATACCCACATGTCAAGAATGTCGGTGAGTGTGCGGTTATGATGTTCAGTGAGGCCGTTCGTCTGATTGTGACATTCCATAGTGAAATTGTGACGAACGGAGCAGGAGGTGACGTAGCTGGTTGCCATGGCGCGAATGGTCACGTACCGCGTGGCATAATCGCTGGCCACAGCGATCAATTTATTTCCTGGCGAGGACACTGTCAAGGGCACAAGGGGTCAAGGCCAATACGAGAAAACAGCTTAGTCGGGATGATAATCAGCTGCATATTTTCAGAAGGCAGACCAGGGCATTTCATTAGGTGTTTACAGAGATCCCAAGTGACTGCATAACGCTAGAAGAAGCGATAGCGTCCATGCCAGAAGAAACGCCGGCGAACGCGGTCGTATGTCAGTGAGGTCAAGATGACCAGCAGTAGGGACATCATACATTTGTTAGAGAAGGCAGAGCGTAGGTGTTGGAGAATAACCAGCAAGTCCACACCACATGGCATGGGCAGGGTGATGTCTTCGAGGGTAGTGGCGTCTTGGGTCAGGGGGTCATTGTTTGGTCATTGGTGTCTTTGGTCCGCACATCTGGTCAGCAGGTTCATGTCGTGTTCTGCTCTCCCGTCGTGTCTTATGATCGTATAGGGGGCATCTCGTGTCTGTCTGTTTCGTTGTGTCTTGGGCTCGAAGCGGGAGGAGGAGGTGGTGGAACGTGCGGGGAGGTCACTTCGGGTTCGGAATGCTGGGGAGCAGCGAAGCCTAGACCTTCCTAGACCTTCTGCCGACGGCACAAGAAGCCACAGGGCACCGAAGGTCTGGACCAGGATGAGGAAAGACGAAATCATTCAGTACCTCCATCAAATATTATGGGGCGGCAAGCCAATACACACAGAGAACAAAAAGAGAAGGTGGTCGATGACTGAAAGATGATTTAATGAATCGCTACGTGCCTAGTGCGAGTGAGTGCTAGGCGTTAGAGGTGATAAATCTTTTTGGAGGGCTGCTAAAGCGTTTAGTGAATTCTGCCATGGGCAAGGCCCGTTTTGGGTTACCCGAGCCTCGTCTTCACACTTCCTGTGTCAGCAATGTAGGTAGAGTGAAAGACATTATCCCGTACCTTGTAGACAACCTCTGGATAGACCCCAGTGTCCCTGAGGCCCATATGACCCTCAATAGATGTAGTTTTAATGAAGGAGCTTGGGCCACGCAAGCATCGTAGTAATTAAAATTCTAGCCATAATGGGCAGATTCATCGCACAAGTCGCAAATCGGTTTGACAAGTGAGAGGCGCACTGCTTCAGGGAAAGCAGTAACTGAGCATATGTAGACATTTTTAATCATATCTTGCATGAACTCTACAGCTTCTTTTTGAGCTTTGGACTCAAGCATGTCATGAAAGGGCGATTGAACAATGCTGAAGCGACTGACCGTATGAGTCAGATGGGACTGGGTGAGTAAAATGTAGGCTTAGGTACCCTATGTGGTGAGTGGCGTCGCGATGAACTGTACGTGCGAACGAATGCGCTGTGCGTTCCGCGAGATGTTGAGAAAACGGTTCGGCAATCAAGTCTATGTTCAACTAGATGAGTTTCTAGAACGCGTTGAGCTGTGAAACCTTTGCACGTCTTGCCGATTGATGATGTGCAAGCGGTCATTGACATTGCAAAAAAATTTAAGGTGTGGCATGTCTGAAGGAGTATGTACTGAAGATTGCATGCATTCAAAGGCAATGTTCACCGAGATTCGGAGGCATCCAATACTGTTCCGAACGCTTGTCTGTAAAGTGTCTATTTAAAGTTATTTACGCGTTGAAGAGGGATAATTTTAAGACTCCGAGCAATACGTCAGCTTCAATCAGGTTTCACTTAGGCAATGTCACGTCTTCGTTCAGGGATTTGTAGCAACATTATAACTCTAAAAAGGCAGACAAAGTTGTTGACATTGGCTTCACATCGAGCGAAACCAGGGCCCCTATTTTCGACTCACACGGTCGCCGTTTGGCGCCACGTTGTTGCTCTGATTGGTTGTCAGAAAAGTCCCATGTTTCACGTTAAAGTCAATTTTTGACGCGAAATTGCTCTGTGTCGAAATGGCTTTTTGCGGTGATATAAAACTGAGTTGAGCATGAATACTGATTTTTAGCAGCGCTATTCATAATGTCTGGAGGGTATTTATAAGTAATTGTGGAGGGAAAACATATGTATAGAGGACATAAAGGGAATCACGCTTGTATTGCGAATGGGCTGCAATGAACTGCCTACTGTCAAGAGCCGCCTCCTCAAATCTGATTGGCTGACATTGTGTGTGGGAAACGCGTTATGCATAAACATTATATGATTACGTCAAAATGGCGTTCCATTACGTAAAGAATGTGCTGTAATTACTCTAAATGACCGAAGTTGTGCGCCACATTTGGAACCACTTGAGGCGGCCGTGTAGTACACCACAGGGCGAATTCGACGTGCAGCATGGAGGAAGGAAATAACTTATGAGAGGCCCTGACGTCACCTTTTTGAAGCTGGCGAGGCCGCGCCGCGACCGGGCGCTGCAACGCCTCTCCTCCTCCCTTACCCTCCGTACTTTCTTTCTCCGCGACGCTCACATACCTCGGGCCCTTAGCAACGCTGTTGCTAGTGGCCCAAGTTTTCATAGCAATAGCGATGCCGTTGCTAATGGTCCGACTTGGCTAACCCTAAATTTTGACGTCATTTTCGCCACAGTTTCTCCAATGCATTGCGAATGGCAAGGGCCTGTCCTCAGTTGTTTCCATTTTCCATGACGTGCAGTATTGGCGGCTGTTAGTTTACCGCAGTTTGGTAGATAGTTTAGTGGGCGGTGATGTAAGCTGAGACATCTACTTGTAATTTCAGAAAGCACTGAAATGACGTCATAAGAGCACTTTTCGGCTGCGCAATTGTTTAGAGCATTAATAATGAAGACGTGATTTTGCAGCCGTAAAAGGGTCGTAGCTACCCTCCCGTTGCAAATGCTTTGCTCTCATAAAGAAACCATCGATCCGCGCAGTTGTTGCCAGCCGCAGTAATGCGGCCCGTTCTCAAGCGGATGATCAGCGCGAGACGTGACATTTCAGAGAGCAAGGAAGGGAAAGTTGGGCGAGTTGTAGATTGTTCATGATGGTTTGGTGGACGCTCTTTAACACAGAGACAAACAGAAGAAAAGTAATGAAAGAAAGGCGCCAGTCCCGTGTTTTCTTATTTTTGTCTCTGTGTTAAACAGCGCCCATAAAAGCACCATGAATTCCACAGAGCCCCGCGATGCTCTCTAATTATCTGGCTGGTCACTTCGTGAGTACAATAATCTGAGGGGTCATATGGTACTATAGCTGTGCAGGAAGTTCGCGCGACATGCAGCGCGGGATCACCAAAGACTGTCTTAAACGTCGGCCCTAAGCACGGCTTTTTTTCGCTAGCACTATGCACTCACTGCAATGTTAATGAATTGAAGAGTAGTTAAACGATGGGAAAATCAAGCAAAAATAATCACAGTTTCTCTTTTAATAAAGGAATGTATGTACCATGTACATGGCACATGTTCGGTTGCAACATATGATGTGTTTCATATGTAAAGGTTTGCTTTATTATGAATGCAGGCTCACCATTTGTTTATTTTGTAAAAAATAAGCACTCCTGAGCACGTTAGGGCGATACGCTCTAATTATGTGATATGTTGAGTGACATTTTTTGTTGATTGCTTTTTTTAATGCAGCTGTAAAATAATCTTCCTTTATGATTTGAATTTTACCTTTTCAACACTAAGGAATACGGGCTCGTCGTCGCCCTAGCTTAATATCAATATTTCTTCAGTCATCTTTCGCTTTCTCTCCTAATTATCGGTTTATCCCCCTCAGCACATGTACGGTAGCCTGGGCATCCTTATTATGATTTCTGCTGTTCCGTTCTTCTGTTTCTCTTTTTTGGACATCTTTTGCGTTTCACAAGACAATTTCGCACGACAGCGCTAGAAAGGTTAACTGACAAGGTGTAAGGCCCAGCTTATGCCTTCCACTTTGTGTGTGTGTGGAAGACACACACATGGACCATGCCGGCTGCGCCAGCGCCTCTTAGTGCTGGAGCTAATTTGCAAATCTGTCAATTCCTTCTGTTTACAACGAGGTCCCTAAACATTTCAGTTCCTGCATTTTAGCTCCTGCAATTAAAAGCTGTTGATAAGTCAACGGTTTATTGGCAGTTGGCGGAGCAATACAATTTTGCGCACCCATTCTGCGCCAACCCACTGCGATTATTATGTTGCCTTTCTTGCCCTTCAGCTACAACTCGCGCAGCCTCTCCATGCATAGCTGCTGTCGAATGTTGTACCACAGGCATGTCATGGCGCACTGATACTACAACGCCACAACATACTTCACTCGTCCCCAATGCAACCCCAGGCTTCGGAATCGCGGAATGCACCGCTGCGGCTCGGCTCCTGCAGGAGCATCGTCGTTTTTCATACTTCGCGCTATTATGTAGTAGCAGACGGCAGCACGCTTTTTTCTGTCACATTATTTCTCTTTTTGTTCAGAATGTGTAACGCGACTGTGTTTACATAACCTGGCACTTTCCTACTGCACACGCCACGCTTACGTCAAAGTTTCAAAAAAATGGCGAATTGTCGAAAACGTGGCCTAAAGACTTGATTTTCATCAGTGCAGACGTCATTTAGCTTATCATCTGAGTTGGCTTCATCGTCGGGAGCAGCGAAAACCAACCACCGGTTCGCTGATTCCTGCCTAATGACGTTGATTAAAGAAGACACCTGTACCTATCGTACCTATCAGCTGGATGATCGGGGACTATCCGAGACACATCTGACGCATTTGACATCTCTACTGATGTCCCCTAAGGAAGACAACAAAAGAAGGTTGCCCAAATCGGGTCCAGCACTCTGCAGCAGCGACAACAAGCTAAATGTTCGCTGATTCTTGCGTCTTTGCACTGCAGGTTTATGTATCAATTTCACTTTGTCTAAAGACGAAACCTTTGCTCTTGCTGTCGTTGCTGCCGAAGGTTTCATTCTTTGTGTACCAAGTGAATATTTTAGGGATTGCTAAAGGCTCTGCGGCGGCTGATGGAGATGCCAGAAGCGAGCTATACGCAAGCTTCGTGCATAAATGATGCCTGAAAGATTCCATGACATTTATCAACGCAGAGTTTGAGGAAATCAAGGAGGAGGAGGAGGAAAAAACTTTATTTTAATAAAATGTAACCACTTCCAGGAGGATCATTTAGTCCAGGAGTGCTCTAGCTGTTCCTTCTAGCTTAGCCCGCTTGATCAGCTGCGTGGCTAGAAGGATAGCCTCTCAGGAGGAGGGGTGGGGTGTTTGACTGGAGGGACGAAGATGAGATGTGAGCATTTCCATAAGTAATGGTAGAGGGTGGGTGGGGTGGCGTTGCATGTGGTGCAGTATGGTGGGAAGACCCTGGAGTGCAAGATGTGGCCAAATTGAGGAGATGGAAACGAATGTGTCTGGAGTTGTCTCCAGTACGTGCTGTCGATGTGAGAAGCATGTGATGTGGTGGCGAGTACGTGGCACGGCAACGACGATAGTAGTGAATAATTGTAGTGTAATCAAGAGGTTCGATGGGGGTGTATAATGAAGGTTGGGGAGGTCATCCACCGGCGCCCGGAAGCGTAGTTTTCGGGCAAATGCACGATCGCAAAAATTTCCGAAGATGTCCTCGTGCCCAGGTAGCCACGTGATGGTGATGGGATCGGGAGTGGTAGGTAGAGTAGATAATATTTTAGCAGATGAGTGTGGGAGGGTTCCTCGCAGGAGATATCTGTATGTAGTTTGGAAGTGTGCGAATATCGTGGTGTGCTGAGTCTACAACTGACTGATGTGTGCAATAGCGAGTGTAATGGCCAACCATTCGGCCTCGGCGATGCTAGTGCATTTGATGGAGGCGGCATTGAACGTTGAGCGGCGAATGTTCGTGAACACAGCAGTGCAGATGCGGGGAATGTCCGGATTCTGTGAAGCATCCGGGTAGATGAGGTACTGCCGTGTAGAGTACTGCTTAGAAAAATGAGGCATGGGCTGCGCAACGGCCATTGTGGTGTTTGGGATCCATATTTCGTGGAAGGAGTTTGAGCTCGAGGAGGCTCCGCAGATGCGGAGTAATGGCTATATGAGTGTGAGATGAGGGGTCAAGGGTATTGTAGCCCATTCGGCGCAGGAGATGAGTGCCTGTAGGTGTTGTGCGGAGTCGATATTACTGGCTGGAGAGGTGCGCCTCTATGATGTATGCCTAACTGAAGGAGCCGAATCGTACTGGTATGACGAGGTAAATGGAGGGCCGCGTTAACGGCCGAGCGGTGTCAGACGTTAAGTTTATGTCGTGTTTGCGCGTCGATGTAGAAAAGACGTACGCGCTACTGCTAAACTGTTAACTTCGTTTATTCTCCAGATCAGAGGGTGCGACCAGCGTCGGCCGAGGCATAGGCCGAACTGGCGGGCGAAGAACAGAGGGAACGGAGGCCGGAGATGGGGATGGGGCTTGCTTCCCAGAACCAGAGGAGGGCGAGGGAGCCCGCCGTGGGGGGCGTCCAGCTGAGCGCAGGCAGGCGGCGAGTCCTCCCGGCGAAGCGCGAAGAGGGGTGCGGGCCTGTTCATTAACGCGCACTGCTCCGTTCACAACAGAACGGGCGAGCACAGCACTTCGTACACAACAGTTCCTTCCCCCTTAAAAAGTTGCCGGATTGCGTGCAGGTGGTCGGTGAGGACGCGTGGAGATGAGCTGGTTCTGTGCGCACAGGGAAGAACCACTTGTAGGCTGGATGTTGCCCGCTGTGCCTTGTAGGCCTGCCCTGGGTGCAGTCTTTTCTTCTGTGGAGAGATGCCAGGCTATGTGGGAGGATGGTTCTGATGTCCTCGCTGCTGACGGACCGCTCTCGTAGGCGTCGTAAATCCACGCAGCTGGTTGAGGTGTCGGCATGTCACTGTTCCATGTATGCTGACGAGCCAAGAGCCCAGGCCTATGCGTCTCACAACAGTAGCTTCCTCCCAGCGTGGTTTTCTGAGAAACTGGCGAGCGAGGACCCGCTGCCCCTCAACAAGTGTCCCGCAGCACGGAATCGGTTTTTCTTCCCGGGTCGCCTCTGTTTCTGGCCCGGGGAAAATAGCTGTGAACTGCATCCGCATTTCGCGCTCGAACATCATTTTCTCTGGGGTCTGGCCTGTCGTGCTTCGTACTGTTTAGTGCTGCTTGAAAAGAAAACGTGCAAGGCGGCGCGGCAGCGACCCTGTCTGGTCTCTCGCAAGGGCATGTTTTAGCTCGGCCACGTATCGCTCGACTTGTCCGTTTGTCTCTGGGAGGTAGGGCGTCGATGTGACTGATGAGATCACGTTGTCGCGATAAGACTTGAGAATCTCTGCAGATAGAAACGGTGTTCCGATGTCCGACACTACCTTGCGGGGAATTCCGAACGTTGCGAACAGTGATCGGAGGTTGTCAATGACTGCTGTCGAAGTCGTCTGTCGCATTTCCCTTATTTCAAGCCATTTGGTGTAGGCATCTACGAGCACAAGGAAAGTGCAACCTTCAATTGGGTCTGCAAAATCAATGTGCAGGGTGTGCCAAGGTGTGTGTGGCTTTTCCCATTCTGGGAGAGGAGCTTTCGGCGGATTGCTCCGGCTGCTTTGGCAAGGCTTGCAGTTTCCGACTGTTGTTTCAATGTCGTGGTCAATGTTAGGCCACCACATATAGCTTCTGGCACACGCTTTCATGGCAACGATGCCCCTGTGTCCGGTGTGGATGAGAGAGAGATAGCTTGTGCGCGTAGCTCTCTCGCATCCTACTAGGATGCATCCTAATAGGACTGCATCCTAATAGGATGCAGTCGCGGTGGGTGCTCAACTCTGTAGCTCGCCTGCGGTAAGCGTCGAAGTTGTCACCTTTGAGTTTGTGCACGTTGCCTTGTTGAATAGCTGTGTAAACGTCGCGTAGAGTTGCGCACTTCTGCGTAGATGCTGCAACTGTGCCTGCTGTAAGCGGAGGTTCTGGCAGTGCTTCGAACATAAGAACGTGTCCGGGCGGAGGCGGTTCGTCACCTGTTTCGTTCAGTGGCAGGCGGCTTAGTGCGCCGGCATTCTAATGTTTAGTCCCATTGCGGTAGACGAGATCGTGTCGTACGCTGAGAGCTTGATGCACCAACGTGTCATTCGTGGAGACAATGTCGGTGGCATAGGCTTTTGTGGCCCCAGAATGCCCAGTAGCGGTCGGTGATCCGTTATAAATATCACCTTTCGGCCGGCAATGTACTGGTGAAAATGTGTCGCCACGTAGACGATGGCCAGCCCCTCTTTGTCCAGTTGCGCGTAGTTGCGTTCCGCTTGTGACAACGTACGTGAGGCGAAGGCAATCGGGGCTTCCCTTCCTTGGTCATCAGTCTGCGAAAGAACTGAGCCGACTCCGTACGGAGATGCGTCGCAAGACAAAAGCAGTGGCTTCCTTTCGTCGTAGTGGCTGAGGACTCTACACCCTCGAAGTAGGTGTTTCAGGGCGTCGAATGCTCGCTTATGGCGTGGCGACCATGTCCATTTCACATCTTTCCGGAGCAGCTGGTATTAGTCGTTGGCCACAGTAGCTCTTTGTTCTAAGAAACGGTCGTAGAACGTTAAGAGTCTGAGAAACGCCTGTAGCTCCTGCTTGTTTGTTGGTACCCGCGCTTCGGTGATCGCTCGCACTTTGTCTTCGGTCGGGCACTTTGTCTTCTGAATCAATTCGGTGTCCCAGAAATTGCACCTCTGACACCGCAAAACAGCATTTTTCTTTGCTTAAACGCAAATTTGCGTTCGCTAGCCTTTCAAGAACGTGCTCCAGGCGCGCTGCATGCTCTACCGTGGAAGCGCCACTGATTATGACATCGTCTATGTAGACACAAACTCTTGGGATTCCTTGAAGTGCTGTCTCCATGAACTTCTGAAATATGGCCGGGGCTGCAGCTACGCCAAAGGGCAATCTGTTCACCATGTACAGGGCTTTCAGTGTGTTGATTGTCAGTAATTTTGACGTCGGTTCGCTCACCTTCAGTTGTTGATAGGCCTGGGTGAGGTCTAGAGTTCTGAAGACTCTTGCGCCGCCTAGTACACTGAACACTTCTCCAGGTGTCGGCAGATGGTAAGACGACGCTTTAGTCATAAGATTTACGGTGTTCCGGTAGTCTCCGCAGAGGCGTATGGTTCCGTTCTCCTTGCGAACTACAGCCAGTGGTGTGGCCCATTTCGAATGTTGTGTCGGCTCGATGACACCTTGCTGCTCCAGTTTGTCCAATTCCCTTTCAACAGGAGCTCTCAGAGCAAAGGGTACCGGCCTGGCCTTCAAAAACTTCGGTTTCGCGCCGCTTAACAACTCCAGTGTGACTGGTGGCCCTCCATTTCATGGAATCTCTTCAGAGAATACTCTTGCTCGGCGTTTGGTGTATGCCGCATATCGTTACCCCCAATGGAGAAAACGAGTTTCTCCTTAGGAGGCTTGATCCTGAGCCCTTCACAACAAGGAGAGGTAGCGTATGGGTCTGGCCGTTGTAACAAACCTGCACATTGGCAGAGCCCAATAGTGGCAAGTTCTGTCCTGACCACGTTCGCAGGTGCGTGTCGTCTTGTTGCAAGGGTGGTGCATCTGATGGCCACGAAGTTCGGAATGTGGCCTCACTGATCAGAGTACAGGGTGCGCCTGAGTCCACCTGGAACTTGATGAATTTGTGGTGTACTGTAACTTCGGTAAAAATCTTCAGACGCGTGCCGAGACTCATGGTGTTCAGGTCGTACAACACTGATGATACTGCTGATGTTGCTCCGTGGGCATCAGATGGCGGCCTATTCTCTGAGGCGCCTACGCTGTGGTTAGGCTGAGAAGGCGACTTTATCTTGGCAAGCTTCCGCTTCGTACTGCATGCTTTCTCGTTATGCCCTTGCTTGTGGCAAACATTACACGTGGCTGACTGGAATCGGCATCCCTGTGCGTTGTGTTGGTCGTCACACCGCCAGCAGCGTTGTACATTTTTGACCGATTTTGCAACAACAGAAGGTCTGCGTACCTGGTTGCTTGTTTGATGTACCGGCTCGCTGTTCCGGCGCATCGCTCTCTGCTGGTGACCGGCGCTCTTCGCTCGCACGGCGAAGTCGTAAGCTTTGTCAAACGTGAGGTCCCTCTCAGCGAACAGGCGCTGCTGCAGTGACTCGTCACTCAGTCCGCACACAAATCTGTCACGTAACCTGACGTCCAATGAAAGCATGGTGGTGTTAGCAGATGCTGTGTCTTCACGCTGCATCCGGTAGCTGTCCTGGCTGTGGTTAGCGTCCCAAAATTGCAGTCAGCGGCAGGCTTCTTGAGCGCTCACAGTTTCGCCTTTCAGCTGATCTCGTCGCTGGAAGCGGGCTCGGCTGTAAACTTCAAATGGCCTCAGGTCGTAGTGCTTTTGAAGTGCTGCAACGATTTCCTCATAAGGCACTTCCGCTGGTGTGCTTGGCTGAATAAGGGCGCAGACAGTGTCGTAACTCTCCTCCCCGCACAGCGTTCGCAGGTTGGCCCTCTTTAAGGCTGGGTCTGTGATGTTGTTAGCCTCGAAGTAGAACTGGAGGCGTCCAACCCACGATGACCAAGATGAGCCGTTGAATTCTGGTATTAACCCTCGTGTAGCCATGACTTGTCAATAGCGTTGCGTAGCGCGGGTCAAATCCACTTCCTCGTCGCCACTGTAGTGTTTGCGCGAGTCGATGTAGAAAAGACGTACGCGCTGCTGTTAAACTGTTAACTTCGTTTATTCTTCAGATAAGAGGGTGCGACCAGCGTCGGCCGAGGCGGAGGCCAAACTGGCGGGCGAAGAACGGAGGGAACGGAGGCCGGAGATCGGGATGGCGCTTGCTTCTCAGAACCAGGGGAGAGCGAGGGAGCCCGCCGTGGGGGGCGTCCCGCTGAGCGCAGGCAGGCGGCAAGGTTCCTCGAAGGAGATATCTGTATGCTGTTTGGGAGTGTGCGCATATCGTGGTGTGCTGTGTCTACAACTGACTGATTAGTGCAATAGCGAGTGTAATGGCCACGCATTCGGCCTCGGCGATTCTAGTGCATTTGATGGAGGCGGCATTGAATGTTGAGCGGCGAATGTCCGTGAACACAGCAGTGCAGATGCGGGGAATGTCCGGAGTCTGTGAAACATCCGTGTAGATGATGTACTGCGTGTAGAGTAGTGCTTGGAAAAATATGAGGCACAAGCTGCGCAATGGACTTTGTGGTATTTGGGATCCATATTCGTGGAAGGGGTTTGAGCTCGAGGAGGCTCCGCAGATTCGGAGGAATGGCTATATGATTGTGAGATGAGGGATCAAGGGTATTGTAGCCCATTCAGCGCAGGAAATGAGTGCCTGTAGGTGTTGTGCGGAGTCGATGTTATTGGCTGGAGAGGTGCGCCTCTATGCTGTATGCCTAACTGAAGGAGCCGAATCGTACTGGTATGACGAGGTAAATGGAGGGCAGCTTTAACGGCCGAGCGGTGTCAGAGGTTAAGTTTATGTCGTGCTTGCGCGTCGTCGATGTAGAAAAGACGTACGCGCTACTGCTTTACTGTTAACTTTGTTTTTTCTCCAGATAAGAGGGTGCGACCAGCGTCGGCCTAGGCAGAGGCCGAACTGGCGGGCGAAGAACGGAGGGAACGGAGGCCGGAGATGGGGATGAGGCTTGCTTCCCAGAACAAGAGGAGGGGGAGGGAGCCCGCCGTGGGGGGCGTA
Organism: Amblyomma maculatum; assembly: GCF_055883805.1. Taxonomy (NCBI): domain Eukaryota; kingdom Metazoa; phylum Arthropoda; class Arachnida; order Ixodida; family Ixodidae; genus Amblyomma; species Amblyomma maculatum. Next base: position 49,511,535 of record NC_139346.1, read on the forward strand.
CCGCTGAGCGCAGGCAGGCGGCAAGTTCTCCCGGCGGAGTGCGAAGAGGGGTGCGGGCCTTTCATTAGCGCGCACTGCTCCATTCACAACAGAAAGGACGAGCTTACCACCTCGTACACAACAGTTTATTTAGTTGGGTTTTTGTGATGTGGTGGTAGGGGAGGTGGTAGGCTAGTCGACTATATGATAAAGACGTCTACGAGTCCTAAAGTGTATTTTGCCTTGAGGCCATGATTGCGGCTTGAAATGCGATGAATGGGATGTGTGATCTGGTTGATTTGGCGCTGCAGGAGGTGTATGGTGTGGGTGGCTTTAGTGTCCTGTAAAATGTGGAGACTCAGCAGTCGGAGCCGTGGTACTTTGGGAATCGGAGCGTTGTCAAGGAGTGCGGTGATGGTTGGGGCACGTGTGGAAGGCTTGATGACTATGAGATCAGATTTCTGCGGTGCACACACGCAAGACCTATAGCCTGTGTATAGTTGTGGATGGCATCGTTAGCTAGTTGCAAAGTATGTTCAACTTGCGCGGGGTAATCCGTAGTAGTCCATAGTGGGCTGTCGTCTGAGTATATTGCGTGCTGAAGGTCAGGTATAGTTTCGAGTATCCGGGCTAAGGGAGCTAGGGCGATGTTAAAGAGGATAGGTGAGAGGATTGAACAATGCGGTGTGCCTCGTTTGGGTAAATAGATGATTGAGGAGGTGAAAGACCCGAGTGTGATATGAGCCGTGCGTTTGGTTCGAATATCTCAACGTAGCGCCAGATGCGTAGCCCGCAGTCAGTTGTGGCAAGGGTAGACAGAATGTGGTAATGGCTCATGTTGTCAAATGCCTTTTGTATATCAAATGCAAGTATGGCTTGTGCGGCATGTTTATGGAGGGTATTGTGTAGGACGGTCTGTTTCAGGTACAGTAGAATGTCTTGGGTGCAGAAATGTGGGCGGAAGCCTAATTGAGAGTGAGCAAGAAAGGCGGTGTAGTCGAGTCTAGGTTGAAGCCGTTAAAGAATTACGTGTTCATACAGTTTGCCAAGACAACGTGTGAGAGAAATGGGGCGTCGGTTGTCTAATGAAAGGGGTTTTCCGGACTTATGAATGAAATGGATTGTAGCGTATTTCCAAGAGGCTGGTAAAATGCCCTCCCTCCAGTGTTGGTTGTAGTAAGCTGTGAGTTGAGAGAGAGAGAGAGAGATGTATCATTGATGTTTCGAAGGAGCTTGCATGTAATTTGGTCAGGTCCGGGTACGGTGCTACGAGTGATGAGGGCGAGGGTGGCCCGTACCTCCGCAGTGGTAATGTCCTCATCCAGCCTTGTTTAGGGGGGGAGGGGATGTGGGCGTGGAGGAAGGTGGGGAGAAAGTCAAGAAGAAACTATTTTGGAGCATAAGATGAAAACAAAGATCTCAGGAGATAGAATGAAAATTTGAGGAAAAGGGTTAATGTTTATGAACACGCCATTGAGCAGCTTCAGCGAAGGATACTTCAAGCAGAGCAGTACTCTCGAAGATCTAACGTCGAAATAAAAGACCTGGTGAAGGAAGAAAATGAAAATAGTACGGAATAATATTCAGGGAAACACAGTATCACAATGAAATCCAGATGTTCACATCAGCAAGCTATAAAAATTACTACCAAAACCGAACTTCTGCACTTGGCGAAGGCTTTGGCATGGTTTTCAGAGAAGATGCAAATTGCGAAGTGGAGCGCCATGTTACACGTGTTACTGCTAATCTAGAATCGCTATGTGCTACCACTGGAAAAAATATGTTCGCAGTGGTGTACCGCCCTCCTTCTGGGAAAAATGTAATTTTCTAAACTTTATCGAAGCATGCTGGAGTACGTTTTCCTTCATGAATACCGCTTGTTTTTAGAAGGTGACTTTAATATCATCAAGTTTGAAATGACTGCCATTATATTGAGTTCCGTAACGAACGTATGGCTTCCGGTTTCCGTTCTGTTATCAACACTCCAACGACGCAGGTTACCGAGATAGGCGAATCTGTTCTTTATTATAAACTCAGACACTCCCATAGATGCAGCTGGAACTATATGCTACGACATAAATGACTCGTGTCCAATCTCTATTGCGTACATCAGTTTTATGCGAAGAGAAAAAGCAAGAAAGATAAACTCCTATGTAGGAGCATGTCGAATAATAACATAAAATGCTGTCGTGCACTTATATTACATAACAACTGGTCACGCATTTATAACGAGCATAATGCCTCTGAAGCCTACAACATATTCCTGTTGTGAATGTTCTGCCGCCTCTTTAGCGGATGTTTTCCATATAAGAAAGCGAATGTAAAGAACAAAATTAGAAAGCAATGGTCAACACCCGATCATTTGAAGATAATTAAGCAGGAGCAGAAGCTATTTCAAGGTTACTTGCTTACGAGGGAAACAACCGCACTAACAGTGTTTAAGAAGTACCGAAATAAATTAACTGCAGAGTTACGAAAGGCAAAGACTATTTACTCTAGTAACTCCTATCTAATGCATCAAAGAATGGGCCTCAGAAAGTGTGGAAGCTCTATGAAGTCCCTCAAAGAAAATGTCACAAGTTCGGCACCCGAGAAATGACAATTGATGGCAAACGTATTTCTGGTGTCACTTTAGCTCATCTCAATGCACATTTTTAAGCGCAATACCAACCGGTGACGAAACAGGCGCCACGCCTACACACGCACAAAGCGGAACCGTATTCCTGGAGACAACAGATGAAATGGAAATTTGAAGCTCAGTTTTAAACCAGAAGATCTCCAGCTCAGTTAATGTCGACGGTCTTCAGATAAAATCTGTCAAGTTTGTAATTGACGTTATCGCACCTTCAGTTCAGTTTAGTCGTTCAGTCATGTCCGACTCTTCGTGACCCTATGGACCATGTCACGCCACGCTTTCCGGTCTCTCACTATCTTCCTAACATCACATAACTTCATCTGCAGTGCCTCGAGGATGCCATCTAACCAACGCGTTCGCTGCCTACCCCTTCTCCGGCGACCCTCAACCTTTCCCAACATCAAATCTTTCTCCAGCGACTCCTCTCTTCTCATCAGATGACCAAAGTAGCTGAGCTTTAACTTTAAAATTTGACCCTCCAATGACCAGTCAGGGTTTATGGTCGACAATATCGACTGATTTGATCTTCTGGCAGTCCAAGGAACTCTCAAGAGTCTTCGCCAGCACCACAATTCAAACGCGTCAATTCTTCGGCGGTCAGCCTTTTTCACAGTCCAACTCTCGCATCCATACATCACAACTGGAAAGACCATAGCACGAGTTATACGGATCTTGGTTGGCAGACTAATGTCTCTGCTCTTTACTAGGCGGTCAAGGCTAACCATTGCTCTCTTTCCAAGAAGCAGGCGTCTCCTAATTTCATGGCTGCAGTCTCCTTTCGAGGTAATCTTGGAGCCCAAGAACAGAAAATCTGTCACAGCTTCCACTTCTTGTCCATTGATGCTCCAGGACTTGATAGGGCAAGACGCCATGATCTTTGTCTTTTTAATGTTCAGTTTAAGCCCAAACTTCTCACTCTCTTCTTGTACGCGGATCAGAAGTCTCTTGAGTTCCACTTCACTTTCTGCCATTAAAGTGGTATCATCCGCATATCTAAGGTTGTTGATACGTTTTCCAGCAATGTTCACTCCAGCTGAAGACTCGTCCAGACCAGCCTTCCTCATGATGCACTCTGCATATAGGTTAAATAAGCAGGGCGACAGTATGCAGCCTTGCCTCACTCCTTTGTCGATCGGAAACCAATCAGGAAGACCATGCCCAGTTCTGACTGTGGCCTCTTGCCCATCATACAGGTTCCTGAGGAGACAGATGAGGTGAATTGGAACTCCCATCTCTTGGAGAGCTTGCCACGATCTGCTGTGATCTACGCAGTAAAACGCTTTCGCATAATCAATAAAGCAGAAGTAGATGGGTTTCTGGAACTCTCTTGCTTTTTCCATGATCCAGCGAAGGTTAGCAATTTGGTCTCTAGTTCCTCTGCCCTTGCGAAACCCAGCTTGCATTTCCGGAAGCTCCCGATCCACATACTGCTGCAGCCTACCTTGGAGGATTTTCAACATCACCTTGCTAGCATGCGAAATAAGCGCGGTCGAGCGGTAGTTGGAACAATCTTTGGCACTGCCTTTCTTTGGAATGGGGATATAAACTGACCTCCTCCAATCCTGTGGCCACTGCAGGGTTGTCCAAATCTTCTGACATAATGTATGCAGAATGTTAACAGCGTCATGGTTGAGGTTTTGAAGCAACTCAGCTGGAATGCCATCAATTCCGCTAGCTTTGTTCTTAGCAAGACTGGCTAAGGCCCATTCAACTTCACTCTTCAGGATGGCCGGCTCGAGATCAGTAATCACAACCGTCTTATGTTCGGTTTGCACATTCGGGTCCTTCTTGTACAGTTCTTCTGTGTATTCCTGCCACCTCTTCTTTATCTCTGAGGCTTCAGTGAGGTCCTTGCCTTGTTTCTCCTTTATCACGCGCAGCTTAGCACAGAAGCGTCCTTTGATATCTTTGATTGTCTTATACAGAGCTCCAGTGTTCCTTAATTGGCTGTTGTCCTCAACTGCTTGGCACTGTATGTTCAGGAAGGCATTCTTATCTCTCCTTACTATTTTCTGAAAATCCGCATTGAGAACCTTGTATCTTTCTCTTTCCCCCATAACTTTTGCCATCCTCCTTTCCTCAGCTATTTGCAAAGCCTCTTCAGATAACCAGTTTGCTTTCTTGCATTTCTTTTGCTTTGGAACTACCTTAGTAGCAACTTCTTGTATTATATCACGAACATCAGTCCACATCTCTTCGGGCTCTCTGTCTTCCAGATCTAATTCTTGAAATCGATTCCTCACTTCCACAGCATATTCTAATGGAATTTGATCCAGATCATACCTGAAGTCCTTCTAGTTTTCTGCGTTTTCCTCAATCGAAGCTTACTTTTGGCAACAAGAAGCTGATGATCGGTGCCACAATCGACCCCAGGCCTTGTTTTTACTGCTTGTATAGCGCTTCTCCATCTCTGCCGACAAAGAATATAATCGATCCGATTCCTGTACAGACCGTCCGGTGGAGTCCATGTGTACAGGCGTCTCTTGTGCTGTTGAAAATGAGTATTCGCTATGGTCAGGTTGTTTTCTTGATAAAACTCTATTAGCCTCTGCCCAGCTTCATTTGGCTCGCCAAGACCGAACTTGCCTATAATTCCGGATATTTCTTCACTCCCGACCTTAGCATTCCAGTCTCCTATGAGAAAAACGACGTCTGATGAGGGGGTGCGGTCTAAAAGGCATTGTAGGTCCGCATAAAATCTCTCAACGTCAGCTTCTTCAGCAGCAGTGGTCGGTGCATAGTATATATTTTTAACCTCGTTCTTAACACTGGTTGTTTCACAAGTCGCATGAAGAAATCAAAAATATTGTTTATTTTCAAAGGGGGCGAAGAAAATGATTCTGCTGACTACAGCCCAATACCCCTTTTACCTGTGTTTTCGAAGGGCTTAGAAAAAATAATACTGGTGCGTAGAGAAAAGTTTTTCTGCAAACATAATTTATTACAAGATTAACAGCGTGATTTTCGTTGAGGCAAATCCAACGAAACAGCACTGATAACAATGAAAGAGCTCGTAATAAAATATAATGAAAGCAGAAAGCTTACAATCGGCATTGTTTTAGATTTTAGCAAGGCCTTTGATGTTCTAAACCACCTAATACTACTGCTGAAAAACATTCTACTTATAGTATCTGCGGTGCATGTTTGAAACTGTTTGAATCTTACCTGACTGTTCGGATGCAGTTTGTCAGTGTTGGGAATTATATCTGATCATTTCAGTGCAATTCTTCTGGTGTGCCGCAAGGCAGTTTTTTGCGGACATTGCTTTTCAATGTATACGTAAATGATATTACTCCACCCAATGCTGATGCTTGTTATGCTCTTTATGCCGATGATACCCGCAAGTTTGTTTCTGGTCTTGACATAGAAGAGGTAGCTGCAAAGGCGGGCACTGAGCTAAGACAGCTAATCAATTGGTCTAATATGAATGGTCAACAGAAAATTACAAAAAATTGTAAGGCCATAATCTTTAAACTAAGAAGCAAACAGGTTGCTATATACTAACATTTAGCACTGCGTACTGCAGCTGTTAATTATGCAGACGAACATGGGATCCTAGGAGTTGCATTTTCGGATGATATGACAAAGATGCGCCACATTGATTCACTGCTCAAATCACTTTCAGCAGCTGCGGGATTACTTTCCAGATGGAGGCATTATTTTCCCGAAACTAGAAAAGTTACGATTTAAGACGCAGTTTCACATCACAATTACATTATTGCATGCTTGTCTGGGGCACAAGAACAGCCAGTAACACTAGTGCAATTTTCTTTGTGCAAAAAAAAGAGCTGTTTGTAATATTGCTAATCTACCATACTAAGATCCGACAGAACGTTTTCACAAGTAGAAAATAATAAAAGCAAGCGATTATCTATAATTTCGATTAATGCATACTGTATTGTCTTCAAAGAGCGGTCTACAAACGTTTTAAAGAGTTTTGGAAATGTCGGTATCCAGAAAATCAACGCGCGCACAAGCAGCGGCGATAAGTGGCTTGTACCTTACAGACGTATTCATTATTTCTGTCAATCCCTGAAATACCTTCTTCAAGTCATTGTGAATAACTATGCAAATAAAGAATTATACTTTAAGAATTTCAATAAAAAGGAATTGTGACGATATATTATAGCCCATTAAACTAACACATGCACAATTATGTTTGCATTTTCATTCTCACCGATGAAACTCGCGTTGAGAGCTATCATGTTTTCTCTTTTTATTTTCAAATACAACACGATTAATGTCTTGGAAATCTGATCTATGATGAATGCTTTGTTGGTATGTTATGTCTGGTGCTTTTCTTATGATTTTGTTCGAAATTGTGAACTTACACTGATATTTATACTGTGACAACGGCTCCCTTGCATGGGCCTCCAGGCATTTTTCAAGCTGTCATAAGGCAGCTTTTGTCGCCTGGAGGCCTTTCTATCTACAACTTCTCTGCGCCTCGTCTCTGGAATTCTTCAAAGCTATACCTGGAATTTGCCATCTGCGAGGGCACGCGTTTACGCCGCAATTACCTTCCGAGCGGACGCAATTGCCCCCTTGGTATTCACCGGCACCCCCGTTCGGGCCTACGTCGGAGTGAAGACTTTCATTCGTCTTCGACTCTGGTATTACTGGCGGGATATTATCGCTTCGTCCATCAGTACGTTAGCGCATGCCAGGAATGCCACAGTCGCAAAAACCGTCCACGACAATCCACAGTTCCGAAGCAGCCCTTGCCCTCTCCCATTGGGTTATTCGACCCTGTAGGAATTGATTCTTAGAGCCACAGCAAGTAACTCCCTCTGGTGACCATTGGGTCATTATGGTAGCCGGCAGCATTACTCGCTGCGTATGAACATTTTCAGTACATTGCGGTATTGTAGCGCAAAACAGACAATACACACGATAATTTGCGCTATATTATCGTTATGTTCATGCACCAACAAGCTCGAGAAACTACGCTTTTGAACTTCAGTACTTTCTGTCTCGGCGCAAGATGTTGCGTCTTTTGTCCTTCACCGTTTCTATCTGCACCACCGTTCGCCTAAAGAAGTGCTTAGTGACCATGACCATGTTGTTTATTCCAAGACCGTCGAAGCACTCATCCGCAATGCCGCATTTTTGCCCGTTCAACATCGGCTTACCACTCGGAAATAAATTGCATGACAAAATCCATTTGTTGCATCGTGATTGATATGCCAGCCTTGCATGTCACCTCTGACCACTTCACCTGGAACCGGCTTCTCCCGTTCTTTACGTACACTTACAATACTGCCACACAAAGTACGACTGGGTTCCCCCTTTTCCTTCTCTAGGGCCGTGATCCCTCTTCTACTACGTCTGGGGTACTTCGTCGCCCCGATACCTCCGGATCTACAATATCTCATCAGTTGAATATGGAGACAAATCTCGCCATCTTGCCCGGTAACAGCGCACAACTATACTCACCAAATGTTACTTCGCACAGCCATATGTCCAGCTCTATACTATGACACAGACTCCCTTGTTTGGCTTTCAGGTTTTGCTACGGCCTCCAGCATCTCTACCAAATTAGTTCCGAAATAGTACGGTCCTTATCCTGGTATTTTGCCAGACACCTCCCGAGAACTTTATTATTGACCCGCTTACGCTGGCGCAGGATATGCGTCGTCGTGGGCAGGAAATACTGCACGCTGACCGCCTTGAGCCAAGTTACGACCCACCAGTTGTGTCTAAACCATGCGTCGGCAGAATCTGTTCTTTTTCTTCGGTGAAGTAATTGCAGTGCAGCTTCCACGTTCGCTGACTGTAGTAAAGACGATCATATCTCGAAAGCGAGTGGTGACAAAGGCTAGTTAGAAAGAACACAATGCAAAACACTCCTTGCTCTTTAACGGAATGCAGGTCTGAAATAGAATTTGCTCGCACACAAGAAGTAAAAGCTAACAGTTAAAAAACGGTCCTCTCTTTTTTTGCATTCGGCAGTGAGTTTGTGCTGAGGGGTAATGACGGGTACAGCCATGAGAGAACCATAAGTGTGGCAGAAGCCCATTTATGGTTCAGTTTTGTTCGATGATTGTTCGGCTAAGTATTTCACCCTACAAAGAGCCGCCACCAAAACAAGGAGAATATGGTGCCCATTGAAATGCTTTGGGGGATCAAACTTAATACCTCTCGAATGCGAGGCAGGTGTTCTACCACAAGGTAGCCACTTTGGTGGCTGTTTGGCCTGCCGTCTTATGCTATAGGACAATAAATTTCTACTAAGATTGGTTTTTCACATATGGGCTAGAAACAAAAGCAAAGAAGTTTTGATCATAAACGCTGCGAAATAAATTATATTACTGAAAAGGGAGACTTCACTGCTCCTAAAATAGCAGAGCGCATTCTTCGACAACAAAGCATGCAGCATGTTTTCACTGTCGTGGCATGATGGTTTGAAAAACTCCCCTGCTAATGATTTCCAATAATAAATGAAGATGTTGAGAAATGCATTCCTTAGGTAAAGAGGACATTTCCAACGTTCAGATTACTGAATGTCTTGATAATTTAACGCTTCTTCGAATGATATCGCAAAACAATTTCTATTAAGGTTGCGTTTTGTTTTCCACATATAGCCTAGGAGTAAACACAGGGACATTTTACTCCCCAATAATAGCATGCAACAGATATTGCTTCTAAAGAAGGCTAGCTGCAAACTTCAAATTAAAACACATTCATTATTATAGCGTTAAACGCGCTGCTATCGAGAAGTTCTGGCGTTTACGTACGAGCAATTGCGAGCGAAACATCACGAGCGTGGCGCTCCGAGGTAGGTGGCTGCTGGCACGTGACATGCTATTCACGCGCCATGCGACCACATGTCATACAAGCACACAAAATTCCCCAATTGGAAAACACTTCGGAATTTCCCTTTAAGATTTACTTGACATAGGAATGCAGCTTTCTAAGAATTTCGATCTCGACTGTAATCCTCACGGACACGTTGGTAATAGGTTAAAGGAGTTCGTTCTGTCCATGTCAGGCAATGTTCTATATTCCGGTACCTTAAAAGGTAAGCTAACTACAATTTGTGGGGTAAATATTACGTGAGTGCTCTTAAGCCTCCTTCAGAGCGGAAAAGACGAAGTCCTCATTACAGGGCTATTTTCAGTATCTACGTTGGCATTGTCATCCATATATTATCATGTCCACAATAACTATCACTACTGGCATCTTTATCAATACAATGCACAGTCATTGCCGTCGCTGCTGTGCTCATTATTATCGCCACCGAAGACATCGTGTCCTGATTGCTACTAATGTTCTAACGCTAGACAAGGAAATTAAGATCGGTTTCCCCAAACCCAGTTTGGCCTTGTGGTTTGCACACTTGGCCTTGGATACGAAGGATAGTGGTTCGAAGTGGAGGGATAGTGCAAATTTGTGCGAATATTTCCTGTTGCATTTTCCACAGCCCATCAGCCTAAAAAAATATTTGCTGTAAAATGTGCCCACTATAAAATATTCCTCATACAGGAGCAGCAAATGTTCACACTTGGTCCAAAAACACAAGCTGAGCCAGCATGCGTAACGCGTTAAAGCTTTCACTAGATGCCAATATTGGTAACGATTAGGTGTCTCAATTAAAATTAATGGTAAATTTGCTTGCATGAAAGTTAAGACTCAGTACATACCGACTTATCTATGGACACAATAATCACGCCGTAATGGAAGGGAGCTGCTGGGAATGAGAGATAAAGTAGGTGGCATAGTGCAGGGCTTGAGAATATTTTCGACCTCATGGAAATATTTGGCATGCACTGACATCATACAGCGACAGAGAGAGAGAGAGAAAGCAAGTCCACTATTGTGGGCCGCAAGCCCGGGCCAGGCACGGCTTCACTGGACTAGATGCGTGACAGTCCATATCGCTGCTGTACATCCGTAGCACGCGCGATGGCGGTCTTCTGCCGATGCGTGTCCGTCAAACGCATAAGGCTTCCCATTTCGGTAGAGAGCAGCGAGCCGCATTTCTGTGCATTTAACTTCCATGGAAATGAAGCCCACGCAGGAGAATTGCAACTCGGCTACTCCAGCTCAGTAGCTGTGTCTCTTAGCCACTGGAGAGCTTAAAATTGAAGAGCTTAAGTTGGTTTAGGCGGCGGCTTATGCAATAGATTCTACTGTAGAGCCACATTATGTTACTTTGTGGTTCTGGTGATTAATATTTGATTTGATGTTTTGTGTGATGGTGGGGGGGGGGGGGGCGTTGATAGGCTATTTGAACTATTATAGTAATGATAACTGAATAATTATGGAAAGAAAACATAAATAATCGAAAAGTGGTTTCAAACTGTCAAAATTGTCATAATGCTCAAAATGGACATCCGCTGTTATTTGATGGCAAGGAAATTTAGAGCGCGCAATTGATCAATAATTGAAAAAAATGAATAATTGAGTAAAAGTGGCCGAAATGTGGGGCTATGCTCAATATGCCAAGATAATGATTTATAATGCTAGCTAAGAACTTTAGAGAGTGTATTTGATATATGGAATAATTGATGCTTTTGAACAAAAATGTAAAATGCGCCCAACGACGCAAAGCTGCTTACAATAATACGCCATTGCTTGCGGATTTTATGAATTGGTGTACACAAAATACAAAGCCTTTACGAAAGTAGAATTACGGAAAAATTTAACAATTCAAAGTGAGATCCATCATCAGTGAATGGCAAACGCTCTTCCGTCGTACACGTAATGATGGAGCATAAGTATGCGTTTAATTTCATCTTCCTTAAAAAGACTGTGTCAACGACAAGCTAATCTATCTAAATATAATCATAACAAATACATGGTATGAAGTTTGGTTACATCCGGCAAGACGTATCAATAAGACTTTCACTATATTGAAAAAAAAACTTACAAACAAGAGTTTAATCAGATGCTGGCATATCTTACCAAAGAGGCCATTAATACAATTAGCAAGGATAAATCTCAGACATAATTTACTATTCCTGAATTTACGTTATTTTTGGAAACCAAATTCGAAACAGGAAGTCCTAAAGATAATCATTACTCGTAATAACTACCGTTTAATTTTTTGCGACCTGAATGAGAGTCTTTAAGAAGTAATTTATGAAACTATTTATATCGTGACTCACATGTATCATCATGAAAGGTGCCCAACATATTTGAATGGAGATGAAATCGTCTTGTGCGCTTAAACATGAAAGGAATTTAAAATGCCAGGGTACTTTGCTGTCTGTTATCAGCACGCCCAAGTAAACAAAATCGATTTTGAAGGCGTGCAAAAGAAATAATTACAGTATAATGCTATCCTAAATTGCCATGACATTACAATTAACAAGAACTTCAGGCACTTGTTTTCAAAGTAATATACAATCACAGATACTACACGTTTGAAAACCATATTGTAATTTACGTTTTAATAAGGGGGATTTGGTTACAACAAAGTGAGCGTTGATTGTGGTGAATTGTTAAGGATTAGGGTGAATGGTTATTTAGGAACAGCTTACTGCTCATATAAATTAGAATAGTGGTGCAATAAACGGTGATTGATTGTACTTTTAAACCAAGTAAGCAATTTTCAGTGTCCTCGTTACCGTTTGGCTGTTAATGGAAACCGCCTAAACTTCGCGTACTTGCTCATCTTGCACCTTATGACCGCAGCCGAGCATTGTGCTCTGAAAGTAGACGAGTATGTCCTTGGCACGTTCATGCTTTAAGCTACGCTGTCTGTACATTCATGCACATGGATTCGAAGTAGGATGTGGCTCTTCTACTGTTGTATGCCGAATTTTGCTCCCATCTACACGCAACAAAAATTGCATGTTCACATGGCGGAAACGGAATGGCGGAAACAAAGCGTTCAGAAATGTCTTATTTGTCCTGCGTATCTGCATCGTTTGGCCTACTATTTTCATTAATGTATTTTGTTGTTCTCAAATTACATGACTTTCTCGTGCAACGCCCAATTTAGAAAGCATTTTGAACTTCTACATTTTACTGAAGCTGGGAAGAGGTGGTCTATTTCAGCGAATATGAAGGCCAGTAATATCGTGCAATACAAAAAATCTTGGAAAAGAAGAATATGCCAATAACGTTCAATCATCTGGCGGATTTCAGTGGGACCAAATCCTAAGCGCGCGTGTATGGTGCACACTAAACCCCATATGGAAGAAGCCCTTCAATACGGCGTTTCCCATAGCCTGAGTCGCTTTGGGACGTGATCGCTTATTAACAAAAGAAAAAACATTTATCAAGGTTAGTGGGATCTAGGAGGAATAAAGAAGCTAATAATAGAGACAGCGGTGTACTTCTTAATGCGAACCGTGCATTCGTAATGGAAGCGTATTCGAGAAACATTTAAGCACATGATTACAGATTGTAAAAAAGGATAATGAGGTTTAATTTGTCTGAGAAAAAATGATGAGGGGTAAGCATGGCTTAAATTTAGTTGAACAGGTTTGCAGGTTGTTCATAGTTGCTTAAGTTGAATCAGTAGGACGCTGAAGCATCACCTTAGAAATAGACGATACAGCGACGAAAGCGCCTCAAACACAAGCTGTTCAATAGCCGCGTTTTTTTTGCTCTTTGTATACGCTGCTTTTTCAGCAAATAGAATTGCTCAGTATCGCCCACATTTATACGGCATCTATCGTTAACTAAGTCACTATCATTCGCACCTCCCTGCTTTAATTGATAAATCTTTATTATCATTCGCATGCAATGAGGCCAGCTCCGAAGTTGCACTCCACTTGGTAGAGCATGTTTTTAAAGCCACCTGTAGCTGGCAGAAGAACACACAAATAAAGATAACTTCAAGAGTTATATATTAATTTCTTGTCATTGCCAGTATCATTACTGAAATACTTTAATTGTGAACTGCTTTTCAGAAGTCATAGCTGGTATTACTAAAACCTACACAGCAGATGGAACGGAATGTGAGTATAATATTTTCTGCCTAATATGTATATTTTTTCAATACTGACGGAAAAGTAGGGCAAAAATATGTAATGGCTGATGACCTTTTATACTTTCGCGGCAAAAAAAAAACATTGAGAGGTCAAGAATTCTAACTTCGTCTGGATACGCACTCTATATTAAAGGCTCATAAGTAGAAATAGAACAGCCATTTTTCTGCATCGGGGAACTAACAGTGCTGGTAGTGCGTCCAATCAGATCAGTCTGCCTGGTTTTGAAATGATTCCGGAATATAAAGGCGTTTCTAACAACTATGCAAGTATTTGCAATAAAACATCCTAATATATTATCAGTTATTCATGGACCACAAATAGCAATATTTCTGCTTTACCGTATTTAATCGCTGGCGTGTCTATTACAAAAAGTGTACTGACTTACTAACAGTAGGCGCTGATTTGAACACAGACATTTTGAAGCTTCCAGATACCACCGCAAATTGTTTCCTAATTTACAGTGCAATCGTTTACAAAATATTATGGCCATGCCCACAAGAGTCACGCTTTCATCACAGTCAGAACTAGACAGTTCGTTACAAATTCACCTTTTGTGAACAGGACGTTGTGCTTCATTACTTCTGGCATAAATGATAACATGCCGATTTTACTAATGATAAAGCCTCAAAATAAGATGAAACAAAACTTCCATGAGGTTGCTTACAAGAAAATTACACCAGAAACTTTGGAAACTTCCAAAATGCAATAATTCAGACAAACCGGACAAAAATATTACAATTGTCGATACTAATCATATAATAAGCTATAGAGCATTTAAAGCAAAACTACATAGCATGCTTCTCAATAAAAACATAACGCAAGTCCAAGCGATTCCGACAGCCATGGATAACCACAAAACAGACATATCCTAGAAAAACACAAACTTCGTCAATCCTTGTACGTACTTACCCGTGGCCTCGACGAACAGAAACTTCATGTTTTCGTTATAATTAAAATAACGATATAAACCATTGAAGCATGACTAATATGCCTTGCTTGTTTGATATCAATTTGCTGCAAAATAGTTTGAAAAAGTTTTAGAAAGTTACTAAACGGGAACGTACAGGCTCACTCAGTTCTGAACGTCCTTGTTGGCAACTTGAAGTCGTGTGGAGTGAGCTGGCTGATCACTTCAGCCATTTTTTCCTAAACATTGCGTGAAAGCGATTACTCTCCTGAGGCCTCGTGTTTTGTGCCGAATACGCAAAGATTAATGTTCCACCTTACTAATACATCAGAAGTAGAATCTGTTTTTAAAGAACTCTGGGACAGTTGTAGTATTGTTTCAGATGCTATAGACATATGGCCTGTAAAATAATGTATCGGGCTCATAACACCTGTTTTACCTTATCTGGTTGGTTTCTGGGGTTTAAAGTTCCAAAGCGACTCCGGCTATGAGAGACGCCGTAGTGGAGGACTCCGGAAATTTCTACCACCTGGGGTTCTTTAACGTGCACTGACATCGCACAGCACACGGACGCCTTGGTTTTCGCCTGCATAAAAAAGCGGCCGCAGAGGCCGGAATTCAATCCTGCGTCCTTGGGAACAGTAGTGGAGCACCGTAACCACTTGGCAAACCCGGCGGGACATTTTACCCTATATAAATACATTGAAAGAAGGCCAGGTTCAGACGGCAAGGTCGTGAAGGCAATGCAAGGTATGCCGTGTCAGCTTTTAATCTGATGGAGAAAACCCAAGCGCGTGCTGGAGCCGGCCCTGCGGGATGATGATGATGGTATGTACAAGAGGAAGAAGAATATCATGGTATCACTGTAAAAAATATTCGTCACTTTGACGGCCTCCCTCTACTCAGTTTTGATGGAGCGCTGACGCCAACAGATTAAACTGCCGCCGAGGAGTCAAATAGCGGGAGAGAGTGAAGAGACCAGGAGTCCTAAAAAACAAACACAATGCGCGCAGATCGTTCGCCGCCGTTTGGGTTACGTCACACAACCCGTGATCCGCACTTGGCCTACCGCAATGTTTTGTTCGGCGCCGGGCGAGACCCAGCCTGCCGCTGCGTTGACTGCGTGCGAAGTCGACGTCTCCTGCACCGTTTTCTTCGGCTTCTCGTGTTCCTTCTTCCTTTGTGTGTGTTGCGCCATTTTGTATTGCACTTTGCAAAAGGACGGCGTGGTTCGGAGTCGGCCCCGCACACGAAGCTGCAGTCTCCGACCAAGTCCGCCTGATTACGGTAAGTGTACTGCGTGTTTTTTATTTACTTGAAGACTTTGTGGAGCTTGTGGTGTAGGATATAAGCGCGTGCGCTGAGCTTATGCGAAACATGCATCTGAAGGCAGCCGGCGTGCGCTCATATTGTGCTCCACATGACGACAGAAAGCTGTCCGCGAGCATTCGTTATGGGAAAGTTGTAGGCGCGATATATTTGTATAGAGAACGTGAATTTTTCACGCGTATTTGTGCAAAGTGTGTCCATGGTTTGGTTTGTGCTGCTTAACGTAACAAATTGAAAGGTTACGTATGAGAGGTGATTAGGAAGGAGTTGCTGTGGAGATGGGGTTGCTGAATATATGTGATAATGGCGCGGCTCACGGCCAGGGTGCTCACGGCGCATTGTGCAAGTAATTTTTAAAGCGCGCATGGACCGCACGTTGGGCGTGATACAGGTGCATAAGGTAAATGGTACGTTGTTCTCGGTGATTGAAGAGCAGCAGTCAGAGAGGGCTCTCGCGTGCTCAAAAGCACGAAACCCAGCAGCGTGTTGAAATATTGTGGTGTTGACCGGAGTGATGTCACGAGGCTCATATTTTCAACGTGTGCATCCGCCTATTAAAAGCACAGGACAACGCTGGCTGTTTTTTTTTATGTGCTGTTTTCTTTATATCAAAATGCACGGATCACTTTTGAGTGTTTTGCTACTTTTGGTGACTGCAGACATTGAAAGGATTAACATCCAATGCCTGGCGAGCTGCCGTCTGTTTGAAGATCGTTTTATCTCTCTTTGACGCCTAGCCGCCAGGGCAGGTTATGTGGCGTGCGCGGCAAATTTGGAAGATGGCGTCTCTCTGACGCTCATAGTCGATTTGCTCAAGCGGCGGGGTCTAGCGCCCGCCTGAACACTTGCGTCCTTCGGCGCTGCTCTTGGGAGCTATCATATAACTCGACGCTGCGGGCCACAGTGCGGCCATGCTGCCCCAGCTTTTCTTTCGTCTACTGCGTGACCACCTGCATTCCGCAGAGAAAGGTGTTTAATAACAATACCTTCTGTCTCTTTTTGCTTTTTGCTGGGACGATGTTCGCTGAAAGCCTCTGCCAGCTTTTCTCTGTGCTTAAGTAGGCGAACGTACGCGCGGAAAAAACCGCGTGCCAAGCGTTACACGACTCCAGTCAACATCACAGTAGAGCTGCCCGCTGCTGCGTCTTGCCCAGGGAGCCGTCTGCGTGGCAGCCCCGCCACCATGGTCGCATGCGCAGAGAAAGGTGTTTGATAACAAGATTTTGTCTTTCTTCGGCCGCAGGGGCATCTTCTCTTGAGCCAAAACAAAGTCAAATATAGTATGAGTTCGCAGTGCTATTACTTTTAAATAATTTTGTTTCTAGAATTAGAAGATACTGTAAACATTTTTTTTTTATTTAGGTGGGCAAAGTTGTAGCTGTAATCCTTATAGTCTGTCAGTAGTCATATTCAATCGAGTCTATTTTGTGTACATATATTATTATATTTTCTCTTTGATAGCCTCATTTTGTAGAAGCAGTGCTCTTGCTAGAAAACTTGTTCTAAATCAAGAAAGGCGGGTTGCACCATGCTGAGAGATTTTGCTCATCTTACAACTGGACAGTTTATATTAATATAATAAACAATAGTCCTGTATGTTATTCTTTTCGAGAATAATTTGATATTTGTCTGTGTACTTATGCAAAGTATGTTGCAAATCATAATTGTTTTGTGTACCCGTGATGAAGTTTTATGTGAAGTAATGTGGTTTTCACATGCAGGCTCAGACATGGCGGACATCCATCGAGTTGTGCTGGCAGTAGATGAAGAGTGCATTAGCATTGCAAGCATGGAGAAAGCAATGGCACTACTACTTGGAGTGTTCTTCGTGTTCAATATCTCCGATCCACCTGGCGCCCTCTTACTATGGTGTTTTTGCAGAGGTAAATGAGTTTCAAATAATGGAAAAAAATCTTTTCATCAGGTGTTGTAATTTCTGTACTGGTTACATATTTGAGACATAAGTGTTACTATAAGGATAAAGCCCTTTAGTTGCTAGGAAATTAATAGAATTTCATCTCTAGTTTTTGAGCAATTTAATCATTGCTGAGGCTTTTTATATATTGGGTTCCATAGAACAACTTGCACAATTGATATTTTTTATTTTGATGACTAGGAAAGCTGAATAAACACTCTGCACTTGGATCAACCATGCCATCATGAAACTGTTTGATGGCAATTGCTGAAGGGTCTTGTAGAGCAACTGCTGGTTCATTCTTTGCCTGACTATCATGCGTAAAAAAATTACTTAGCAGGTATTTAGCATGGCAAGATGACAGTCTTAAATAATTTACACTAGTAAATATATGCAGATTGGTAATGCATTTTACATCATGTGCTTAATACATTTCTGACTTGCATAAAAATTTCTGAAAATGTACTGTCGCACTTAATATGCACTACAACGCACAAGATGCAGTAGGAGCTATGTTATTGCTACACACTGACTATAGCCTTGCTCACAATTTATTCATTCAATTGAAGAAATGCATAACTGAGTTCATTTGTTATTTTTACAACTTGCATGCTCTCCCTAAATGCTCACTAATTTATTGTTGCATGGATGCCAGAATTGATTCACTCGTGATGCGTTGCAACTCGTATTGAGCTTGATAGTACATTCTATTTACTTTGTTGAACAGGAAGCAACCGATTTGTTAATGAGATCTAATGGCCTCCTTTACTGAACTCTAGGTGATGTCCACGTAACTACCTGAAGGTTTTGAGTTCGCGTCCTGTGTTTTGGGCTGATATTTAAGGCTTTCATGGTAATAATGTGAAAATGTTGTTTCAGTGCTGTCGCTCATCGTCATATGTAGGGGCTGCTTCGATTTATTTATCGGCATCTTGAAGTAAGTTAAGTCTTTTGCCCTAACTGCAACCTACTACTATTGAAGATTACCCTCTTTTCCTCTTGAAGCCTGTATAGCAGGAAATGATTCTGTATAGTTGAGCATATTAAAAGTGTGAACATGTCTGCCATCAGGATGTCCCAAACATGTTTCTCTTCACCACTTCAGCATACTCAGCCTCAAGGAAAATTATGCACTATAAACATTCAAGGCATTCTAGACAACTATATGCCAAAATATATGGGTCATATTATATATGATTTATGTCAAGAATGATTTTCCTTGCCCCCTCCTTTCTAATTACTCTTGCTTCATTAGTGCTGCAAAAATGAAGTAATTGTTAAACCTAGCTTGCCATTATTTTGCAGGTATATCATGGGCACATCTTCCATATATTGTTATAAACTGAAGCAAATTCCCATAATTGTTTTTTCACCTTTCCCACGACTTTTTAGTAGCCTGTATCTATGCATAATCAAACATTAAACACTATGCTGCTCAACAAAAATATTGATTTATTTATACCACGCATTACTTTTGATTAGGATAGCACATGTTACCTCAAATATCTCTATTACTGGCCTTGGTAGAACGAGAGAAAGAGGGTTTACACAGTATGATGCACTGAACAAAGGTAAAGTGGACTTGTCTTCATCTAAGAACAAGGGTTAAAGGGGCAGAACTTAGTTCGCAGGCAGAGCCAACGTTTCTAAATGTGGACTTGTCTTCGTCTAAGCCCCGACGAAGACAAGTCCACTTGTCGAAACGTTGGCTCTACCTGCGAACTGAGGCGTACCCCCTTTACCCTTGTTCAGTGCTCCATCATACCGTGTAAACCATCTTCTTCCTCTCGTTCTACCAAGGCCGGTGATGAAGATATTTGAGGTAACATGTGCTATCCTAATCAAAAGTAATGCATGGTATAAATAAATCAATATTTTTGTTTAGCATTATAGTGTTTAATGTTCGATTACGCATAGATACAGGCTACTAAAAAGTTGTGGGAAAGGTGAAAAAAAAATATGGGAATTTGCCTCAGTTTATAAGAATATATGGAAGGTGTGCCCATGATATACCTGCAAAATAATGGCAAGCTAGGTTTAACAATTATTTCATTTTTGCGACACTAACGAAGCAAAGTAATTAGAAAAGAGGAGGCAAGGAAAAAAATTCTTGGCATACTCAAAACTCATTCCCGTTTCATATCTCCATGTCATGCCAGACGAAGACAATTCTATTTATCGAAACATTGGCTCGACTTGCGAACTGAGGCGTACCCTCTTTATCCTCGTCCAGTGCTGCTTCATACCATCACTGGCCTTGCCATTTTTAGACAAATTATTGGGTATATGCTGGAACTACTCCATGCATATCTTTACTTTCTTGCTTCTCCCACCTCTCTGCTTTTTAATGAACCATTGTTAGCAGCGTCGCTCACTAAATCAATCTTAATTTATTTTACTATTCATATTTTGCAGGTACTTTGGAAAAATAAACCCTTTCAAGGGCCGAGAAAAGGGCCAGCCAGCGGTATTTCACCGAGGTCGTTGAGCTTGCTACGGGTGTTTTTACACTGGTGAGTTGACCTTTGAATTGATCACCGTCACTGTTATGTGGCTTGTGCTAGTGTGATAGCTTACAGCAGTGGCTCGAGGTAATGCACATCTACACAATGCATTAGGATTTCCTTCACTCCTCTTAGTCAAGGAACCTCATTCCTACATGAAAGGCTTTTTTAAAGAATGTGTTGTTCAGTGTGACTTGATTGATGCACAATTAGACATGAAAGGCTAAGTTGCAAATTGTGTAGTGCATTAAGATTGAATTCATTTGTATTATAAATTCGTCTGAGAATAAGGCGAGGAAATATTCGGCGGCAGCTGGTAGTTGCTGTGGTAGTTAAAGTAAATGTCAAAAAACCCTTTACTGTGATTATGTCTTGCAACTCCAAAAATTTGAATATCTGTAGTTGCTGAGATTTGAAGCAGGCATTGTGCAAAACGACCTACTATGTAGCAGTCAAAAGCGAAATTTCTGACCTGTAAGTTTTCCGACTCTCGATTATTTCGACATTTCCATGGAAGCACAGCAATAGTCATAGAACCAATGTTCTAAGTTTTTCACACCTTTTATATTCGCCGCTGTGCTGCTGCAAAGAGCCGAACCACTATATAATATGCAGAGTGGAAAGTCAATAATTCAGAATTCAAGGGGGCCGAAAATGTGATCAGACAGAAAATTTAATACCAGAAAGGAGCCTAATAAAAGCAAGTCTATTATCATCAGTGGGTTCATTCAGTACATACGAATGACTGCAAGCTCTTACTGTTCTGAGATATCGCCCACTGCCAAAGCTTGCACTGCTCAAAGTTCGCAGAGCTCACATGTGCTTGCTTTCTTCACAAATACAACAATCTTGATTAATTCATCATTAAGAAATGAGGTAAATGCTTAGAATTTTTGAATAACCCTGTGAAACTGACAAGAACTGCCAAGAACATACAGCATCACAGTACTTTTGCCTAATGAACGCTCTGAATATTATTCAAAACCATGCGCCAAGCACAATTTTTTTCCATTGAATCTAGTGTTCTGCTTTTGCACACATTCTTGGAAATGTTCAAGAAATGATTCAGAATTGTGAGTGCCTTCGCACACATTTCTGCAGTGCAATGCAGTAGCAGTGGTGGCTTTTCGCAGCTATAACTGCCATGTTTTGAAAGTGGTTAGCCACATGAACTACAAGACTATGCAGGGAAGTGTCCCACAAAATGTGGTCGTTCAGTAAGCTCAAATAAAAAATATGTAGCGCAAAAAGACATGGACACAAGTAGGAGAGACATGCAGTGCAACAAGTGTTTATTTTAGTAAAGAAATGTTTTCATACCTTCATATCACAGTGGACCATCAGGCATGCACTACTAAAGCGTATCTGACAAATACACAAGATCCCTTGACAACAGTGCGACCGAAGGGTTGCTTGCATAGTTTTCTTTCGAAAGGGACGATCCACTGGGCTTCAATTATTTCACGTGCTAACCTGTTTTTATGCACTTTTAAAATCACACGTTTTCTGAGATGGGGAATGCATTCATACACATGGAATTGGGTCGATAAACCTTTCCCGCACATGCTCTTGACGCCCAGCCCATGTTCCCAAAGCTTATCACTCAAGCATCTGCCTACTTGTGCTACATATTGTTTGCCACAGACCATAGGAGAGATAAATTGGATAGACAACATTTTCAGTGCAATAAATGGATTTTTCTTCAGGCTTCATTGTGCAGCTAACTGCCTTATTGAGTTTTGAAAACGTTTTCGTGCACAGATGACTGAACTTATAAGGAGCCGAAAAATAGAACTCTTCTACTGGGTTGCTTGGCTCAAAAGCCGAACCGCGCTCAAAAGCCGAATAGCGCAGTGATCTAGCAGCAGAGCGGGTTTTTCGGCTCTTAACAAGTTGAGTTGTCTGTGCACAAATACCTTTTCAGAGCTCAATCGGTTGGCTGCTGCACAAGGAAGCTTGGGGAAAAATTTGTTTATTGCTCCGAGAATGGTCCCTACCAAATTCCTCTCCCATGTGGCAAACAATATGTAGGAGAAATGGGCAGATGCCTGAATGATAAGCATCGGGACCATGGGCTGGACGTAGAAAAGAATTTGCGGGAAAAGTTTGTCGACTCACTGCCATGTGTGTGAATGCATTTCCCATCTCAGAAAGCCTGTGGTTTTAAAAGTGCATAAAAACAGGTTAACACGTAAAATAATTGAAGCCCAGTGATTGTCCCTTTTCAAAGAAATTATGCAAGCCGCCCTTTCGTCGCACTTTGTCAAGAGAACTCGTTTATCTGTCAGATATGCTTTGCAAGTGCATGCCTGATGGTCCACTGTAATATGAAGGTATAAAAACCTTTCTTTACTAAAATAAACATTTGCTGGAAGTTCGCACTGTGTGTCTTGACCGTGTGTTTATGTCTTTTTCTGCTATGCTTCTTTCCTTTTATACCATGAACCAACAAGCCCAAGCATCTACCCTTGAGTGAACTCACAGTGGCAGGTTTATTTTGAGTCTAAACTTCGTCTAAGCCCATGTTTGCCTTAGGCTTGCAGAACCACTACAGCCATTGCCATCGATTACTGCTTGTCGTCTATGTAAACAATGTGCTGAGACAGTCAAGCATCAGAACAGAAACAAAACTGCGAATCTCTTGCTCCACCATGTTGGAAATTGGAAGTTTATGTAAAGTGACGTTTTTATTGTACAAAATTTGATTTTTTAACCTTCCTGCGGCCTTAGTGAATCTGAAAAGTTTGTTGTCGGTCTTGTGGCGGTAGCAAATGTGCCTTGCGAGAGGGACAATTTGTTTCTCGGAGCTGGCCAGTTGAGTGAGATGGTACGGATGCACTCAACTAAGACAGTGCCTAATTTGCAGCATATGAACTGCGCCATAAGTGAAAGTTTGACCTTGAGTAATTTTAAGCGTTTGTGTTCTTTAACTGAAAGAATCAGGCAAAGGAAGAAAATTGACCAATATAGTTGCCTTCACATGGGAAACATAAAAGTAATTGCATGAATATAATCTCAATGGTTTAGAGATGAAATGGTAATGAAGTGAGAAAATGAAGCCATTCCTTCTGACAGTGTAAAATGTTTACCTGAACTACGGTACTATAAAGAATTTTACTATCATCTCAACTTTTGTGGTTCATCATCATCATCATCATCATCATCAGCCTGATTATACCCACTGCAGGGCGAAGGCCTCTCCCATATTTCTCCACTTAACCCGGTTCTGTGCTAGCTGCATCCACTTGACCCCTGCGAACTGCTTAACCTCATCCGTCCACCTAACTTTCTGCCGCCCCCTGCTACGCTTTCCTTCCCTTGGAATCCAGTTTGTTACCCTCAGCGACCATCGGTTATCCTCTCTTCGCACTACATGTCCTGCCCATGCCCATTTCTTCTTCTTAATTTTCACTAGAATGTCAGTAACTCGAGTTATTTCTCTGACCCACTCTGCACGTTTCCTATCTCTTAATGTTACCCCTACCATTTTTCGTTCCATAGCCCTCTGGGTTGTCCTCAACTTAAGTAGAACTCTCTTGGTTAGCCTCCACGTTCCAGCCCCATAGGTGAGTACATCTATGGGGTTCATCTTTGTTCAAATTGTTTATTTTCTAAGGCTTTGGGAAATAACAGCTGGGATAAGTGGACTTGGAAACTGGAATGTCGGGCTCAGTTCAGTTCAGGCGTTCAGTCGTGTCCGACTCAGTCGGGCTAGCTTGACAAAATCACAACCTCTCGCAGAATCAGGGAAGAGTCTGGACAAAATGACTCAAAGTTCATAAATACGAGTTGGACAGATTTCTGTTGTCTCATTTTATAGAAATCACTGGTATGCGATGATGGTAACAGAAGTTGCCCACGTTTTGAATGTTTGTATTTTTTATATCCGAAGTTAGTTTCAGCATATGTTCGATGCTTTTCTTGTGGTCCCATATCGTTTTATTTAAATACCCTTAATATGATCATGTATCTAATATGAGTATACGTCATATTCTGCTTTCTAGATACACCATGCATGATTTTGGGAACAATCTGCGAGCAACAAGCTGCAAGTTCAAAGTGCATTTTTACATTACATTTTAGCGCATTTATAACAATAAATGTTTTTTGAAGTGCTAATTTTTGTGACTTCTTTAAAGATATTCTGCGAGTCAGTCTGCAGCTTGACAGCAGCAGCAGTGGAAGTCCTTGGTTAAGAATAAAAAGGAACAGATCCAAATGACAGAGAAGCAGTTGAACTTTGCTCTTGAGGCTGGATTTCAGAGCGGCACAAAGTGTAACTTAAATTTTGCTCAGCTTCTTACAACCGAGGCTATAGTAAATTCTAAATGAATGTGTTTCAGATTCAAAAAGCTGAAATGATATTGATGAATTCTTATACTGTTATATTGATGGCTTAAATATGCTTTATGTTGAACGATAAAAAATGTTGAACTGATGCTGTACTGTACAAAAAAGTGCTTAATGTCATTGGACCGTAAAGTGAAAACATGTCAAGTTGTCATATTGATGCTTTAAATGTATTTCAAACTGACACAGCAACCGTCAATATGACGGCACATTGTGCAATGGCACATTGATGACTCCGTTGTATTCCTGGTTCACAAGCAGTACGTCAAAATGATTAACAACACCATCATGTGGAAACGACAGCCAGCCATCATACTGACGGCATAGGTGTATTATACCAAATAATGAAATGAACCGTCATTTGAGAATGACGATCAACTGTCATATTTACAACTTAAGTACATTGTATCGAAATGAAGAAATGCGCAGTCATTTATAAATGATGGTCAATTGTCATATTGACGGCTTAAATGTATTCCAGTTTGACAAGTAAACATCAAAATGACTAAAAGCACCATAAGTTGAAATAACGGATAATGCTTGGAAATAGAGCTGCCAAGAATTTTCCGTCATTTTGACCAATTTTTTTTACAGTGTACAAATGAAAGAATATCCGTGGAGGGCTCACACAATCTGTCCGGGGGGTCGGAAGCCGCCATCCAGGCCGCTCCTAACCAACCGATGTACCGCGGCGACAAACGGCTTCAAGCGAGATACATGAACAATTTCAGTTCCACGGTGGTGTCGGTCGGCTGAGGGATCAACAGGTGTGACTTGGTAGTTTACTGGGGAAGTTTCGGACCTTGTTAGGTCCGTGATAGCCGCGCTGAAATTTATCACTAAGGCCAGGGGTGCACTGAGGTGTATAGAGCAGTACTTCGTCACCAAGACACTAAAAGATACCACGCGTTGCTTGGAATCGTAGCGACCCTTGCGGTCTAGCTGGCACGCTTCTGAGTTGAGGCGGGCAAGATGGCGCCATCTGGACCACACGGGATAAGAACTGGGCTGGTAATTATGAGGAGTAGTTGGGCGTAGAGAAGAAGGAAGTGTCGAGGACTGTAGTGAGAGGACGGCCGAAAACGAGGAAAATTGGGTGTAACCGGTAGTCCGCTGTACTGCTGTATTATAGGGGAATATGTGACGAATGGTAGAACAGTATCCCAATTTCGATAATCCGGTGTGATGTACATAGATATCATATCCGATAGGGTGCGATGAAATCGCTCAGTCAGACCGTTAGTCTGGGGATGGTAGCTTGTGGTAGTCTTATGGAGGGTGGATGACGCACGAAGAACTTCGGATGCGACAGTCGATAAGAATTTCATCCCGCGGTCACTTAGAAGCATCCGAGGAGCGCCATGACGCAATACAATTGTCCGTAAAAAGAAATTAGCTACCTCTTCAGCGGAACCAGTCGGTACAGGGGCCGTCTCAGCATAGCGGGTAAGGTGGTCGACAGCTGTCATAATTCAATGGTTACCCCCATTGGAAAGAGGTAGGGGCGATATAAGTCGATGCCGACTACGTCGAATGGTGTGGCGGGACAGGGAAGGGGCTGTAGGTGGCCAGTGGGGGAAGAAGTCGGCCGCTTAAGACAGGTGGCAGGAAGCAACGTATTTAGCTACGGTGTCAGACAGGCCAGGCCAAAGAATCGTCTTTTCACGCGGTCGAATGTTTTGTCAAAACCAAGTTGACCTGCAGTAGCGTCATCGTGGAAAGCCGCTAGTATACGTGGGCGAAGCACACCCGGTACGACTGGGAGCCAGCGAGTTCCATCACGATAATACACGTAGCTGCGTAGTATGCCATCTGCGAGCTTGAAATTGCAAAGCTGTCGACGAAGCCTAGCGTTGGGTGGGCTCGAAGCGCCGATAAGGCGGTCGATTATGGCCCGGCAGTAGGCATCAGCTAATTGC
The DNA here is from genome assembly GCF_055883805.1 of Amblyomma maculatum. Classification (NCBI taxonomy): domain Eukaryota; kingdom Metazoa; phylum Arthropoda; class Arachnida; order Ixodida; family Ixodidae; genus Amblyomma; species Amblyomma maculatum. The sequence continues at coordinate 49,538,019 of NC_139346.1, forward strand.
TGTGAGCGGAGAGCGTGCTTGTTCTCAGAGCCGTCAAAAGAAACTGCAGTGATATGCATCGGTGGAAGCGATGGTCGGCTGAGGTAAGAGGTGGAAATGCATTGTGAAGAAAAACAGCAGGCTGATTTCGAAACCGGGCAGCGAGAAAGAGTGTCGGCGCCTTGGTGTTGGCGACCCGATTTATAAACTACGTCGAAAGCTATTCTTGCAGGCGTAGAATCCCTTGCGGAAATGCCATATCTGGACTTACAAAAAAAATCCAGATCAGGTATATCAGGAATTGGGCAGATATGGTATATTAGGACAGATCTAGGCCAGATAAGGCATATCTGCCCAATTCCTGATTTCGAGTACCAGATAAGGCATATCTGGTTGTATATGCCTGATCTGCCCAATTCCTGATTTAAAGATCAAGCCCGCATGGCAAGTAGGTTTTGAACTATAGATCTACTTATCTGCATATCAACATAACACTTTATTACAACTCACACACAAAACAAATTCAGTATTCAAGCTAAACGCACGCTCAATTAAGTTTGCCAAGGGAAACCTGAATTTCCCCTTTTATTTCAAACCTTACAGGAAAATAGCTTTGAAACCACAGGATTTCTTTTTTCCCTGCCTATATGAAATCGCTCAAAGACGGTCCTGAATTACGTGTGTATACCGAGGGTCAAAGATATGCTCATCCATTAGTAAATATTGAGACTCTACTCATTTACGCGCGATACTATAACAAACTTATGAGATATCTGAACAGAATAATGTCTACACGAGAAGCTAAAGTGAAGTACATTAACCTATTAAATTAGATATTACATTTTTATTCTACTCTTTTACACACAGAGCTTTAACCAGTAAATGCTTTTAGTTTGAGCTGGTTTACTTGCGAAGAGAAGTAAAATAAACGGCTATTAATCGAACTAGACTCTTAAAATGGAAGTTAAAGGTTTGTCGACACCCGGAAAAGGCATTGCTAAACCGTAGGGCGATAAAACACGCACTGCTGGGACTGCTGATAATACCTAAACCTTAGCAAAGTACATATAGGCGGTCAGGAAGTACTGGTGTTACCTTAAGCAGTGACTGCAGGGCAAAATGAACGAACGCGCCTAACTCGTGGTTGCTTTTCAAATTAGGAGAGAAAACAAAAAAAGCATGTCCGATGGCATTTGTCATGACAGCGCCAGCTCTGCCCCTAAACCAAATCAAGCATGAAGCTACTTAGGTAGTGCAAATAATAATAATAATAAACAACGAAGGACCCTATCCACCCACTGAAATGTCAAAATTGCTGGAGCGAAAGACAAATTAGCAACGAAATGTATGGAAAAATATCACATACTGGCAATTACCATTCAATTTACTGATCAAAAAATTAATTTTCCATCAAAATAATAAAGTGAACAATATCCTGAGGCTGGCAAGTGCTAGTTCCCGACAAGAAGTCTAACGCTCACGGTTTTGGTGATCGGGCGTGAAGATGAGGCGGCACGATGGGGATGCGATCCGACACAATTGTGAAGATTTGGCCGGGCCACCCAGGGCAGAATCCCCGAAAAGCTCAATCGACCATCAGGTTCGCTGCCAAGGCTGGGGAGGCAGCTTCCACCCGCAGTGGGACACAGTAATTTCCTCTGTGCGCACGGTCAGACTGAAGCTCTTGTAGGTTTGCTGTCGCATTTTTGTTACATGCTCCCTGCTAATAGCGAACAGGCGTTGGCACACACACACACACCAGCATTCACAACACGCAGCACGCCCGCCAGCCGCACCGAACTCCGATGTCTGCCACCGAAAAGGAACGAGATACCAAGTGCTTAGGCGCACGGAGTTGAAAGGGGGAGGGGAAAGAAGCAAGCACACACAAAACGGAGAGCTCGCGGCCTACGCGGTATAGAGCGTGGCAGCGAGGAGGAGAGATGAAATGCGAGCCAGCGACGCAGGGGCCGCCGCTGCCTGAGAGGGAAGAGGGGAACGCGGGAGAGGAGGAGTCACTGTCTAGCCACTGCGGCCCTCGACGAAGCAACCGCCAGCTGTCTCTGAGGGTGAGTCACCGTCTGACAGCGCGGAGGGGGCGGTATACTGAACTGCCATCATTTTCTTGATATTTAGAATCGCTCAACTTAACAGACCATGCTTTTGTGCACCGGACTGCGGCCGCATTTTAAATGAAAATGCGAGTTAGTAGGCGGAAAGAGGAGCATGTAGCTATAACCCAGCGCCCTCCTGGATTAAGGAGCACATAATGTAATAATTATAGTGCAGCGAAATCTGCAGAATATTTAAAATATTAGGAGTCGTAGCTATTTTCTAAATTCGTTACAATTAACACTATAGAGAATGCAGGCCATGCTGAGTCTAGAAAAATTGAAGCTCGACAACATTATGCCAATATTGGATATTTGCAGAAGGTAGACGAAGGCCATATATTGCTAATATACAATAACTATGGCGTCTACATAATTAGGGCCCCCATGAGGTTATATAAAGTCCTGTTGATGCCAGGCATATATGGCCCAGGTCTGTCTATATAAGGTGATGACGATGCCATGTATGCCCTTTATCAGGCCACATAAGGTCGCGAAGATACCTTATATGCCCCTGATCAAGCCATATAAGGTCCCGTTGCCCGTTCAGATATGGATTATATGTTGCATGATATGGCCAAGTCTGAGCCATATAAGGGCAAAATTTTGCACATATATGACCTTATCTGGCCCAGATAAGGTCTTATTTGCTGCCTTATATATTTGTACCTGGCAGCATATGTTCCATATCTGGAGCAGATATGGGATTTCCGTAAGGGATCCAACAGCCAAGTCTGCCTGTCAAATGTTTCAGTGAAGATAACCAGCAAAGAGCATGGGGATCGGTCACAACTGTGAAATGCCGACCATATAGGTAAGGACGAAACTTTTGAACAGCCCAGACGACGGCGAGACATTCTTGTTCGGTAATGGTGCAGTTTTTCCCAGTGGAGTTATTGTCCGACTGGCGAAGGAAATCACTCTCTCAAGCGAAGTTGCATCGCGCTGCTGCAGGACAGCGCCAAGGCCATGACCACTGGCATCAGTGTGGAGGATGGTAGGAGCGCTGTCGCTGAAGTGGACAAGAACGGGATCTGATGTGAGGGCCTGCTTTAGGTCGTTAAAAGCAGTGTTGCACTTTTCAGTCCATACGAAAGGGCTGCGCGCTTTAAGTAGTTCATGAAGTGGCGCAGCAATAGTTCAAAATGCCTTATAAAACGCCGGAAATAGGTCGCCAGGCCGAGGAAACTGCGCAAATCTGTAGTCCGTTGCGGACGAGGAAAGTTCAAACCCTCGATTATTTTTCAAGGTCTCAGCGAATGCCGTCATCGCTAACCAGATGTGCCAATATTTTAATTTCCCTCTCTGCAAAGTGGCACTTCTTGGTGTTGAGCTGAAGGCCCGCTGAAGCAAGAAATGTGAGGACTTCTTTCAGGCGCGTGAGATTGTCGGTAAAAGTTGACGAAACGATAACAATGTCATCCAAGTAACATAAACAGGTTCTCAATTTGAGGCCATGAAGTTCAGTATCGATCATTCTTTCAAATGTTGCGGGTGCGTTACAAAGGCCGAAGGGCATCACATTAAACTCGTAAAGTCCGTCGGGAGTTGCGAAAGCGGTTTTTCCTTGGTCGTCCTCGTGCATAGGTATTTTGCAATAACCTGAGCGTAGGTCCAAGGTCAAGAAATATTCGGCGCGTTGGAGAAAGTCAAGGGCGTCATCAATATGCGGCATCGGGTAGACATCTTTGCGGGTAATTTTGTTGAGTGCGTGATAATCAACACAAAATCGTTCCGATCCGTCCTTTTTTTTTAACTAATACTACTGGGGAGAACCATGGGCTTGTTGATGAACGAATAATATCGCGACGGCGCATGTCATTGACATTTTCTTCAATTACTGTTCGTTCCGAGAGAGAAACCTGATAAGGTCGTCGGCGTACAATTGAGTTATCTTCAGTAAGGATGCGGTGATGTGCAACACTAGTCCGTCCCAGTGGTGGGGAAGTGGCATCAAAAATGGCTTGGTGGGCTTGAAGCAATTGCAGCAATTCTTTGCGTTGGTGTGGCATGAGGTTCGGATTGATTGTCTTCGACAGCATGGAAAGAGAGACTTGCGATGAATCACGTTGCGGAGGTAGCGTGCAGTGAGCACCATCATCGATAGAGGGTAAGCAACCACTATGCATGGTAGGGAAGTTCCTTTAGTCAGCACGAGAGATTCACGGGAAGTATTCGTGGCAGCTACTATCGCTGAGCTGCTCCGGAATCGTACATGACTTGATGGGAAGGCGATTCCACGTGCAAGATGACGATGAAAGGGTGCGATGAGTACATCCCCGTCAGTGATGCGTTCAGAAACAATGGTAAGAAGTGTTTCGCACTGTGGAGGCAATACAGTGTCAGCTGCGACAATGGGAATGACGCCGTGCGGAAATGTCAGATGAAAAATCACTGTCTGTCATATGGATTACACGGTCGCCACAAGAAATTAACGCTGAAGCGCTTGACAAAAAATCCAACCCAAAATCATCAAATGCGCACACGGTGAAAGCACAGAAAATTGCACGTGGAGGCGGACGCCGTCTATAACAACTCGAACTGTACACTTTGCTGAAGGGTGCAGAGGGGCGCAATTTGCTCCACGAAGTACAGGTCTATCATATGGTGTGTTACTTTCCGAAAACGGTGGCACAAATCAGCGTGAATAATACAAAAGTGCAGCCCCTGTGTCAATCAAAGCTTCGCCCGGTAATCATTCAGCTACACCGGAAATCATATTATACGGGCGATGAGGAGGAATTTTTGCAAGTTCGCAAAGTGCACTTCTACCTCCGGAAACTGCATTGCTTAGTTTTCCGAAGTGGTGGTGGTGAACTCTTTTATTGCGCCCCAAAACAGGAGACCAATCAAAGGACCGGTTGCGCTGACTTTAGGAGGTCGGCGGGGATCCTTTGGGATGCCGCGGCCTCCACCGCGCGCTGAATAATCCAGCGTTGGTTGCTGGCTCGGAAGTACACACGAGAGACTCCCACGTCTCTGGGGCGTTTGAGTTGTCTGTGTTGTAATGAGAACAAGTCCACACCATGTGTATGAGTGTGGCCGGAGTTGAGCAGTGTTTACACATGGGGGCTATCTGATCTGGAAAGATCCTGCTGTATAAGACGGGGTGTGGGAAGCTGCCAGTTTGTAGTTTGCGCTATTGGAGTTTTCCGAAGGTCGTGAAGGCAAGGCAAGGTATGCAGTGTCAGCGTTTAATCTGATGGAGAAAACACAAGCGCGTGCCGGAGCCGGCGCCGCTGGACGATGATAATATTATGTACAGGGTGGTCCACTCTAAGTGCGAACACGGCTCCGCGTGGCCGCGCTCCGCGGAGCGCCAGCGGATCCGGCGCATTGGCGCATCGAAGCAAAGCCGCGCAGGCGCACAGGGGCCCGAGGGAGGACCTTCGTGTCGTCTGCTACAGCGCTGGAGCGCACCTCGCTTGCATTGCTGGCATTGCTTGCATTGGTCCTCTTGCATTGCATTGCATCGCTTGCGCCAGCGCGGTAGCAGACGACACGATGCTCCTCCCCCGGGCCCCTGTGCTCCTGCGTGGCTTTGCTTCGATGCGCGAACGCGCCGGATCCGCTGGCGCTCCGAGGAGCGCGGCCACGCGGAGTCGTGTTCGCACTTAGAGTGGACCACCCTGTACAAGAGGAAGAAGAAGATCATGGTACAGTCCAACCCACTTATAACAGCCGCAGATAACGAAAGCTCGCTTAGTACGAACGAGGGCGGTGCTACCGTTAAAATATATAATGGGGCAATGGCACAGTGTCTCACATAGAACGAACTTCAACACTCGGTTAGAGCGAACGCGAAGCTGTCGGGCCCCCGTAGTTGACCGAGCCGGCGGTGTTTGGCGCGGTTTCGCTCGACTGTGAACCCGCGGCAAGCGAATTTCGCGCACTTTGTATTCCCCTGACACGAAGCGAACACAGGGCGCACAAAGCGTCCCCCGGCGCTCCTTTGCGGGTAAATAAAAAGTAAAAAAAAGAAAAGGCGTGCGTTGAAAAATACAACGAAAAAGCGTCGCTGTGATGCATCCACGTGATCTCCGTCGGCCAATCCGGAAAGTGAGGTGCCTGCTCTACCGGCTCAAACCGGTTCTCCATTTGTTGCTCCGTTGCCACCCCGCGCTAATGGCATTGCGCCGTCGATTCTTTCTGTGCGATGGAACTGCTTTGACATCGTTGTCGCATCCGTGCCTTTCCCAGATCGGGGAGTTGAAGACTGCCTCAACGCGCGAGCCCAAGGGCTTGACTTGCGCCTGGTGCGATAGAGGACTGCACGCCGGCCTCTTCAGGTGCTAAAAGGAAACCTTTCGACATCGCAAAGAAGATGGCCCTTGGTAATGAACTTGCTCAAAGTGCAAAAAACTACGAACTGGCCAAGAAGTTCGGACTGTCGAAATCGACCATTTCAACCATTGTTAAGGGCAAGGAAAAGATTCTTGGTGCTACCGTGAATGCCGACCCGACGACTAGAAAGCGCCTTCGGAAGGCGACCTACGCGGACGTTGAGGACGCACTGCTGAAGTGGTTCTCTGACGCCGGGCCTCGCAACGTTCCGATCAGTGAACCGCTGATGTTCTGCAAGGCTAAAGACTTCGCCTTCCTATTGGACTTTCCCGATTTCAGCCCAGGCAAAGGATGGCTCTACTGGTTTAAGGCTCGCCACGGAATTATTTTCAAGGCGTTTGTCGGCGAGGCTGCGTCTGTGAATAACGAGGACGTTGATTCGTGGCTTTCCGACAACCTCCCAACGATCACGAGCTATGCTCCACGGGACGTTTACAATGCCGACGAGACTGCGTTGTTTTATCAGATGTTGCCATCTAAACGCGTCTAAGGCGACAAGTGCGCAGGAGGGAAGAACAGCAAGTTGCGCATAACCGTTCTTCTGTGTGTCAATATGGACGGCAGTGACCGGCGGCTGCCTTTTGTCATTGGTAAGTCACGTAAGCCGCAACGCTTTGGAAGCTACGTGCCCGTACGCTACAGGAACAATACGAAAGCCTGGATGAGTCGTGACTTATTTGCCGAGTGGCTTGTCCAGTTCGACCGCGACATGGCACAAAAAGACAGGAAAGCAGACAGGACGCTGCTTTTTCAGCAAATAGAATTGCTCAGTATCGCCCACATTTAAGCGGCATCTATCGTTAACTAAGTCACTATCATTCGCACCTCCCTGCTTTAATTCATAAATCTTTATTATCATTCGCATGCAATGAGGCCAGCTCCGAAGTTGCACTCCACTTGGTAGAGCATGTTTTTAAAGCCACCTGTAGCTGGCAGAAGAACACACAAATAAAGATAACTTGAAGAGCTATATATTAATTTCTTGTCATTGCCAGTATCATTACTGAAATACTTTAATTGTGAACTGCTTTTCAGAAGTCATAGCTGGTATTACTAAAACCTACACAGCAGATGGAACGGAATGTGAGTATAATATTTTCTGGCTAATATGTATATTTTTTCAATACTGACGGAAAAGTAGGGCAAAAATATGTAATGGCTGATGACCTTTTATACTTTCGCGGCAAAAAAAAAAAACATTGAGAGGTCAAGAATTCTAACTTCGTCTGGATACGCACTCTATATTAAAGGCTCATAAGCAGAAATAGAACAGCCATTTTTCTGCATCGGGGAACTAACAGTGCTGGTAGTGTGTCCAATCAGATCAGTCTGCCTGGTTTTGAAATGATTCCGGAATATAAAGGCGTTTCTAACGACTATGCAAGTATTTGCAATAAAACCTCCTAATATATTATCAGTTATTCATGGACCACAAATAGCAATATTTCTGCTTTACCGTATTTAATCGCTGGCGTGTCAATTACAAAAAATGTACTGACTTACTAACAGTAGGAGCTGATTTGAACACAGACATTTTGAAGCTTCCAGATACCACCGCAAATTGTTTCCTCATTTACAGTGCAATCGTTTACAAAATATTATGGCCATGCCCACAAGAGTCACGCTTTCATCACAGTCAGAACTAGACAGTTCGTTACAAATTCACCTTTTGTGAACAGGACGTTGTGCTTCATTACTTCCGGCATAAATGATAACATGCCGATTTTACTAATGATAAAGCCTCAAAATAAGATGAAACAAAACTTCCATGAGGTTGCTTACAAGAAAATTACACCAGAAACTTTGGAAACTTCCAAAATGCAATAATTCAGACAAACCGGACAAAAATATTACAATTGTCGATACTAATCATATAATAAGCTATAGAGCATTTAAAGCAAAACTACATAGCATGCTTCTCAATAAAAACATAACGCAAGTCCAAGCGATTCCGACAGCCATGGATAACCACAAAACAGACATATCCTAGAAAAACACAAACTTCGTCAATCCTTGTACGTACTTACCCGTGGCCTCGACGAACAGAAACTTCATGTTTTCGTTATAATTAAAATAACGATATAAACCATTGAAGCATGACTAATATGCCTTGCTTGTTTGATATCAATTTGCTGCAAAATAGTTTGAAAAAGTTTTAGAAAGTTACTAAACGGGAACGTACAGGCTCACTCAGTTCTGAACATCCTTGTTGGCAACTTGAAGTCGTGTGGAGTGAGCTGGCTGATCACTTCAGCCATTTTTTCCTAAACATTGTGTGAAAGCGATTACTCTCCTGAGGCCTCGTGTTTTGTGCCGAATACGCAAAGATTAATGTTCCACCTTACTAATACATCAGAAGTAGAATCTGTTTTTAAAGAACTCTGGGACAGTTGTAGTATTGTTTCAGATGCTATAGACATATGGCCTGTAAAATAATGTATCGGGCTCATAACACCTGTTTTACCCTATCTGGTTGGTTTCTGGGGTTTAAAGTTCCAAAGCGACTCCGGCTATGAGAGACGCCGTAGTGGAGGACTCCGGAAATTTCTACCACCTGGGGTTCTTTAACGTGCACTGACATCGCACAGCACACGGACGCCTTGGTTTTCGCCTGCATAAAAAAGCGGCCGCAGAGGCCGGAATTCAATCCTGCGTCCTTGGGAACAGTAGTGGAGCACCGTAACCACTTGGCAAACCCGGCGGGACATTTTACCCTATATAAATATATTGAAAGAAGGCCAGGTTCAGACGGCAAGGTCGTGAAGGCAATGCAAGGTATGCCGTGTCAGCTTTTAATCTGATGGAGAAAACCCAAGCGCGTGCTGGAGCCGGCCTTGCGGGATGATGATGATGGTATGTAGAAGAGGAAGAAGAATATCATGGTATCACTGTAAAAAATATTCGTCACTTTGACGGCCTCCCTCTACTCAGTTTTGATGGAGCGCTGACGCCAACAGAATAAACTGCCGCCGAGGAGTCAAATAGCGGGAGAGAGTGAAGAGACCAGGAGTCCTAAAAAACAAACACAATGCGCGCAGATCGTTCGCCGCCGTTTGGGTTACGTCACACAACCCGTGATCCGCACTTGGCCTACCGCAATGTTTTGTTCGGCGCCGGGCGAGACCCAGCCTGCCGCTGCGTTGACTGCGTGCGAAGTCGACGTCTCCTGCACCGTTTTCTTCGGCTTCTCGTGTTCCTTCTTCCTTTGTGTGTGTTGCGCCATTTTGTATTGCACTTTGCAAAAGGACGGCGTGGTTCGGAGTCGGCCCCGCACACGAAGCTGCAGTCTCCGACCAAGTCCGCCTGATTACGGTAAGTGTACTGCGTGTTTTTTATTTACTTGAAGACTTTGTGGAGCTTGTGGTGTAGGATATAAGCGCGTGCGCTGAGCTTATGCGAAACATGCATCTGAAGGCAGCCGGCGTGCGCTCGTATTGTGCTCCACATGACGACAGAAAGCTGTCCGCGAGCATTCGTTATGGGAAAGTTGTAGGCGCGATATATTTGTATAGAGAACGTGAATTTTTCACGCGTATTTGTGCAAAGTGTGTTCATGGTTTGGTTTGTGCTGCTTAACGTCACAAATTGAAAGGTTACGTATGAGAGGTGATTAGGAAGGAGTTGCTGTGGAGATGGGGTTGCTGAATATATGTGATAATGGCGCGGCTCACGGCCAGGGTGCTCACGGCGCATTGTGCAAGTAATTTTTAAAGCGCGCATGGACCGCACGTTGGGCGTGATACAGGTGCATAAGGTAAATGGTACGTTGTTCTCGGTGATTGAAGAGCAGCAGTCAGAGAGGGCTCTCGCGTGCTCAAAAGCACGAAACCCAGCAGCGTGTTGAAATATTGTGGTGTTGACCGGAGTGATGTCACGAGGCTCATATTTTCAACGTGTGCATCCGCCTATTAAAAGCACAGGACAACGCTGGCTGTTTTTTTTTATGTGCTGTTTTCTTTATATCAAAATGCACGGATCACTTTTGAGTGTTTTGCTACTTTTGGTGACTGCAGACATTGAAAGGATTAACATCCGATGCCTGGCGAGCTGCCGTCTGTTTGAAGATCGTTTTATCTCTCTTTGACGCCTAGCCGCCAGGGCAGGTTATGTGGCGTGCGCGGCAAATTTGGAAGATGGCGTCTTGCTGACGCTCATAGTCGATTTGCTCAATCGGCGGGGTCTAGCGCCCGCCTGAACACTTGCGTCCTTCGGCGCTGCTCTTGGGAGCTATCATATAACTCGACGCTGCGGGCCACAGTGCGGCCATGCTGCCCCAGCTTGTCTTTCGTCTACTGCGTGACCACCTGCATTCCGCAGAGAAAGGTGTTTAATAACAATACCTTCTGTCTCTTTTTGCTTTTTGCTGGGACGATGTTCGCTGAAAGCCTCTGCCAGCTTTTCTCTGTGCTTAAGTAGGCGAAAGTACGCGCGGAAAAAACCGCGTGCCAAGCGTTACACGACTCCAGTCAACATCACAGTAGAGCTGCCCGCTGCTGCGTCTTGCCCAGGGAGCCGTCTGCGTGGCAGCCCCGCCACCATGGTCGCATGCGCAGAGAAAAGTGTTTGATAACAAGATTTTGTCTTTCTTCGGCCGCAGGGGCATCTTCTCTTGAGCCAAAACAAAGTCAAATATAGTATGAGTTCGCAGTGCTATTACTTTTAAATAATTTTGTTTCTAGAATTAGAAGATACTGTAAACATTTTTTTTTTATTTAGGTGGGCAAAGTTGTAGCTGTAATCCTTATAGTCTGTCAGTAGTCATATTCAATCGAGTCTATTTTGTGTACATATATTATTATATTTTCTCTTTGATAGCCTCATTTTGTAGAAGCAGTGCTCTTGCTAGAAAAACTTGTTCTAAATCAAGAAAGGCGGGTTGCACCATGCTGAGAGTTTTTGCTCATCTTACAACTGGACAGTTTATATTAATATAATAAACAATAGTCCTCTATGTTATTATTCTCGAGAATAATTTCATATTTGTCTGTGTACTTATGCAAAGTATGTTGCAAATCATAATTGTTTTGTGTACCCGTGATGAAGTTTTGTGGGAAGTAATGTGGTTTTCACATGCAGGCTCAGACATGGCGGACATCCATCGAGTTGTGCTGGCAGTAGATGCAGAGTGCATTAGCATTGCAAGCATGGAGAAAGCAATGGCACTACTACTTGGAGTGTTCTTCGTGTTCAATATCTCCGATCCACCTGGCACCCTCTTACTATGGTGTTTCTGCAGAGGTAAATGAGTTTCAAATGATGGAAAAAAATCTTTTCATCAGGTGTTGTAATTTCTGTACTGGTTACATATTTGAGACATAAGTGTTACTATAAGGATAAAGCCCTTTAGTTGCTAGGAAATTAATAGAATTTCATCTCTAGTTTTTGAGCAATTTAATCATTGCTGAGGCTTTGTATATATTGGGTTCCATAGAACAACTTGCACAATTGATATTTTTTATTTTGATGAGTAGGAAAGCTGAATAAACACTCTGCACTTGGATCAACCATGCCATCATGAAACTGTTTGATGGCAATTGCTGAAGGGTCTTGTAGAGCAACTGCTGGTTCATTCTTTGCCTGACTATCATGCGTAAAAAAATTACTTAGCAGGTATTTAGCATGGCAAGATGGCAGTCTTAAATAATTTACACTAGTAAATATATGCATATTGGTAATGCATTTTACATCATGTGCTTAATACATTTCTGACTTGTATAAAAATTTCTGAAAATGTACTGTCGCACTTAATATGCACTACAACGCACAAGATGCAGTAGGAGCTATGTTCTTGGCACACACTGACTATAGCCTTGCTCACAATTTATTCATTCAATTGAAGAAATGCATAACTGAGTTCATTTGTTATTTTTACAACTTGCATGCTCTCCCTAAATGCTCACTAATTTATTGTTGCATGGATGCCTGAATTGATTCACTCGTGATGCGTTGCAACTCGTATTGAGCATGATAGTACATTCTATTTACTTTGTTGAACAGGAAGCAACCAATTTGTTAATGAGATCTAATAGCCTCCTTTACTGAACTCTAGGTGATGTCCACGTAACTACCTTAAGGTTTTGAGTTCGCGTCCTGTGTTTTGGGCTGATATTTAAGGCTTTCATGGTAATAATGTGAAAATGTTGTTTCATTGCTGTCGCTCATCGTCATATGTAGGGGCTGCTTCGATTTATTTATCTGCATCTTGAAGTAAGTTAAGTCTTTTGCCCTAACTGCAACCTACTACTATTGAAGATTACCCTCTTTTCCTCTTGAAGCCTGTATAGCAGGAAATGATTCTGTATAGTTGAGCATATTAAGAGTGTGAACATGTCTGCCATCAGGATGTCCCAAACATGTTTCTCTTCACCACTTCAGCATACTCAGCCTCAAAGAAGATTATGCACTATAAACATTCAAGGCATTCTAGACAACTATATGCCAAAATATATGACTCATATTATATATGACATGGAAATGAATTTTGAGTACGTCAAGAATGATTTTCCTTGCCCCCTCCTTTCTAATTACTCTTGCTTCATTAGTGCTGCAAAAATGAAGTAATTGTTAAACCTAGCTTGCCATTATTTTGCAGGTATATCATGGGCACATCTTCCATATATTGTTATAAACTGAAGCAAATTCCCATAATTGTTTTTTCACCTTTCCCACGACTTTTTAGTAGCCTGTATCTATGCATAATCAAACATTAAAGACTATGCTGCTCAACAAAAATATTGATTTTTTTATACCACGCATTACTTTTGATTAGGATAGCACATGTTACCTCAAATATCTCTATTACTGGCCTTGGTAGAACGAGAGAAAGAGGGTTTACACAGTATGATGCACTGAACAAAGGTAAAGTGGACTTGTTTTCATCTAAGAACAAGGGTAAAGGGGGCAGAACTTTGTTCGCAGGCAGAGCCAACGTTTCTAAAAGTGGACTTGTCTTCGTCTAAGCCCCGACGAAGACAAGTCCACTTGTCGAAACGTTCGCTCTACCTGCGAACTGAGGCGTACCCCCTTTACCCTTGTTCAGTGCTCCATCATACCGTGTAAACCATCTTCTTCCTCTCGTTCTACCAAGGCCGGTGATGGAGATATTTGAGGTAACATGTGCTATCCTAATCAAAAGTAATGCATGGTATAAATAAATCAATATTTTTGTTTAGCATTATAGTGTTTAATGTTCGATTACGCATAGATACAGGCTACTAAAAAGTTGTGGGAAAGGTGAAAAAAAATTATGGGAATTTGCCTCAGTTTATAAGAATATATGGAAGGTGTGCCCATGATATACCTGCAAAATAATGGCAAGCTAGGTTTAACAATTATTTCATTTTTGCGACACTAACGAAGCAAAGTAATTAGAAAAGAGGAGGCAAGGAAAAAAATTCTTGGCATACTCAAAACTCATTCCCGTTTCATATCTCCATGTCATGCCAGACGAAGACAATTCTATTTATCGAAACATTGGCTCGACTTGCGAACTGAGGCGTACCCTCTTTATCCTCGTCCAGTGCTCCTTCATACCATCACTGGCCTTGCCATTTTTAGACAAATTATTGGGTATATGCTGGAACTACTCCATGCATATTGTTGACACGCATTGGCCGCCAAGAGCTTGAGACAATGACTCCCGCGGCCTCGCTGTCGCATACACCCGACAACACCCTGGCTACCATATCACTTATTAAGGCTGTTGTTCGCCAAGAGGTTGCGAATATGGGCCTCCCTTCTACCAGCACCACCGACACCACGGATTCAGGACCTGCCCCTCCAGTAATTGCTGCCACCTCAACCAACGCCGGTTTCTCGCCCCGATATCGTTACCGCAACCCAAATGAATGGCGTACCCACGACAATCGCCCCATCTGTTTTACTTGTTCTCGCGTTGGCCACATTTCCCGCCACTGCCGTAGTCGCTGGTACACGCCATTTCGTCAGTACACCTACGTTGACCGCCGCGGAGACTATGCCCCTCGCTATTCCCCACCTCGCCCCGACCAGACCCTTGCTGACCCCGGTTCCACTGTCCGTCCTGCCAACCGTTCACCATCCCCGCAAGCACGACGTTCGCGTTCTCCTCATCCTCGCCGCAGTTCGCCAACGTCCTACTCTGGCCACTTACCGGAAAACTAGCCACTGCAGCTCCCGGAGGTGACGCTGCATTTATGACCCGGACTGAAAAGCCTCTGTTGACCCCTGCCCTACAAAATAACCGTATCGACGTCCTTGTGGATGGAGTTCCCGTTTCTGCTCTAATTGATACAGGCGCCCAACTGTCCTTTCTAAGCTCCTCATTTCGTCGTCGCCTCAAGAAAGTCCTTACGCCAGCCGTCTCGTCCACAGTTCGCGTCGCCAATGGCAGCCCTGCTGCCGTGGTTGGCATGTGTACGGCGCGAGTTACAATTGCTGACCGTCATGCCCCAGTGTTGTTCACCGTCCTACATGAATGCCCCCACGACGTTATCCTTGGCATTGATTTCTTAACAGCCCACTCTGCCCTTATTGACTGCTCTAGTGGCCTACTTCGCTTGGACCTCCCGCTCTGCTCTGAAGACCCCTCCTGCTCACCCCGACTTCGATCAGCACAGTTTAGCCGCCTTCCTCCAGAAACTGCCGTTTACATCCCTATGTCGCCATTCCCACCCGTCCCAGATGGCGACTATCTCGCTTGTCCCATTACTGATGTCATGCTGCAGCGGCACGTCACCCTTCCTCATCTAATTGTGCACATCTCCCAGAACCGCACCACTCTCCCAGTCCTCAACTTCAGCTTTTCAACTCAAGTTCTGCCCGAGGGAATTTCATTAGCTTCGCTGTCCCCGATGACCGATTGTGCCATTTCAGCTCTGTCTACAGATCATACAACTGCCGTCTCTGCCAACACCCCCTCGTCGTCCACATCGCGCCCTGATCCGCTTGACAGCATGATATCAGCTGATCTCCAACCTGAATTTGCCGCTGATTTACACAAGCTTTTGTTTACCTACAGTGACCTTTTTGACTTCGGCACCCGCCCATTGGGTCAAACGACAGTTGTAACCCACCGCATTGACACCGGGGACGCCAGTCCTATCCACAGGCGGCCCTATCGTGTTTCGCTTGCCGAGCGACGCGTCATTCAAACGGAGGTCGAAAAGATGTTAACGAACGACATAATCGAGCCTTCCAGTAGCCCCTGGGCATCCCCTGTCGTGCTAGTCAAGAAGAAGGATAACAGTTCGAGATTCTGCGTTGACTACCGTCATTTGAATAAGATAACCAAAAAAGATGTATATCCTCTTCCGCGCATCGACGACGCGCTTGATAGTTTGCACGGAGCCAGCTACTTTTCATCCATCGACCTTCGTTCCGGCTACTGGCAGATTTCTGTCGACGAGAGAGACCGTGAAAAGACAGCGTTCATCACCCCTGACGGCCTCTATCAATTTAAAGTCATGCCTTTTGGCCTATGTAACGCCCCTGCAACTTTCGAACGGATGATGGACTCATTGCTGCGCGGCTTCAAGTGGACGACTTGTCTTTGTTACTTAGACGACGTCATTGTTTTCTCGTCCACTTTTGACAGCCACCTCTCTCGCCTTTCTACCATTCTCGAGCTATTCCGCCGCGCCGGCCTTCAACTCAACTCAAAGAAATGCAGTTTCGGCCATCGGGAAATCAAAGTGCTTGGCCACTTGGTTAATGCTTCCGGTGTTCAGCCTGACCCTGACAAGATACGTGCCGTCACAGATTTTCCCACTCCGCGTTCATCCAGCGATGTCCGAAGCTTTATTGGCCTATGTTCCTATTTCCGACGATTCGTCCCGAACTTCGCAGTCCTTGCTCGTCCGCTCACCCAACTCCTCAAGAAAGACGTTTCATTCTATTGGGGGCCTGAACAAGTTGCAGCTTTCTCAAAGCTTATTGCTGCTCTTACTACTCCACCAGTCTTGGCCCACTTCAACCCTTTCGCCAATACTGAACTCCGTACCGACGCAAGTGGCCATGGAATAGGAGCTATTCTCGCTCAGCAACAACACGGCCGTACAAGGGTGATCGCGTATGCCAGCCGCCTCCTGTCAACGCCCGAACAAAATTATTCTATTACAGAGCGAGAGTGCCTGGCGCTTGTCTGGGCTATTACGAAATTCCGCCCTTATTTGTTTGGCCGCCACTTTACTGTGATAACAGACCATCATGCCTTGTGCTGGCTTTCCTCTCTCAAAGATCCTACTGGCCGTTTGGGGCGCTGGGCGCTACGATTACAAGAATACACCTTTTCCGTCGTCTACAAGTCCAGCCGGCTTCGCCAAGATGCCGACTGTTTGTCACGTCATCCCGTCGACTCCCCTAGTCCTACAGACTCTGACGATGATGCATATGTCTTATCTGTCTCCGCCTTTGCCAACATTGCCAAGGAACAGCACTTAGATCCTTCTCTGCATTCCATTATCCTCCGTCTTACCTCCGACCGCCCTGACCCATCTCTCGCCTTATTTGTGCTCCACGAGAACACCCTATACCGACGTAATATGCGACCAGATGGCACAGACCTTTTGCTCGTCGTTCCACAACACCTGCGTTCCACCCTCCTTGAACAGTTCCATGATGCTCCCACGGCTGGCCACTTGGGTGTCTCTCGAACATACGACAGCCTGCGCCGACGTTTCTACTGGCCGGGGCTCTACCGCTCTGTCCAGCAGTACATTGCCGCGTGTGAACTGTGTCAGCGTCGGAAGAAGCCCACAATTTTGCCTTCAGGTCTTATGCAGCCAATACCCATACCAACTGACCCATTTTCCCGTATAGGCGTTGACCTCCTTGGCCCCTTTCCAGTTTCCACCTCGGGGAACAAATGGATCGCCGTCGCCACCGATTACGCTACTCGGTACGCTATTACCCGAGCCATCCCGACCAGCTGCGCCACAGACGTCGCTGACTTCCTTCTAGAAAACGTAATTCTTCATCATGGTGCTCCTCGCGAACTACTAACTGACCGTGGCCGCTGTTTCCTGTCGCGAGTGGTTGACGAAATTCTCCGTTCGTGCTCCGTCCGCCACAAATTCACCACCGCATATCACCCCCAGACCAACGGCCTCACGGAACGTCTAAACCTTACCCTCACAGACATGCTGGCCATGTATGTGTCTGACGACCATCGAGATTGGGACGTTCATCCCCCTTTGTCACATTCGCCTACAATTCATCTGTCCATTCTACCGCTGGATACTCCCCATTTTATTTATTATTTGGCCGACACCCGTTACTACCCTTCGACACCTCTCTACCCGCGGCAGACGCCACCAGTACTTACACCAGTGATGCCGTCACCCGTGCTCATGATGCCCGCCGGTTAGCTCATGCCAGGCTCTCTGCATCCCAAGACTCTCAAAAGATCCGGTACAACAGCCGCCACCGTGATGTCCACTACACTCCTGGATCTCTCGTTTTGCTGTGGCTCCCGTGCCGTCGAGTGGGCTTGTGTGAAAAACGTTTGCCCCGTTACACTGGCCCTTACCGTGTTTTGCGCCCCGTGACCGACGTCACCTACGAAGTTGAATCTGTGGTTCCGAAGTCCACGTCCACAGCTCCAACCTCCCAAATAGTGCATGTGTCCCGTCTGAAGCCCTATCATCAACGTTCTATTTCGCTAACATAGACCGCACCGGGACTGTGCTTTTCCCGCGGGGGGGGGGGGGGGGTAGTGTTACTTAGCTGTATTCGCTGTTCGTGATGAGGATGAAGAAGTGAAACAGACTCCGAGAAGACGACGACGCTGAGTGTTGTGAAATCGGTGCCCTCATCAACGTTAGTTGTGCGGACAGCTTTGGGACTGTAAATCTTCCACGTAACAATATCTTTACTTTCTTGCTTCTCCCACCTCTCAGCTTTTTAATGAACCATTGTTAGCAGCGTCGCTCACCAAATCAATCTTAATTTATTTTACTATTCATATTTTGCAGGTACTTTGGAAAAATAAACCCTTTCAAGGGCCGAGAAAAGGGCCAGCCAGCGGTATTTCATCGAGGTCGTTGAGCTTGCTACGGGTGTTTTTACACTGGTGAGTTGACCTTTGAATTGATCACTGTCACTGTTATGTGGCTTGTGCTAGTGTGATAGCTTACAGCAGTGGCTCGAGGTAATGCACATCTACACAATGCATTAGGATTTCCTTCACTCCTCTTAGTCAAGGAACCTCATTCCTACATGAAAGGCTTTTTTAAAGAATGTGTTGTTCAGTGTGACTTGATTGATGCACAATTAGACATGAAAGGCTAAGTTGCAAATTGTGTAGTGCATTAAGATTGAATTCATTTGTATTATAAATTCGTCTGAGAATAAGGCGAGGAAATATTCGGCGGCAGCTGGTAGTTGCTGTGGTAGTTAAAGTAAATGTCAAAAAACCCTTTACTGTGATTATGTCTTGCAACTCCAAAAATTTGAATATCTGTAGTTGCTGAGATTTGAAGCAGGCAATGTGCAAAACGACCAACTATGTAGCAGTCAAAGGCGAAATTTCTGACCTGTAAGTTTTCCGACTCTCGATTATTTCGACATTTCCATGGAACCACAGCAATAGTCATAGAACCAATGTTCTAAGTTTTTCACACCTTTTATATTCGCCGCAGTGCTGCTGCAAAGAGCCGAACCACTATATAATATGCAGAGTGGAAAGTCAATAATTCAGAATTCAAGGGGGCCGAAAATGTGATCAGACAGAAAATTTAATACCAGAAAGGAGCCTAATAAAAGCAAGTCTATTATCATCAGTGGGTTCATTCAGTACATACGAATGACTGCAAGCTCTTACTGTTCTGAGATATCGCCCACTGCCAAAGCTTGCACTGCTCAAAGTTCGCAGAGCTCACATGTGCTTGCTTTCTTCACAAATACAACAATCTTGATTAATTCATCATTAAGAAATGAGGTAAATGCTTAGAATTTTTGAATAACCCTGTGAAACTGACAAGAACTGCCAAGAACATACAGCATCACAGTACTTTTGCCTAATGAACGCTCTGAATATTATTCAAAACCATGCGCCAAGCACAATTTTTTTCCATTGAATCTAGTGTTCTGCTTTTGCACACATTCTTGGAAATGTTCAAGAAATGATTCAGAATTGTGAGTGCCTTCGCACACATTTCTGCAGTGCAATGCAGTAGCAGTGGTGGCTTTTCGCAGCTATAACTGCCATGTTTTGAAAGTGGTTAGCCACATGAACTACAAGACTATGCAGGGAAGTGTCCCACAAAATGTGGTCGTTCAGTAAGCTCAAATAAAAAATATGTAGCGCAAAAAGACATGGACACAAGTAGGAGAGACATGCAGTGCAACAAGTGTTTATTTTAGTAAAGAAATGTTTTCATACCTTCATATCACAGTGGACCATCAGGCATGCACTACCAAAGCGTATCTGACAAATACACAAGATCCCTTGACAACAGTGCGACCGAAGGGTTGCTTGCATAGTTTTCTTTCGAAAGGGACGATCCACTGGGCTTCAATTATTTCACGTGCTAACCTGTTTTTATGCACTTTTAAAATCACACGTTTTCTGAGATGGGGAATGCATTCATACACATGGAATTGGGTCGATAAACCTTTCCCGCACATGCTCTTGACGCCCAGCCCATGTTCCCAAAGCTTATCACTCAAGCATCTGCCTACTTGTGCTACATATTGTTTGCCACAGACCATAGGAGAGATAAATTGGATAGACAACATTTTCAGTGCAATAAATGGATTTTTCTTCAGGCTTCATTGTGCAGCTAACTGCCTTATTGAGTTTTGAAAACGTTTTCGTGCACAGATGACTGAACTTATAAGGAGCCGAAAAATAGAACTCTTCTACTGGGTTGCTTGGCTCAAAAGCCGAACCGCGCTCAAAAGCCGAATAGCGCAGTGATCTAGCAGCAGAGCGGGTTTTTCGGCTCTTAACAAGTTGAGTTGTCTGTGCACAAATACCTTTTCAGAGCTCAATCGGTTGGCTGCTGCACAAGGAAGCTTGGGGAAAAATTTGTTTATTGCTCCCAGAATGGTCCCTACCAAATTCCTCTCCCATGTGGCAAACAATATGTAGGAGAAATGGGCAGATGCCTGAATGATAAGCATCGGGACCATGGGCTGGACGTAGAAAAGAATTTGCGGGAAAAGTTTGTCGACTCACTGCCATGTGTGTGAATGCATTTCCCATCTCAGAAAGCCTGTGGTTTTAAAAGTGCATAAAAACAGGTTAACACGTAAAATAATTGAAGCCCAGTGATTGTCCCTTTTCAAAGAAATTATGCAAGCCGCCCTTTCGTCGCACTTTGTCAAGAGAACTCGTTTATCTGTCAGATATGCTTTGCAAGTGCATGCCTGATGGTCCACTGTAATATGAAGGTATAAAAACCTTTCTTTACTAAAATAAACATTTGCTGGAAGTTCGCACTGTGTGTCTTGACCGTGTGTTTATGTCTTTTTCTGCTATGCTTCTTTCCTTTTATACCATGAACCAACAAGCCCAAGCATCTACCCTTGAGTGAACTCACAGTGGCAGGTTTATTTTGAGTCTAAACTTCGTCTAAGCCCATGTTTGCCTTAGGCTTGCAGAACCACTACAGCCATTGCCATCGATTACTGCTTGTCGTCTATGTAAACAATGTGCTGAGACAGTCAAGCATCAGAACGGAAACAAAACTGCGAATCTCTTGCTCCACCATGTTGGAAATTGGAAGTTTATGTAAAGTGACGTTTTTATTGTACAAAATTTGATTTTTTAATCTTCCTGCGGCCCTAGTGAATCTGAAAAGTTTGTTGTCGGTCTTGTGGCGGTAGCAAATGTGCCTTGCGAGAGGGACAATTTGTTTCTCGGAGCTGGCCAGTTGAGTGAGATGGTACGGATGCACTCAACTAAGACTGTGCCTAATTTGCAGCATATGAACTGCGCCATAAGTGAAAGTTTGACCTTGAGTAATTTTAAGCGTTTGTGTTCTTTAACTGAAAGAATCAGGCAAAGGAAGAAAATTGACCAATATAGTTGCCTTCACATGGGAAACATAAAAGTAATTGCATGAATATAATCTCAATGGTTTAGAGATGAAATGGTAATGAAGTGAGAAAATGAAGCCATTCCTTCTGACAGTGTAAAATGTTTACCTGAACTACGGTACTATAAAGAATTTTACTATCATCTCAACTTTAGTGGTTCATCATCATCATCATCATCATCATCATCAGCCTGATTATACCCACTGCAGGGCGAAGGCCTCTCCCATATTTCTCCACTTAACCCGGTTCTGTGCTAGCTGCATCCACTTGACCCCTGCGAACTGCTTAACCTCATCCGCCCACCTAACTTTCTGCCGCCCCCTGCTACGCTTTCCTTCATTGGAATCCAGTTTGTTACCCTCAGCGACTATCGGTTATCCTCTCTTTGCACTACATGTCCTGCCCATGCCCATTTCTTCTTCTTAATTTCCACTAGAATGTCAGTAACTCGAGTTATTTCTCTGACCCACTCTGCACGTTTCCTATCTCTTAATGTTACCCCTACCATTTTTCGTTCCATAGCCCTCTGGGTTGTCCTCAACTTAAGTAGAACTCTCTTGGTTAGCCTCCACGTTCCAGCCACATAGGTGAGTGCATCTATGGGGTTCATCTTTGTTCAAATTGTTTATTTTCTAAGGCTTTGGGAAATAACAGCTGGGATAAGTGGACTTGGAAACTGGAATGTCGGGCTAGCTTGACACAATCACAACCTCTCGCAGAATCAGGGAAGAGTCTGGACAAAATGACTCGAAGTTCATAAATACGAGTTGGACAGATTTCTGTTGTCTCATTTTATAGAAATCACTGGTATGCAATGATGGTAACAGAAGTTGCCCACGTTTTGAATGTTTGTATTTTTTATATCCGAAGTTAGTTTCAGCATATGTTCGATGCTTTTCTTGTGGTCCCATATTGTTTTATTTAAATACCCTTAATATGATCATGTATCTAATATGAGTATACGTCATGTTCTGTTTTCTAGATACACCATGCATGATTTTGGGAAGAATCTGCGAGCAGCAAGCTGCAAGTTCAAAGTGTATTTTTACATTACATTTTAGCGCATTTATAACAATAAAGGTTTTTTGAAAGTGGTAATTTTTGTGACTTCTTTAAAGATATTCTGCGATTCAGTCTGCAGCTTGACAGCAGCAGCAGTGGAAGTCCTTGGTTAAGAATAAAAAGGAACAGATCCAAATGACAGAGAAGCAGTTGAACTTTGCTCTTGAGGCTCGATTTCAGAGCGGCACAAAGTGTAACTTAAATTTTGCTCAGCTTCTTACAACCGAGGCTATAGTAAATTCTAAATGAATGTGTTTCAGATTCAAAAAGCTGAAATGATATTGATGAATTCTTATACTGTTATATTGATGGCTTAAATATGCTTTATGTTGAACGATAAAAAATGTTGAACTGATGCTGTACTGTACAAAAAAGTGCTTAATGTCATTGTACCGTAAAGTGAAAGCATGTCAAGTTGTCATATTGACGCTTTAAATGTATTTCAAACTGACACAGCAACCGTCAATATGACGGCACATTGTGCAATGGCACATTGATGACTCCGTTGTATTCCTGGTTCACAAGCAGTACATCAAAATGATTAACAACACCATCATGTGGAAATGACAGCCAGCCATCATACTGACGGCATAGGTGTATTATACCAAATAATGAAATGAACCGTCATTTGAGAATGACGATCAACTGTCATATTTACAACTTAAGTACATTGTATCGAAATGAAGAAATGCACAGTCATTTATAAATGATGGTCAATTGTCATATTGACGGCTTAAATGTATTCCAGTTTGACAAGTAAACATCAAAATGACTAAAAGCACCATAAGTTGAAATAACGAATAATGCTTGGAAATAGAGCTGCCAAGAATTTTCCGTCATTTTGACCAATTTTTTTTACAGTGTACAAATGAAAGAATATCCGTGGAGGGCTCACACAATCTGTCCGGGGGGTCGGAAGCCGCCATCCAGGCCGCTCCTAACCAACCGATGTACCGCGGCGACAAACGGCTTCAAGCGAGATACATGAACAATTTCAGTTCCACGGTGGCGTCGGTCGGCTGAGGGATCAACAGGTGTGACTTGGTAGTTTACTGGGGAAGTTTCGGACCTTGTTAGGTCCGTGATAGCCGCGCTGAAATTTATCACTAAGGCCAGGGGTGCACTGAGGTGTATAGAGCAGTACTTCGTCACCAGGACTAAAAGATACCACGCGTTGCTTCGAATCGTAGCGACCCTTGCGGTCTAGCTGGCACGCTTCTGTGTTGAGGCGGGCAAGATGGCGCCATCTGGACCACACGGGATAAGAACTGGGCTGGTAATGATGAGGAGTAGTTGGGCGTAGAGAAGAAGGAAGTGTCGAGGATTGTAGTGAGAGGACGGCTGAAAACGAGGAAAATTGGGAGTAACCGGTAGTCCGCTGTACTGCTGTATTATAGGGGAATGTGACGAATGGTAGAACAGTATCCCAATTTCAATAATCCGGTGTGATGTACATAGATATCATATCCGATAGGGTGCGATGAAATCGCTCAGTCAGACCGTTAGTCTGGGGATGGTAGCTTGCGGTAGTCTTATGGAGGGTGGATGACGCACGAAGAACTTCGGATGCGACAGTCGATAAGAATTTCATCCCGCGGTCACTTAGAAGCATCCGAGGAGCGCCATGGCGCAATACAATTGTCCATAAAAAGAAATTAGCTACCTCTTCAGCGGAACCAGTCGGTACAGGGGCCGTCTCAGCATAGCGGGTAAGGTGGTCGACAGCTGTCATAATTCAATGGTTACCCCCATTGGAAAGAGGTAGGGGCGATATAAGTCGATGCCGACTACGTCGAATGGTGTGGCGGGACAGGGAAGGGGCCGTAGGTGGCCAGTGGGGGAAGAAGTCGGCCGCTTAAGACAGGTGGCAGGAAGCAACGTATTTAGCTACGGTGTCAGACAGGCCAGGCCAAAGAATCGTCTTTTCACGCGGTCGAATGTTTTGTCAAAACCAAGTTGACCTGCAGTAGCGTCATCGTGGAAAGCCGCTAGTATACGTAGGCGAAGCACACCCGGTACGACTGGGAGCCAGCGAGTTCCATCACGATAATACACGTAGCTGCGTAGTATGCCATCTGCAAGCTTGAAATTGCAAAGCTGTCGACGAAGCCTAGCGTTGGGTGGGCTCGAAGCGCCGATAAGGCGGTCGATTATGGGCCGGCAGTAGGCATCAGCTAATTGCTGTGAGCGGAGAGCGTGCTTGTTCTCAGAGCCGTCAAAAGAAACTGCAGTGATATGCATCGGTGGAAGCGATGGTCGGCTGAGGTAAGAGGTGGAAATGCATTGCGAAGAAGAACAGCAGGCTTATTTCGAAACCGGGCAGCGAGAAAGAGTGTCGGCGTCTTGGTGTTGGCGACCCGATTTATAAACTACGTCGAAAGCTATTCTTGCAGGCGTAGAATCCCTTGCGGAAATGGCATATCTGGACTTATAAAAAAAATCCAGATCAGGTATATCAGGAATTGGGCAGATATGGTATATTAGGATAGATCTAGGCCAGATAAGGCATATCTGCCCAATTCCTGATTTCGAGTACCAGATAAGGCATATCTGGTTGTATATGCCTGATCTGCCCAATTCCTGATTTAAAAATCAAGCCCGCATGGCAGGTAGGTTTTGAACTATCGATCTACTTATCTGCATATCAACATAACACTTTATTACAACTCACACACAAAACAATTTCAGTATTCAAGCTAAACGCACGCTCAATTAAGTTTGCCAAGGGAAACCTGAATTTCCCCTTTTATTTCAAACCTTACAGGAAAATAGCTTTGAAACCACAGGATTTCTTTTTTCCCTGCCTATATGAAATCGCTCAAAGACGGTCCTGAATTACGTGTGTATACCGAGGGTCAAAGACATGCTCATCCATTAGTAAATATTGAGACTCTACTCATTTACGCGCGATACTATAACAAACTTATGAGATATCTGAACAGAATAATGTCTACACGAGAAGCTAAAGTGAAGTACATTAACCTATTAAATTAGATATTACATTTTTATTCTGCTCTTTTGCACACAGAGCTTTAACCAGTAAATGCTTTTAGTTTGAGCTGGTTTACTTGCGAAGCGAAGTAAAATAAACGGCTATTAATCGATCTAGACTCTTAAAATGGAAGTTAAAGGTTTGTCGACACCCGGAAAAGGCACCGCTAAACCGTAGGGCGATAAAACACACTCTGCTGGGACTGCTGATAATACCTAAACCTTAGCAAAGTACATATAGGCGGTCAGGAAGTACTGGTGTTACCTTAAGCAGTGACTGCAGGGCAAAATGAGCGAACGCGCCTAACTCGTGGTTGCTTTTCAAATTAGGAGAGAAAACAAAAAAAGCATGTCCGATGGCATTTGTCATGACAGCGCCAGCTCTGCCCCTAAACCAAATCAAGCATGAAGCTACTTAGGTAGTGCAAATAATAATAATAATAAACAACGAAGGACCCTATCCACCCACTGAAATGTCAAAATTACTGGAGCGAAAGACAAATTAGCAACGAAATGTATGGAAAAATATCACATACTGGCAATTACCATTCAATTTACTGATCAAAAAATTAATTTTTCATCAAAATAATAAAGTGAACAATATCCTGAGGCTGGCAAGTGCTAGTTTCCGACAAGAAGTCTAACGCTCACGGTTTTGGTGATCGGGCGTGAAGATGAGGCGGCACGATGAGGATGCGATCCGACACAATTGTGAAGAATTGGCCGGGCCACCCAGGGCAGAATCCCCGAAAAGCTCAATCGACCATCAGGTTCGCTGCCAAGGCTGGGGAGGCAGCTTCCACCCGCAGTGGGACACAGTAATTTCCTCTGTGCGCACGGTCAGACTGAAGCTCTTGTAGGTTTGCTGTCGCATTTTTGTTACATGCTCACAGCTAATAGCGAACAGGCGTTGGCACACACACACACACCAGCATTCACAACACGCAGCACGCCCGCCAGCCGCACCGAACTCCGATGTCTGCCACCGAAAAGGAACGAGATACCAAGTGCTTAGGCGCACGGAGTTGAAAGGGGGAGGGGAAAGAAGCAAGCACACACAAAACGGAGAGCTCGCGGCCTACGCGGTATAGAGCGTGGTAGCGAGGAGGAGAGATGAAATGCGAGCCAGCGACGCAGGGGCCGCCGCTGCCTGAGAGGGAAGAGGGGAACGCGGGAGAGGAGGAGTCACTGTCTAGCCACTGCGGCCCTCGACGAAGCAACCGCCAGCTGTCTCTGAGGGTGAGTCACCGTCTGACAGCGCGGAGGGGGCGGTATACTGAACTGCCATCATTTTCTTGATATTTAGAATCGCTCAACTTAACAGACCATGCTTTTGTGCACCGGACTGCGGCCGCATTTTAAATGAAAATGCGAGTTAGTAGGCGGAAAGAGGAGCATGTAGCTATAACCCAGCGCCCTCCTGGATTAAGGAGCACATAATGTAATAATTATAGTGCAGCGAAATCTGCAGGATATTTAAAATATTAGGAGTCGTAGCTATTTTCTAAATTCGTTACAATTAACACTATAGAGAATGCAGGCCATGCTGAGTCTAGAAAAATTGAAGCTCGACAACATTATGCCAATATTGGATATTTGCAGAAGGTAGACGAAGGCCATATATTGCTAATATAGAATAACTATGGCGTCTACATAATTAGGGCCCCCATGAGGTTATATAAAGTCCTGTTGATGCCAGGCATATATGGCCCAGGTCTGTCTATATAAGGTGATGACGATGCCATGTATGCCCTTTATCAGGCCACATAAGGTCGCGAAGATACCTTATATGCCCCTGATCAAGCCATATAAGGTCCCGTTGCCCGTTCAGATATGGATTATATGTTGCATGATATGGCCAAGTCTGAGCCATATAAGGGCAAAATTTTGCACATATATGACCTTATCTGGCCCAGATAAGGTCTTATTTGCTGCCTTATATATTTGTACCTGGCAGCATATGTTCCATATCTGGAGCAGATATGGGATTTCCGTAAGGGATCCAACAGCCAAGTCTGCCTGTCAAATGTTTCAGTGAAGATAACCAGCAAAGAGCATAGGGATCGGTCACAACTGTGAAATGCCGACCATATAGGTAAGGACGAAACTTTTGAACAGCCCAGACGACGGCGAGACATTCTTGCTCGGTAATGGTGCAGTTTTTCCCAGTGGAGTCATTGTCCGACTGGCGAAGGAAATCACTCTCTCAAGCGAAGTTGCATCGCGCTGCTGCAGGACAGCGCCAAGGCCGTGACCACTGGCATCAGTGTGGAGGATGGTAGGAGCGCTGTCGCTGAAGTGGACAAGAACGGGATCTGATGTGGGGCCTGCTTTAGGTCGTTAAAAGCAGTGTTGCACTGTTCAGTCCATACGAAAGGGCTGCGCGCTTTAAGTAGTTCATGAAGTGGCGCAGCAATAGTTCAAAATGCCTTATAAAACGCCGGAAATAGGTCGCCAGGCCGAGGAAACTGCGCAAATCTGTAGTCCGTTGCGGACGAGGAAAGTTCAAACCCTCGATTATTTTTCAAGGTCTCAGCGAATGCCGTCATCGCTAACCAGATGTGCCAATATTTTAATTTCCCTCTCTGCAAAGTGGCACTTCTTGGTGTTGAGCTGAAGGCCCGCTGAAGGAAGAAATGTGAGGACTTCTTTCAGGCGCGTGAGATTGTCGGTAAAAGTTGACGAAACGATAACAATGTCATCCAAGTAACATAAACAGGTTCTCAATTTGAGGCCATGAAGTTCAGTATCGATCATTCTTTCAAATGTTGCGGGTGCGTTACAAAGGCCGAAGGGCATCACATTAAACTCGTAAAGTCCGTCGGGAGTTGGGAAAGCGGTTTTTTCTTTGTCGTCCTCGTGCACAGGTATTTTGCAATAACCTGAGCGTAGGTCCAAGGTCAAGAAATATTCGGCGCGTTGGAGAAAGTCAAGGGCGTCATCAATATGCGGCATCGGGTAGACATCTTTGCGGGTAATTTTGTTGAGTGCGTGATAATCAACACAAAATCGTACCGATCCGTCCTTTTTTTTTTAACTAATACTACTGGGGAGAACCATGGGCTTGTTGATGGACGAATAATATCGCGACGGCGCATGTCATTGACATTTTCTTCAATTACTGTTCGTTCCGAGAGAGAAACCTGATAAGGTCGTCGGCGTACAATTGAGTTATCTTCAGTAAGGATACGGTGATGTGCAACACTAGTCCGTCCCAGTGGTGGGGAAGTGGCATCAAAAATGGCTCGGTGGGCTTGAAGCAATTGCAGCAATTCTTTGCGTTGGTGTGGCATGAGGTTCGGATTGATTGTCTTCGACAGCATGGAAAGAGAGACTTGCGATGAATCACGTTGCGGAGGTAGCGTGCAGTGAGCACCATCATCGATAGAGGGTAAGCAACCACTATGCATGGTAGGGAAGTTCCTTTAGTCAGCACGAGAGATTCACGGGAAGTATTCGTGGCAGCTACTATCGCTGAGCTGCTCCGGCATCGTACACGACTTGATGGGAAGGCGATTCCA
Source organism: Amblyomma maculatum (assembly GCF_055883805.1). NCBI lineage: Eukaryota > Metazoa > Arthropoda > Arachnida > Ixodida > Ixodidae > Amblyomma > Amblyomma maculatum. The sequence continues at coordinate 49,567,048 of NC_139346.1, forward strand.
CGTGCAAGATGACGATGAGAGGGTGCGATGAGTACATCCCCGTCAGTGATGTGTTCAGAAACAATGGTAAGAAGTGTTTCGCACTGTGGAGGCAATACAGTGTCAGCTGCGACAATGGGAATGACGCCGTGCGGAAATGTCAGATGAAAAATCACTGTCTGTCATATGGATTACACGGTCGCCACAAGAAATTAACGCTGAAGCGCTTGACAAAAAATCCAACCCAAAAATCATCAAATGCGCACACGGTGAAAGCACAGAAAATTGCACGTGGAGGCGGACGCCGTCTATAACAACTCGGACTGTACACTTTGCTGAAGGGTGCAGAGGGGCGCAATTTGCTCCACGAAGTACAGGTCTATCATATGGTGTGTTACTTTCCGAAAACGGTGGCACAAATCAGCGTGAATAATACAAAAGTGCAGCCCCTGTGTCAATCAAAGCTTCGCCCGGTAATCATTCAGCTACACCGGAAATCATATTATACGGGCGATGAGGAGGAATTTTTGCAAGTTCGCAAAGTGCACTTCTACCTCCGGAAACTGCATCGCTTAGTTTTCCGAAGTGGTGGTGGTGAACTCTTTTATTGCGCCCCAAAACAGGAGACCAATCAAAGGACCGGTTGCGCTGACTTTAGGAGGTCGGCGGGGATCCTTTGGGATGCCGCGGCCTCCACCGCGCGCTGAATAATCCAGCGTTGGTTGCTGGCTCGGAAGTACACACGAGAGACTCCCACGTCTCTGGGGCGTTTGAGTTGTCTGTGTTGTAATGAGTACAAGTCCACACCATGTGTATGAGTGTGGCCGGAGTTGAGCAGTGTTTACACATGGGGGATATCTGATCTGGAAAGATCCTGCTGTATAAGACGGGGTGTGGGAAGCTGCCGGTTTGTAGTTTGCGCTATTGGAGTTTTCCGAAGGTCGTGAAGGCAAGGCAAGGTATGCAGTGTCAGCGTTTAATCTGATGGAGAAAACACAAGCGCGTGCCGGAGCCGGCGCCGCGGGACGATGATGATATTATGTACAGGGTGGTCCACTCTAAGTGCGAACACGGCTCCGCGTGGCCGCGCTCCGCGGAGCGCCAGCGGATCCGGCGCATTGGCGCATCGAAGCAAAGCCGCGCAGGCGCACAGGGGCCCGAGGGAGGACCTTCGTGTCGTCTGCTACAGCGCTGGAGCGCACCTCGCTTGCATTGCTGGCATTGCTTCCATTGGTCCTCTTGCATTGCATTGCATCGCTTGCGCCAGCGCGGTAGCAGACGACACGAAGCTCCTCCCCCGGGCCCCTGTGCTCCTGCGTGGCTTTGCTTCGATGCGCGAACGCGTCGGATCCGCTGGCGCTCCGAGGAGCGCGGCCACGCGGAGTCGTGTTCGCACTTAGAGTGGACCACCCTGTACAAGAGGAAGAAGAAGATCATGGTACAGTCCAACCCACTTATAACAGCCGCAGATAACGAAAGCTCGCTTAGTACGAACGAGGGCGGTGCTACCGTTAAAATATATAATGGGGCAATGGCACAGTGTCTCACATAGAACGAACTTCAACACTCGGTTAGAGCGAACGCGAAGCTGTCGGGCCCCCGTAGTTGACCGAGCCGGCGGTGTTTGGCGCGGTTTCGCTCGGCTGTGAACCCGCGGCAAGCGAATTTCGCGCACTTTGTATTCCCCTGACACGAAGCGAACACAGGGCGCACAAAGCGTCCCCCGGCGCTCCTTTGCGGGTAAATAAAAAGTAAAAAAAAGAAAAGGCGTGCGTTGAAAAATACAACGAAAAAGCGTCGCTGTGATGCATCCACGTGATCTCCGTCGGCCAATCCGGAAAGTGAGGTGCCTGCTCTACCGGCTCAAACCGGTTCTCCATTTGTTGCTCCGTTGCCACCCCGCGCTAATGGCATTGCGCCGTCGATTCTTTCTGTGCGATGGAACTGCGTTGACATCGTTGTCGCATCCGTGCCTTTCCCAGATCGGGGAGTTGAAGACTGCCTCAACGCGCGAGCCCAAGGGCTTGACTTGCGCCTGGTGCGATAGAGGACTGCACGCCGGCCTCTTCAGGTGCTAAAAGGAAACCTTTCGACATCGCAAAGAAGATGGCCCTTGGTAATGAACTTGCTCAAAGTGCAAAAAACTACGAACTGGCCAAGAAGTTCGGACTGTCGAAATCGACCATTTCAACCATTGTTAAGGGCAAGGAAAAGATTCTTGGTGCTACCGTGAATGCCGACCCGACGACTAGAAAGCGCCTTCGGAAGGCGACCTACGCGGACGTTGAGGACGCACTGCTGAAGTGGTTCTCTGACGCCGGGTCTCGCAACGTTCCGATCAGTGAACCGCTGATGTTCTGCAAGGCTAAAGACTTCGCCTTCCTATTGGACTTTCCCGATTTCAGCCCAGGCAAAGGATGGCTCTACTGGTTTAAGGCTCGCCACGGAATTATTTTCAAGGCGTTTGTCGGCGAGGCTGCGTCTGTGAATAACGAGGACGTTGATTCGTGGCTTTCCGACAACCTCCCAACGATCACGAGCTATGCTCCACGGGACGTTTACAATGCCGACGAGACTGCGTTGTTTTATCAGATGTTGCCATCTAAACGCGTCTAAGGCGACAAGTGCGCAGGAGGGAAGAACAGCAAGTTGCCCGTAACCGTTCTTCTGTGTGTCAATATGGACGGCAGTGACCGGCGGCTGCCTTTTGTCATTGGTAAGTCACGTAAGCCGCAACGCTTTGGAAGCTACGTGCCCGTACGCTACAGGAACAATACGAAAGCCTGGATGAGTCGTGACTTATTTGCCGAGTGGCTTGTCCAGTTCGACCGCGACATGGCACAAAAAGACAGGAAGGTCCTGTTCGTGCTGCATAACTGTGCGGCGCACCATGTGCAGCCTTCCTTGAGAGCGGTGACAGTGCTCTTCTTGCTTCCCAATGCAACCTGCAAAATTCAGCCGCTGAATATGGGCATCATTCATGCGTTCAAGGCGTGCTACCGGCGGCGCGTCATCCAACGCTTGTTGATCGCGATTGATGCTGCCGTGTCAGTTCGCATCAGCTTGCTTGCCGCCGTGGAGATGTTGAAAGCGGCGTGGATGGAACTCACCGCGGAGTGCATAGCAAATTGCTTCCGCAATTTGATATGCACTCCTATGCTATGCAAATTGCTTCCGGGTTTTATGGGCCCAGGCACCGAGGACGCCATAGATCACACCCCGGAAGGCCGGTCGCACGAGGACTTGTGGCAACGCGTCGTTGACCCGCAGCTGGCCGGACCTGACGTTGCCTGGGACGATTTCGTTTCTGCTGATGACGACGCCGACATTGCGGAGCCACGCACTGACGAAGCTTTTGTGAGTGAAGTGCGAGCTCTTCCTGACTGCCCAGAGACCGACGGAACGATGACGAGGATGCTGCTCTACCGCCGGTTGCTGTGAACGCTTCAACCGCGATCGGTTACATCGCATCGCTAAAGTAACTCGTGTGCAGGAGAGGCTTTGGCGATGAACATATTACCGCGCTGGAAAAATTAGAAACGGCAGTGATGCGATCTGCTTTGAAGAAGAAGACATGCATCACGGACTTTTTTCAAGAATAAAGTTAACTTTCGTCTCGCTTGCTCTTCTTTCCCGTATTATAGGTGGTCCACTTACTACAAACTTTGGATACAACGAACAAATGCCGCGTGACGATCAAGTTCGTTATAAGTGGGTGTATGCACAAATGAAAGAAGATAAGTGGAGGGCTCTCAATATATATATATATATATATATATATATATATATATATATATATATAAACAGGATGTCACACAACTTTCCCGATTATCTATTTTATTCCAACAGTTTCGGACGGTGGACCGTCCTTCTTCAAGGTAGAATTGAAGAAGGACGGTCCACCGTCCGAAACTGTTGGAATAAAATAGATAATCGGGAAAGTTGTGTGACATCCTTTTTGAATTTAACTCTGGCCCATTAGTAACAAGCAATCCATGTCTATATATATATATATATATATATATATATATATATATATATAAACAAGAAAAGGAATTTATGCAGTCAAACTTGCTCACAGACTATGAGACACGCTCTCTAAAATTCTTTGAAGCCCACAAAAGTTCTTTAGCATTGGCCAAAAAAATAGAAAAGCTCAGCCGAGATACGTTAACCTCTCCAGCCACGGTTCAGGAATAAAAGACATCCCCCAAAAATTCGCTCACCCTGGCAACATTTCTAAATATACGGAAAGGATTGCGGGAACAACCATAGTGAATCTTTCTGATGGGATCCTTTCGAAAGAAGAGTGTAATATTTTATCGAAAGGTCAGTGCTTCTGCCCTGCCAGTGGCAATATGATAATCAGTAGTGGTGGCTTTAAAATCTCATGTAGCACGTTCCGATATTGTCATAAAGTCTGCAGACAAAGGAGGTGCAATCGTCGTCATGAATACTTGTGGCTACAAGAATAAGGTTCACCGAGAACTTAGTAACAATTCTTTCTACAGGCCTGTAGCTTCCGACCTAACTTTGAATTTCAAAGACCTGGATTAAACCACGCAAGAACCTTTTAAGAGATAACAATAAAATTCATAAAACTTGAAAAGTCTGCAGTTCAGCTATCACCCGTTCCCGGTAGGTTCTACCTCCTGAGTATATGCATAAAGATTATAATCCTGGTCGATCTACATTTAGGGGAAAGGGACCACCCCTGAAAAAATACTCAGGTCTGTCGACAGCTTACACTTTAAGAACAGAAGAAATACTAAAACGCACTTTGGAGGAGTTTTCGCTTGTCCCATATACGACTCCTTTTTCCAAAGTAAAAACTCTCTCTAGCCGTAGAGTAATGAAACTCCACTCATGGAGGACTGTAATACTTCTGCAATAGAGTGACGGCCCTCCTTCTAAAGGAGTAAAGAAGTAAAACTACACATTCTATCAGCGTCTTACGTACAACTCTTACAGGAGGAGTTCAAGGCGTCTACAGATTAGAGAGCAAGCACTCCTTGAGAGTTAGCCCCTATTTTATTTTACTTCTTCTGGTTAAATTTCATCGCCTCTTTTACGTACCCTACCATTTTTTTATTTCGCTCGTGCAAAACCAGTTGTAGCCATATGCTTTGTAAGACTCACTTCGGGTGTACCTTCCTCTGCAAAATTGTGCACAGTATTTCTACTACACACTGTTCACTGGTGAATGAACAAATTTCGCTTCACTGTACAAACTTGAATACGATTTGTGACCAAATTTTTTTCCACGCTTCTTGCACCATACACACAACAGTATGTGATATGAAATCGATGCTTCAATTAATAGGGACGCAAAATCACACTGATGACAACTTTTATTTTTATTCTCATGACTGCTGTGGGTGCAAGTAATGCATTTGGAATGTGCACTGTGAGGTCTTGGCCCATCTGTGTTTTGGACACACAAAGCCTACCTGGAATTAGATGCCGAGAACACTGCTACAAGCCAAGTGATCCTGTCGGTCGACCACACCGCAATTTGCTGAGCGGAGTGAAGCCGCTCAAGATATCCTTGCATTCTCCAAGTACCTGCATATGTGAAAAAGAAAATATTGCAAGGGAGGGTAAAACAAACTATTATCAGCAACTAAACATAATTGTAATCTCAAGCTTTTCATTTTAACCTACAGTTATTGCAACAAAAAAATAGTGTGCATGCCTGGGTCACCACTAGGTATGCCCTAGGCAGCGGCACCTCGTGACCGAGTGTATTTTCATTTTAAAATTATTAAACAGAGCTAGTGATCTGGAACCCCACTTACCTCATTTATTCTGACTCTGCCAATTGGCTATACTTCAAGTGGGAATACCACTATGCTATTTCTCTCAGAGTCTAAACACAAGCCTGGCCTGCACTGGGCTGTTTGTTGCCCGAGAATTGGCCTTGGATGTAGAACACATACAGCTGTACTGGTGAATCTCCACTCTCTCTGGAGTTTACTGAGGCCGCTTCTGCAGATTGGCATCCATCTATGACGACTAAAAAAAGCACTGCAGAATCTGAGTTGGAGTAATGCGAAAGCACGGATGCTGTTGTTGGTTGCTTAATGTTAGGGTTGTTCTGGAGGGGGGGAGGGGGCGGGGCATAACGTCTCGGATATCTATTAGGACGTCTATAAAAGCAATCTTCGTGCCCTCGTTGAGAATCCGGTATTCATGGATAAAGATTGTGAGCAGCACATGAGCTTGTTCATGCCGGGCAGAACCACTTGCGATGCCGAGCCCTAGTCCCAAGAGCAACAAGGCGTTTTTTATGACACCTTCAGCGGCTTCCACGTCTGCGTTGTCCACTCAGGCGACGACCTTTGATAGGGGCGGCACAATTAAGTCTCTATCGAGGAGATTTAAAGCGATGTGGTGCGTCCATGTTTTTATATAGGTATGGCATTGTCTGCCAGACCTCTTTGTGAAAGTGGATGATCGCCCAATGTTCACGCAAGCAGTTCATGCACAAAATCATGTTATGGGAGCATAGCCACGAGACAATGAAGTTGGTAGGGTAACTACGTCCATTACCTGTTACACCAGCAGTTCATCACCCCGACGCAATAGGGGGGTCACCACCAGCGGTGCGGATTAGCACGGTATTCCAAGTGGTCGTTATGTTATTGCGTTGGGCGGCCAAAGGTCCACTGAAGACAAATAATTTGATCTGGTGTCCACTAAGGCAGTAACTGGTAGACCATCGAGAGCCACTTCAAGGTCAGTTCTTCGTGTCCTTCCGTTATGTGGTCGCCTTCAATGTCTGATCCCGGCTCCGTCGTGTGCTGTGTAAGGAGCCGGGGCACAGCGTTGTCACTTTGTTAGGCGGCAGTGTCCGCTTGGAGTCTGGTTGCGATTTTGTCGTGCGTAGCTGCGATGCCAGTTTAAAATCTTGGCAAACAATCGTCGAGGGCGTACTCCTACGGATCGTCGGCGTAATAACCAAGCCGTCGTAAGTCTTCGTCGGCGACGGATGATCGTGGGTTCGCCTACAGGAGCTCGCACGTAACATTTCTAGCACGTAACAGCGGCCTGGTGACGCAGTTAGGGCCCTGTACGGCGATAGAAAACGGTACGTACAGCTCGGTGACTGCATTCTGCGAGTACTTGTTGATTTATCCTGGTCTTTGCTAGAACACGGTCGTGGGGCGTCGGTGGCGAAGCCGCGCATCCCAATGCGTCTGTACGGGCAGTGGAGTAAAGTATGGCCTTCCACATCCCAACGAAAGCACAGCCGGCGGTTGTTGGACGTCCTCCAGGCATCGGATTTCCTGCGGCTGGATGTTCGTTTTTAGGAGCGGCGTTCAGAAGGTGCCTGCTCGCGTCGAGGAGGGTTTGGTGGGTCGCATGGAGGCTCAAGACGGCGTACGGCAGGGGCCTAGTTCCCACCTTGGGATTGTTCAAATGCATCCATCAAGGTAAGATTCTCTGGTGCCTGCTACACATTATCACAGACGATGTCCGTCAGTGTCACTGCGGGGCTGTTGGGCTGACGGCAGCAATTGGGGTACAGTTCTCCTCGGAAGACTTTGCAGATAAGTTCTTGCAAGTCATTAGTAATGGTTGCTGTATCCAGGGAAGCTGCGCTGGCTGATAACTAGCGATTGTAGTGTCGAGTTAAGCTGTTAAGGGTCTGTTATATTGAGGACACTTCTGTTTTGAAGTCAGCCTCAGTTCTGGGTGTCTTTCTGACGATCCGCATCAAGAAATATAACTGTGTTATCTTCTGCCATGTCGGGAATAACGCGCCGAGAAAGGCTGTTCATTTCTTTGACGCGACTGAACACGGGTTCATTTGGGAGAAGTACTCAAGCGTTGAGCAGCGTTTCTACTCTTTTTTTATGAAAACAATAATGAGAGCTTTCTTTTGAACTCATCACAGGTCCTGAAGGAAGAGCCTATATTTTCGTTCCCTTTTCGAGCATTCCTATGCAGTGCGAAGACATTCTGAACCTTCAACGCAATGTCCCATTTTTTGTATGCAACTACTAGTCAGTACTGATCGAGCCAATCTTCTGGAAGTTGTCCCGGGGATTCTTTGAAATTTATGGGTGTCGGGGTTGCTGGATAACAACCGGAAACAGTGCAGCGGACGGCCTCATTGTTACTGCTAGACCCTCTTTCCGGGTTTCGATCCGGGAGGAGGCCGCGTTCCACTTAAAGCCATTGAAGGCCGCGGCTTGCACAGAGGCCTGTGGTTACATCTCCTGAGGCCACATAAAGAGGGCTGGTTATCTCGGCCTGTGGGAAGAGTTCAAAACATAAAGGCCACCACTTGCATCAGATACCATGTGTTGAGGACAAGATAAAAAATAGCAAACTAAGAAACTGGCATTGGAATGAACGAACACCTTATTTGTGCTGACTTACGACCGCATAAAAGAAGCGATTCGGCGCCGGCAATTACAGCAAGTGTTCTCGTCGCTCATCGATCTAAGCATGCACATCGCACCCGTCAACGCTGAATTTAGGGCAGGCAAAGAAATATCCAGATAAAGCCGCAGACGGAGACAAGCGTCAGCATCATCTGCCTGACTATACCCATTGTAGAGCGAAGCCCTCTCCCATTATCCTGCAATTAGCCCAGTCCTATGCTAGCAGCATCCACTTGACCCCTGCGCACTTCTTAAGCGCATCTGCCCATCTAACGTTCTGCCACCCCCTGCTACACTTCCCTTCCCTTGAAATCCAGTTTGTTACCCAAAGCGACCATCGGTTATCCTCTCTTCGCACTACATGTCTCGCTCATGCCCATTTCTTCTTCTTGATTTGCGATAGAATGTCAGTGACGAGTTATTTCGCTGACCAACTCAGCACGTTTACTATCTCTTAATGTTACCCCTACCATTTTTCTTTCCATAGCCCTCTGCATTGCCCTCAACTTAAGTAGAGCGGTCTGTGTTTGCCTGCACTTTTCAGCCCCTTAGGTAAGTACAGGTAAGATGCAGCTGTTGTATATTTCCTTCTGAGTGATGCCGGTAAGCTGCTAGTCATAATCTGCAAGTGCTTGCGAATGCACTCCGTCTCAGCCTAATTCTCCTTGTCATTTCGCTTTCATTATCCAAGTCGGCGGTTACTACCTGTCCTAGGTAGACTTATTCGCTTACTACTTCCAGTGCTTCCCTACCTAATGTAAACTGCTGTTCCTTCCCTAGGCTGTTTACGTTGACTTAGTGTTCTGTATATTCATTTTCAAGTCTGCCTTTCTACTTTTTCTGTCTAGATCATCAATCAATAGTTATCTGATCCTCTCCTGCTGCTTTCCCCTTTTGAGGGTTTCTAAATTTTCCTTAACTTCCTCCTTCGTCATTGGCGGAACGTCTGACTGTATTTCCCTATCGCCAATATCATTATTGTCCTGACTTTTTTGGCTTCTGTAAAGATCAGTATTGAACTCCTCGGCTACATTAATTGACTATCTTGTTCAAATTCGTGATGATATTGCCCTCCTTGTCCCTTATCACATACATCTGATTTTTGTCTATGTTCGATTTCTTCTTCATCGCTTTAAGGCTTCCCCCGTTCTTTACAGCATGCTCAACATTTCTCGTGTTATGCTTCCTTATATCGGCCACTTTGCGCATATTGATTAGCTTTGATATCGCTGCCATTTCAATCTGGTCTGTTAGATTGGAAGCTTTCATGCGTTGGCGTTTCTTAATCAAATCTTTCGTCTTCTTAGAAATATTACCGGCTACCTCTCAAAGTATCCTACCGCCTACTTCTACAGCGCACTCACTAATGATATCTCAGAAGTTATTGATCAATGCTTCTTCACTAATGGCGTCATCCTCGATTAGAGCTAAATATCCATTCGGTAGCAAGACCCCGAAATCTTCTGCTTTCGCTCTCAGTGCTAATTCGTTGATGGACTTCTTTCTTACTAATCTTTTTCGTTCCATCTTCAGGCTTAGATTAATATCAGACTTTACTATCCTGTGGTCACTGCATTGCACCTTCCTGATTACCTCTACATCCTGCATAATGGCAGAGTTAGAACACATTAGTAAGTCAATTTCACTTTTAGTCACCCCGTTAGGACATTTCCATGTCCACTTCTGGTTCTTCCGTTCGCTGAGGAAGGTGGTAATCATTCTTATGTTATTACACTCGCAAACTCAACTAGTAACTCCCTGGTATTCCTAGAGCCAATGCCATAGCCACCCACTGCCTGGTCTCCTACCTGCTTTTGCCCTACCTGGGCATTGAAGCCACCCATTATTACAGTACTGCGTCTTTCCTTTCCGTATTGCCAATTCTACATCGTCGTAGAAGTTTTCAACTGCCTGGTCATCATGACTACATGTAGGTGTCTAGGCCTGTACAACCTTCAGCTTATACCGCTTATTACACCACAGACGGAGACAAGCATAACCTTCAACATTGTTGAAACGCACGCGAGTGGCTGGAAGCTTCTAGATATATTTCGATGCGTCTTGCGGGACGGAAAAATTATAAAGCTGCATTTTGCGACAACTAGCATGAACAAACAGTAAACGCATAATCGATCCCTGTGCTCGATTCACCGTGATGAGGCTGCATACCGGCGCCTGTCGAAAAAGAAGAGATACAAAATTGAATGACTGGGGCAATATTTAAAAACTGGACGAAACTCAAAAGTGAAAGAGAAAAGCCACTAATGAACCTCTATGTTATAGAAATTCTTCCCCCGAGAGTTGTTTGTTCCATGACAGATTTATTGGTTCAAAATGAAAGTTCTCGCATTGCAAATAAGAAACGTTTTTTGGTCGAAAAATGATATTATTGGATTCCATTAGAAATATTCGTTTTCCTGTGTACTAACAGTCCGGAACGGGTGCCAGTGAGAGTAATTCAACAACAATGGATCATCACGCATCAATGGCCTTAAACTATATCTGATAGGAAAACATATTTTCGTATTCCATGCCATCAGTAGACTGCATGCCTTTAATATTTTTGTAAAGATTAAATTATCACCCAGAAATGACTAGCCATTTTTGATTACGCAGTACAACTCACGCAAGCGTCTGTACTTGTTTTGCTAGCGGTTTACTTTACCGTTTTAGTTTCCTTAGTATTTACACCTCCGAGAAGGCATAAATAGGTCCCTAAACAAGCAGGTGCAATGAACAGTGCACTTATTTGTCACCTGGCTTTTAAAATGTCATTCGTGTCTAATATTTGCACGTCGCCGCAGCTAATATTCATACATCACTTCACATTTAGCGCGGGCGTGTTCAATGTATCGAGCTCCGTAATAGATTCACACTTTCTATGCGTGTCACGCAGTGAACTAGTCATCCAATTGTATCCTTCGGCAAGATAGAACATTCTGGATGAGCAACCTTATTTTTACACCACATGCATCTTTTGGCGACATGCCCTGTCCTTACGTCACGTATGCGTGTTTTCCTGTTGCAGTACGTCTCCAAGTGTAAAAGCTACTGGCCACTGGAGTGTTAAAAAAACTTTATATCAACTTACAGCCTGCCAAAGGTGAGAATTTCTTCAATAGAGCCCGAAAGCATTAGCAGGGAAGGCTGGCACCAAGGGAATCCGGAGAATATGTCAGCGGAAGTTGTTCCCCGGGTTGGCATCATCGCCAAATGATACGATGAGTCAATTATTTATGAGTGCTTGAAGTCATGGTGTAAAGTTGTATTATCAACCAGTCACGAGCCAAAGGGACGTGAGACGAAAGTGTCGAGTCATGTAGTCAATGAGTAATGATTTATGAATCGTATGCCTTGAGGGACAATTCGCGGCTTATGCCACGTAAGGGTCATAAGATAAAACTGCTGATTAATGCCGTTAGGGTCAGCAGTTGTAGGCCGCCAACATCGTATCGAAGCTAATACTTTCCTACTTCTCCGATGCAGTTTCTTCAGTCATCTCTAGGTTCTTCAATTTTTGCTTTCCCAGATGCCAAGGAAAAAATAGGGTGTGAGGAATAAACATCATCAATAAGAATGGTTTGAGTCCGTCAACCAACATAATATCTTGAATAAGTGCCCAAACCTACACTGGTGGAATTGATTTTAAGGATATTTCGAACTAATTTGGGGGTCTGGAACGATATTACAAGTATTACCTGAGTAAGCAATTTCGCCTTTAAAGGTATGAAAACAAAATTTCGCAGCTTCCATTTTTGTGTTAAGATATGTAAGCCAATTTATGTTGTGCCCACATAGATTTCGCGTCCTGGCATCAAACCATATGTATTATTTAAAGGTTTAAAGGGGCTCAAAACAGCTATAGCGATACAGTTTGCCTATGCCTAGTATGTGAAAGAATGTCGATTTAAGATAACCTTCCCGCAAAAAGTTTTTAAATGCGGCATTTGGAAGAAGAGTTATTTGCAATCAAATTTTGAATATCTGCGCCTTCGCGGTTTTCCTTCTCTTTTAAACTTTTTAGCACGCACAAAGGCTGGCCCTCCTCCACGGCGTCGGCCACTGACACGTCACAGCTGACGCAACTGCGCTTTTACTTTTTTTGCTTAGCGCCGCACGCCGCAACTTCCGTTTTGTCGCGCTTGCTTGCCGACGCGCCGCCGGGGGCCTCTTATCATCTGCTTCATCGTCATCGCCCTTCGGCACAACTCGCAAGTTTTGTTGCCACGCTATACATCCCTGGCGTTGACCTCACCTTCGATTTTGTGTTACGTCGTGTGCGCGACGGGTGCAGGAAAGTTCTGGGCTAGACTGGCCACTTTCTTGAGTTCTCGAAGGCAGTTATCGAAGCGCTGAATTGTTGATGTTGACGGGACACGAGCGGGTGGTTGTTACAGTGTGCAGTCCCTGGCTGCGAAGGTATTGCTAGTGACAGCAGGAAAAACATTCTGCATCAAGTGCTTCAAAACGCCGACCTCCGGAAACAGTGGCTACAGCTCATCGGATAGCCAGCATCGGTGAAGAAAGCGATTATCTACGTTTGCTTTACCCGGATATGTGGTTGGCGGTTTGGAGATCTCGACAAGACTGAGTCTGCGTGAAGGAGCGGTACCAACACTGCTTCTTTCAACCCTGCCGGTAAGTGTAAAATGAAAAGTTTGTGATAATATTAGCTTTAGACGGGTTATCACAGTACAGTGTGGATTGTTTTTTTAACTCAGGCAATCTTGCTTGGCGTTGTGGCATGCATATAGCAAGATTTGTCATGATCACTGTAAACTACACTGCTCAAAATAAACCAGTGGCAAGCTTACGATGGGATTTTATTATTTTTTAATGTTATGCTAGTCGGCCCCACGCACCAATGCACCCATATAAGCCGTATACTATCATCGTCGGGGTTCAGCAGCGGATTTTTCAACGGCGTGGACTTATGGGGGTCGACTCCCATCTCGGTACTCATTCACCGAAGTCGCTTTTCGAGCTCGGGGTCCATAATATCCGTACCGCAGCTAGGGCATGAGATGTTAGCGAAAGAATAGAAATTCAGAATCGAGATCGCAGAGAGCGGTCTTCTGGGCGTTGCGGAGGGAAACTCTCTCGTGCACCTTGCCCGAACCTTGAAACCTTCGTGTTTAGGCTCCTCTTGCGTTTGACTATACGATGCCCCTTCGTGAAAGATAACGATAGATTGTAAAGAAAAAGAAAGGAAGAGGACTGCGTAGTTGTGCGTTGTGGTATAGGTTGTCAGCCGCGGTTCGGCGTCAGCTGACTGCAGCGGCCAACGCGCGCGCCGACAGGAAGTAAACAAACTGTTCGGTGCCCGATTATTACCGCAGCGTGACTCCCGCCCTGTAGTCTTTTTTTTTTTCTTTTTACGCCGTGTGGTGTTTTGTACAGAGCGCACCCTGAAATGTCGCGCAGATGGAGCCGCATCCAAGTTCACCAACCGAGGCGGCCAGGAATTAGAAACACGCTAAAACCGAGATGGGCTTTAATAAGAAGAAAGAGAAGAAAGGGGGACACTGTCATGAATCAAGAGATGGAAACAGAAAAAAAAAGCGCCAAGAGGCTTTACCCATCAGCGGGAGGGGGGGGGGGGGTCGCGAATGAAACGTTATCACTCGCGTAAACTGGCTTAGTTGCTCTAAGTTGTGACTCTTTATCCTAAGCTGAAAGTTTAAGCTGTGAGCAGGCCAAAGAGCTGTGAAGCAATAGAACCATGGATCCAGACAATCGCAAGCCTGTGTTGCTGCCCTGGGCCAGGGTAATGGTGACCTGATCATCAGCATGTAGTGCAGCCTGTTGAACCAAATATGCGATAAGCGTGATGGGTATGATAGACCATACAGCAAATGCCTGCCGAGCTCCTTGCAAACAAGCAATGGATGAGCAGAGGTAATCTGTTTTGTATAGTTTTTTTTTGTAAAGTTTCACTTTGATGTTGTTCGGAAGGTGCACGGGTCACACTTGTGGCATTTGTCAACTAATGATAAATTTAAGAGATAGGTAATGCAAATAGAACTTCACGGAAAATACTTTGTACACATCCGCACATAACAGCAAGTTCACATATAATATAGCTAAGAAAGAAACCCCTATTGAAGTGAAGAAACAAAATAATGTAAATGTGAGTGCTGAGACTGCAAGATATTTTAATACTGAGGCAGCTTGGTTATACATGCCAGTATGGAACACAAATGCAATGGGATTTTACATACTGTCCTATACTGACACTTTTAAAGAAGACAAAGTGCAGCATGTTTGCTCGACAACATCTCTTAGATTTCTTTTCACCGTAATATAGTAGTACAAGACCTGGGGTCTTTTAATGAATATGATGCTAAAACTGTTTTCAGCTGCAATGCAGCAGCTGTAAGCAGGTTCAGCATCTGCGATTGACTAGAACACACACCAACACTGCAACTCATCAGCCAAATACTTATATATATATATTTAACAGATTCATGGGCTTCAAGAAGCTGAACTCCATTCTGAAGAACTCCCGGTTTTTGAATGACACTCGACAACTGTCTCCCAAAGACCAAACATCTTCCCTTGAATCTTTTCACAACTGTCATCAGGTTTGCTCCCAAATCAATTGCATACTCGGATGGTAGGATGCAAGTAAGGTTTGTTGAAAGAAAGAGAAGACTAAGACATAATTTTTCACTCCAGTGTGACTATGTAGTCCAACTTTTCTGCATGGCATGTGCACACAATAAATCCTTGCATGAAGCTTTTAATATATGTACATAATATTGTCATTATAAAAGGAACTGAGACCAAAGGAAATAGAACACAGTGCCAAAAAGAAAAACAGAAGTTCATATCATTTGCTCCATTTCCTTTTGATCGTTTTGATTATTCAACTTGCTAAGCAGCGCATTGAAACTTGCAACTAAGCAGATCGCTTTAGTTCGTACTATGGAATAGCCCTGGAGGGCTGAAAAATTGCTTTGTGACCAATTTCAAGCACCTCAAAACAGTCTTTCTCAGGGTCTAGTGCTGATGTTTAGAGAAAAAGTGTTCAAAGGGTTTTTTTTTGTTTTTTTAATGTGAAGAGGGGGAAGCTGCTGTGTTACTGGACGAATTTGGCGCCTTCTTTTTATGGAAGTTGGGCTTAACTTCCATTTCCTTAGTGCAGTGCTTGATCTGGAGCTCTCATGTTATCAGGCCAGGTAAAACGTGACCCTACAATTGCGATTAACAGGAGTCGGCCCTGACATCTGCAAAAAAAGGTGCCCACCACGTAACTTCATCCCAACTTCTGCATAAAGTTGGCACTCAATGCACCTTATGAGCCAGCTGCCACAATCCTTCCATCCTGATAGTAAATAAACTGCTGTAAAATTAGCTGAACTTATCTTGTGTCTTTCGTTTCGAAACTTGGAACACTGCCATATCAAAGGTAGTTATACATTTGGAGGAGACTGCAGTGCACACTTCTGACATTGAAGGATCCTTCATATAATATGGTGAAAACATATTTGGTAGAATGGTAGCACTAGCCATTCTGTAATCCCCTTCCATGAAAACGTGAGACAGGAGGGAATAGATGTACTGCACAGGCCACCCAAGGGTCCTCACCAAGGCTCCTCATTGAAAGTCATTGCTGTAATATTAGAATAGGCAGGTGGGATGAGATAATGAACAGCGCACCAGGAATACATACAGACAGAAATTATGTGAGCTGAGGCACTGAAATGAAACAAAGTTAAGGGCAAGCATGGAGGGCTGGCTGGAAAAACACCTCGTCTCTCTTTTGTGCTGCTCATCTTAGTGCAGTCCCAAGACAAAGGTCGTTTTTAAAGAGCTGGAAGTTATCAGCGCAAGTTTCCGAGTCCTCTAGAACCGTCTGGAATGTCCCGAAGCTAATGTATTAAAACTGAAAGAATGCTTAAGGTTCACTTGATCACTTGGACTAATGATGATCGCTAGAATACAACAGCAGAGAGAAGAGGGCTGATCCACGATATGAAGTTGTATAGCCCGTCATACATTCATTTTGCTGCTTGAAGATCATTGGATCACATTTTTAATTCGATATAAAGGCGCTGGATATAGAAACTAAAGCAGGAGCAATCTCTGCTGCAGTGATGTGAATATAATGCATAATGGTGTGTTATGGTAACCTCTACTTGACATAACTTTGCTAGTAGGCAACAAGAAACACATTTTTTTCCAAAGTATGAGAAATTCGTTCATATTTACCTTCTTTTTAGGTAACATCTGGCTGTTATTCACTTCAATGAAAATTCTTCTAAGCTCCAGGCACAGAAAAAAAAGGAGAGGGCGGCTGGAAAGTGAAAATGGCAAAATCAAGAGGACACTTCAGTGCCGCTCCAGTGGAAATGGAGCATACTTTTTGTAAGTTAAAACTTTGTTCTACTTATATTATTGCACAAAAAGTAAGTGAACTGTTGTAATCACGATGACTATTTCACGCAGCGTACGTCCAGAGGCTCCTCCATGGTGCGGAGAAACGGTCTCAGGGCTCCTCACACAGAGACACAGCTGCAAGCATAGCTTCAGAGCGCCACCTTATGACTGATGCCTATGAAAGACCGTCAAAAGAAGAACTAATTGCTGCACACAGGCACAGATTTGTGCTTCATCATGACTATTTAATTGCACAGTACAACTGTCAGTATACTTAACACAAATGCTCAACAGACTGGCATCAGCGAGGCAAAGCGTTGGCCGCTAGAGTCAAAACAATTGTTTCAATATGTTTGCTGCGACTAACAATAGCTGGAGCGCAGTTTCATATGAATTTTTTTGTCGTAGTGAGTACAGTCTTGTACCCATGTCTGTGTGTTTCGCTTCTGGCTGCGGCCAAGCAAACGTGCACACAAAACATGTTGCTGTTTGCTTATCGCGGCAACTCCACATAGTGCGACCGCTTGCAGGCCCTTCAAGTATTGCATGAAAGCTGCCGCTTGAAACAAAAAGTAGGAAAGAGAGAGCAACTGTGGGTTCAGGGTGTGGGTAAAGCTAGATAGCAAATAATTATGCCGATCAGAGTTGTTCAGCATCGTGAGGTCAAGCTGGAAGTAAATGGAAGTAATTAAACTGAGCCGACTTCGCAAGTGACCATGTCACACCTCTCTTTTCACAGGCTCGCTGTTCTTCATCCGTTAAGCAAAACAGTGTAGTTGCGCTGATTATTATTATGTGCGCGATATAATACTATGTTCTTAGCTGTCATGTACACTGTTGAGCGACCAAGAAAGCACAACGCTTCGCTGCGGGGAGTTTTTTTTAATAACGTCAATTGTTTACTGCCTCAAGACATAATGGAATATGCTCTAGAACTTATGTAGGGAAATGCTGTAGGCCTTCTCTCGAAATAAAGTTGTTTTCTTTGTTTCTTCGGTGCCTCCTCAGCACTGCATGTCATGTGAAACCTTGCAAGGGGCAGAAAGCATGCGAATCCGAATACGTGTTTACCGCGGCGTCTTGTATATCTCCGGCCTAACCGCTCAGTAGTTTGTGGTGAAACTGCACACGGATTGCGGTAACTTGCGGTATTGCGGTAACATTTATTTGCTCTTAGTAAGTTAGGTAAGGATGCTTAATTCGTTGCTGCTGCGTACAATGCGAACCCGCAATCTGCGCCAGTATCAGGGGCCGAAAGCTGCCAACGTCGGCACATGATACCACGGGTTCGCGCATCGCGCTAGGCCGAGCCAGGTAGGTACAGTTGTCTTAGCTAATTTACTATAAGACAAAAGTTCATACGCTACAAACGTACTACGTGACAAAACAAGTTTGATGCAATCCAGTTAACAGATGAAGCGGTTGGATTTTAAAAGCCGCCATATTATTGATACATCACAACAATGACGAACTCATTGCACCCTTGAAACCGTCGTTTATCTGTACGCTATAGTCAGGCTAGTAAACACATTACTTACCAGCGTATGTTGTCGCCTTGACCCGATCTGAGGTGCGTATTTTGGTTTGGTGGACACGGGAACGGAGCGGCTGCCTCCGAAATTTTGCTGCACTACGTACGGTGCGGTGCACTGGGGCACGGCATTTAAGGCACCGATCTAATGCTGGAGACCGGTAAGCCGATTTCGAAGTCCATTTCGCATAGGAGACACAAGAAACGAGAACATACACAGGTGGAAAGCGCCCCGCAGGGAACTGAAACGAGGTCGCCGCGCGCAACCACGCCGTGGTTACTGTGGTTACCGCGGCGCCCGCGTGACACCGGAAATGCAAGGAAAAAAGCTTTCAAAAAATGTTTCTGTCTACAAAACATTCTAATTTTCTTTCCTGATAACTAAACGTTAAGCGTATTACAATTATTTTTGCATGAGTGGTAGTTTAATGGATGCTTGACGCCGCAAAGAAGCCGACCAATAGTAATTGGAAAACGCTTGTACGTAGACGCGTTGCACGGAGGAGACGGGGGACCGCAAAAGTGGAAGGAAAGAGAGCGCCAACTTTAGAATAGGATTGCGGGACGTGTGCTGCGCGTAGACGTGTTTTATTACGTTCAGATGGTGTATCGCAGCATAACCTAGCGACAGTGATAGTTTGCGAGCAATGCTCGGGAGGTGTTTGTGGGCCCCTTAACGCACTTGTGAGGGCAATTCGCTATCACAAGGCTTCAATTGATACTTAACACATGTAATTTGATAGAAACAACGTACAATGCCCAGTGCTACAGAGTGCTAGTACGACACGCGAAATGCTCGGCTGCGGAGAGAGTCACTGTGTTCCGTACTCGCTCGATGCGCAGTCTTCTTATTGTTTCGAAGGGCATTTAGCGTCGAAGCGCTGAACAGGTCGAGAAAGCAGGGAGCTCAGCTGGTCAGCAGCTGCGCGCTTGGCACGAGAGTCTTTTCCCACGTCTTTCTCTTTGACTTGTGCTGCCAACTTCACTTTCCTCAGGACTGATACATTTCCTCCTGAACGACCGAAGTCCCCAGGCGAGGTATTGGCTTAATCCGGACCACGCAACTTTTGTGGCTGAGCGTTGACCGCTTGCTGTCGTGAGCGCAATTCGATAGTTCAAGTCGCTGACGCGGTCGAGCACAACGTAAGGGCCTGCGTAATGCGCCAACTTTTTTGACCTAAACTACGCTTCGGACCAGTTTCAAAAGCCACACAAAGTCTCCAGGGGCGTAATACGCGTGGTTTTCATACCGAGCTTTGGAACGCTCTTGCCAAGCGGCAATTCGCAAACGGCCGAGACGGCGAGCTTCTTCGGAACGAAAATGAGTTTCGGTGAACCACAGTTCGTCATGAACGGGGTAAGGAAGATTGGTGTCTAGACAATATCGAGAAGGACGGAGGAGGAGAAAAGGAGGGCGGAATGCAGGGATGTTAACCAGAAAGAATGAAGAAGGAAGGGCATATAGAAGGAGGAATGCGGTGTAGCCGGCCGTCTCATTTGTTACAGTGTTGAAGGCTGAAGGCATACGTTATGAACGGCAGTATGGTATCCCAGTTCGTGTGGTCAGATGCGATGTACATAGAGAGAATGTTAACGAGTGTATGGTTGTGCGCTCCGTCGAGCCATTGTTTTGAGGGTGATATGGATTGGAACCTCGAATATGCGATGCGCCCGAACGGAGATCTTCCACAACTTGCCATAAACTGGCGACTTCGATTACTGATGATCACTCGCGCAGGTCCATGGCGGAGGATACAGAACGAAGCAAGAATAGGGACACGTGGTGAGCGGTGGCTCAAGGAAAAGCGGCCGTTTTGCAATAGCTGGTCAGATAGTCGGCACAAACCAAGCTCCAACGATATCCGTCGGAAGACTTCGGGAAGGAATCCATAAGGTTGATTCCATCTTTCTCGAACGCACCCCGTGGTGCAGTCACAGTATGCAGCAGGCCCTGTGGAGTGGACGTAGAGCGTTTGTGCATTTGTCACTCGGTGCAACTCGCCACATATTGCTCATTCGTCTGGCGCATCATCAGCCAATAGAGCCGGTCGCGGGTATGGTGGAGCGTTCGTGCAGAGCTCAGGTGAACTGAACTGGGGTCATCGTGCATGGCACGCAGGAGGCACGAACCGTGGTTCACTGGAACCACGAGCAAAGTATTCGCGACGGCGTTTGAGTAAGACGTTTTGTACAGAAGTCCATCACAGAGACAAAATTGGCTCGGAACTCTGGAGATCCCGCGCCGCTGAAAGCAGAGGCTGCCGGCTTATATCGGTGTCTTGCACAGTCCACAGAGCGGAGGCATCGGGAAACTCCGGCACAACGGAAAGGGGATGTAGTGATTGAAGTCAGACGAGTCACATTCGGTCGTAGGATAGGAAGGACGTGAAAGACAGTCTGCATCGGCGTGTTTTTGGCCAGTCTTGTACGAAACAGTTAAGTCGTAGTCCCACTGGTGAAGGGCCCAGCGTGCCAGGTGACCAGATGAATCTCGAAGGTTGATGAGACAACACAACCATGAAAGGTAGCCCATAGTGATAGCTATTGTGATAACAGCGAAAACTACAACTAGGCACTCCTGCTCCGTGACAATATGTTGTTCTGCCCCTTCTCGGCATTTTCTTCTTGATCTCTACGGAGGCTTTATAAATTTTACTATCTCGATTTAAGCAGCTATATAGGGCCGCCGCAATACAAATAATTTCTTTATACGCTTCTTTTTGAAATGTACGCTGGACTCTATGAGATTGGCAGTATAAATTGAATTCGGTGCATCTCTATTTAGCCGTCATATTTTTGCTCGCTTAGCGCTTAACAGTAATCCATAAAACTTCATCACGGTCCCAAGGCGAGCAGGCCTTCATACGGCACACGCTTGAAAACATCATTTTTGCCACAGGTTGTCATATTTTGAATAATTAAACTATTAAAAACCACAACCAATAAACAAAGGCAAACGCAGGAAGACAGTATTGCTTACTGAAGATAATTTGTCTCTTGGGCGGACAGATATATTTTGACAGGAGCATCGAAGGTTGTACCAGAGTTATCATCATGAGACATGTTATGATGACGGATGCAAGATGATTTTGTTTTTGATATGTGCGAATCTAAAGAAATTATGAGCTTGCCGCAGCTATGTTGGGGCACAAAGTATTTATTATCAGCTATGGATCATAATCTCACTTAAACTCACGCTGCACGCAATACCACAGTTGCAGCAGCATGTGCTTTCTTCCTATTTTTGAACCATCCCCACAAAAACGTTGCACGCGTTTTTTATTTATTTATTTATTTATATACCCTAAACGCCCTTTCAGGCATTACATAGGAGGAGTCACATGAACAAAGTTGGTTATAACAGGCACATAAGTAACAATTGCACTTAAGGATCAGAGAGGAGAGAAAAAAAAAGTCATTCAGGTCGCTATTTTTCCCTTTTTTTATACAGTAGTTATATGACCTAAGCAATTTTACATGCACTGAAGAAACGAGGTATGCGCGCGCTTAATACCAAACAGTAGGCTGAAATGAACAAGAAATAACACAGCACTACACATCAAGGAAAAAAAAGTAATGAGCATTGCAAAATATTATTAAGAAAGTTAAGTCAGTTTAACATTCAATTCCCTCCAAAGCCTTGAGGAATGAACTATGGTCAGGTAGGGTAGCGACATCTGCTGGCAAACTGTTCCATTGTGAAATAGCAAGTAGCAGTGGTGAATATTTAAACAGATTTGTACGCGCATGTACGGGGTTGATTTTAAATGGATGGTCTACGCGAGCATATATGTGGGAGGCAGGGCGAAGGAACGTTTTTCGAAAGTCTGATGAACCATGGTATAGTTTGTGCATGAAAGATAGGCGGGCATTTCGTCGCCTAGTCTCAAGGGGCAATAAATTAAATCGTTGCTTGATACTGTTTACGCTAGTTGGGTAGGAATAATCGTGGGCAATAAACCTGGCTGCTTTACTCTGTAGAGATTCAATGGAGTTTGCTAAGTAAGCTTGATGAGGGTGCCAAATGATGGATGCATATTCAAGCTGAGACCTGACAAGTGTTGTATAGGCTAGGAGTTTCGTTTTTTCATTAGCTTGATAGAGAGTGTGTTTTAGAAAGCCTAATGTTCTAGCGGCCTTGTTGATAATGTATTCAATGTGAGTACACCAAGTAAGGTCAGAAGATAAATGTACTCCTAGGTATTTAATGGATGACACATGTTCAATGGCATCGTTACCAATGAAATAGGTATGAAGGACAACGCGTCGCCTTTTAGTAAACGTCTGAGCTTTAGTTTTGTCAGTATTTATTTGCATTTGCCACGTTGTACACCAGTCAGAAATAACGTTTAATTCATCCTGTAAGATAATGTAGTCACGAGGGCTTTTAATTGGACGGTAAGTGACACAATCGTCTGCAAACAAACGAATACTAGAAGCAATGTTAAAATGTAGGTCATTTATGTACATGAGAAAAAGAATCGGTCCTAAGACAGAACCCTGAGGTACACCCGATTTCACCGAGACCGGAGCAGAGGCATTTTTGTTAATAATGACAGATTGAGAGCGATCACTTAAAAAATCCTTGATCCAGTCAATGACGCCAGGGGATAAATTCATTGCATTAAGTTTATGGGTTAGGCGGAAGTGAGGAACGCGATCGAAGGCCTTAGCGAAATCAATAAAGATGGCGTCAATGGGATGAGTCGAATGAACAGAATGGTGAAGATCAGTGACCAACTCAAACAGCTGCGATTCGCAGGAACGTCCACGTTGAAACCCGTGCTGATTAGAAAAGATGAGCTTATAATTTACAAGGTACTGCATGATTTGAGATGCTATAATGTACTCAAGGAGTTTACATGAAACGCAAGTGAGCGAAATAGGCCTGTAATTGTGAAGTGAATTTTTGTTTCCAGACTTAAATACAGGAATGACATGAGCAATTTTCCAATCCTTAGGCAATTTGCCTGTGTCAAGGGAGTACTGGAACAGCCTGCACAGCAGTGGTCCAGAGATATGTTTTGTTAGTTTTAACAGTTTTGTGGAAATTCCATCGGGTCCGGGACTAGAGTTCGAAGGCAAACGGTCAATGGCACACTCTACCCCATGACAGGAAACAGTGATATCATTCATGGAGTGACCAACAGATTCCAGAATGCCCGTGTCGGAAAAAAACTCTTCGTCAGTAAAAACAGTACTAAAATACACATTGAATTGATTCGCCAAAAGAGTTACGTCGATAGGCATGCCATCTGTATCTAAACTCGGTAGAGCGCTAGAAGAATTGGGTTTTACAACCTTCCAAAATTTCTTCGGATCATTCCGCATCATGTTAGCAATTTCAGTATTAAAGAAAGCATCTTTAGCTTCCTTTATCTGTCTTTTCACGAGAAGAGACTGCGCATGATAAGCCTCCCAGCGCTGCTCCGAGTCCGAGACAGCTGCATGCCTGTATAGGCGTTTCTTTTTGCGTATACTGCGCCTAATTGTTGTCGTGAACCATGGGTTACGATGACAAGGGGCTATTTCTAACACAGGTACACATGCGTTCTGACATTCAAGAAGTTTATCACGAAGCAATACCCAGTTGTCGTTGATCGACCTATTCTCGAATCCATCGAGATAAAAAGACGAGAAATCGACCAGCATTGTCGTCATATTTTCAACGTCTGCTCGTCTGTAATCATATATTTTTTCTTTGCACGGTCGCATTTCTCGACTTCGAGGGAGAGATTAACATGAACGGCAAAATGATCACTTATTTTATCAGTAACCATTGTTGTCGAATGCGCAGGGTGGGTCGTGAAAAACAGGTCTAAAACAGCAGTGTTACGAGTTGGCAAAGTCACAAGTTGTAAGCAAAAAAAAAAGTGAGCTATATCAAGCATTTTTATACATTCAGTTTTATTTGTACACTCACTGAGGACAGTGTTTGAAGTCCAGTTGATGCCGGGATAATTAAAATCGCCTGCCAGAACTAACACAGCATTTGGGAACAACGACTGAACTTTAGCGATAGTATCATGAAGACTATCCGTGAAGTTAGAACTGGAGTTAGGCGGCCTGTAGCAGACGCTAACTAAGATTTTCTTAAAGCCCAGACCGATATTCACCCATAAAATTTCCAGCTCTGAATCAACATTGACCATATTAGATGGTACCGAATGTGACACTGCGATCATAACACCGCCTCCTTTGGCGCCATTGCGATCTTTTCTATAAATTGTGAATGCATTTGAAAAAGAAAGTTCCGAGTCTGAGATGCTTGGGTTAAGCCATGTTTCTGTCCCCAAAATAACATTTGCATCGCACGTGTCAATTAGAGACAGCAAGTCATCCTGTTTTGGTAGAAGGCTGCGGAAATTGGCAAGAAGGAATGATAACGGACCGAGTTTGCTAACCGAGTTGGTTCTGAAATGACTTTTCTTGATGAACATTAGGACAGCGTTGGCTTTGCTTAAGTTCTACGACACGGTCACAAGACGCGTCATATCTGTAGATGCTGCCGTTTAGTTTTAGTTTGTTATAAGAAAAACTGTACTTTCCTTCATCTTTATTTGCCTTCGCGAAATCTCTCAACTTTTTCCGTGCGAGTTGAAATTTCGGTGAAAAATCTTCCTCTATTCATACTTTTGGCGCAGATACATCTTTCAGTTTGTGGGCATGTCCTAAAATAGCATTCCTGCTTTTGTAGTTCAGAAACTTAACAATGATAGGGGGGCGAGATACAGAATTATACGTCCCGATACGATGGGCCCGTTCAATTTCGCCAGCATCCACCTTCAAGTGGGTACGAAAAAACGTTCTAACAATATTTTCTGTCTCATCCCAGGTTTCTGATGCAGACTCAGGTAAACCTTTATTTATTAAGTTGTTCCTGCGAATTCGGTTGTTCAGATCATCAACCACACCAGCCAAACCCTCACTAGCTTGTTTTACGTTCATGTCTGATCTAAGGACACTTATATCACATTTGACCACATTCACTTCCTCCGTCAATCCAGTAAATTCACTCATTTTCACTTCAAGTCTTGATACTCGGTTGGTTATGTCAAGAATCCCCGAAGAGATTGTTTCAAGTTGCAAATCAATTTTTTTCTGGTGCTCAACGTTTGCTGATTGTTTCCAGGATTAGTTCTAGTTGGTCAGGACCGGGGTTCAGCTCTACATCACCGGAACATAGCAATTCTCTTGCAACTCATCAACATTCACGCTATAGGTACCTACAAAAAGAGAACGCCTGTGGAAAGCTTTGAAGATGACCTATTCTACACCCGGATAACCGTCAGCTTCAGTTTGCAGAAACCTTTAACAGACACCCAAATTGGAAACACTCCTGGAGCCTTTGTGAAGCACCGGTGCTGTAGTTAAATCGACATAACCACCCTGCAGGCGGGAGGCACTCTATTAACCGGAATGAGCCACCGTACACTAACAGACCCTTCGAGAACCTAAAGATTATTACATAACCAGGCCTCATACATTTCATCTCATTCATTCCCCTCCTGTGCAAACCGAACAAAAAATATTTAATGGCGAATAGAGCACATCTATACAATCCTCGGGCAAAACCTTTTTGCCCCAACTGCTAAAGATTCTGCGCCGACATTTCTCAATGTCTGTTCGAATACCCACCAGTGGTAATTCCACCACATTGCTCCTGCCGAACACAATAAAGAAAGGCAATCATGGCCCGCCTCTGACAAGCCCTGAAGCAAACCCGTGATTTCACGCTGTGTAAAAGGACGAAACTGAAAACAAATATGCTCTTTTGTGAAGGAGAAATCTGCGAAATAGCAAGCTAAACTAGAGGCAACTCAACACAATGTGGAAAGAAAACTCGAAAGAATGCGTGAAGACACAGTAAGCTACCAGAAGGTTCAGAGATTAACAGCGAGGAATTTGCTTATAGGTCAGTATCAAGACGAAAAATAAGCTAGGACTGCAGATTTCAAGTGAAGGTAAGTATATTGTGGTACATAATAGTAACTAATCCTTTGAAGGCATGCGCATGAGTCCACAATAGAAAGATAGGTGGACGAGGTAATGACTTTAGGGATTTAGCAGCTGGCGTAGGCTCAAGGTCGGAAATAAAGGCGTATAAGAGAGTTCGTTGGTCCAAAATATGTGTATACAGAAGTCCTGAATACATTTCTGTTGCCACTCAACACTCCTAATAATGACTGAAATGGTACTACAAAGACAATATAATAATTGTGAACAGGAAGAAGTACACGAGGAACATTCTAGGCAGTAACATCGTGATTGCTGCGCGTGTAGGACCTGACGGTGTTCGCTATTCCTGTGCTCGCCGCTGATCTGCCCAGTCCTACTGATCGAGTCCTGCTGATCTGATCAATAAACCCCCATCTTACATAATAAATACAGATGCTGAAATAATCATAGTACTAATGTTATAATGAGAAAAATATTTCAAAATTTTATTAAAATTAATCTTCAAAGTTTAGTAAAAATATTAAAAATAAATAATAAATAACTATGCTTCGGCCCTTCTTTACCTAAACAGTTTCAGGTGTCTTCTAGAATTTTTCTATTGATATTCTAACGACGAGATCCTACAATTATTCCGTAAGCATTATTAGGGCATGAGTATGTGCTTTTTATATTTTTAATTTCTTTATAGTTGATTTATTTATTATTATTTATAGTAATTTTGGCTCATGAATATCTATAATAGGTAACTGCAAATACTGTGAAAGCAGAATAAAACTTAATTATACTGTACATAAGCTATCAAAGGAACACCTGTGTTGCTTTATACATGAAAAAACCACAGCTATATAACAAGGTTCTACAATGAGACTGAGCTATAGGTCATATGGACGAAGTTGGTATCATCGCTCTGAAACATATTGTTACGGGGATGTACTTAATGTAACGGCACTGCGATGGGCTGAACTCGACGCTAAGACTTCAGTAGCCGTGCAGTATTTACTCTGTCAGCGTCGTCCTCTTTCTCAACGCTTCGTCGTGCCCGCGTTCCTCGGTCGTCGTCTTTGTTAGTGAGCACACCACTTCGGTCCCGCGTTTCCCGGTAACACTGCCCCCCTCGGCAAACGGGCAACGTCCCGGTGCGTATTAGGCGTGTGGTGTGGAGGGGGATTAATAAGGCTTGAGGCGGGCGACATGTACGGTTTCGGAAGTGGGTGTAGCAGTCGGTGACTTTGGGTGGAGAGGTGCAATAGCATAGGTTACGTCGGTCACTGGGCGTAGTACACGGTAAGGACCTGTGTAGTGGGGCAGAAGTTTTTGACACAACCCCACACGACTGCACGGAAGCCAGAGCAACACCAGAGATCCGGGAAGATAGTGCACATCGCGGTGGTGAGCGTCGTAGCGTAACATCTTGGTGGAGGTCGCGGGTTCGACAAAATCTGACGCTGGATCTCCGCAGTGGCCGTCACCTCGGAACCGTCACGATGACAAATGACGCGGCTCCATCTACCTCCGCAACTCCAACTGTCGTCGTAGCCCACCCCCGTGACCCTGGCCCATTCTGCGGTACAGATGAGGTTGATGTCGAGGACTGGTTTTCGCTTTATGAGTGTGTTAGCCAGCACTACAGGTGGGACGCCACGCTGATGCTGGCCAATACGATCTTCTACACTACTGGCACGACACGCGTGTGGTTCGAAACACATGAAGCAGATATACCCTCCTGGGATGTTTGCAAACAAAAACTCCGTGACCTGTTCGGAAAACCGGTTGGCCGTCAACTCGCCGCCAAGAGGGACCTCGCCACACGTGCCAAGACATCTACCGAGCCTTATATTACGTATATACAAGACGTTCTGGCCCTCTGCCGAAAAGTGGATAAAGACATGACAGAACCTGATAAGGTGGGGTACACCCTCAAAGGCATAGCCGACGATGACTTCAATCTTCTACTCTGTCGGGACTGCTCTACGGTTGACTCCGTCCTGCAGGTTTGTCGACATTTCGAGCAGGCCAAACACAGACGCATTGCACATCACTTCAATCGGCTCCTCAACACAGCCCCTACCTCCACGTGCGAGGATCTGCCGACCCTAAGGCAACCTTCCAACACTGAAAATGTGACCCGCATCGTGCGTCGTGAACTGGAAGCGCTCGCTCCTGCTGCATCCAACCCGCCCTCCTCGGACAGCAACCTATCGACGATATCCCTCATTCAAGCCGTCGTTCGTCAAGAGGTTGCAAACTTGGGCGTCCTTTATAGCCATATCGTGCAACACCACAGTTCGTGCCCCGTCCCGCCCATCGTCGCCACCGCTACGGCCCGCAACACCGACACGCCACGCTACCGATACCGCAATCCTGATGAGTGGCGCACCCCTGACGACAGGCCGATCTGTTTCACGTGCTCGCGCATTGGCCGCATCTCTCTCCACTGCCGCAGCTGCTGCACATCACCACCTCGACGTTTTCCTTACGTTGACCGCAACTCCGATTACGGTAACAGTTGTTTCAAGCCTCGCTATGAGCCGCCCCGCACCGATACCACTCCGCCTCTTGCTGCGTCCAGTCGCTCTCCTTCCTCGCCAGCCCGCCGTTCCCGTTCACCTCTTCCTAGCCGCAGTTCCTCGCCCTCCTCTACCGGCCGCTTCACGGGAACCTAGCCAATGCAGCTCCCGTAGGTGACGCTGCATTGGTACCCCGACCTGGAAATCCTCTACTGCCCATTTCTTCGCCCTGTAACCTCCTCTCCCTGTTCGTGGATGGTGTTCCCGTCTGTGCCCTCATTGACACTGGTGCCCAAGTCTCGATAATGAGCTCATCGTTTTGCCGCCGCCTGAGAAAGTACAGACCCCCGCCGCTTCGTCCACCGTTCGTGTTACCGATGCCAGTACTACTGCCATCACTGGGCTGTGCACTGCGCGAGTCACCCTTGTCGGTCCTCACCTCCCTGTTTTGTTCACCGTCCTCAGCCAGTGCCCTGAAAGTGCGTTCCTCGGCCTTGACGTTTTAACGGCCCACTCTGCCCTTATCGACTGCTCCAGCGGTCATCTTCGTTTGGACCTACTTGTCTGCTCAGAACATCCTCCATCTACACCCCGCCTTCGCTCCACCGAGTTCGCTCGCCTGCCCCCTGACTCTGCTCTTTACCTACCCCTGTCACCTTTCCCGCCTGTGCCTGATGGTGACTATGTTGCTTGCCCTATCACCGAGGTCTTTCTTGATCGCAACGTCGTTCTTTCTCATCTCATTGTACGCGTTACACAGAACAGCAACTACCATCCTATCCTGAACTTCAGTCTGTCGCCCCAAGTTCTCCACGAAGGAATATCCCGTTTTACCTTGTCCTCATTCACAGACTGCACCATTTGTGCACTCACTCAAGGCCCACATTCAAGCGTCCTTCCAAAACCCGTACTCCCCACCACAATTACCGAACCTATTTCCGCAATGATCGCCTCTGACCTCAGCCCCGAACATGCTCAGGTCCTGCACAACCTTTTGTTATCCTTCTTCGACATTTTTGACTTTGCTGCCGGTTCACTGGCCCAATCATCAGTTGTGACTCAACGCATTGACACCGGCGATGTAAAACTTGTACATCGGAGGCCTTATCGTGTGTCCCTTTCTGAGCGCCAAGTCATCCAACAGGAGGTCGACAAGATGTTGGGCAACGATATCATCGAACCTTCGAACAGCCCCTGGGCATGTCTTCTCGTGCTCGCTAGAAAGAAAGACAACAGTTGGCGCTTATGCGTCGACTATCGACATCCGAACAAGATTACAAGGGAAGATGTTTACCCGCTGCAGCGAATCGACGATGCTTTGAACTGTTTACATGGAGCCCGCTACTTTTCCTCCATCGACCATTGTAGCGGCTACTGGCAGATCTCTGTCGACGAACAAGACAGCGAGAAGGCAGCTTTTGTCACCCCCGATGGACTTTATCAATTTAAGGTAATGCCTTTGGGACTTCGCAACGCCCCTGCTACGTTTGAACGAATGATGGACTCCTTACTCCGCGGCTTCAAATGGACGACTTGCCTATGTTACTTGGATGACGTGCTTGTCCTCTCGCCTTCGTTCGAAAGCCATCTTCGTCGCCTTTCTTCCATCTTGGCACTTTTCCGCCGTGCCGGACTTCAACTGAACTCAAAGTGCAGTTTTGGTCGTCGCGAACTTAAAGTGCTTGGCCATTTGGTGAATGCCACCGGCGTGCAACCCGATCCCGACAAAGTTCGCGCTGTCAGTGCTTTTACATCTCCCCGTTCACCCCGTGATGTCTGCAGCTTTATAGGAGAGTGCTCTTATTTTTGCCGGTTCGTCCCAAACTGCCGATGTTGCTCGTCCTCTCACCAACCTGCAGAAGAAAGGCGTTCCTTTCTCATGGGGACCAGAGCAGACTAACGCATTCTCCACTCTTATCGCTGTTCTCACCAATCCTCTTGTGTTGGCCCATTTCAACCCTTCTGCCCAAACGGAACTTCTCACCGACGCCAGTGGCCACGGGATTGGTGCCATTCTTGCACAGCGACAACGTGGCCAAAACTGCGTGATTGCCTACGCCAGTCGCCTCCTGTCATCAGCGGAACAGAACTATTATATTACGGAACAGGAGTGCCTAGCTCTCGTTTGGGCCGTTGGAAAATTCAGACCCTACTTGTTTGGCCGACCCTTCACTGTAATTACCGATCACCACGTCTTATGTTGACTCTGTTTCCTCAAGGATCCTGCTGGCCACCTCGGCCGCTGGGCACTGCGCTTGCAGGTGTATACCTTTTCCGTTGTATACAAATCCGGCCGGCTCCACCACGATGCAGACTGTCTGTCCCGTTATCCCGTCGATCCCCCTTCCTCTACTGGCCACGAGTCGGACCTCTGTGTCTTCTCTATATCGGACTTTTCTCACATAACTGACGAACAGCGCTTGGACAAAACCCTCAGTTCTCTTATCGACCGCCTCCGCACACACAGCCGTGACTCTTCCCTCGCCCTGTTCTTTCTTCATGGGAATACGCTATACCACCGCCACATGCGACCTGATGGCGCTGAGCACTTGCTGGTCGTTCCCCAACACCTACGCTCTGCCGTTCTCTAACAAATGCACGACGCCCCTACAGCTGGTCATCTTGGCCTCTGACGCACATACGCCTGCGTGCGCCGGCGTTTCTTCAGGCCTGGACTCTACCGCTCTGTCCAACGTTATGTAGCCGCTTGCGACCTCTGTCAACGCCGGAAGAAACCCCCTGTGCTACAACCTGGACACCTGCAGCCGATTGCTGTTCCGAGTGAGCCACTTTCTCGTGTTGGCCTTGACCTCCTAGGGCCCTTCCCCGAGTCCTTGTCAGGAAACAAATGGATCGCTGTGGCCAGCGATTATGCCACGCGGTGCGTGATCACTCGCGCCATTCCAACCAGCTGCACCACAGACGTTGCTGACTTCCTTTTGTACGACATCATACTTCACCATGGTGCTCCCCGTCAACTACTTACCGACCACTGCCGCTGTTTCCATTCCCGAGTTGTTGAAGAAATACTTCATTCTTGCTCCATTCGGCACAAGTTCACCACTATGTATCACCCTCAGACGAACGGCCTTACGGAGCGTATTAACCGCGCACTCACCGACATGCTGCAATTGCCGGAAAGGGACAATGCTGGGAGCAGTATTCGAGGCGCGCACGTACACTTGGGTTTCTGAGAAGGAAATCCACTTGCCGGAACCAACATAGCGGATATTTGCAGAAGAGTCGAAATTTACCTCCTCGCCGTTCCCAAGCTCTACCCGACAACAAGTGACCACGCCCGACGAAACAATACTGGACCAGTCAGTGCATCAGACCATCACTGCAGTGATGTGTTCGATTGGTGGCCGATATCTTAGGGGTGTGCCCTGGAACTGATTGGTCAGCATCTTGAGAGAGGGGCTGGACATAGGGGATTTAAGGACGTTGCAGAGCACGAAATGAGGCTCTGAGCCCTGGGTAAACGGCTCATCCAGACGCTTCTCGCTATGAGCTCTTAACGCTTGCCATTTTGCTGATATACCCTTTTTTATGTAAATAAGTTTTCTGAGAGTGCCAATAAACCTACTTGTATATATTTTACCAACTTCGAAAATTCAGTCCTTCATCAATCCGGAGTCTGAACGCTACCAAGTGAAGGCCGGGTCGACTTAGTCCTAGCGTCACGACAACTGGTGACCAGCGTTGGGATCTGAATCTACAAGCCACAAAATCTGGTGATTGGAGATGGATCAGAATCTACAAGCCACAACATCTGGTGATCGGAGGTGGCATCTGAAGCTACAAGCCACATCTGGTGATCGGAGGTGGCATCTTAAGCAACAAGCAGGAGCAACAATCAGCCAACAAGTGAGCAGCTCGGAACATCGATCGCATGTGTGGGTGAGTGCTTGCCTTTTCTTCTGATGTGGACCAGGTTCTAGAACAGAGTTAGATTTTAGAACTGGTAAAGAGTGTTGAAACGCCTTTAGGTTTGGTAGTTTGCACAGTTGTTTTGGGAGTAGCTGACACTCGGAGCGATCACGGACCTACAAAAGCTGCAGAAACCGGAACTGTTGCTATTGTGTGAGGAATTGGGAATTGATACAAGTGGTTTGGCACGAAAACCCTTGATTTTAAATGTAATCACTGATTTGGGAACCGATGATGAGGAGCTCAGTGAAGCATGGAACCTCATCGGACAAAAAAAGGAGGAGCCGCTCAGACAGCAGAAAGAGCGGGAAAAAGAGGAAAAGAGGCGTGAGCGTGAAATTGGGAGAGAAGCAAAAAGGCTGGAGGAAGAAATTGAGCTCCGGAAATTAGAAGTAGAGTTGAGCAAGAGGTCGGCAATTGTCTCCAGCTAACGGTACCTCTTCTCAACAAGGAGGCAGATTTCAAGATGTCAAAGTACATGCAGCCATATGTGATATCAGGGGATATCGGTCTCTATCTGGCTAACTTTGAGCGAACCTGCGAAAAACTGTCCTTCCAGCGTGACACTTGGTCTCAGAGTTTATTGACGGTTCTGCCCTGCGAGGCAGCGGAGGTTGTCGCGCGGCTAAGCAAGGAGGACGCGGACAACTACGAGAAGGTCAAGGCTTGCCTTCTGAGAAAGTATAGGCTTTGCGCCGAGGCGTTCAGACAACGTTTTTGGAACGCTATTAGGTCCAGGGACGAGAGTTACCCTGAATTCCTGTACAATTTAGGAGCCAATTTGGGCGAGTGGCTAAAGAGCACTGATTCCTACAGCGATAGGGACGCTGTAGTAGAGCGAATTCGTTTGGAGCAGTTTTATAACTGCCTCCCAGAAAAAGAAAGAAATTGGTTACAGGACCGAGGCGACATTAAGTCGGCAACTGAAGCTGCCGAACTCATTGAGGAGTACGCTTCGCGCCGACTTGCAAGGTACTGCGCGATTCGGCCGCAACGATGGATGTTGTCCGTCCGGCGTATGTGTCGCCTTCCGACTATACAAGACAGTGTGCATGGATCCGCCAGGTAGTAGAGGAACAGAGTGTGTGCTTGCCAATCGCGAACGTGGTCATCGAGGGCCCTGTCGGCGAGTTAACAACCGAGGCTGCCGTTTCAGGAAAGCTTCCTAAGTGCTATCCGTATTTGTTTTCCAACAAATCGGACATGCTGCTGCGAAAGAGGGGTATCCTACTCAGAGACAGTGTTGTGCAAGCCTTAACACGTTCAAAGGCGCGAGAACTAGCTACACTGCTCATTCCAGAAATTCCACAGCGGAGGAAACGGCAGTTAAAACAGTGGTCGATGCGGAAGATAGCGGGTCAGAAAACTTTGAGAGCGAGGCATCTCAGATAAGGCAACTTGAAAGTGAGCTTGATGAGATGCGGAGTGAGGACGTTCTTGAGGGTAACCTCTTGCCGCCAGTGTCTAGTAATCTCACGAGACTTCTAAGTGGAAGCCGAGAGGACTTAGCTATAGAGCTAGCCAATGATCCCAAGATACAGGAGATGGGTGACAACTTGATTTTCCTCAGCGCAGAAGAAAGCAACGCTCATGAGCTTCTCAAAAAGACGGAGCAGAGAGGAGAAGTAAAAAAATCTGAGCTGTCCGATCTGGGCGAGCTAATAACGGAGTTTGAGGCCTGCTTCGTGGACAGGCCAGGCAGGACTGATTTGACTGAGCACGATATTTAGCTGATTGCAGACGTGCCAGTGCGATCAAGGTGCTACCGATTTTCTCCAAGTAAAAGAGAAATTCTGGAAAGGGAAGTATCTCGCATGCTGGAATTGAGAGTAATAAAATCCTCGGAAACGATTATGCTTCGCCTATGATCTTGGTAGAAGCTCCAGGTAAAGACCCTAGGCCTATGGTAGACTACCGAAAGCTATATTCTCTCACCAGGGATCAAGTGTATCCTATTCCGAATATCGAGGAGAGAGTAAAACAGGTCAGTCGAGCGGCCTATGTGACTACGCTGGACCTTACTCGAGGATACTGGCAAGTAACGCTCACTGAACGCGCCAGCAGATACGCGGCTTTCGTCACTCCGACGGGCAGCTACCAGCCAACAATGATGAGTTTCGGGCTCAAAAAATGCTCCATTTTGTTTTTCCCGACTCATGGATAGGATTTTAAAGGGGCGTGAAACATTCGCGGTGCCCTATTTAGATGACATTGCGGTTTTTTCCGACTCATGGGCGGACCATATGATACATCTAAGAGCTGTACTTTAGCCTTTTGCGTCAAGCTGGGCTAACCGTAAAGGCCGAGAAATGTTACCTGGCAAGGACGACCGTGGACTGCATGGGTCACAGTGTAGGTCAAGGTTTCAGGACACCCAGCGAGATTAAGATTTCAGTGGTAGCAGACTACCCGCGGCCGAGCACGAGGACGGAAACTCGGGCATTCTTGGGGCGGACGAGATACTACAATCACTACATCCCTAACTATTCAGGTTTGGCTAGCCCCTGACTGACGCTCTCCGCAGGACAGAACCGACAAATGTAGTCTGGGACGAACAAAAGGAAGCCTCCTTCTTAAACCTGAAGGCTGTGCTGATTAGCCGTCCGGTATTGCGAGTTCCAGACTACGACCGAGAATTCACGGTCCAGTGTGATGCAAGTGATCGAGGGCTAGGTGCTGTTCTCTGCCAGAGGGATGACGACGGCAATGAGCACCCCGCGCTCTACCTAAGCAGAAAATGGAGCTCTAGAGAGAGGGCTTATTGCGCGTCAGAGAAAGAGTGCGCTTGCATTGTATGGGCCATTCAAAAATTGCAGTGCTATCTTGGAAAGGCCAAATTCACCGTAGAGACGGACCATTGTCCCCTGGCTTGGCTGCAAACTGCGACATCGAAGAACAGTCGCCTTCTGAGGTGGAGCTTGATTTTACAGCAGTACAATTTTGAAATAAGATACAAAAAGGGGAGGTTAAATGGGAATGCGGACGCGCTTAGCCGCTGTTTCTAAGCAGTACGAGGTGCTCCTCATCATGTATGCAAATGGATACTCAGGTTCTTTTCTTTTTGTGCGCTTGTGTATATGTGACTATGTAAAGCAGCACGTTTGGTTTTCTAAGCATACGTGGGTCCTGAACGCCTTGAGTGTGCGCTTTCCTCGGACAACGATGACAGTTTTCTTTTGACTTGGTCTCTTCAGACGGGAGTAGAGTGCTTGCTTAGACATGTGGTTGAGTTTCAGAGACAGCTCAAGCAATTTGGCCTACGACAATCAAGACAACGCGACAAGCGACAGCGAGCTTCAAGCGTTCATGTGCAGGCCATTAAGTCGTCGCTTCATGCAGCAGCTGCGACGGCTGCCCTCCGTGACTATTCTGGTGGGTGAGGAGGCTGTTGGGACTGTGCATGGTCCGCGCTTGCGCGCACTATTGTGCGCCCGTGGGCGTGATATTGATATGTGTTGTTTGTGCAAGGGCTCTACGTGAGCGTGTTGACATGAATCTTTTTGTGTGAGCATGCTTTGCTTTGTCGTTACCCTGCAACTGCAAAGTTGGCCCTGTCAAGGAAAGGTCAAGAAAAATACAAAGAAACGTCGCCCTGTGAGAAATAGCCGGAAGTGTTTTTGTTCAACTGTTCACCCTTCCCGTCGAGAGGCGCTATTGTCAAGTGAGGAATGCCTATTGTCTAAAGGAGACGATCGGAGTGACACGTCCGCTGACGTACAGGTAAAGAAGGTAGCATGAAGATTACGGCCATTAGAGGATTTCCCGTGAATGCAGGAAAGAGTTGCAATTGCCGGAAAGGGACAATGCTGGGAGGAGTATTCGTGGCGCGCACGTACACTTGGGTTTCTGAGAAGGAAATCCACTTGCCGGAACCAACATAGCGGCTCTTTGCAGGAGAACCAAAATTTACCTCATCGCCGTTTTCAAGCTCTACCCTGCAAGTGACCACGCCCGACGAAACAATACCGGACCAGTCAGTGCATCAGACCATCACTGCAGTGATGTGTTCGATTGGTGGCCGATATCTGAGGGATGTGCTCTGGAACTGATTGGTCAGCATCTTCAGAGAGGGGCTGGACATATGGCATTTAACGACGTTGCAGAGCACGAAATGAGGCTCTGAACCCTGGGTAAACGGCTCATACAGACGCTTCTCCCTATGAACTCTTAACGCTTGCCATTTTGCTTATTTTTCATGTAAATAAGTTTTCTCAAAGTGCCATTAAACCTGCTTGTGTATATTGTACCAACTTTGAAGATTCAATCCTTCATCAACCTGGAGTCTCTGCACGCTACCAAATGAAGGCCGGGTCGACTTTGTCCCAGCGTCACGATAGCGTCATGACACTGCTGGGTACTCTCCATTCTATCTTCTCTTTGGAAGAGACCCCTTACTGCCCTTCGACACTTTGCTTCCCGCCGCTGGCCCCGTCACAACCTATGCCCGCGATACCATCGCCCGAGCCGACGCTGCTCGCCAGATTGCTCGTCACAATCTCACCATCTCTCAAGAAGCTCAAAAACGCCGGGAAACGCGGGACCTAAGTGATGTGCTCACTGACAAAGATGACGACCGAGGAACGCGGGCACGGCGAAGCGCTGAGAAAGAGGACGACGCTGACAGAGTAAATACTGCACGGCTACTGAATTCTTAGCGCCGAGTTCAGCTCATCGCAGTGCCGTTACATTACGTACATCCCCGTAACAATATTAACAGTTTATTTTTATCCTGGTATGCTATTTTTTGCTTGTGAAACGTGTTCGTTTATGATTTTAAGATCATGTGGTATTCGGTGAGGAGGCAACGTTTTTAATCAAACACAGAAGTTGGAGCGCTATTCAACGTATTATGTGCCTTCTCTTCAGTGCCACATCCGTTTTGATGTATAGCGTAAGCAGCCTGATCTGTTGAAAAATTACTGGTGGCTTTCTATGGTTTGACCATTTGTGCGCGCAGTTGGTTAATTCACACGATCACACGTAAAGCTATTTCATGTGCTGAAAGGTTTTCCTGGGCTATGGCTATGAAAGGGCTGAGGTGACCTGTGTAGAAGTTTGTCTGTGTTTCCGCTTGGAGCACCTGCATTGAGGAATACAAGCCCTTTCTGGAAGATCAGGTCTATGCGCGATCCCTATCTCGAATTCGCTGTAAAGCAGCAACTCGGTATGCGATGTTGGCTGGCTGGTTGGACGTGGCTTGATTCTGTGTAATGTTAGCTCAACGGCTCAACGGGGTGTCCCTCTGCTCATGCTCCATGCTGCAGCAATGTGATGGAGCGCTGTGCGGTACAATTTATAAACTTTGCAGGCATAAGCTTGGCTTGAACCTCGTCATAGATCGATAGCACCAAATTTTGCAGCGATAGCATCTGCAACACCTTTATATCCGCGGAGTTTTCCTAAATATTAAAGATAACGTTTCGGGAGCAAAAGGATTGATTGAATCACGTTTATTGACAGCCCTGTCATGCACTTTTGCTGCTGGCATCTGTGCGGGCATCTGGCCCCACCACGATCCCGGCGGTCGAGAAGGGTGCTGGTTCGATTGTCTGTGACATCTGCCTTAAAGCTTGGCTCTGGGTCCTAAGCCAACAAATTCTCCAAGTTTTGCCCAGAGCATAACGACAGCCGCGTTGTCGAGAGACAGCGGAAGGACCTAGTCAATGTAGCCGGCCGGAGGGATCGCAATTGGAATATCCGTACGCACTGTTATTCATTACAATACTGGCCCTGATGCAAAGACCTGAATCAGTTTTTAAAGATGTTCCCAGTATTTTGCTACCAAAGACACATATTGAGCTGTCAGGCTTAAATCCGGCTGTTAAATATTATTGTATTGCTTACTGACGTGCCCAATATATTAAAGCTATCAATTCTGGCCTCATGTAGATGACACAATACAGCAATTGCGCAATTAAACTTGGGCAAGAAGGCATCTGGTGTGGGCAGACATAAATAAAAAAGGTTGTAGAAATTGCCAATTATGATTGATTCATTAAATATTAAAAATATTCCACATTCTGACGAGGGTGGCTTGACTAGAATGCATTGTTCACTGCGAGCGTTGCGACATCGAAATCAGAAAACATGTGTCCTAAGTACCATGAAATATGAAAAATTGAAAATATAGAACGCAATGCCTTGTAACAGGGACGATAGCGGAATCATAAAAGATTGCAATATTGTCTATCGTCAAAATGCAGACAGACCACTTGAATTTTAAAACGATGAATCATATTATAGATTATGTAAAAGGTGTTTACTAAGGTAATTGCTAATAGAATCAGGGCAGCCTTCGACTAAAATGAACCAAATGATAAAACAGGTTTCTGGAAGGAATACTCTCATATCAATCGTATCCACGATGTCATCCAAGCGATACAAAATTCTGGGAATATAAGGAACCCCTATACTCACCATACATTGATTGCGAAGAAGCATTTGACTCAGTAGAAACCTCTGCAGTCATACAGGGCTGCGATATCAGGATGTATATGCAATTTTGTAAAAGTACTGTAAGATATCTATGTGGACTGTACAGTGACCATAACAGTGCACAAATGATAAAATTGCCAAGAGTAACGTTTTAGGCAAGGAGATATTACTGTCGAGTACTATTCCTAACTTGCTTAGGACAAGTATTGAGAAACTTGGATTAGTAGCAGTTAAGGAAAAAGGTTGAAGTAGAATACCGCAATAATAGGCTATTCCGTTGACATTAACATTGTTTTTTGATTCGGCTTTCTCTCGTCTTGAGCATATAGTCAAAATTAGAGTGTATCAAAAGGGGAAAAAAGCTAGGAGAAGCTGATTATTATTTCAAAGTGGCATTTCCAGCAATACTCCTTGATTGCCTAACGTAGTTCCTCAATGTTTCATTTACTTATTGGGCTTTACAAATTGTTTGATAACGGCTCATTTCATTTTATTACAGCGTTATCTTTCTTATTATGCTTGTTTGTCCTCCTAAAGAAAAATATTGAGCATTATGTAAGTGAAGAGCTTTCATCATAGTGTTCATGTTTTAAATTGGTATTTCTCTCGCT
The DNA here is from genome assembly GCF_055883805.1 of Amblyomma maculatum. Classification (NCBI taxonomy): domain Eukaryota; kingdom Metazoa; phylum Arthropoda; class Arachnida; order Ixodida; family Ixodidae; genus Amblyomma; species Amblyomma maculatum. The sequence goes on from NC_139346.1 coordinate 49,606,775, forward strand.
CTGAAAATGGCAAAAATAAATTCAACCTCCTTGTATATACTCAAACCCACAGTTACTTTAAACTGCGGTACAAGTCCTAAAAGAGGCAACTAGTATACAATATACTGGGTAAATAAAAGAGAACACCTAATAATCGCAAGCAAAGCAACCAAAATATAGTTTGGGTTTCGGGATTTACCGTCCTCAAGCGACTAAGGCTATGTAAGAGGCCTTAGCGAAGGGCGCCACAAATTTAGACCAACGGGGATTGTTTAACATACATTGCATCACGCAACACACGGGTGCTTTGCATTTCGCGTCCAGTTTAAAGTGGCTGCCACGACCGAGATTCGATCCCGCATTCTTGGACATATTAGTCGAGTGCCGTAACCACTGCGCCACCAAATTAAAAAAAGTGGCGTAAAGTAACAAAAATGCAGAACATGGCTGGTAGTCACCAACAAATACATTCCGACTAAAAGTGACAAAATTATGCTTGAAAAGGTTGTGTCCCTCTCTGCGCAGCTGTTCTCGTGTTAGAAGATGTATCATTTCTTCCACTCTTGTAACGGTGGCTTCTTTGCAGCATTCCAAAGATCACGGCCATATCGATAAGTAGACAACGCCACAACCTTATGATGTGTCCACGTGTACAGCAGGAAAGTTTACGCCTCCCTATCCTGCTTAACTATGGTCAGAAATGAGAGGCCATGCCGATTTGCTGTTGGCAAAGAAACATTATCTTCCTGCATCTTGCTTTTAGCTTAAAGCGGGTCAAGCCTTCATATTGCCAAGACAATGTATAGTTGGTCTAACCACATGTGTTCGGCCTTCATTGTAGGGGATGGCGGTGGAGGAACTCTCGTTTGTTCAATATTTGCTCGGCTCCAAGTGTACACATCGAATGCACAAGTGGAGCTTCGTACGCTATTGTCAGTAGGTAAGACCATTTGCTTTTCTTGAAAATATTTAAATATGATATACTTTATTACCCGTTATCGGATAGCCGCGTCTGACGCCAGCACCAGCGGACGGATAAGGCACATGATTAAGAAGGCGACACAAAGCGAACACTTGCAATGGTTTTTGTCCGCCTCTGGTGCGCATATTTCCCTCAACAACAGAACGTCACACTCTCCAAACACATGTTCAAGTACATTGTGGGTTAAGCTGGGTATGTAAGTCAGATGCCGAGTCTGGAATTCAGTTAGAAAAAAAAAGACAAAACGGCAATTTCTTGCAGTTGGCGCTAGCTGGATGAATCTCGAAGAAACAGAACCCAGTGACTGATTTTAACATCGTGTTCTGGATAGGGATCGCTGTAATAGAGGCCTGAGCAGAAGAAAACTCAAACTCGGTTGACATTTAAAGTTGGTATCGGTTGCAAATATTGGTGAAGGCGCTGCTGAAAGCGAGCGCCTTGATAACGCCTCACAAATCCAGTGAAACACTTAGGCGAGCTATGCAGGACAAACCGCTCTTATAGGCGCATAAAGGTTTGCTTACAGGACAAGCAAATTGCTTGCGAAACATATGCAGATTAGCAGAAAGATTTATTTTTCATTCGTTTATTAGGACGTTTATATGTTTCTAAAAGGCAGATAACTTTATAGCTAAAGTATGCGTAACTTTTTGGGTAAAAATAATAATAACCGAATTGCAACGACAAGTATTTCGGCAATATTCAAGTTCGAGTTCAAAGCGTACTTTATTTCTTTCAGAGAGGAAAAGGCCCCCGGGGCAAAAAGCTACTTACAAAGTAGCTTGACTGGGCCCGGAGCCTTCCTCAGGGCAACATACAGCATATAGCATTCATAGGTGTTGACAGAACATAAATAAGAAACTTCCCCATGGTCAATAAATACAAAAATATAAACATGTGAACAATTTTCACCAACAGAAAGAACATAATCCTAAAATCGCCAGGATGGTTATACTACTGCATTTGAAATATAATTTTAGCGCTAAAAATGAATTGTGTTACGAGGTATACTCCGACTCAGGCGCCTCAGTTCTACGTGGCAGCAGAAGCAGACTCGTAGGAGAAACCGATCATAGCTTCAGCATCGTCATTCTTCCCTACTGCCGCACATCCTCGATTGCGTACAGTAACAATACACCCCACGGCAGAACAGTCCCGGTGCGTATTATAAACAGGTGAGCATAAATTATAAGGTTTAAGATGGGCGATATCCGAACTTCTGGGTGAGGGCTTGTGGAAAGACACTTAGGGTGGAGAGGCATAATCTCGCAGGTGAAGTCACTGATTGCCGCAAGACGACGTTGGGGCCCATGTTGCGAGACAGACGTTTCTCGCACATGTCCACACGTCTAGTCGGGAGCTATAGAGGAGTACAAGGGAGGCAGGACGGCAGTCGGCGACCCGATACTGAAGGTCGTAACGGTGCTTATGAGAAAGCTGAGAGGTGTCAAGCCGGTTACGAGCAATATAGCGGGCGATGACTTCAGAAGCCTAAGTGCAGTAGAAATCAACAGGCAGTAAAGTGCCAAGAGAAGTAAAGGGCCGCGGCCGAAATGTAGATCGAAGGGAGAGTACCCGGAGGTATCATGGGACGAGGATTTATAGGCGAATGTTATGAAAGGTAAAGAGCCGTACCACTTACGATGGTGATCGGAAATGTTCATTGACAGCATGTTGGTCAGTGCGCAATTAAGGCCCCCAGTAAGACCGTTCGTTCGTAGTTGGCAAGCCGTTGTGAACTTGTGACCTGCAGCGCATGAGCGGAAAAGGTCCTAAAGAACTTGATAATGAAATCAGCGACCGCAATCGGTGAGCAGCTGACGACGAGCGCCATGAAGTAAGAGGACGTCATGCAGAAATTCTGAAATGTCGAAGGCACAACAGGTAGGCATAGCTCTGGTTATGAATACCGGGTGGCGTAATTGGTGGCGGCGGGAATACATTTTCTCCCAGAAGTCGGCATTAAAAATGGTCCAAGCACATCAAGACCAACAAGAAAAAACGGCTCAGGGGGAACTGCGAGTGATTGCAGGGGCCCAATAAGCTGAAGAAAGGGTTTCTTCCGGCGCTGGCCCAACTCAAAAGCTGCGACATTAACATCAAGAGAGCGGAAAAGTCCAGGCCAGTAGAATCGCCGTCGAACGTTGTGCGTACGTGCGCGACACTCCCAGATATTCCGCTGTAGGGGCGTCATGAAGGTGTGCAGAAACAGTAGAGCGCATATGAGTCGGAACGTGACAGGCAAAAGCTGTACACCGTCTGGGCGCACGTTGCGTCGGTGTAACGCCTCGTTTCGCAGGACAAATTAACACACTAACCGGAGTTGTCGTTGCACAGGTTATCAATAATGGGGCATGGGAAGGGTCACGGCTCTATTAGATTCCCATGTGGAGAAAGTCCGAGATGGACAAAACGCAGTCGTCAACCGTGTGGTCAGTCAATTCGGGAGAATCGACGGGGTGGCGGGACAAGCAGTCAGTGTCTTGATGTAGGCGGACTGACTCGTACACAACATTAAACATAGATTCTTGTAATCGCAAGGCGAAGCGACCTAAGCGGCAGGTAGGTCCTTCAGTAAGATCAGCCAACACAATGCATGATTGTTCGTCACTACGCTGAAGGGCCTCCCAAAACAATGTTTAAACAAGGGCGAGGCATTCGGGCTCCTGGACGGAATAGTGGAGCTCAGACACAGGTAGCAGACAGCTGGAATAGGTCCCCACAAGAGAGTGGTCGTGATGGCACTGGACTAGTATCGGGCCGATAACATGGCCACTAGCATCGGTGCGTACTCAGTAGGTGCAGATAGTTCGATGTGAGCAAGGAAAAGGGAATTGGTAAGGGCGGAAATAAGCATTTTAAAGGCTTCAGCTTGCTCATAGCTCCAGGAGAAATTCCAGTTTTTCTGCAGAAGCGAGATAAACGGACGCGCTATGCATGAAAGCTCCGAATGAAGCTGCTGAAGTAGGAGCGGAAGTAGCAACATCTCTTCATTTCCATGGAGTAGGGAAATTGAACACTGCACGAAATTTATCAGGGTTGCGCTGCATACTAGTTGCGTCAAATTGCCACGGATTTGCATCTTACGGCAGACAAAGGTGCAATTCTTGGTGCTCAGATGTAGGCCGGCGCGGCAGAAGAGGGGTTTGTAGCGCATAAGTAACTATGGCTATGATGCGTGGCGGAAGAAGGCGGAAGAAGACTAGCATCCTAGAAAGTCGGTGACGGTGGCATGTGAACGTGGGAAAGAAAACAGCAACCTTATCTAAATAACCCGAAAACTTCGTCTGTTTGAGCCACCAAACTGTGAATTATTTATGCCCTCGAAGGTAGCAGGAGCATTCATCATCATCTGCCCGACTATATCCATTGCAGGGTGAAGGCCTCTCCTGTATTCCGTCAATTAACTTCGTCTTGTGCTAGCTGCATCCATTCGATCCCTGCGAACTTCTTAACCTCCTCCGTCCACACTACTTTTAGCCGCCCCTGCTGCGCTTTCCTTCTATTCGAATCCAGTGTATTATGCTATGCGACCATCTGATATCCTCTCTTCGCACTATAGGTCCTGACATGCCCATTTCCTCTTCATTTGCTCTAGTATGTCCGCAAAATTGAGTTACTTTTCTGACCCAGTCTGCACGCTGCCTATCTCTAAGCGTTACCCCTACCTTTTTTCGTTCCATAGACATCTGCGTTGTCCTAACTTAAGTAGAACCCTTTTCGATTTCTTCCGCGTTTCAACACCTTAGGTGAGTACAGGTAAGATGCAACAATTGTATAATTTCATCTTGACCGATATCGGCAAAGTGCTAGCCCTGATATTCGAGTACTTGCCAACGCGCTCCATCCGAATACTACTCTCCTTGTTACTGCCCTCGCATAGTCCAGATCTGCGGTTACTACATGTCCTAAGCCGACATATTCGCCTTCTACGTCCAGTTCTTCGCTACCTAAAGAAACTTAACTTGCTGTTCCTTCCGAAGATATTGAACATTACCCTAGCCTTCTGAATATTCATTTGGAAGCCTACCTTTCTGTTTTTACTGTCTAGGTCTTCAATCATACTTTGCAGTGTATCCCCTGAGTTACTTAGCAAGGAAATGTCATCAGCGAATTGCAGGTTATTGATGTACTCTTTAACAACCGTTATCCCTAACTGCTAGCATTCGAAGTCTCTGAATACTTCCTCTAAGCAAGCTGTAAACCGTACTGCGCGGATCGTGCCTCCTTGCGTAGCACCTTTCTTTGAAGGGACTTTGTTTCTTTCTTTATGCAGAACTAATGTTCCTATGCAACGACTATATATGGCTTCCAATACATTCACATACGGCTCGTCTACACCGTTTGTGCAATCGCTGGATGACCGTCGATGTTTCTACGGCATCAAATGCTTTTTCATAATCAATGAATGCTGGGTATAAAGGCTCGTTATCTTCCGAGCATTCTTCTATAAGGTGGTTTTTGGCATGGAGATGACTGATAGTAGTGTACCCTTTCCAAAAGCCTGCTTGAACTTTTACTTGGTTGCAGTCTAAAGTTGTGCTAATTCTATTTGCGATTACCTTGGTAAATACCTTAAAATTACCGGACGGTAAGCTGATTGCTCAAATATTTTATGTCCTTAGGTTCTCGTTTCTTATGAATTAGGTTAATATTGGCCTTCTTTCTTGGTTCCGGTACTGTTGATGACACAGGCACTGCGTATACAGGGTGGCCAGTTTTTCTAGCATGATACCCCCCTCCTGAACAAATCTATAGTTACCTGATGCTAATAAGCTGTTTTCCCTTTTGCATACTTTCTAATGCTTTCTTAACTTCATCTTTCATCACTTGCGCAGCGTCTGACTGCATTTCCCTAGCACCAATCTCATTATTGTCCTGACTGGCTACTGTAGAGATCAATATAGAACTCTTCGGCTACTTTGATAATCTTGACCATATTCATGACGGCATTGCCTAATTTCTTCTTCACCGCTTTTACCACCGTTCTTTACATCATGCTCAGTTTTCTCCGCGGTTTACTTCCTTACATCACCTACACTACGCTTATTAATTAGCCTTGATATATCTGCAAAATTTATCTTGTCTGCTGGTTTGGACGCTTTCATGCTATGGCGTTTATTGATCAAATCTCCGTCTCTGTAAACAGTTTACCTTTATCCTCACTATCCTACCGCCTATTTTAACAGTGCTCTCAGTAATAATATTGGTACGGGTCGACTCATCGAAGATGAGGCAAATGTGGGAGTGCACTTGGGGCATGCTCGGCGCTCAAAGCCTCTGCAGCGGCCTGTGGTTTGATGTCCGGTGAGCCCTCTTTTTGTGTCGTGTTGTACTAGTCTTCTATGTGGTGTACACGCCTCCTGCAACGTAACAGCTTGGTGGAGGTGCGGGGTTTCCCATACTTTGCATCCTGATTATTGCATCATCGAGTTTCGCAGCAGCCGCTACACCGGCACTGCCACCATGACTCAATCCTTCGACGCCCGAAATCCCACATTTCCTACATTTATGGTCATGTCTCATCCTCGCGACCCCGACATATTTTCTGGTGCTGAGTTGACAACGTGAAAAAAGAGGTCTCTATGTTATAACTTGTCAGCACACATAACAGGTGGGACCCCACACTCATGCTGGCAAACGTAATTTTCTATTTGTTGCACAAAGGCAATGGTTCGAAACACAGAAGGGCGAATTAACGAGTTGGGAGATCATGAAAGAAAAGCTTCGCGCTGTCTTCGGACGAGAGCTTTGAAGCTCGCAGCCATAATACACCTTGAGTTGCGTTTGCAGTCCCCGACTGAAAGCTGCGTCACCTAAATACATGACATGCTATCGTAATGTCACCAGGTCCACACCACCATAAAAGAATCTGCAAGTGGGCCACGTTTGGAGAGGAATTTCGGACAAAGCTTCAATTTGCTCCTCTACAAGGACTGTGATACCGTGTATGCCCTTATCATGGAGTGCCGTCCCTTCGAGCAAGTGAAGAGCCGGCGCATATTTCCTGTGTTTCAACGGCTTCCCCATACCGCGCCCACATCTTAGCATGTCATGCAGCAGCCACCAAATAGCACATCTTCCGCTTCGCCTCTTAACATCGCCGACACCGTCACCCGGATCATTCACAGCGAGATGGAGGCCTACACCAACCCAAACCACCATCCGTTATCACTCCTTGCCCAAAGTCTCTCGTATTCAGGCCGTCGAGGGAGAGCAACTTGCAAACTTGAACCTCACACCTGCTGTTTGTTGCATCGGAAACCCCAGTGTTCGGCCACCAAGAACGACTGTTTTCTGTCCCCGGGCCCTGTATTATCGTCGATATCAAAATCCAGCAGAATGGCGGATGCCTGATGATCGCCCCATATGTTTAAAGCGTTCCTGCTTCGGTAACATATCCCGGCAATGCCGCAGTCGATGGTCTCTGATTCCTGGCATCGAGTTGTCCTATGACTAGTACACAGGTGTGCCCCGCCGTTTTTCGCTCCGTTCAAAACCTGACCAGTCAGAACAGCCAAATATTTCGCCACCACCCAACCACGTTGTTCTTCCCGCTGTCCATCTCCAAGAGGCCATCATTTTCGATCTCCGCAGCCCTCTCGATCTTCGGCGGCAGTCTCATACGACTGACCTGACTTGGAAAACTAGATGATGCAGCGCCCGGAGGGGAAGCTGCATCCACGACCAGACCCAAAAATCCTCTACAGGCCTCGCACTTGAACCAACTAGACATTTGAGTTGATCATGTTGCCGTGCGTGCGCTTGTAGGCACTCGAGCGCACATCTTTGTCATGAATGCAAACCTTCTCCGTCGTTTACGTAAATTCTCGCGGTCTGAAATTATTGCTCATTGCTTCTAAGCTAATGTCGTCATCCTTGGCTTAAACTGAATATCTATTCTGTAGCGAGATCCCGAAATTTTCTGCCCTTCGCATCACCACGAATTCTTTGATGAACATCTTTTTAACTAATCTGTTTTGTTCCCTCTTGAGATTTACACTAATTCCAACCCTTACCATCACATGATCACTGCATCGCACTTTCCCGATTACCACTAATTCCGCATATTGGTGGGGTTAGCATACAGTATGAAATCAATACCATTTTGTCTCCTTTCTTAAGACCTTTCCATGTCCACTCCGGTTCTTGCGTTTGCTGAAGAAGGCATTCACAATTATTAAGGCGAAAACGTTTAATGCCTCATTGTTGTCGACAAAAGGTTGTAGACAGAAGGTTGTGAGTAGAAAGTTGTCGTCAGAGGTGTCACCCTTTCTATAGCGAGAGTTAAAAACAAATTTATTAACCTTGTCTCCACCGGTAATCGAGCCAGCATCGTAATTTCGAATAATAGCCTGTTGAGAGTCACTGATGACGACTTTGGTATTAGGGTCGGCTAGCGCTAGCGCAACGGCAGCCTCCTCAGCTACGGTGACTGTTTCTGCATTGCGAATGCTGCAGGCTGTGTACCAGCTGCGGTGAGGGGCGAGAGCTACCGCCACCATCGCTGGCCCAGGAGTCGCTCAGCGGAAACGCCCAAGCACACACTCTCGCTCGAGATCTCAGCTGCCGAGCCGAGAGCATGATCAGCCACCCTGCTTCCGCTGACACTAATATATCACGCGCCTCTCTACTGACCACTTACACGGACATACTCCAGCACTATCGACTCCAAATGTGCACATATCCTCCCGCACACCGCGATCTAACAAGACGTGAGGCCGTCCAATGACACAAACTACAAACTGGCGGCTTCCCACACCCCCTCTTATACAGCAGGATCTTTCCGGATTAGATAGCCCCCATGTGTAAACACTGCTCAACTCCGGCCACACTCATGCACATGGTGTGGACTTGAACACATTACAACACAGACAACTCAAACACCCCAGAGACGTGGGAGTCTCTCCTGTGTACTTCCGAGCCAGCAACCAACGCTGGCTTATCCAGCGCGCGGTGGAGGCCGCGGCATCCCAAAGGGTCCCCTCCGACCTCCTCTAAGTCAGCGTAACCGGTCCTTTGACCGGTCCTCTGTTTTTGGGCGCAATAAAAGAGTTCGCCACCACCACCGGTAATCGAGCCTCCATCCCTCGGATCCCCAGCCCAGTGCGTTACCAACTGCGCCACATCCCGGATCATGAAACACTCTTCAAAATTCCTCTTGTCTACCATGCGAGTGAGACTTACTGCGCCTTTCCGGTCTTGTAAATTAATTATAGAACGCCGGTGAATTTTATGTGTCCAATCAAAAGGTTGTGTTCGACAATGGATGCGGGATGTATCGTCACGGCAGGTCATGACATCACCAGGCGATTCATACATATACGAAGCGGACTTCGCCGGGCGTCTGATCCAGGCGTCCGTGAGGCGCCTTTCATTTGCTGCTTCCTCGAATGCCGACCCTTAGAAAACAGAAGCAGACCCAGATTTCTAGGAGGCGTTAGTACAGAAGGCATCAGCGGTGTTTGAAATTCATTACCTGGATAGAAAAGGTGCAGTATTTGTCCCAATTCTCCCCGGACACATTTACAACGCCGTAAAATGGAGGACGGTGGGGTTCAAAGTGCGCTCTAAAATTTTTAAGTTATCGCTCTCTGCAAATTCAACTAGTAACTCCCCCTTCTATTCCTAGAACCAATGCCATACTCGTCGATTGCATGGAGTCCTGCCTTCAGTTCCATTCAGTCGTTCAATCGTGTCCGACTCTTCGTGTCCCTATGGACCATGTCACGCCATGCTTTCCGGTCTCTCACTATCTTCCTAACATCACATATTTCATCTGCAGTGCATCGAGGATGCCATCTAACCAGCGCGTTCGCTGCCTACCCCTTCTCCGGCGACCCTCAACTTTTCCCAACATCAAATCTTTCTCCAGCGACTCCTCTCTTCTCATCAGATGAGAATGTGACCCTCCAATGAGCAGTCAGGGTTTATGGTCGACAATATCGACTGATTTGACCTTCTGGCAGTCCAAGGAACTCTCAAGAGTCTTCGCCAGCACCACAATTCAAACGCGTCAATTCTTCGGCGGTCAGCCTTTTTCACAGTCCAACTCTCGCATCCATGCATCACAACTGGAAAGAATATAGCACGAGTTATACGGATCTTGGTTGGCAGATTAATGTCTCTGCTCTTTACTAGGCGGTCAAGGCTAACCATTGCTCTCTTAACGAGAAGCAGGCGACTCCTAATTTCATGGCTGCAGTCTCCTTCCGAGGTAATCTTGGAGCCCAAGAACAGAAAATCTGTCATAGCTTCCACTTCTTGTCCATGGATATCCAGGACTTGATAGGGCAACACGCCATGATCTTTGTCTTTTAATGTTCAGTTCAATCCCAAACTTCTCACTCTATTCTTGTACGCGCATCAGTTGTCTCTTGAGTTCCACTTCACTTTCGGCCATTAAAGTGGTATCATCAGCATATCTAAGGTTGTTGATACGTTTTCGAGCAATGTTCACTCCAGCTGAAGACTCGTACATACCGACCTTCCTCATGATGCACTCTGCATATAGGTTAAATAGACAGGGCGACAGTATGCAGCCTTGACTCACTCCTTTCTCGATCGGAAACCCATCAGTAAGACCATGCCCTGTTATGACTGTGGCCTCTTGCCCTTCATACAGGTTCCTGAGGAGACAGATGAGGTGAATTGGAACTCCCATCTCTTGGAGAGCTTACCACAATCTGCTGTGATCTACGCAGTCATACGCTTTCGCATAATCAATAAAGCAGAAGTAGATGGGTTTCAGAAACTCTCTTGCTTTTTCCATGATCCAGCGAAGGTTGGCAATTTCGTCTCGAGTTCATCTGCCCTTTCGAAACTCAGCTTGCACGTCCGGAAGCTTCCTAGCCACATACTGCTGCAGCCTACCTTGGAGGATTTTCAACATCACCTTGCTAGCATGCGAAATAAGCGCGATCGTGCGGTAGGTGGAACAATCTTTGGCACTGCCTTTCTTTGGAATGGGGACGTAAACTGACCTCCGACAATCCTGTGGCCACTGCAGGGCTGTTCAAATCTTCTGACATAATGTATGCAGAATGTTAACAAGCGTCATGATTGAGGTTTTGAAGCAACTCAGCTGGAATGCCATCAATTCCGCTAGCTTTGTTCTTAGCAAGGCTGGCTAAGGCCCATTCAACTTCACTCTTCAGGATGCCCGGCTCGAGATCAGTAATCACAACCGTCTTATTTTGCGTTTGCACAATCGGGTCCTTCTTGTACAGTTCTTCTGTGTATTCCTGCCACCTCTTCTTTATCTCTGAGGCTTCAGTGAAGTCCTTGCCTAGTTTGTCCTTTATCACGCCCAGCTTAGCACAGAAACTTCCTTTGATATCTTTGATCGTCTTATACAGAGCTCCAGTGTTCCTTAATTGGCTGTTGTCCTCAACTGCTTGGCACTGTATGTTCAGGAAGGCATTCTTATCTCTCCTTGCTATTTTCTGAAAATCCGCATTGAGAACCTTGTATCTTTCTCTTTCCCCCATAACTTTTGCCATCCTCCTTTCCTCAGCTATTTGCAAAGCCTCTTCAGATAACCAGTTTGCTTTCTTGAATTTCTTTTGCTTTGGAACTATTTTAGTAGCAACTTCTTGTATTATATCACGAACATCAGTCCACGTCTCTTCGGGCTCTCTGTCTTCTAGATCTAATTCTTGAAAATGATTCCACACTTTTACACTCCGTTGTAAAATTGTGGAGCTGTAAAAGTGGCGTGCAGTAAACTGAATGGGAGGGAAGATCTACACAAGTGAAAATTGAGTGCTCTACAGAATATTCTGAGGCGCCGCTGATTACGTCATTTATCAGGTAAAGGTAGTTTCACAATTTCTTTATTTTATAGGGTCTATTGGTCCGAAGCGTACCGGGCTTCTATGGGCGCCGTAGTAGAGGTCTCCGCAAATTTCAAACATCTGGTTTTCTTGAAAGTGCGCATCTTATTTTGTGGGCAGTTACCATCAGATTTCGTTTTGTTTGTTTTTCCTAGTTCATTTCTGTTTGCGTATACGCTGTTATTAGCAAGGTGTAAACCGTCTAAAGCCTACACTTTTCATGCATTGGAGCGTTGTTCTCCCCTCAAAATTTACCTTTATTTCTGTCTATCTTCTACTGTGTGGGATTTGATTCTTCGGTGTCTGCATTGCGTTTGACCATGAATCAATAGCACGCTGCGTAAGCCCCGGAAATAAGCAATGAAAGTGCACAAATGTTATTAGTAACGTTGATCTCTCTTGGCTAAGCAATAACCGAAACGATTCGGTTAGAAGCACGCCCCGGAACACTTGTGTTGGCACACCAAGAAAAATGTAGTTGACCGAATATTGAGGCTTCAGTGAGGTCCTTGCCTCGTTTGTCCTTTATCATGCCCTGCTTAGGACAGAAGCTTCCTTTGATATCTTTGATTGCCTTATACAGAGCTCTTGTGTTGCTTAATTGGCTGTTGTCCTCAACTGCTTGGCACTGTATGTTGAGGAAGGTATTCTTATCTCTGCTTGCTATTTTCTGAAAATCCGCATTGAGAACCTTGTATCTTTCTCTCTCCCCCATAACTTTTGCCATCCTCCTTTCCTCAGCTATTTGCAAAGCCTCTTCAGATAACCAGTTCGCTTTCTTGCATTTCTTTTGCTTTGGATATCTTAGTAGCAGCTTCTTGTATTATATCACGAACATCAGTCCACATCTCTTTGGGCTCTCTGTCTTCTAGATCTAATTCTTGAAATCGATTCCTCACTTTCACAGCATATTCTAATGGAATTTGAACCAGATCATACCTGAAAGGCCTTCTAGTTTTCTGCGTTTTCCTCAATCGAAGCTTAATTTTGGTAACAAGAAGCTGATGATCGGTCCCACAATCGGCCCCAGGCCTACTGCTTGTATAGCGCTTCTCCATCTCTGCCGGCAAAGAATATAATCGATCTGATTTCTGTACAGACCGTCCGGTGAAGTCCATGTGTACAGGCGCCTCTTGTGCTGTTGAAAATGAGTATTCGCTATGGTCAGGTTGTTTTCTTGACAAAACTCTACTAGCCTCTGCCCAGCTTCATTTGGCTCGCCAAGACTGAAAGTGCCTATAATTCCGGATATTTCTTCACTCCCGACCTTAGCATTTCATCTCCTATGAGACAAACGACGTCTGATGATGGAGTGCGGTCTAAAAGGCATTGTAGGTCCGCATAAAATCTCTCAACGTCCGCTTCTTCAGTAGTAGTGCTCGGTGCATAGACTTGGATAACTGTTATGTTGAAAGGGTGACCTTGGATTCGAAGTGAAATCATTCGGTCGTTTTTGGGGTTGCACCCTTGCACTGCTTTGCCCATTGTTCTGTTCACTATGAGACCGCTCCATTCCTTCTCTTGGATTCGTGCACACAATAAAAGACATAATGGTCGCCGGAGTTAAATTCTCCCATTCCGGTCCAGTTGAGCTCGCTGATACCCAAGATATCAATGTTCAATCTGCTCATTTCTCGCTTGACGACATCCAGTTTACCTTGTGTCATAGATCTTACATTCCATGTTGCTATGTGATATATCTCCTTGCAACATCGGACTTTCCGGTCGCTTCCCGACACATCCACAACTGAGCGTCCTTTTGGCATTAGCCCAGCCGCTTCATTCGTCCTGGAGCTACTAGGAATCACCCTTTGTTCATCCCCAGTAACATGTGGGACGCCGTCCAACCTGGGGGGCTCATCTTCCGGCGCCATATCTTTAATGGTATTGTGACTGGCCATAGGGTTTTCTCGGTAGGAAATACTGGAGTGGGTTGCCATTACCTTCTCCAGTTTATCACATTTTGTCAGAACTCTCTGCCGTGACCTGTCTATCTTGGGTGGCCCTACACAGCAGAGCTCACGACTTCATCGAGTTTCGCAAGCCCCTCCGCCACGACAAGGCAGTGATCCATGAAGGGGCTTTCTCCTTAAGGGGCTTTCTCCTTACCTTGCTATTGAAGTCGCCATTTAGTACAATATACTGTGTCTTTCCGCTGCTCATTAACGATTCTACATCTTCGTAGAAGCTTTCAACTGCCTGGTCATCATGACTAAATGTAGGTGCGTAGGTCTGTACAGTGTTATATCTGTACAATCTTAAGATATGGTCCTGGACACTCAAAGTTAATTAAACTGTCCATAGCCCATGCATGTATGATTCATAGCATCAAGAAGTCAGGCGTCCATAAGGTAGAGGAATGACTTAGCCCAACAGGTTGCCAGGTTGTAAGACAGCGGGTACCCTGACAACCTCCTAGCCTTTGGAAAGCAATTCCAAAACATTGACGGAAAAAATTAAGAAAAAAGACCCTGAGGATTCCAAAATGATCACGCGTCCGATTATCATCCCGAACGTACATGGACAACTGCACGGTCTCAAAACTATTGTAGGTATATGCTCCTGATGTGTTCACGGCACCCAAAAACTTATCGGGGCTCTGCGCGAAAGTAAATACACTTGATAAGATATCCAAACCCCGTTGCACCACCAACCGTGACATGAAACACGTCGAATGCAACACCGGAGTGGTCCATTCTATTCCCATTTCATGCACAATGATGTCAGCAAAACGGGCCATTGCATAAAGAAAAAGCCAAGTGAGCATGTCAACAATTGTAAATTGATCACGCATCCAGGAGAGCTGGCGACACATTATCAGCACTATAAATTCCAGCTCTAGTTTGAACTAACCGCAGTAATCTCAAATTCTAATAGCAAAATAGCAACATAAATCACAGAAGCGTTTGAAATCAAATCTGTCGGTGCGATATGTGTATCAGCGATGTACCGATGTCGTTGTCTGCAAAAGAACTTCACCCGTTTAGACTATCGCGAAGAGCCGTGTCCAGCTGTATGCCTCCTACGATGATTGAATTCCTCACGTTTCCCCGTGTCTTTACGTTGCTCTGATGACGAACACGTTTTGTGCATACAATGACTTCCGTTTCTTTCATTAAAAACCAGTTGTTAGTTCGATCTCTGTGTTGTTTTGTTGATTGCTGTTTTAAGTGTTAGCGCGGTGAATAAGTGTTAATAACCAACTAGGCCGAATTCAAGCCATTTTAGTGGTAGGAGAGTTGAAGATGATACCGGCAAACTGACCGTGAATGTAGGTGCAGTGGGACATCGGGAGTCGCCGGGTTGAGTCATTATGGCAGTACTGGTGCAGCGACTGCTGCGATGCTCCGCGGTGCAATACGCCAAGACGCGTAAGATGGAAACCCCGCACCTCCACCAAGATATTACGTGTCAGGAGGCGTGTACACCACGTAGGAGACTGGTACAACTCGACATAAGCACAGGGCGCACCGGACGTAATACACAGCCCGCTGCCCGGGATTTGGGCGCTGAACTTGCGCCAAGTGCACATGCGCACTTCTGCCTCACCTTCGATGAGTCGACACGTAGTAATATTGTTACGTCAGGCGATCTATGCGCTGATATGCTCATAAGAAGGAAAAAGAAGAATCTCGGTAGTTTTCGGCGAAGACGACGACGACGTCAAAGCAGTGTCGGCTGGTGCCTGCAGGAAAAGCATGTTGTGTGAAAGCCTTGTCTCCAACCTGCGCTCTCTGCGGAGGCGGCAGACAAGGCTTAACTACCTTTTAGCTGAACTACCCCCCGTAACATCTTGGTGGAGGCGCTTTCGATCCCCTTTCCACAGCTCCTCGTATTTTTGCGCAAGAAACCTGGATTTGTGCAGTGGACGCCATCTCCCCGAACTCACCCCACCGACTGCCACAGTATACATGGCATCCCAGGACTATCACCCGCTACGCAAACTCTACCTGCCCCCATGGTCTTAACCACAATCCGCCATTCGCCTTTTTTCACGGCGAAGACAAGACGGTTGTTGAAGATTGGCTCGATGAATACTAAAGGTCCAGCAAGAACAACCGGTGGGATGCTAGCATAATGCTTGCCGACGTCATCTTCTACCTAGCTGGAACGGCGACGACCTGGTTTACCGACCACGTACAGGAGATACCTACTTGGGACATCTGCAAAGAAAAACTTCAGGACATGTTCGGCAAGCCGATTGGGCGAGCTCTAGCAGCCAAAAAGAGATCTGGATACTTGTGCTCAATCTTCAACCGAATCATACCTCGCCTCCATACGGACGTCCTCGCCCTGTGTTGAAAGCTGAACACCTCATTGACCGAAGATAATAAAGTGGGTCATATACTTAAGGGTTTCTCTGATGACGCATTCAACATACTTCTCTGCAAAGACTGCTCTACGGTGGACTCGTCTTGCTAGTCTGTCGCCGTTTCGAACAGGCTAAGAAGCGCCGCATCGTCCATCGGTTTGAGCGCCTTTTCAACACGGCGACTACATCCTCATGTGACAATCTGCACACTTTGCAGCAGACTTCAAGTCAGAACAACCTCACTACCATCGTCTGCGGAGAAATGGAGGCCTTGACGCCTGTTACACTTACATCACCTCCTCCAGAGCCAACAAAAGCTATGATA
The DNA here is from genome assembly GCF_055883805.1 of Amblyomma maculatum. Lineage (NCBI taxonomy): Eukaryota > Metazoa > Arthropoda > Arachnida > Ixodida > Ixodidae > Amblyomma > Amblyomma maculatum. Next base: position 49,623,208 of record NC_139346.1, read on the forward strand.
GAGGCTGTCGTCCACCAAGAATTTGAGAATGTGGGCCTCGTCTCTAATCCTATCACGCCACCCCCTCCATCACAGCCAATGGCAGTGGTTGCTGCTGCTGCCACAAGACAGCCCTACACATCGCGCTACTCTACCCGAAATCCTGTGGAGTGGCGCACATCTGACGATATGCCTATTTGTTTCGCCTGACGTCGGGCTGGCCATACGTTCCGCTATTGCCGCAGACGCCCGGCTCCCCCCTCTCGCCCCTATTACAGTTCTATCCACTATGACTACTATGCTCCACGGCGCGTTTCTATCACCCCAGCACAGCTTCGTAGCGAGAACATTGAGCAAGCCCGTCGTCCTGGCCGTACGTCATCGCCTCAAGCCCACCGTTCCCGATCACCTACTCCTCGCCGCAGCTTGTCTCCAAAGTACTCGGGAACCTAGGCAACGCAGCGCCCGGACGTGACGCTGCGTTACCAACCCGGACAGCCAATTGTGTTTGGAGCATAGCACCACACCGGAACCTGATTAATGTCCTCGTAGATAGAGTTCCTGTTCCCCCCTCTCATTGACACTGGAGCCCATATTTCAGTCCTTAGTTCTTCGTTCCGCCAACGCCTCAAAGAAGTTCTTACACCCGCTAGTACCCCTACAGATCATGCTGCTGATGGCAACACTGTTACCATCATCGAAATCTGCACTGCACGCGTTAGCATCACCGGCCACTACGTCCCTGTGCTCCTCGCCGTCCTTACTACTTATCCTGAAGACGTCATTTTAGGCCTAGAGGTCATAACTGCCCATTCCGCTCTTACTGACTGTTCCTACGGACGTTTGCGTCTAGCCCTGCCCCATTGTGTTCAAGAACCTAATGCTGACCATTCCCAGCCTCGCCTTCACTCCAATACATTTACTCGCTTAACTCCTGAGGCGGCAGTATACGTGCCCATGTCACCTTTTCCTTTCCTTCCTGACGGCAACTACGTTGTCAACCCCCATCACCGACGTCACTCTACAGCGCAACATCGTCCTACCTCATAACATTGTACATGTCGCGAATAACCTCACGTACATTCCCTTACTCAACTTCAGCATGTCACAGTTGCTTTTTCCGAACGCCGGATCATTAAGGAAGTGGAGAAAATGTTCGCCAGCAACATTATTGAGCCGTCGAGCAGCCCCTGGGCGTCTCCGGTAGTACTCGTCAAAAAGAAAGACAACAGCTGGGGGTTCAGCGTAGATTATCGACACCTAAACAAGATAACAAAGAAAGATGTATACCATCTTCCAAGGATCGATGACGGCCTCGACTGCCTGCATGGTGCCAAATGCATCTCCTCCATCGACCTTCGTTCTGGATATTGGCAGATCTCTGTTGACGAAATAGATCGCGAAAAGATGGCATTTGTCACCCCGGATGGCCTATATCAATTCAAGATGCTGCCTTTCGGCTTATGTATTGCCCCTGCGAGCTTCGAGCGCATGATGGACACGTTATTACGCGGGTTCAAATGAACCACATGTCTCTGCTACCTCAATGACGTCATTGTATTTTCATCATCTTTTGAGCGCACCTCCATTGTGTTTCGGCTATTCTTAGCATCTTCCAAAGAGCTGGCCTTCAGTTGAACTCCAAGAAGTGTAGCTTTTGTCGCAGGGAACTCAAGGTCCTAGGACATTTGGTCAACACCCATGGCATCCAGCCGGACCCCGATAAAGTTCGCGGAGTAAGTGGTTTTAACATCCCGAAATCGCTCAGCCACCTGCGGAGCCACCTCGGACTTTGCTCATATTTCCGGTGATTTGTACCAAAGTTCGCGGAAATTGCCCGTCCACTTACGCAGCTTCTGAAAAAAGAGGTCTCCTTTTCCTGGGGCCACGAACAATCGGCTGCTTTTGTCGCTCTTATTGGCCACCTTACGAGTCTGCCGTAGTTGGCTCACTTCAATTCGTCAGCGCCCACAGAAGTACGCACCGATGCAAGTGGTCATAGAATTGGTGCCGTTCTCGAAAAATGTCAGCTCGGTTTCAAGCGCGTCATCGCCTATGCCAGCCGACTGCTCTCTGCCGCCGAACAGAATTATTCCATGACTGAACGTGAGTGCTTCGCCCTAGTTTGGGCCATTACGAAGTTCCGCCCTTACTTGTACGGGCGGCCATTCACAGTAGTCACTGACCACCACGCATTGTATTGGCAGTCTGCACTCAAAGACCCTACTTGGACGTTAGGCTTTGCGCCTTCAGGAGTACAATTTTTCATCGGTCTATAAGTCTGGCCAGTTGCATCGGGATGCCGAATGCCTGCCCCGTCATCCAGTCGACCTACCAAGCCAACCTGAATGAGGCAATGACGCTAGCATGCTCTCTATTTCTGACTTTTCCAACATTCGCCGTCAGCAACGCCAGGACCCTCAGCTTCGCGAAATTATCGATCGCCTCAGCGCCGATCGCCATGACCCTTCCCTTCATTTCTTTGAGCTCCACGACGGCACCTTATACCGGCACAATATGCAACCTGATGGTCCCGACCTTCTACTAGTCCCTCAGCACCTACGCGCAGCCGTCCTTGAACAGTTTCACGACGTTCCCACAGCAGGTCATCTAGCCGTCTCTAGCACATACGACAGTGTGCGCCGTCGGTTGTTTTGGCCAGGCCTATACCGCGCAGTCCGCCGCTACGTGGGTGCTTGTGACCGCTGTCAACGCCGGAGAAAGCCATCCGTTTTACCAGCTGGACTTCTGGAACTGATCGACATACCCATAGACCCATTTTCGCCAGTGAGTCTGGATTTTTAGGGCCTTTTCCACTGTCCGCATCGGAAAACAAATGGATTGCGATGGCCACTGATTACACCACACGCTACGCGGTCACACGAGCAATACCAACCAGTTGTCGTGCTTTCCTCCTCAACGACGTTATACTCGTCCATGGAGCTCCCCGCCAACTGTTCACCGACCGTGGCCGTTAATTTCTTGCGCGTACAGGCGGCGAGATCCTATGATATCGAAGATGGTCGATATAAGGAAGTATAACGCTGGGTTAATTGAGCATGTTGTGAAGAACGGTCGTAGACTGGAAGCATTAAAGAGGAAATTAGGCACAGGCTAAAATCAGATCTATGCACTGCGGGACAAGGCGGTAAAATCATCACTAACATGTACAAGATACTCAATGTGGCTGAGGAGCTCTACACTAGCAAAGTTGTCAGGACAAACATGTAATTGTCTGCAGTGAAGTCTAATCAGACGTTAGGCAAGTAGCGAAATACGGAGTTAAGAATGGCTCAGAAGCTATCGTACTAGTGAGGAGGTAACTACAGATTTGATTCAGGTCGGAGAGGATAGCATGATAGGAAGACTGGTCACCCGGTATACGCAAAGCCTGGTGGCATCAAAGGTACCGGAAGCATTGAAGAATGCTAACATTGCCTTTATGCATAAGAAGAGATGCTAAGGGCTAGAAAACTTAGACCAACCAGCTTACTATCCGTCACGTACAAGTTATTTACTAATGTACTTGCTAATGGAATCAGAGTCACCTCAGACGTTTATCAAGCACATTATCAACCAGGTAATAGAAAACTGGTAGTAATATAACCAGGCCTTTTGCATAGCATTCCAAGGCTACGAAAAAGCAGGTAACTCGTTCGAAATTTCAATAGTCATGCAAGCATTGCGATATCAGGGTGCACTAAGACGTATGCAAAAGCACAGGAAGACATCTAAAGTGTGTGCACAGCAACTATAGCTATGCACAAAGAAAGTGATAAAATTCCAATTGCGAAATGTGTCAGGCAAGGGGACACGATCACCCCAGCGCTATTCATATTCAACGCTTGCTTAGAGCGGATATTCAGGCAGATTGGGAGCAGTTAGGCATCAGAGTCGATGAAGAATATCTCAGTAATCTTCAAATTGCTGATGATATTGCGTTGTTAAGTCTCTCAGGGGAATAATTGCAACTATAGGGTGATTCTCTATGCAGAGGAAGCACAATGGTAGGCCTAAAAATATTATGCAGACGACTAAGCTAATGTTGAACAGCATGGGAAAGGAACAGCAGTTCAAATTTGGCAGCGAAACGCTGGAAGCGGCAGGCGAATTTGTCTACTTAGCATGGGTTGTGACCACCGATCCGGACCAAGAAAGAGAAAAACAGAAAGAAAATAAGATTGGTATGTAGCGCATTTGGAAGGAAACATTAGGACTACCAGTTTAACGATATCGCTCAAGAGTAAAGTGTATAACGGTTATCTTACCAGTACTCGCCTATGGGGCTAAAAAATGGAGGTTAACCAACAGGGTTCTACATAAGTTGAGCACAATGCAGAGGGCTATGAAACGAAAACTTTAAGGTATAACTTTACGAGATAGGAAACATGCAGAGCGGGTCCGAGAAATAACTCAAGTTTCTGACATTTTAGTCGAAATTAAGAAGAATTAATAAGTATAGGCAGGACATGTAGCGCGAAGAGGGGACAACCAATGGTGCCAAAGAGTAATCAACTTGATTTGAAAAGAAGGTAAGCGTAGCAGGGCACGGCAGTAAATTAGGTGGGTTGATGAGGTTAAGAAATTTGCAGGGCTCAAGTGGATGCCGCTAGCACAGGACCGGGATACTTAGAGGAAAACGGGAGAGGCATTCGGCCTGCAGTGGGTATAGTCCGGCTGATAATTGCGATGATGATATTGTGATCGTATCAACACCTTAGTATACAGGATGGAGCAGAAAGAGATATTATGAAATAACGTATCAAATCCCATGACACCAGTGGAAAAAGGATGTTGCTTGCTTATAATTAAAGATATTTCTGCAAATATTTGAGAATCAAACCACATATATATCTATCAAAACTCTTTTTATGCTTACAATGAAAACAAAAATCGACATTGATTGGTCGATTCAGAACATTTGGAATAGGAATATTTTCGACATAATACTTCCGTCAACTATTAACATCAGCGCAAATGCCAACATAGTTTGTTTTAGACACTTGGTGGTAGATTCAAATATTGTTAAATCAACAAGAAACAAAAGTACGAACGTTTTGGCACCTGATTCATTGTAAAAACATTTAAGGCCCCTGCACAGAAAAAGCCTTTTCATTAAAGAAAAAATATTGTTCGCCCCTTCAGATTTAACACCACGATCCATTTCCTCCCGGCACGAGTTTATTGGGCTATATTAGTGAGCATTCTGTGGAAATGGGTCTCCAAGGAAAAACGTTCGGCACAGTACACATTGCTGTTCAGAAACCCAGGCCGCATTGGCCCACTGCCGGGCCGACCATCGCGTGCTGGAAGGTAGCCGACCTGACCTGCCAAGGGTGCTTGGCCAAATGACGACCCATGGTAGGGAATGGACCAGGTTTGGCGGAAGTCAGCCATCGGCCAAGGAACAAGCTCGGGCACTCTATTGAACGCCGACCAAATAGGCTATGATTGCTTATGCATTGATCTACAGAAGGCCAGCCATGTGCTAGGTTGGACAGAAGTTCACCAGCGCCCATGGGGGGAGCTTGTAGCTCCAACTGAACGCCGATCTGTTTGGCAACGGTTGCTCGGACATTTGCCGACCCACGCTCGACCATGTACCAAATTGGCCAGCAGACCACCACCATCCATGACTCAAACGCATGCCCGTACTGGATGCCGATTAAAACTATAACGCAGCACAGGAATTCTTTAAGCAAGATTTACCCGATTGTTCAGGCCAGGTTTCGCATAAATCCAAAATGAATTGAAACGCAAGATCAGTAGTCATTCTTAATCACTGTTGAGTTATTCAATTTATTTGTATGCACTAATGCTTTTGAGTTACATTTTGTTTCTTTGACAAACCAGCCTGAAAAGGACTTTTATTTTTATACTAAGAGGGCTCAATACGTTACTAGTATTTGGTAAAGCTTGTCTAAGTAATTCAAAACATATTTTATGAACAATCACATGTGGCGGGAGAAAAGCTGACGGATGTTGTAATAATTCCTTTCTTTATATCAGCTGAATTAGGCAACACCACCTGTTTTTGCGTGGCTTCGAGAGTCTTCTTGCGGCTTTTCGACACGAGTTTGATTGAAATTGTCTGGCGGCATTTTTAGCGCTTGTAGAGTTTTTGCGGCGATTATGCAATAATGCTGTCGGAAGCAATTGATGTAATAAGAGTGGATAAGTGCCTATCACATGCCGTACAGAAAAGGTCTCTAAAGCGGGCCACAGATAATAAAAGCTTCTTCGACTCACATCTCTCAATGATGAAGAGAATCGATTCCCGCATTATCTGTAACAATGACATTCATCTGGACCAAACAACAAGCCAGCACCTCTTTCGCGGGCACGAAAAGACCGAGCGACAAAGGAAAAAAGTTGAAACGCCAGCACGCACAAAGCACTCCAGGGAAGGGCTGAAAAAAGGTAAAAGGGGGAAGCCTCAGTTCGCAGGCCTAACCAACGTTTCGGCGAGTGAACTTGTCTTCGTCTATGTCCAGAAGGAGGCGAGTTCACAGGTCGAAACGTTGGCTATACCTGCGAACTGATGCTTCTCCACTCTACACTTGTTCAGTGTTTTTAATACCATTTAGCAATCTTCTTTATCTCGTTCTACCCTGATTCTCAAGGTAGAGAAGACAAAAGTCAGTTTTGAATAAACGCTCGCCGCAACGAAAGTCGTGGAGGCAGAGGCATACCCGGCCTGGTTCAGTGCGGCTACCCAGCGTCCTGCTCATGAGGTCCACTCCAAACAAACGGATTGTAATAGCAGCCACCTGTTTCACGGCAGGTCGTGATTCAGCGGTGAAGGAGCCTGTGCCGGCTCCGCAATGTCTCTGAAAGCGATGTCCGTGTGATGAGGTAGAAGACCATTACGAACCACTATTTACAATCGCTAGAATGAAGAAATTCCCCCGACGGTAAAACATTTACAGGTTGATTAGGCGTCGCCTCAACTATCAATCGCTATAGCCCCTATTCCATGTTTCCCTCGTTTTCTGTTTTATTGCAAGATATAGTGCAGTACTTATACTCGTGTTGCTGTGTTTCACACACCAAGACACATTCTCTTGGCGCTCCTCTACAAAACTTGGACCAATAAGCATTTGTAGTTTTTGCGATGTGCTCATTCTTCACTCAGTAAGCGTCAATTCAATCCCCAACACATCAATTCAATCCCCAACACCTGGCATTTCAGGAATATATTCTCCTGACAATACCCTACGTAATTTTATGGCTTCTTTTTAAGATTGTGTAATAATTCTTTCTGAAGGACGCCGAACAGCCCGAGTTTCTTTGCAACGATCTCTCCTTAAGGCTGTGGCGTCCGTAAATAAAACATGTTGAGGCACATATGAAGAACAAAATGCATCTAAAATATAACACATACATAATTATTCTAAATACTGCTTCATCGCTCATAAAATTCTTTAAACGATGATTCTTATGCATCCGGAAGCATCAAGCGCACAAGCTCGAACACGTGTCTCCTAGAAATCTTCTACAACATCCACGTCACACATAGGCTTTGCTTCGTTCACCAGTCACTATGGCATAGATTTGTTACATACGTTATAAAATAAATCTTTTCTAGCACCGCCCTACAACCACATCAACGCTGTGACGACGGCTCATACTACGCCATCCTATTACGCAACTTGGTGCCCCTCTCGCCCAGTGCGCTACTATTGTGGAATCCGAGGACATATATCCCACTTCCGTTGTTCGACGCATTCAGAACGAGCGGCGTGGTTACGACGCGTTCGAACGTGACATACCCTCATATTATCAGCGACGACCTATTCCAAGCCCACCTCGTTGATCCTCTCCACCACCGTACCTCATTTGAAACAAGTGGGGCCCATGTATCCCGACGCCAGTCCCCTTCCACATACGGCCGCTCTGTTTCTTCACTTCGACCATCAACAATTCTCCCTGTCCGTCATTCGGAAAACTAAGCGATGAAGCTTACGGAGGTGAAACTGCACTTCGCGAAGTTACCAAAAGTCCTCCTCATCGCCCGTACAATGTGATTTCCGTGTTAGCTGAAGGAATCCGCTCGAAGGTTTGATTGAAACAGGGGCTGCAATTTCAGTTTTTTTTTTGCGCTGATTTGTGCCACCGTTTGCGAAAAGTAGCAAAACCATATGATGAGCTTGAATTTAGTGGATGAAATGACAACCCCCTACATCCTACAGCAAAGTGTACCGTTCTAATTGTTATAGACGGCGTCCGCTACCATGTGCAGTTTGCTGTGCTTTCACCGTGTACGCATCAGATTATTTTTGGATGGGATTTTTTGTCGACTGCTTCAGCGTTAATTTCTTGTGGCGACCGTGTCATTAATATGACAGACAGTGATGTTTAGTCTGACATTTCTGAAGGACGTCATTTCCTCCTTGCCGCAGTTGATACTGTATCACCTCCACAGTGCAAAAAACTTCGTTGTTTCTGAACACATTACTGACGGGGATGTACTCATCGCACCATCTCATCGTCATCTTGCACGTGGAATCGCCTTCCCATCAAGTCTTGTTCGATTCCTTAGCGGCTCAGCGCTAGTAGCCGCCACGAACACATCCCCTGAATTCCTCGTGCTGACTAAAGAAACTTCCCTGCCATGCATAGTGGAGGCTCACCCTATGTCCATCATGGTGCTCACCGCCTCGCTACCTCAGCAACGTGATTCATCGGACGTCTCTCTTGCCATGCTGTAGAAGACTATCAAAACGGACCTCATGACGCACCAAAACCAATAATTACTGGAATTGCTTCAAGCCCGTCCAGCCATTTTTGATGCCACTTTCCCACCAATGGGACGGACTAGTTTTGCACATCACCGCATTATTACTGAAGGTAACTCGATCGTACGCCGACGACTTTTTCGGGTTTCTCTCTCGGAACGAAAAGTAATCGACGAAAATGTGAGTGACATGCTCCGTCGCAATATTATTCATTAGTCAACAAGCCCATTGCCCTCCCCAGTATTATTAGTTAAAAAAAGGACGGATCGGTATGATTTTCTGTTCATTATCGCGCACTAAGCAAAAGTAACGGTAAAGATGTCTACCCGATGCCACGAATTTATGAAGCCGTTGACTCTCTCCAAGACGCTGAATATTTCTCGACCTTGGACCTCCGCTAAAGTTATTGGCAAATACCTATGCATGAGAGCGACAAAGGAAAAACCGCTTTCGTAACTCCCGATGGACTTTACGAGTTTAATGCTATGCCCTACGGCCTGTGTAACGCACCGGCGACATCTGAAAGAATGATCGATACGGTACTTCGTGGCCTAAAATGGAGAACATGTTTATGTTACTTGGACGACATTGTTATCTTTTCGGCAACGTTTAACGACCATCTCACGCGCTTGAATGAAGTCCTGACGTGTCTTGCTTCAGCGGGCCTTCAGCTCAACACCAAAAAGCGCCACTTTGCACAGAAGGAAATTAAAATATTGGGACATCTGGTTAGCCATGACGGCATTCGTCCAGACCCTGAAAAAATCATCGCCTTCTTGAACTTTCCTCATCCGCAACGGACTGCAGATTTGTGCAATTTCCTTGGCCTGGCGTATTACTTTCGGCGTTTCATAAGGCATTTTACACCGCTGCGCCACTGCATGAGCTACTTAAAGCGCGCATCTCTTTTGTGTAGACTGAACAGTGCAACACTGCTTGTAACCACCTAAAGCACTCCCTAACATCAGATCCCGTTCTTGGCCACTTCAACTACAGCGCTCCTCTATCCAGCTCACTGATGCCAGTGGTCACGATCTTGGCGCTGTCCTTCGGCAGCACGATGCAGCTTCGCGTGAGAGTCATTGCCTTCGCCAGTCGGACCTCTACTCCAGCTGAGAAAAACTACACTATTACCGAGCAGGAATGTCTTGCCGTCGTCTGGGCTGTTCAAATGTTTTGCCCTTACCTCTATGGTCGGCACATTACAGTTGTGACCGATCACCATGCTCTTTGCTGGTTGTCTTCATTGAAACCTTTGGCAGGCCGACTTGGCCGCTGGAGTCTACGCCTGCAAGAATACAATTTCGACATCGTTCATAAATCGGGCCGCCAACACCAAGACGCCGACTCTCTTTTGCGTTGTTCACTTAATGAATCAGACTGCTGTTTTTCTCGCAACGTATTTCCACCTCTGACCACAGCCAACCACCCTCTTCCCTCGACGCATATCACAACAGTTTCTTTTAACGACTCTGAGCACAAACACGCACTCCGCTCGCAGCAATTAGCTGATGCCTACTGCCGGCCTATCATCGACCGCCTTATCAGCGCTTCGAACCTGCCCAATGCTAGGCTTCACCGACAACTTCGCAATTTAAAGCTCGAAGACGGCATACTACGCTGCTACATCTATTGCCCTGATGGAACTTGTTGGCTCCCAGTCGTGCCTCGTGTGCTTCCACTCTAAGAACTGGAACTCTTATTTCAAGAGTCAAACAGCCTAATTACTCCTGCAGATCTCACTTTACTCCTGCCATATGCGAGGAAGAGTGAAATGGCCTTTCAATCTTCCAAGAAAAAATAGAGTAAAGTGAACATTCTACTCCTGCATATTTAGATAGCGTTACAGGTTGTTTTACTCCTGCGATAAAGAAATTATAACTTTCCGTACCACACATGTTTCGATTGTTGCTCGGGCAGCACAAGTGTCCGTATTGGACATTGAAGCAGGCTTCTTTTTCATTTTTTCCTCCTGTCTGCGTGATACCGCATTAAATAGTAGTAATCAGCTATCAAGGGTAAAGGCTTCCAGGCGTGTCGTCTGCTACTGTTTTCAACTACAAAACTGTCAACTGCTCAAACCAAATTTACCTGAAGAAATGAATGACCTACGACCATCTAACTTCACAAATGAACTTTATTATTTGAAAATAATTTATGCATTCACAAATACTTGATAGTTATCAAACTCATGCTCCCTCTTCTTTCTTTTTTTTGCGTTGCGCAACTGTTGCTCTCCTCGTTCAGTTCAAGCGCTGCGTTAGCTGTGCGTTGTTTGTTCTTGCGGCCTGTCAGTTACATCGTATTTCGCTTAGCAGTCCTTTATTACCGCCGGCTTGACCTCTTAAACTACCCTGTTATATCATTATGAAATGCATCGCAAGCCTCAAGCCTTCGCAGTGTTCACCATTTGCAGCGCGCACACAGGATATGACCTGCAACTTGCTTTCAATGCTCGCTCGCCAACGGCATCAACGGTCTCCGGACAATAATGGAGTCATTCAGGTAAGGTTCGCTTCTATTTTTTTTTTCCGCAACTGCAAGTTTAAAATACGCGCAAAAGCGTGTAGACTTCTGTTCATTAGCACATATTTTGAAGCCTCAGTTTTACCAAGCGCTATTTTCTTGTACTCGGAGCAGTGGCATTGTCGCTTGTTCGAACATGGGAGGCGCGTAGGCGCTATTTGTTTTGGCAGTGCTGTAACCGCTAATTTTCTTCCGTAGACACAGAAGTATGTGTTCTTGTGCATACATACTTTAATAACTTCCATTTTTTATCATCACAAATATGCATCGGCAGTCACGTTTACGTCCGGTTGAGTGAGGCATTACAGTTTCGTTCCTTGCACTTCCAGGTGTACACTGTTTTTGAAAATGTTCTCCTGGAAGACAGCTGCTTGCTCAGGGTGGATGCTTGCTTGGTTGCTAAAGGCGTCCCGTGAACAGCATTAAGCTCGGAAGTGTGTTCTTCCGTCACATGGTTCTCAAAAGGCACTACCATGATTAATGGTGATAAATGCTTTATTTGCCTACCCATGCTGTGCAAGTGGAGGAACCGCGGCCTTAGGCTAAGCACATGCCCACAAAGTGCGGTCAGCTGTTGCCATGGTCTCCTAGGCTGTTCTGTCTGAGGACGTCATTGCATATTAGGGCACTTCAGATGGGCAAGCAGCTTGAGTATGCGAATGTGTTTGCTTGCACTTTATGTTCTGAAGATTAGTGTCGTGTGTATCAGCCAATCAAGGAAGTAATCGTGAGTTAATCCGAAGAAAATGAATTGGTCATTTTTCACTTCCTGACATACTTTTTTTCTTCTGCAAAAAAGTCACTTATAAACAGTATGCATACTCTTTTTATAGCTGCAGCATGGACATGCTGTTATAAAGCCACTTTGAAACCTCAAAAAAGTAAAGTTGCTATTTAGGTCAAGCTCATAAGAAAGAGAAGCTGCTAAGAATGGCTCATGAATTAATTGTCGAGTCATAAAGAATATTCTTTGTTGCTGTGCAAAATAATGCAAAATGTCCTACATCTAAAAAAAAATCTGGAAACATTTCAGTGACCTGCTGCGTGCTTGCTGAAACACACACACACAAAAAAAAGAAAATGAGAGTGGGGACCAATGTTGAGTGCACACAGGAAGTTGAGTAGCGGAGGAAGTCATCACCGAGCTCTATGACAGCAGACTTGGCATGGCAAGGAGTCATAGAGCACTGGCACGACAGTGTTGCATCGGCTTCAGCTCTTTCCACGCACTTTTGATGGATTTCCATAACTCATCAGAATTTGCAGTGTGCAGGACCCTTTTTTGCAAATTGGCTTTTAATGCCTGAAATGTTTTCAGTGACTTTCATATCAGCGACCTTAGGAAGCCAAGCTAGTGTAATGGGCTACAAATATTTTCAAGGTGCACTTTCACAATGTGCGCCGTGAGGATAGGGAAAGAATGCTGCGGCAGAAAATGCCCATTCTTGTAAGCCATGATTGACAGCTCTTAACCACACAGCCAGAGTAAAGAACACATAAATGACGAACACAGGTGCTGAACTTCAATTTTATTCTGTAACCACTAATCTTCTGCTTATATACCCATAAAGGCACAGACAAGTGGCAATTTCTGACACTTGTGGCAACAAAAACTAATGTGACAAATAAAAACCAAATAAAGTACGGAAAGGGCAAACCCGAACGAAGAGAGAACGAGATAGGCAAGTTATATTTTAAGCCGCCAACACATGGAAAGTGGACTAATAAGTACAAAAAAAAAATACAAATGTGGAAGGAGAGCAGAAAATGGGTAGCAGAGATAAAGGTAACAATTAGCACAGCAAAATGCATGAGATGAAGTGCACTAAAACTGAAAAAAAAGCGTCATGAGCAGCGACAATGAAGCCAACAATTGACATTGCCAAATGCAGAACACAAGCAGTACTAAATAGCTAAACCAAAGCAAATGAACGAAACGCGCATGATCAACAAGGGTGAAGTCAACAATTAACATAGCGAAAGGATGAAGATGAGGTGCATAAAACCAAACAAGAAAGATGAAATGTCAAGAAATGAATTCAACAAATGTAACATAGCTAAAACCAGGCTAGATTAGAGAAGTCCATAAAGAAAGGCAATCTCTTTTTCCAAAAGTGAAATGGAGGGGGTGCTAACACAATCATCCTTGAGCCTCAAAATCTTGGCAGCTTCGACTATTTCATGTGTCAGCTTTACCAATGTGTTTTTAACACTGTTTTTTTTCAAAGATTGGGTGGCATGGCTTCTTTGAGTCAGTTCCTGCAGTGGACGGGCAGATTCCTGGGGGATTACCTGAGAAGTCATTTAATGCTCGATTAGCCTTTCATTGATGCATCAAAAAGGGCTTGTTTGTCCATGTATACCTTACGGCAAGTGAAAGGCTTAGAGTGAGCGCCTTCTGTACACTGCTGCTAAGGGTTTTCTGTGCTTCTTGGTGCGGCATCTTTTCTTTTTCATTAACGATCTACGAAAGCTGCAATAGTTGCTCAGGGGCAGAAAAGAACGTCAACTCCTGCTTTCTTTTCACTCATCGTAAGGTTGTGGGAAATTTGGTGCATGCAACGAATCACTGCAACCTTTTTGCGTGGCCTGTGCACTTCAGCCAGTGGTTGTGTTTTTGCACTTGGTGTTTTTCAGTACTTTTTCTGCGACAGTGGAGAGGACTTGTAATGGGTACCCTGATTGCGTGAGCCTGCATACCTTTTTCAAGAAGCTTTCTTGCAATTTGTGCTCGCATGACTTGTTCAAGGCATTGACAAGGGCAGACTGGATGTTATTTCTTTTGACCAGCTTTGGAACGAGCGGAGCTGCATGTTAGGAAGGGATTGTTTCCCCTTGGTCCAAATGCCCGGCACACATAACTGGGTGTAAAGAAGATTCTTAGTTCCAGGATGTGCATGGAATCATTGTCCGGCATTTCGTGCATAAATTTAAGGGGAGCCAGGGCACTCTTAAGGACACTAAAAATTGCAGGTTCTTCATGAAAAAAAAGGCTTCCTTGTCACAGTTGAAAAGAACTAAGAAATCATCCACTAAGCAGAAAATATTTTTAACTTGTTAGTGTTTGAAATGGTTCCTGAGACTTTTGTCATGCATAGCTAAGAACAGATCACTGATAACGGGGCAATACATGATCCAATGCAGATCCTGTGACTTTGGATAAAGTGTAAACCATTCCATTCTAGAAATGTTGATTTTAGGTACACAGAAACCATAACCAAGAAACCATCTACAGAGACACCACACTCATTCTGGAAGGATACTGCTCCAGGTTTGTCGATAGCTTCACGAACGCATTTCATGAGGTCCCCCATCTTGAGGTATAGAATAAAATATTTTAACATCTGTAGAAAAACACGGTAGGCTTTCTTTCTATTCCAGTTCAAAGACCTAATGATTTCATCTGCATTCTTTACCAGAAAGGTATCATCGATAGAAAGCAATTTCTGGTTGCCTTGCAAATACATAGAGACGTCTTTCTGCCAGGTATCCTCCGAAACAATAACGCACAGAGGGCACGAGAGGTATATCTGGCAGAAAGACGTCACTATGTATTTGCATGGCAACCTGGAATTGCTTTTTATCGATGATCCCTTTCTGGTAAAGAATGCAGATGTAGTCATTAGGTTTTTGAACGGGAAAAGAAACAAAGCCTATCATGCCTTTTCTATAAATGCAAAAGGCTTGTTTTATTCTATACCTCAAGATGGACCTCATGAAATGCGTTCGCAAAGCTATTGACAGACATGGAACCATATCCTCCCAGAGTGAGTGTGGTGTCTCTGTAGATTGTCTCTTAGAATTGTTTTCTGTGTATCTAAAATAAACATTTGCAGAAAGGAATGATTCACACCTTATCCAAAAGCACGGGATCTGCATCATATCATGTATTACTTACTCCCTTGCTCAGTGATCTGTTCTTAGTTATGCATCACAGTAGTCTCAGGAATCACTTTGAAAACTCACGAATTCAAAAAATTTTCTGCGTTGGGGACGACTTATTAGTTAATTTAGACCATGACGTAGAAACCTTTTTTCATGAAGTACCTGAAGTTTTGAGTGTCTTTAAGAGTATCCTGGCTCCCCTTGAATCAAAGCAAGAAATGCCAGACAATGATTCCATGTGCTTCTTGGAACTACGCATCTTCACACCCAGTCACGTGAGCTGGGCATTTGAACCAAGGGGCAACTAGCCCTTCCTATGACTCCGCTCGTTCAAAGCTGGTTAGAAGAAATATCATCCAGTCTGCCCTTGTCAATGCCCTGAACAAGTCATGCGAGCACAAATTACAAAAAAGCTTCTTGAAAAAGGTATGCAGGCTCACGCCATCAGGGTACCCGTTACAAGTCCTTTCCACTGTCTCAGAAAAAGTGCTGAAGCACATAGGCAACACGATAATGTTCCAGGGATTCCTTACATGCTCCAAATTTCCCACAACTTTACGACGAGTGAAAAGAAAGCAGGAGTTGACGTTGTTTTCTGCCCTCGAGCAACTATTGCAGCTTTGGTGAATCGTTAATGAAAAAGAAAAGCAAAAAAATAAATAAAAAAGAGGCCGCACTAAGAAGCACAGAAAACCCTTAGCAGCACGTGCGGAAGGCGCTCACTCTAAGCCTTTCACTTGCCGTAAGCTATACATGGACCAAACTGGGCGATGAAGGCTAATGGAGCATTAAAATGACTTATCAGGTATATCCCCCAGGAATCTGCCCGTCCACTGCAGGAACCGACTTAAAGAAGCTATGCCACCCAATCTTCGAAAAAAAAACTGTGTTAAAAACACATCGTTATAAGCTGACACATGAAATAGTTAAAGCTGCCAAGATTTTGAGGCTCAAGGATGATTGTGTTAGCACCCCCTCCATTTCACTCTTGGAAAAAAAGATTGCCTTTCTTTATGGACTTCTCTAATCTAGCCTAGTTTTAGCTTTATAACATTTGTTGAATTCATTTCTTGTCATTTTATCTTTATTGTCCTTTTAGCAGGTGAGAAAGGAGCTGGTGGCAATGATTACAAAATAAGCTTGGGAGCTCAGCTGACCATCAATGCAGGGAAGAGGTGAGAGGCTGTCTTTGTGGTAACCTCCCCCCCCCCTTCACATGTTTAAGGATTTTTGTGTGCTTGGCCTGAGGCCATTGACATAAAGGGGATCATACCTTAAAATAGCAGTATTTAATGAAAGTTATAGCCTTGGCAGCAAAACAAACATGGTATATAAGAAAGCAAGCCACAGGTCAAAAGACAAAAGTATAATCGTTTACTTTTTAGCAACTAGGCAGCACTCTCTTTGTTTCTAGGCACACCCAGTAATGCCTTAAAGTTAGGGCTTTTGTGTAGCCATCCTATCTGAATCCTGCTTTGTCATGCCTTTGCCTAATAAATTTATCTGACACATTAAGGCTCAGGGCAGCCTTTATCTCACCCCCTGTTACGAACAGGCTGTCACTAACAGAGGCAACAATTTGTAAATTCTTTTTGGTTGCTTTTTGGTGAGATAGTGGGAAGCATCTTTGATTTGGTCTTCATCCCGGTAAGTATGTATGATTATGCCCTCTGAAGCCTCAGCCACTCCAGTTGCTTTTCATTAGTGCGCTGTCCAGTGATGTCCCTCTAATTCAGAATCTTTTCGCTTGAGGTATCGCGGCAGCCTTATAGGTCCGTAGCCATGCTGAAGCTCTAAGCAATGCATGTTGATAACTGTCCATTTTACAGATTGAAAAAGCGTTCACATCAGAAAGTGAGAAATGAACGATCCATAAATGGGTGTGTTTGGCCAGTGTTTAAATTGCATTTCTTCAATTGTTTGCTGTATAGGACAGTCTTCAGAACATAAAATATGAGCAAGGCCGTTTGTCTACTCATGCTGCCTGTTCATCTGAAGTGTGCTAATGTGGAGTAACATCCTTAAAGAACAGTATAGCAGATGTGGGCATGCTATTCAACCCATGTACAACCTCTTGACCAATCACTTTGTGGCTAAGTGCAGTTACTACAGGCCTACTATTACCTTCCATGCTATGTGTGTGTTAAGTGTTGCACTCCTTATTTAATCTTAAGAGAATGATCTGTGTAGGTAATTGCATAAATGGATCACTACCTTATTTTGACAACTGATTTATTGCTATTGCTGCCATGCAGCATGTGACACTGATTGAGTGTAGAGTTCTCAAGCACTTCCTTCAGCCAATGCTTGGTTTAATAATTTTGTTGTTATTGTCTTGTGTTAAGTAATGGCAATAATTAGCGAACTGGTTGATCTTGTGCCCTTCCAGCAGGTGTGCTTCTGCTTGGCAGCACATGAGAATCAGTGATTCTTGTTTATAAGTCACTGTATCTGTTCTGTTCCCAAACATGTAATTGTACTCAAGGGGACTCAATCACAGTTCTTCAATGCTGTTTTTTTTTGTAATACACTAGTTGACTTTGCTTTATATTTGATGATATGTATTTTTTCCTTGACTGTCATTGTGTATATCAGTGGGCCTCTTAGATTATCCACTGTCCGCAGGTCGCCTGAGTACAGCCCAGCCATTTGTTTACCAGGGTTGCTCTGGCGTTAGTCTTTCTCCAGGTGGACAGTTCCGGGCTACCTGCTGGCTGCTAGACTTGCCAGGATGATTTTATGTTGGCTGCTCGCATCCAACTAGCAAGCAACGGAGAGGTGATGGGGAAGTGAGGAATGTCTGCGGCTGTTTTTATTGACTAGGACCGCAGAGCTTCGGGTGAAATTATCTTTTGTTTTTAGGGTGTCTTTAATAATGTGCAGGCAGGTGCTCATTTCAGCTGATCTGCAGTGCTCATTTATTACATCTTTAACTGTCGCCGCATACATATTTTGTATGTGTGTGACATTGTCTCCCATCACATAATTTACAAGATCAGATGTTCGTTCCATATTGAGCTTAATGAGTTCGGATTTGCAAATTATATTTGATCTGTCAAGTTCTAGCATCAACTTATTTTACAGCATTGTTCGAGAACCTTCTCGAGCGTGAGAGCAGACCTCAATTCCCTGTGCACTCAGGCATGCGCATTCATGCAAGTATATCGTCAGCATGCGACACACGGTCCGAGTGTTCGGTATTTACTTTTGTAGCGCAGTGGAAAGGACATACTTTGGTAATTGTTCAGAAATATTTTAAGATGTAACGCATGCATGCACTATCACATTTCACTTGATTCATTAAGGTGGTCACGACAGCTAACAACTAAGCATAAACTAGTTATTGCATTTCACTCCTCGCACGTTAAATTATAAATCCTTGAAATTTGAGCTCATTCGGTGCAGCAGATAGTTTTAAAAATAATTTTTATTATTATTGAAATTGGCTTTCTGGTCTGGCAACCATTGGCTGCTCACGTCATGAGATATCATTCCCATGTCGTCTGCTATTCGCGATGTAGTCTATGTAGGCTGCACTTTTGCATTCATGCTTGGATGGTGGTCACAGATTTTTTTTTTTCAGCAAAAATATTTTATTCGCATATTCTCTCTTCTTTGAAAAGCCTTTACTATAATATGCGACTTTAGTGATCCTCGGACTTGTTTTGGGCTTCGTCTAGAGATTGCCGAGGAGGCTGAAATGGACGGGCTCATGCTGTATAATTCAGCATACAATCAGAAGCATATTATTCTTACGCTATGAGATTTAGCTTGTTTTAGCAACAAGCACTCACGCATATAAAAAGGTACTTGTCCGTTTCTTCCCGCCGTGTACCCGCGCCACGAAAGTGGGGAGGGGTAGCATTATGTTCCTGATTGCTGAGGTATTGCCGTTGCTCTTTCGGTCCAAAAACTAAGAGTAAGCAAGCATTACCTTGAGGCGAGAGCATACCTTGCAACATTAAAGGAGCAGACAAAACTTTTAAACAAAGCAGTACCTCTTGACGACCTTCCATTGATCAGTTCCGTCGGTGTCGCGGGGCCGAAAACCTCACACTACGGTGATAGGTGCTGGTCGTGCTGGCGTCGTCGCCAGTGTAATGCGAAAAATCATGCGTCGATAAGCTAAAGCTGATAAGCTGACTGACCGTGCCTTATGCTGAAGAAAACATGCCTTATTCTATATTGCTTTTGTGCAGTAGCATCTTCATCAAGCGCTTTCGTCTGAGGGTCGGCCACTGAGTCAATCAACTCCCACCCCCCCCCCTCCCTGCAAAGAAAAAAAAAGTGTCCTTTGATATTGCAGCCTGCATATCAGACGACGCTCCACCGTGCATAGTCTCCTGTCCGCAGTGATAAGAATGTTTTTAATATGAAAGCGCCTCTACTTTAATAAAACTTTAGCAGCACACCTCTGATTCGAATTCATTATGCAATTGGGGCTGGTACAAAAGCAGCCAATGGTGTGTGCTGTGCCTTCACTGTGGGGAACAACTGCTAGCATGACCAGCGTGGCAGTACGGCCTTGCATGTTGTTTTCCATGCATGATGGCTCACACGGGGAAGATTGGGAAAAAATAAGGTGATAGATAGTGCATGCATTTGGCATTTCTCAAATACTTCTGAGTGCTTCCGAAAACACATCCTTTTTTCACTGTGCAGAAAAATGAAGACGTGAAAAATTAATGCACTCATGATACTGATGTACTGTCTTTGCCAGAAGTAACCAGGCTGCGTGTTCCGCTTCTCAGTCGGTTAGCAGAGAATTCATAAAACTTCTGATGCTGTAAATTGGTGCAACATAAATGAGAGCTCCTGTCTTCACTTGCCAAAAAGTTATGATCCTCAGGGGATCCATGTTAGCTTCAG
This sequence comes from Amblyomma maculatum, assembly GCF_055883805.1. NCBI lineage: Eukaryota > Metazoa > Arthropoda > Arachnida > Ixodida > Ixodidae > Amblyomma > Amblyomma maculatum. Next base: position 49,643,205 of record NC_139346.1, read on the forward strand.
AATACAAGCAAGAAGCAAAACATGCAGCCTGGTTACTTTTGGCAAAGACGGTACATGCACTTATTAATGTGCCTTCTCGAGTACGTACTGGGAGCTGCAAGCCACGGCAATGCTCGAGAAGGTCCTCAAACAGCAAGTCAAGTAAAATAAGCTGAGTACGGACTTGAGAGATGAAACGTATTTTGCAAATAAATCGATTTAATGAGCATAGTATGATGCAAACATCTACACTTGTAAATGGTGAGAAGAGATATGTTGCCCCACATACACAATAAGTAAGCAATGGCAATGGAAAGACACACAAGATGTCCACCACGACTGGCAGAAATAAGCACTATCCTTGAGATTGTACGAAATGTCTTGTTCACTGAAGTACCGCACATGCTCACCACTTCCATATAACCTCTGTTGTCTGCTAGCCGCCCAAGCGCAGCCCACACTAAATCATCCTTGTGAGAGTGTGGCATTCAGTGGCATATCATCAGAGAAAAAATGACCCCCCCCCCCATACACGCAGAAAAATGTAAGAGTTGGCTCCACGCTCGGGCGCCCCTCAGGCTAATAACTTAAGCCCAATGACAAGGTGGCACGTATGCGGAAACTAACGATAAAAAAGAGTGAGCGTGACAAATGTCTCTTAAACGTAATTTATGTTCCTTATTTTACCTGTGTTTGCTGTGTTTTGGGGCATTTATTTTTTATGTGACAGTATTGAAGGCCCCGTTTCCCCAAAATCTTGCATTGTTGTTGGCAACGTCATGAGCACAAAAGTCATGAGCAGGGTTCTAGCATTTGGTAATAAGCAGGTGACATTTTTGTGGGTCAGGCATTGATTTTTGGTGTTAGTTTGTGTGGCATCATGAGGCCGCATGAGATGCCGAATTGCCTGGAGCTCCTTACGATTGAAGGATGAGATGGGCTCTTCCGAGTCGCACTTTTGTGCAATGTTGCTAAAGCAGGTATATATATATCTATGTCAGGTTGTCTTTCAGATAATGTTGTAGCTTATCACTGTATGCTAATGAATGTTTCAGATAAATGGATCAGTGACGAAGCAAATAGCAGTATGCAGGTACGAAAAAGAGGGTCACCTTGTGGAAATGCAGACTGGAGACAGTCAAACTACCACATTATACCCTTAAAGGCAGACTTTAAGTACCCTTCCAGGTCTTAATTTTAATTTATTTATCCGAGGGCTGTTTTTAGCACCTGTTTTCCTTCCGGATTTGGTTTTCATTTATAATTTTGTGAATTTAAGGTAGTCTCATTTCTCGCAAGGGTGGAAGAACGGGCTAGTTGCTGGTTCATATTGGGAAAGGAAAAAATGATTGCACACTCGACAAAGTGCTGTGTTGTCATTTTTTGTTCATGTCTCAAAAATGCGCTGTTATTTTTTCTCAAGCTCTCTGTTCTTACTGAGCTTTTTCATTTCACCTCAGATGCATGACCTACAGTAGTGAAGAAGGACATGCCTCTTTGTTTATGCCTTATCACTTAATGTTGTTGTATTATATTTTTTTATCTTATGTCTATAGCCCTGTGTTTTAAATAAAAAGAATGACCGAGGTTGCCCTGCTTTGTTATATTGAACAACAATGCACCATAAAGTCATCCCGCTGTCAAAACATGCATGAACATCAGAGCATATCCTACCTTCCGTTATCACTCTCAAAGAAAGTGTCTAGTATGCAGAAACAATAAGGCGGTAGGCATTGCTAGTGAAGTTAACTGCTGCCTGACCACATGCCCACAGGCTACGAGGTCAGCCACTCAGTGTGTATGTGTGTAAGGGCTGATGTGTTAGCAGAATTAGGGTAGCAGCAGCTTCTCTACACTGCCAGGAAATGAACCACTGACAGGGTTTTAATTAGTTTGAATACTTGTCACGCAGTATGCTGTGTTGGTCCAACTGGTCACATTGCAATGCATCACCTTCTTAGTTGGATCTCTGCCTTCTCCACTACTGCAGAGTGTAGGTAGAGCAGTGTGTTATTAGTCTGTGCAGACGTAATTGAGTGGAAAGTTTGCTTTGTGGTCGAAGCAACAGCGATCCGATATCACCTTTCTTAAAGGTTTGGGCTGGTGGAGTGCATTACACAAATATTACATGTATAATGTATGTTCTGCATGCACATGTGCTTGGTAGCATTACCGCAGTATCTTTGACTATTCAGGATTGATGACAAGAATGCCAGCCTACCTACCACCAGCTGTTGTGAACACCTCGATTACTATATTATTGCGTTGCTACAGTGGCTTATCCACAATCAATGACTCGGTCAAAAGAACATAAGCACTCCAGAGAGCTTAGACGTTAGCTTGACAGGGTTAGGGTGCTTACTGAATTTGGTATGGCAAGCATCATGCAAAAAAGGAAGTGGTGGCAGTCCTAAAACTTTCACACTCTGCTAGATATAACTTCTTTTTTTTTCATTATTTTGGCAGTGTGTGGATCTTGCATGAAAGTAGCAATTATCAGTCAATTTTGCAAATATATTCGGTGGAATCAGCTGTGCAATACAGTATGATGCTATATCTGGCTAGTTGCACATACATTTAGGTTTTTTTTTTATTCCGCAAGCTCGCCATAAGGCATATTATAAAAACCAATCTAAATTGTTTTCCATAGGTAACCGAAGAAGGCTCTTGCTCTTATCGTTGTCGGTGAGCCATTTGGAGAAGTCCTCTTGCCTTGTTGCAGTTAGTCCTATTTCCTGCTGAATCTGTCCTTGATGGTCCCTGCACAAGTGCACAGCAGGTGGCGAACATCCACTTCTGCAGCTGGTGTGGAACACTTCGGGCATGTGGCGGGTCCGATGTCTTCGAGATTCCCATCGGCATGTTACCGATGGGGTAAGGGCCGCCCCAGCTCTTATTCTTGTTTCCTGCTATTGTTGTCTGCAGTACTAAAACCTGGCTCCTCATCTCCCTGGTATATGAAGTAATCAATTACAGGCTCTGCATCTCAAATACCCATATATTTGAACCTTTGAACAACAACAGCATCTGGGGACATCACATGCAAAGATTTGAAAATACGCAAACAGACAGGCTAAAGTGACACTCCAAGCTAACCTCATGGTGTCATTACGTGGTTGACTGCTGCCATGCACAAAGTACAGATGTGTCCGAATTGTTCTTTATATGCCACAGAGCTAGACGATAATGATGGCAACAGGCAGGGGCAGTACCTCGGGGTGTATGCAGGGCCACTGTACTATGCAGATTCCATTTCCTTCCAAATAACAGGTTCCAAATTTACAAGGAGTGGCTCATACATAAATGTAGCCCTTAGTCGAGTGTAAAAGGCACTCTATATTTCCTTGGTATGGATGATCAGGTCGTTTAGGCTTTTTGAGAAAATGTATTGCATAAAAGGGTTGCCTTTTCTCAGTATTATTTACACTTGGCAAAGTGCTAGACTGCATTATGCAAAGATAGTCTGCAGTCTACCTCTCCCTTCTTGCCACCCTGCTGAAAGATATCTGTTGTCTGTCTGTAGCAATGCATCCGCCTGTTGTTTCAGGCTACTAGGGAAAGTGACACTATGCACAGGCAACCGTAATAAGCATACTTATTGCGTCCCCACTAGCAACGTAAAGCAATTTTCCTTTACAGCATTAGTGAAGCTGCTGCTACCCTGACCCTGCTCACACTTCAGGCTTTGCCTAGCCGGCACACTGACGGACCAACTGATCGACCTTGTAGCCTGTAAGCATGTGCTCGGGCAGTGGTTAACTTTACTAGTGCTTCTGATTTATAGTTTCTTGCACTGTTTTTTACATGCTCGACACTTTCTTTGAGGATGATAATGGGAGTTAGGATGCACTCTGATCTTCATGCATGTTTTGACAGTAGGGTGACTTTATGGTGCATTGTTGTTCGTTATAACAAAGCAGGGTGACCTCAGTAGTTCTTTTTGTCTCAAACTCAAGGCTATAAACACATATTTTGACAGTAGCTCCACCCTCGTTCACAATAAGCATTTGTTATAGCTGAGGCCAATATAGGTGGGCTCTACTTCAGAGCTAGAAAAGAGTAGTGAAACCAGTACCAACAAGTTCCATAAGTACTCACTGGTACCAAGCTGTCGAGGATTTTCTCTTTAGTCTGACATATCGAATACACACACATGTGGCAGCTGTTAAATTAGGTTAAAAAAAATACAAACAACAGTAGGCGATAATGCGTAAACAAATTCATCTTCTTCATTGCTGTAGGTAATGCATCTGGGGTGGAATGAAAAAACTCAGTAAGAATAGAGAGCTTGGGAAAAAAATAAACCGCACTCTTAAGACATTGAAAAAGAAAGAGATGACACACAGCGCTTTGTCCTTGTCTCAAGAGAGTGCTGTTTTTTTTTTCCCAGAGATGAACTACCAGCTAGCTCATTTTTCCGCCCTTGCAGGAACAGAGACCACCTTAAATCGACGCGGTGCTACAAATGGAAACCAAGTCCGGAAGGAAAGCAGGTGTTAAAAATCTCTGAAAAATAAATTAAACCCAACTTTAAAACCTGCAGGGATACCTAAAGTCTGCCTTTAAGGGTATGCTGCTAGTTGCTTCGTCACTGATCCATTTATTTCAAACATTTATTAGCATACAGTGATAATGTACCACATTATCTGAAAGACAACCTGACATATATATACTTGATTTAACAATTGTATAAAAGTGCGACTCGGAGGGGCTTGATTGCCATCTCACTCTTCAATCACAAGGAGCTCCTAGCAATTCGGCATCTCATGCGGCCTCATGATGCCACACAAACTAACACCAAAACTCAATGCCTGACCCACAAAAATGTCACCTGCTTATTACCAAATGCTAGAACCCTGCTTATGACTATTTGCTCACGACATTGTCAACAATAATGCAAGATTTTGGGAAGAATGGGGCCTTCAATACTGTCACATTAAAAATAAATGAGCAAAAGCACAGCAAAAACAGGTAAAATAATTAAAATAAATTACGTTTGAGACATTTGTCACACTTACTCTTCTTTTTTATTTTAGTTTCTGCATACGTGCTGCCTTTTGACTGCACTTAAGTTATCTCAGCCTACGGGGCGCCCGAGCGTGGAGCCAGCTCTTGCATTTTTCTGTGTGTAGGGGGGAGGGGGGCTACTTTTGGTTGCTCCAGAATGCGTTCATTTTTTCTCGACGATATGCTGCTGGATGCCAGACTTTCACAAGAACGATTTAGTGCGGGCTGCGCTTGGGTAGCTAGCAGACAACAGAGGTGATATGGAAGTGGTGAGCATGTGCGGTACTTCATTGAACACGACATCGTACAATCTTAAAGATAGTGCTTATTTCTGCCACTCGTGATGGACATCATGTGTGTCTTTCCATTGCCATTGTTTACTTATTTTGTGTATGTGGGGCAACATATCTCTTCTCACCATTTAAAAGTGCAGATGTTTGCGTCATACTATGCGCATTAGGCTGATTGATTTGTAAAATGCGTTTCATCTCAAGTCCATACTCGATTTATTCTACATAGCTTGCTATTTGAGGGCTTTCTCGGGCATTGGCGCGGATTGCAGCTCCCCGTGCTTAGTCAGGAAGGCACATTAATTCGTACATGTACATCAGTATCATGAGTGCACGCATTTTTTCACATCTTCATTTCATTTTTCTGCAAAGTGGAAAAAGGACGTGTTTTGGAAAACACTCAAATATTTGAGAAATGACCAATGCATGCACTATCTATCACTTTATTCGTTCCCAATCTTCCCCGTCATGCATCATGCATGGACACCAACATGCAAGGACTGTCACGTTGGTCATGCTAGCGGTTTCTCCACATTGACGGCACAGCACACACCATTGGCTGCTTTTGTACCAGCCCCAATTGCATAAAGAATTCAAACCTGCGGTGTGCAGCTTAACTTTTATTTATGGTAGAGGCGCTTGCATATTAAAAACATTCTTATCGACGTTATGCATGGATGACGGCATGCAACAGACACACTGTCGTGTCAGCTCTACCACATAGTGTCCTCTTTTCCCCTGATAGATTCCTAAGACTGCACTGCATTCCCATCCAGCAATGGAGCCAAAGTTCGAGCATCACCGATGCTGGCATCGACAAATCCCATTGATGCTCTCTCTCTCATGCTCCCTGTTTCCGCACTCCTTTTATGTTGAGCTTTGAGAAGCTAAAATCAGCTTTAAACATGTGCCCTTTTAGCCATTTAAAGCTGTGTCTAGCTGGGTCAAAGCTATTGCATGACCTTTCAATTTTTTTTAACATATGTCTTTGGATTCCTAAAATCGTGACTCCCATTTGAGAAACATTGCTTTTTGATGGCTGAAGTGAAACATGATAGTGCATGCATGTGGTACATCTCAAATATATCTGAGCTATTACCAGAGCATGTCCTCATTTCCACTGCATTGAAAAATAATATACCATACACCCAGATTGTGCTTCACACACTGACGATATGCTTGCATGAATGCGCATGCCTGAGCATGTACTGAGGGCTATGATCTGATGTCACACTCGAGAAGGTCATTAAATGATACCATAAAATAAGCTGAGGCTATGCACTTGACAAATGAAAGATATATAGAGAATCCGAGTTCAGTGAGTTCATTATGAAATAGAAATCTGCAATTGTCAGTTGCCTGGTGGGAAAGAGTGCCGCATGCATATTATACGTATATAAGCAGCGACAGCTGACAAAGAAAAAGATGCCATAGGTGGGCACCATGGATCAGCTAAGAGCACCTATGATGCCCTCGGATAAAAGAAATGTCGCATGATACTCCTGTCCTTCTAGCCAGTTTAAAAATAGTGCATAAATTTCTCACTTCTATATCACCTCTCCATTGTCTGCTAGTTGGAGGGCTGCAGCGAGCATAAAATAATCCTGCCATGTCTGGCTGCCAGTAAGTACAAACAAGACAATTATGAATAAAAATTGAAAACGTTGCTTATGCTTTCTCTAGTTTCGCTGGCTGCTAGCTTCCCTATGTAATTTGTCATTTGATAGATTTCATTACTACAAAAGCAGCGTCACTTCAAAATTTACATTGTCATGGTCTTGCCTGAGTGGCAGTATTAACTTAAAATTGTATAGACATCATAATAATGCCACAGCATTCATGGCTTTATTCTGGATATAGTCTGATATAGGCATTTTGAGCAAAAATCATGGGCATATCTATAGCAGGTGGTGGTTGGCTGGTGACATGGCTGGACACTGCTCAGTGGTTGTGCATGTCACGAGTCTACATGACACGGCTAAAGGCCCGTTCACACTTGCGACTAGCAGCGGTCGCGCAACCGTTTTGGTCGAAAAGCGACAGTCGCAAATGGTCGCATCGGTCGAAAAGCGACTGCCGCGGGCCGATCGGGCATTGCTCGAATTTTCAGTCGCACGACTACTAGCCGCAAACCATTTCACCAATCAGCGAGGTCCCGGAGTACTTGATCGAGCACCTTCTCAATGCAATTAAAGAATACCCCTACCTTTTCAACAAATGGCACCCGGAATTCAAAGGCAGGGAGATAGGATATGGCCTGGAAGGAGATTGGAAAGATATTTGGACTATCTGGTAAATACCATGAACTTTTGAGAAATGGGTTTTTCACGCAGGTGCAACATTTTATATTGACACTACGGTGATTGACATTGTGTATTCGGCGTCGGCGTTTTCCTGGAAACACGAGAGCGCGGCATGCGTACCGGCTCGCCTGAAAAAGCTGATGTGTCTGGCAGGCGGCAGCTACCGACGTTTACTGTCATTGCCCAGCAGCTCTCCTACTCCCAACTCGTTCGGAACGGGAGCAGAACGAGAAGGCGACTGTCGCAAGTGTGAACATCGGTAGTGGCGAGCTCCTCTCCTCTGGTCGCGCGACTGGTAGTCGCAAGTGTGAATAGACCTTAAGTTGGCAGATAGGAATTCTGGCTTTAACCAAGCCATTAAATGTGCCCGAGTGACCTAGGGGTAGCATGTCTTTGTTGGTTGGTTGGTTGGTTTGTGGGGTTTAACGTCCCAAAGCAACTCAGGCTATGAGAGACGCCGTAGTGGAGGACTCCGGAAATTTCGACCACCTGGGGTTCTTTAACGTGCACTGACTGTGCTGTGCGATGTCAGCATGTCTTTGTCTGGATCCAAGGTTCTTTAGATCAAGTCAACCAGGCATCCCCAGGTGACTCAGGCAGGTTCAGATCTCTTGGTTAAAGCAGGTCTCTATATCTTTATGTGGTCTAACATAATGTGATGGCTTACAACTGCGTTAATGAGTATGCACAACATAATAGAATAAATTGTGGGGTTACTCAATTACCCTGTAGTGAAGTGTCTGTACATGAATGAGAATCCACACGGAAGCCCCAATGTGCTCCATCATACACTTAAGGTAGAGTTTAAAGGACCTCCGATTTTTTTGCGTGTTGTCTTTGTAACAGTGTGCATGACTATACATGGATTACCACATAGTATTTTTTTATGGCTGCTAAATAATACAATCACTCCCATCATCTGTTTCAATTTCAATGCCATAGCAATGGCTGTGTCAGAAATCAGTATAGATCATGGAAGGCATGAAAAACAAGAAACTGTAATATCTGCTTCATGATTTTATTCACTATATCGCTGAAGCTAGCCTGGTTCAGGAGCAGTCATCACACCGAACGTGCCTTTATGACCTTCTTGATATTGACACAAAAGCCTTCTTCTCCTGGATTCTAAATATAACTAAACTCAAGGATTCATTCAAGTTATTAACACGAAAGCGTTACTTCGCTATGTTCACAGATTTCTGTCCGTAGACCGCACCCGCAAAATCGTGTCCGCAGCAGTTGCGAGTAATTAAGAAACGTGAGAGGTTAATGAGTGGTGTCAATCGATAGAGGCTGACATAATGTTGCTGCCGAAAAATAGGCCAGTAAGCTAGTTAGGTAATTAATTACAGGCAAAAAATGTAAAAGTTCTCTGCAGCAGTTGTGAGTAATTGAGAAGTGGTAGAGGTTAATGAGTCCAATTGATAGAGGGTGACGTAGTGTTGTGTCCGAAATAATAATTAGGCCAATAAGGTAATTAGGTAATTAATTAGAGGCAAAACATGCAAAATCGTGTCCGTAGCAGTTGTGAGTGATTGAGAAATTGTAGAGGTTAATGAGTGGTGTTAATCGATAGAGGGTGATGTAATGTGTGCAAAGAATTAGGTCATTAAGGTAATTAGGTAATTAGAGGCAAAAAATGAAACAGTAAAGGCAAAAATGGTCTCATTAGCTAATGGCTTGGTGCCACATTTGAATGTATCAAATACTAAAATAATTAAACCAGTGAATTAAGGTGACTTCAAGTATGTGACATTACACAACCTGAAGTCGAGCTAAAAAAGGGCATATGAAGGGGTTAGCATGCAATTTCAAAGTACCAAAGACTAAAGTAGTTAAGGCAGTCAATTAGAGTGGCGTCAAAGGTGTGACGTCACGCAACTGGAAATAGAGCTGAAAAAGGGCATAGGAAGGGATTGTGCAATTTGAAAGTACCAAAGACTAAAATGAATAAACAAGAAGTGGACAATGTGAGCTAGAGGCTGTGACGTCACACTACCAACCGGAAGTCTAGCTGAAGAAGGGCATAGGAAGGGATTGGTGCACAATTTGAAAGTACCAAAGAAAATGGGTAAACAATAAGTGAATTAAGCAAACAGAAGCAACCAACAGCAGATTCCGTGCTTTTGCATTACTCCAATTCAGATTGTGCAGCGCTGTTTTTAGTTATAGATGGATGCAACTCTGCAGAAGCGGCCTCAGTAAACTCCAGAGGGAGTGGAGGTTCGCCAGTACAGCTGCATGTGTTCTACATCCAAAGCCAATTCTCGAGCAACAAACGGTCCAGTGCCGGCCAGGCTTGTGTTTAGCCTCTGAGGGACTAGCATAGTGGTATTCCCACTTGAGGTATAGCAAATTGGCAGTCAGAATAAACGAGGTATGTGGATTTCTAGATCACTAGCTTTGTGTAATGATTTGGAATGAAAAGTCTACACTTGGTCATGATGTGCCACTGCTAGGGCATACCTAGGTGGCGACCCCAGGCCTTCACACCAAGTTTTGTTTTGTTGCATTAGCTGTAGGTTAAAATGAAAACTTGAGATTAGGAGTATGTTTAGTTGCTTATAATGGTTTGCTTTAACCTCCCTTGCATTGTTTTTATTCTATATGCAGGCACCTGGAAAATGCAAGGATATCTTGAGCGGCTTCACTCGGCTCGGCAAGTTGCGATGTGGTCGAGCGGCAGGATCACTTGGTTAAAACTTTGCTCACAGGATCACTTGGCTTGTAGCAGTGTTCTGGGCATCTAATGCCAAGTAGACTGTGGTGTAGAAAACTGATAGGCCTAGACCTCACAGAGCACATCCCAAATGTATTGCTGGCATGCACAGCAATTGTGAGAAAATAAAAGCTGTCATAAGCGTGCTTTTGCATCCCTATTTATTGAAGCACCGATTTCACATCACAGACTGTTGTGTGTATGGTGCAAGACGTGTGGAAAAAATTTGTATATTCACCATTGAACAGTGTGTAGTGGAAATACTGTGCACCGTTTTGCAGAGGAAGGTATGGCCAAAGTGAGTCCTACAAAACATATGGCTGGAACTGGTTTAAAAAATGGTAGGATATGTAAAACAGGCCATGAAATTCCATCAGAAGGAGTAAAAACTCCTTGAAGGAGTACAGGCACTCCTATCAGTGGAGTCCTTGAACTCCTCCTGGAAGAGTTGCAGGACGCTACTACAGTGTGTAGTTTTACTCCTTTCGGAGGAGTACCTTTACTCTATTCACAGGAGTAGCGCAGTACTCCATCAGTGGAGTCCGATTACTCTATGGCTAGAAAGAGTTCTTTTACTCTGGAAAAAGGAGTCGTATATGGGACAAGCGAAAACTCCTCCAAATGGAGTTCTAGTACTCCTTCTGTTCTTAGAGTGTACTGCAGGTCACCTTGGTTTTGACAAAACATATGACCGCGTGAAAAGACGATTCTTTTGGCCTGGCCTATCTTCGACCGTAGCTAAATACGTCGCTTCCTGCCATCTGTGTCAAAGTCGCAAGCGGCCGACTTCTTCATCCGCTGGCCTCCTACAGCCCCTTCCATGTCGCGCTACACCATTCGGCATAGTCGGCATCGACTTATATGGTCCCCTACCTCTCTCTGATGGGGGTAACAATTGGATTATAACAGCTGTCGACCACCTTACACGCTACGCTGAGATAGTCCCTGTACCGACTGGTTCTGCCTAAGAGGTAGCTATTTTTTTGTGATCAATTGTCTGACGTCATGGCGCTCCTCGGGTGCTTCTAGTGACCGCGGGATGGCCTTCTTATCGACAGTCGTTGCCGAAGTTCTTCATGCGTCTCCCTCCCTGCACAAGACAACCTCAAGCTACCATCCCCTGACTAACGGTCTTACTGAGCGATTTCATCGGACTCTATCAGATGTGATATTCATGTACATCACACCGGGTTACCGAAATTGAGACACTATTCTGACGCCATTCGTCACATTCGCCCGTAATACAGCAGTACAGCGGACTACCGGTTAGTCTCCATGTTTTCTCGTTTTTGGCCGTCCTCCCTCTACAATGCTCGACACTTCCTTCTTCTCTACGCCCGACAACTCCTCATCAGTACAAGCCCAGTTCTTATTCCGTGTGGCCAGATGCCGTCATCTTGCCCGCCACTACACAGAAGCATGCCAGCAAGACCGCAAGTGTCGCTACGATTCTACACATCGTGCGGTCACTTTTTGTCCTGGTGGCAAAGTCCTGCTTTATACACCACTGCGCACCCCTGGCCTTTGTGATAAACTTGAGCGCCGCTATTTTGGTCCCTACAAGGTAATCAGCCAAACTTCCCCTGTGATCTACCAAGTCACACCTGTTGATCCCCCAGCCGATCGACGCCACCGTCGAACTGAAATTGTTCATGACTCACTTGAAGCCGTTTGTGCGCTGCGGTGCATCGGTTGGTCAGGAGTGGCCTGGCTGGCTGCTTCCGACTCCTCGGGAAGATTGTGTGAGCCCTCCACGGATCTTCTTTCATTTGTACATACCATAATCTTCTTTCTTTTGTACATACCATCGTCAACATCCTGTGGTGCCGGCTCCGGCACGCGCCTGGGTTCACCATCAGATTAAACGCTCTCACGGCGTACGTTGCCTTGCCGTCACGATTTTGCCGTCTTGATCTGGCCTTCTTTCACAATATGCAGAGTTCCGAAAGGTTTGGACGAAAATAAATGCAGGTGTGAGGTCAGACAGCAGGTCGAAAATTGATCGGACATGCAACGGGGGACTACGGTTGTGCGGCTGACGGCGCCGAAGTGTGAAGAAGCGTACATCTGCGGGCCTCGTATTGAGAGAAGCAGCGGTGTTTGATAGCATGGCGTGGCACAATGTATACAAAGGAACCCAAAACAGAGTGAGAGAGCAAGGAGGTTAGGCATGAGGGTGTTTGAATGGATCATGTAGCATTCTACAGTGGCGGCGGCACTAGTACCGTTCATGTTTACCACCGCCAGAGGTGCCAGTGCCAGCCATGCCTTATTGAGTGACAATGCCACCGTGTTCTGTTTAGCTTTGACCGCTGAGCACTAAACCATTATCTGACGCATCGTTCGGCGTAACGCGCCGTTTCCAAGAAGCTTTGGCTGAGTGGCGGCAACCGTCACGGTCGGCGCCATTGATGAAGAAATGACCCACTAATCACACTAACAATGCTTATAAATAATGACTTACTTTTCACCGACTGTAAATACATTGCTTTTGTGAGCACACTATGAAAGCTGATTGTTCCTTCGTATATTTTCTAGAATGCGAGAGGAGGGACAACACGCCCCTGATTGAAGTCCTGTTCGTGAAGGACGTGACGACAGCAGCCCAGCAATGGCTGCTAATAGCGAAGGATTGGGACGGCGGGTTCGAAGAGACAGGAAAATTGACATCTTCAACTCAGCCTAGCCCTTACGGAAATGCCATATCTGGACTTATAAAAAAATCCAGATCAGGTATATTAGGAATGGAATATATGGTTTATTAGGAGAGATCTGGGCCAGATAAGGCATATCAGCCCAATTCGGCATATCTGGTTTGTATATGCCTTATCTTCCCAATTCCTGATATCGAGTACCAGATAAGGATATCTGGTCAGATATGCTTTATCTACCCAATTCCTGATTTAAATATGTAGCCCGCATGTCATGTAGGTTCGAACTATCGATCTATATATCTGCATATCAGCATAACACTTTATGACAACATACACAAGACAATTTCAGTATTCGAGCATGCTCAATCAAGTTTGCCAAGGGAAACCTGAATTTCTCCTTTCATTTCACACCTTACAGGGAAACAGCTTTGATACCACAGGTTTTCTTTTTTCCCTGCCTATATGAAATCGCTCAAAGACAGGCCTGAATTAGGTGGGTACTGAGGGTCAAAGACATACTAATCCGTTAGTAAATATTCAGATCCTATTCATTTGCGCGCAATACTATAACAAACTAATGAGGTATCTGAACAGAATACTGGACCTACCTGTCTACACGAGAAGCTGGAGTGAAAGACATTAATCTATTAAATAAGATATTACATTTTTGATCTACTCATTCAAAAACAGAGCTTTAACTAGTAAAGGCATTTAGTTTGGGCTGGTTCACTTGCGAAGCTAAAGAAAATAAATGAGGAGCGGCTATTGAAATCGAAGGAGACTATTGAAATCGAATTCAAAGGTTTGCGATACCCGAAAAGGTACCGCTTAACCGTAGGGCAATAAACCCCACACTGCTGGGACTGCTGCCAATATCTAAACCTGTCAGGAAGTACTGGTGCTACCTTAAGCAGGGACTGCAGTGACAAATGAGCGAACGAGCCTAACTCGTGGTTGCTTTTGAAATTAATAGAGAAAACAAACAAAAAAACATGTCCGATGGCATTTGTCATGAAAGCAACATCTCTGTCCCTGAACCAAATCAAGCATGAAGCTACTTAGGTAGTGAAAATAATAATAATAAACAACAAAGGACCCTATCCACCCACTGAAATTTGTCAAAATTGCTGGAGCGAAAGACAAAGTAGCAACGAAATATACGGAAAAATACCACATACTGGCAATTGCCATCCAATTTACTGATTGAAAATTAATTTTCTATCAAAATAATAAAGTGAACAATATCCTGAGGCTGGCAAGTGCTAGTTCCCGACAAGAAGTCTCATGCTCATGGTTTTGGTGATCTGGCGTGAAGATGAGGCGACACAATAAGGGTGCGATCCGCTGGCAGTTTATACGCAATGGTGAAGATTTGGCCGGGGCCACCCAGGGCAGAAGCCCCGAAAAGCTCAAGCGACCATCAGGTTCTCTGCCAAGGCTGCTACCACCCGCAGTGGAACAGTAATTTCCTCTGTGCCGGCGGTCACACTGAAGCTCGTGTAGGTTTACTGTCGCATTTTTGTTACTGCACACAGCTTAGCTAACAGGAGCCGGCACATACAATACACCAGCAAACATAACATGCAGCCCGACCGACAGCCGCACCGAACTACGATGTCTTCCACTGAAAAGGAACGAGACAGCAAGAAGGGCTGACGCGCACGGAATTGAAAGGGGGACGAAAGAGAAGCAAACACACACAAAACGGAGAGCTCGCGGAGATGAAATGCGAGCCCGCGACTCAGCGAGAGGGAAGAGAGGAGCGCCAGAGAGGAAATAGTCACTGTCTAGCCAGTGCGGGTCGCGACGCAGCGACCGCCAGCTGTATCTGAGGGTGAGTCACCGTCTAGACAGCCCGTATATTGAACTGCCATCATTTTCTTGATATTTTGAATCGCTCAACTTAACCGATCATGCATTGTGCACCGGACTGCCGCCACGTTTTAAATGAAAATGCGAGTTAGTAGGCGGAAAGAGGAGCATGTAGCCATAACACAGCGCACTCCTGGATTAAGGAACACGTGGTATACTAATTATAGTGTAGCGAAATCTGCAGAATAATTGAAATACTAAGAGTCGTAGCTATTTTCTAAATTTGATACAATTATGTCAAAACTAAGCATGCCGTCTGTGCTGAGTGTAGGAAAATGTAAGCTCGGCCACATGAGGCCAATATTGGATATTTGCTGAAGGTAGACGAAGGCCATATATTGCTAATATACAGTCACTATGGCGCCTACATAATTAAGGCCCCGATGAGGCTCTATAAAGTCCCGCCAGGCATATGGCCCTGGTCTGTCTATATAAGGTCATGACGACGCCATGTATGCCCTTGATCAGACCATGTAGGGTCGCGAGGATGCCGTATATGCCAATAATCAAGCCATATAATGTCCCGTTATCCGTACAGATATGGATTATATATTGCATAATATGGCCAAATGTGAGCCATATAAGGGCAACATTTTATTTTTTATTTATTTGTCTTTACTTTCAGGGCCGTACAGGCATTTCAGAGGGGAGTGGGCAAAAAGAAATACAGGAAAAAAGAAACACTGCAAAAATCGGGTACATAAATAATACATCCTATATATACAGTATTAGCTATGAAATCGGCAATAATTTAGTAGACACAAAACTAGTAGTACTTATACAATGCAGGTTAAAGCTTTGCGAAAGATATTTGTATCAGTAATAGATATAATTTCTAATCGTTCCATTCTTTGGAAGTACGGGGAACAAATGAGCGTAAGAAAGAATCTGTTTTGCATAAAGGGATGGCTTCTTTGCAGGGATGAGCAATGCAATGCGATATGTAATAGGGTGTCTGAAAAAATTGCTATGTAAGAGGGAATGATAATATAACTTGTGGAATAGGGTTAGCCGGCAAACTTTTCGTCGTGAAGCCAATGATGGAAGATGCAAAATAGTTTTCATTTCTGTGACACTTGCTCCTCGGTTATAGTTAGAAAGAATGAAACGAAGAGAGTTATTCTGAACGCGTTCAAGTGCAGTAATTAAGTAATCATGGCTAGGATCCCAGACCGCTGCTGAGTATTCTAATTTTGGAAGTATTAAAGTTTTATAAAGGACTGATTTCAAAGCAGACGGGGATATATGACCTTATCTGGCCTGATTTTGTATCTGATTTGCCCAGAAGAGGTCTTATTTGCTGCCTTATATTTTTGTAACTGGCAGCATATGTTGCATATCTGGAGCAGATATGGGATTTTTGTAAGGAAGAAGTTGAAATCCGGAAAAAAATTGCACTGACGCCTCACAAAGTTCGTAATTTATAAAAGAGACGCTACATTTTTATTGGAGGGTTTTTGTACCTCTTTCGAGTATTTGAGAATAGCCAATAAAATGTAAATTTTGAATATGCCTTTGTCAGTGTGCAGCCTGTTTAGTCTAGATACTTAAAGGTTGCTTTTGATCTGCCCGAAAACTTTTTCAATTATTTATTGTCGAAGGTCAATAGAGAGTGCGCTTCATGGAAAATGTGCTCATCAACACTGCTGCCGCGGCAGCAAGTTCTATCCAACAGCGACGTTGGATGCGTGAGCGAATGAATAAACTAAAAAGCAGTGAGTAACAACGATGTGGCCATACTACTGCCACAATTGGGCCATGCATGGGAAAGCCATTGCTCCTCCGCTGCCGTAGGATGGCCAAGTCGGACACACTTGTTGGCCCGCGGTCGACTGCTGATGATCGGCTATTCTAAGTCCATTCTGAATCCCCCAAACTAATGCCAAGCTCTCTCTCTCTCTCGATTGTAATGTATGCTGCTTCCCTGGGGATATTGCCTTACGTGCACCGGAGTGCTGGTGGTGAGCTCTAACGGAGATTCAACCCAGTCCGTTTTTTCCGGAACATCGGAGAAAATGCGAGCATGTTCTGAAATTCCATCTCGAAGCTGCTGTCGTTCATCCACCATCAAGCTATCAGAAAGCTTCACGCCTTGTTCGCCCCCTGTCTTCTGACAAGCTGGATTAGGAACAGCCCCATCGCTGTCCGATTCAGTGATGCCGCAGACCACGTGGCATACCCTTTCGCTTTGCTGGCTTTCTCGCTCCTCGTATCTTTTAAGCAGGTTGGCGTGAAAAATCACTCTCCCTCCTTCTGTCTCGGTTACGTAGTCTGCTTCACCTTTCTCTTCCCTGATCTCGAAGGGCCCCTGCGCGACATCGGGCGTTATGAGCGCTTGGAATTCTCGTGATTGCTTCCTGGTTTGTGCGCGAGTTACAAATGCTGCTACAGCATCCTCGTCGACGGGCTCGTTCTGCATTTGCTCCTTCTACATTTCCCAGAATTAAATCGTAGAGAGGTTCCTCCATGCAGAGAGCGGTGATGATCCCCGACAAATACAGGGTGTCAACCTCAACCCACGCCTCGGGCAGCATTTTGCTGTTCCGTCTTAAGTAAACAGGCCTGCTCTTTCCAGTCAGCTGATCGTCGTGGACGAGCTCTTTCCTCGTAATGGCTGTATTGCATCCAGTACCCCGTAATACGGAAATTTCTTTACCTTCATACGTGTCCGCCACCACCGGCAGTCCATCGACCAGAAACTTTTGTCGCGTCATCATAACTGCATTCACGACAGGGATCCTCTCCCCAATTTTGAGCTCCACATAGCCATCGCGAATGCTTTCCCGATTTACTTCCTGGCTGGGCGACTATGACGCCTGTGTTCTATCGTTTGGCCCTGCACAGCATGCGTCCGCCTTGTAACTCTTTCGCCCGCATTTGAAGCAGGTGGGGCTGTAGTTGTTACTGGCGTGAGTCCGGCATTGTGAAGCCTGATGCCCTGTGCAGTTGTAAAGATAACATCGGGGAGCTGGCCTTTTACTTCCTCTTTTATCGTCTGCCTCGGGCCTCCTGGTATCGTCTCGGCTGTCTTTCTTTGATTTAGCGAGATTTAGACTTCCCTGAGGCTTTGCAAATAGCTGAGGAAAGGAGGATGGCAAAAGTTATGGGGGAAAGAAAAAGATACAAGGTTCTCAATGCAGATTTTCAGAAAATAGCAAGGAGAGATAAGAATGCCTTCCTGAACATACAGTGCCAAGCAGTTGAGGACAACAGCCAATTAAAGAACACAAGAGCTCTGTATAAGACAATCAAAGATATCAAAGGAAGCTTCTGTGCTAAGCTGGGCGTGATAAAGGACAAACGAGGCAGGGACCTCACTGAAGCCGCAGAGATAAAGAAGAGATGGCAGGAATACACAGAACTGCACAAGAAGGACCCGAATATGCAAAACCAACATAAGACGGTTGTGATCACTGATCTCGAGCCGGGCATCCTGAAGAGTGAAGTTGAATGGGCCTTAGCCAGCCTTGCTAAGAACAAAGCTAGCGGAATTGATGGCATCCCAGCTGAGCTGCCTCAAAACCTCAACCATGACGCTGTTAACATTCTGCATACATTATGTCAGAAGATTTGGACAACCCTGCAATGACCACAGGATTGGAGGAGGTCAGTTTACATCCCCATTCCAATAAAAGGCAGTGCCAAAGATTGTTCCAACTACCGCACCATCGCGCTTATTTCGCATGCTAGCAAGGTGATGTTGAAAATCCTCCATGGTAGGCTGCAGCAGTATGTGGATCAGGAGCTTTCGGACGTGCAAGCTGGGTTTCGCAAGGGCAGAGGAACTAGAGACCAAGTTGCCAACCTTCGCTGGATCATGGAAAAAGCAAGAGAGTTCCAGAAACCCATCTACTTCTGCTTTATTGATTATGCGAAAGCGTTTGACTGCGTAGATCACAGCAGATTGTGGCAAGCTCTTCAAGAGATGGGAGTTCCAATTCACCTCATCTGTCTCCTCAGGAACCTGTATGAAGGGCAACAGGCCACAGTCAGAACTGGGCATGGTCTTACTGATTGGTTTCCGATTAAGAAAGGAGTGAGGCAAGGCCGCATACTGTTGCCCTGCCTATTTAACCTATATGCAGAGTGCATCATGAGGAAGGCCGGTCTGGACGAGTCTTCAGCTGGAGTGAAGATTGCTGAAAAACGTATCAACAACCTTAGATATGCAGATGATACCACTTTAATGGCAGAAAGTGATGCGGAACTCAAGAGACTTCGATGCATGTACAAGAAGAGAGTGAGAAGTTTGGGCCCTAACTTAACATTAAAAAGACAAAGATCATGGCGTCTTGCCCTATCAAGTCCTGGAGCATCAAGGGACAAGAAGTGGAAGATGTGACAGATTTTCCCTTCTTGGGCTCCAAGATTACCTCGGAAGGAGACTGCAGCCATGAAATTAGGAGACGCCTGCTTCTGGGAAAGAGAGCAATGGTTAGCCTTGACCGCCTAGTAAAGAGCAGAGACATTAGTCTGCCAACCAAGATCCGTATAACTCGTGCTACGGTCTTTCCAGTTGTGGTGTATGGATGCGAGAGTTGGACTGTGAAAAAGGCTGACCGCCGAAGAATTGACGCGTTTGAACTGTGGTGCTGGCGAAGACTCTTGAGAGTTCCTTGGACTACCAGAAGATCAAATCAGTCAATATTGTCTACCATAAACCCTGACTGCTCATTGCAGGGTCAAATTCTAAAGTTAAAGCTCAGCTACTTTGGTCATCTGATGAGAAGAGAGGAGTCGCTGGAGAAAGATTTGATGTTGTGAAAGGTTGAGGGTCGCCGGAGAAGGGGTAGGCAACGAACGCGATGGTTAGATGACATCCTCGAGGCACTGCAGATGAAGTTATGTGATGTTAGGAAGACAGTGAGAGACCGGAGAGCGTGGCGTGACATGGTCCATAGGGTCACGAAGAGTCGGACACGTCTGCACGACTGAACTGAACTCAGCCTCTAAAAATTGGTCAGCTAAACCTAGCATCTCTTCCAGCGTGTTCGCCTTTTTTTTCTTCAGGTACAGCGCCATGTGGGAATGACTTCCATGCAGAAACGTTTCCCTAATCAGGAGCTCTCGCAGGTCTTTGGATTCCGTCTTTGTACCTCAAAGCTCGATCCAACGATCAAAATATTGACCGAGACGCGCTGAGAACTGAGCTGCGGTTTCTCTATCTGCCGGTTTTCCGGAATTGAATTTGTCTCTGAAGCCATCCGCCGTGAAACGAAATCTCTTCAAAAGGGCTGTTTTAACTGCAGTGTAGTCGGCTGCATCCCCCTGTGGCAAACGCCCGTAAACGCTGAGTGCTTCCTAACTCAAACACGTACCCATAACCGTCGACTACTGGCTTTCTGGCCGCTTCTGGCTTTAAGCAAGACTTTCAAAACGTCTTATGTATGCGTCTAAATCATCCTTTTTCTTATCAAATGGGATAAGGCGTTTACTTGCGTTTAGCTTTAGTTCACCCTTTTCTCGGCTTCCTTCCTTTTTTCTGGTCGCCTTCTCTAGTTGCTGGCACTGTATTCGCAAGCGCAACATCTCAATCGCACGTTCGTCAGCTTCATTTGCCGCCAAACGCTCTTTCTCTGCTGCCTGTCTAGCAAAGGCTCGCTCCTCACGCTGCTTATCCTCTACCCATTTCCGAAGTTCAGTGCCACACAAGCCAAGCTGGCTACCCATCGCAATCAACTTTTCAATCTCCATGCTTCTATCTACGGAAACACTTTCAACAATTCAAATAGAAGGTCGCCACAAAAAATCCTGTTCACGCATTACACTCTTCCAGTCTACGGAGGCGCACCTCAAGAATCAACACGCCTCTATCTACGTTTGCCACGTTCCTTTTGCATCGAACATCCTGTTCGCGAACGCCAGTTTAATTGTCACGCGCTCGGTAATCACCGGAGGTCATCCCCGAGCCATGACAAAAGGGGGGGGGGGTTGTTCGATGCCCGGCGTAGCCGGTAAGCAAACGTGGAGAATGAGACGAAGACGCGTTGACTTGAAACAACAATAAGACGTTTATAGGCTCAGAATGAGGATTACACAAAACATTTAGAGAGCAGCAATTAGATTCTAGAAGGCAACGGCATGAGTGAAGAAACAATGTAATTAAATAGTTCGAATTACGCATACAGAGTGATGCTTTTCCGGGATGGAAGTAACACTTCAAGTAACAGTAAGGGAAGAAATGTTCAGAGCAGTCTCGAACATACAATTGAGCGGGAAGCGCGGCGGCAGTCCATCACTGAGACCACGCAGACGGGCGGCACTCGAAGGCGACGGTCCTTCCTGTGCAGCGTGTGGTCTGAGAATGCGGTGCCGGCGGCGGCGCTGGGGTACCCCCCCGGGAGCACGCGGCAGCTCGGGCTTCGTTCTTCGAGAGCGAACCTGGCGGACTGACTTTGGGGCCTCGGCGGCTCCTTTTTAAACCCTTGTCGGCGATGCCGTGTGCGCAGGGTCGGGTTCCGAAACAAAGCACACTCATAGAGCGCACAAAGTAGTTCACACACAGAAGAAGGCGCACGTAGACACACCACACTTCAGCAGTGTGTGGCCGCCATCTTAGGTTTGAAAAACATAACGCACAACAAAAACACCAGTCACGTACGCCCCTAACTTCGGTTCTTCTGGGGGTCACATTGCCAGGGGAAAAAGAATATACGGATATACAAAGTAAGTAGTAGAGGTCACTTTGAGTAGGGATCGTACGACACAGGCAGCACGTACTCTTCTGCTCGAGCATGGAGAGAGTTGTAGCTAACACAAGGAAAGCTATACCATTTCGAGGCAACGTGCACGTACGCGTTCTTGCGCGCCCGACCGATGGTCACGTATACAGGTCCCATGAACATATGGGGTTTACAGAACAATTCCACGTGTGTATAAATGCAACATGGGCAAATTAATGAATGCCGCCTATTCTGTGACAATTATCTATCACCGACCTAGGTCCGATGAGTTTTATTTGGCCATATTAGCAAAGGCTAAGCGCGGGCCAACAATCACAGGCTTCCGGCTTGGATATATACCGCACAAGAAGTTTGACTATAAGCCACATAACAGGCTTCTGGAAATATGCCTCGAATACTTAAGAACAGTGAAGACAGTGGTGTGTCAATGATCTTACCCGAAATCCCCATTTGATCAGTGATTCTGCTCGGCCATTGCCTTCTCAGGGATCGCAAAGTGGCAATTCACTGAAATTCCCAGCCCGTATGACTCATTCATGAAGAAGCTCTGCAACTCTGCTTTTATAGCCCAATCACATCTCGGCATATACACGACTATCCCGCATTTCCGGCATTTCAGAGCACCAACCGTTTTATGTTCGGATGAAACAAAATTTCTTGGTGTATTTGTTTCGTACTAACTCTTCAAAGTACGTCTAACAAAAAATTTGTCAGCTCACGAATATTTCAGCGCTCACAACAGACATTCGCCAGTAGTGATAACTACCGCGAGACATCTGACGCTATTTCTCGAGTGAGTTACATCAGCCCTTGTACCCAGTCATAGAATGGGAATGTTTGCCGCAGGTGGAGGATGAATGCGCGGACCTGCGGCCCCTCTGTCAGGCCGTTGGTCTGAGGATGATAGGCGGTGGTAAATTTGTGACGGATGGTGGACACACGAAGTAGCTCGTCGTGGAGGAGGAAATTAGCGACTTCTGTAGCGCAGCTAGTCGGTATCGCGCAGGTGATGGCGTATCGCGTAGCATAGTCGGTAACTACGGCGATCCATTTGTTGCCCGACTCAGAGACCGGGACGGCACCAAGCAAATCAACACCAACACGGAAAAACGGGTCAGTCGGGATGGATATTGGCTGCAGGTATCCTGATGGTAATACGGATGTTTTTTCCGATGCTGGCACAGCTCACATGCGGCCACATAATGCTGAACTGAGCGATAGAAACCCGGTCAGTAAAAGCGTCAGCGCACACTGTCATAAGTGCGGGACACGCCAAGATGCCCAGCGGTGGGAGCATCATGAAATTGTTCCAGGATGGTGGAGCACAGATGTTTCGGAACGATGAGCAGGTGCTCAGCGCCGTCAGGTCGAATAATGCGGCGGTATAGCGCGTCTCCTTGAAGTACGAACATGGCGAAGGCAAGATGAGACTGGCCGGTAGTCAGACGGTCGACGATAGACCCCAGCGCGGAGTCCAAGCGCTGTTGGTCGGCTATGTGGGGAAAGGCCGATAAAGACAAGACGTATGGGTCATTGTCACAGGCCCTAGAGCTGCGAGGATCGACAGGGTGGCGGGACAAGCAGTCTCCATTCTGGTGAAGCCGACCAGACTTATAGACCAAGGAAAAGGTGTATTCTTACCACCTTAACGCCCAGCCTCCCAAACGTACAGTAGGGTCTTTGAGTGAAGATAGCCAGCACAAGCCATGCCGGTCCGTGATAACAGTGAAGGGTCTTCCAAACAAATAAGGGCGGAATTCGCAATAGCCCCATCAAGAGCTAGATACTCTCTTTCTGTGATAGAGCAATTTAGTTCTGCCCTAGATAGTAGGCGGCTGGCATACACAATCACTCTGGTGCAGTCGTGGTGTCGCTGAGCGAGGATAGCTCCAATGCCGTGACCACTGGCGCCAGTGCGGAGTTCAGTAGGGGCCGAAGGGTTGAAATGGGCCACGAAGGGTGGATTGGTGAGAGCAGCGATAAGTTCGGAGAAAGCTGCAGCTTGGTCAGGGCCCCCAAGAGACAGCAGCATCGTTTTTCAGTAGGGCGGTGAGAAGGCGAGCAAGGGCTGCGAAGTTCTGGACGAAACGACGGAAATACGAACACAAGCAAAGAAAACTTCGAACATGACTAGACGAACGTGGTCTGGGAAATGTACGAACGGCACGAATCTTATCGGGGTCGCGGGAGAGGGTAGAAGTCTTTTCTGGTCAACTTGGTAAGGGGGCGATAGTCGATGCATAAAGTCCAGCTCCTATCTTTTTTTCTGGACTAGCACAACAGGTGACACCCAGGGACTGCTTGAAGGCTCAATGATGTTGTCAGCCAGCATATTGTCGGCTTCACGTTTGATCATCTGGCGCTCGGAAACGAGACACGGTGTGGTCGCTTGTGAACAGGAGCAGCATCGCCGGTGTCGTTACGGTGGGCTACAACAGATGTTTGACCAAGAGGTGGGGCGCCAAAATCAAAGATGTCGCTATATGAAAGCAACAGCTTGCAGAACGTGTCGACAAAATCGGGTTTTAGGTCGGCCGCAATCATGCTGGAAACAGGATCACGGTATAAAGGAGACGACGTAGGAGCGGTAGGGGCTGTGCAAGGTGCAGAGGGATGGTCGGTAGTTAAGAGTGAAACTTCACAATCGGTTTTCGGGGACAGTTCAGCTAATGATATTCCGTCGGGGAGGACTTGGGTCGACGAACTGAAGTTTCGGACAGGAAGAATGGTGCGATTCTGAGATACGTGCATGATGAGGTGCGGGAGGATGATGTGACGCTGCAGAACGACGTCCGTTATTTGGCACGCCAGGTAGTCTCCATCGGGCACGGGCGGGAAAGGGCACATAGGAATATAAACAACCGCTTCCGAAGGGAGGCGGGAATAATTTACTGAGCGGAGGCGAGGTGGCGTGGAGAGGTCTTCAGGGCAGAGGGGAAGGTTCAGGCGTAGAATGCCGGTTGAGCAGTCGATAAGGGCTGATTGAGCGGTCAAGAAGTCAAAGCCAACGATCAGCTCATGGGGGCATTCCTGGAGCACAGTGAATAAGACTGTTGTGTGACGACCAGCAATGGTTACAAGGGCGGCACACATACGAAACAACGCAGCTGGGCTGCCATTGGCGACACGAACGGTGGGCGAAACTGTTGGCGTCAGGAATTTCTTCAGGCGACGACGAAACGAGGAACGGAGGATAGAGAGTTGGGCACCAGTGTCAATAAGGGCAGAGACAGGAACACTATCCACAAGGACTTTGATGACGTTAGATATTAGAGCAAAGGTCAGCAGAGGATGTCCAGTCCGGGTCGTGAATGCAGCGTCACCTCCGGGAGCTGCACCATCTAGTTTTCCGAGAAGCGGCCGGCATAGGACGGTGAAGAATTACGAAGAGGAAGAGAAGAGCGGGAACGTCGGAGTTGCGGGTAAGGTGACCGGCTGAAAACACGAACAGGTGGAACAGGATCTGCACAGTACAGATCAGGTTTAGGCGATGAACGGCGCGGTGCAGACTCCACTGCGATTTACGTAGTAGAATGGGCGTGACGGCATGTACCAGCGGTTGCGGCAGTGACGGGAGATATGACCAACATGGGAACAGTTGAAGCAAATGGGGCGATCGTTAGCGGTATGCCAGTCATTAGGATTGCGGTAGCGGTATCGAGGCATAAAGCTGGGGTTAGAGGGAGCAGCGATCGCAGGAGGGGCCGTGTTGGAGTCGATCGTGTTCGGGACGTGGCCAGTATAGAGATGACCATGTTAGCAACCTTACTGGCGAACAATAGCCTGGATGAAGGATACCGTAGGCAGGGTGTTGTCTGTCAGCTGAGATGAGGAAACAGCGGGAGCCATGGCCGCGAGTTCGCGGCGGACGATTCGTGTCAAGTTAGTCGGGTTGGAAAGCTGACGGAGAGTAGGCAAGTCAGTGCAGGACGAGGTAGCAGCTGTGTTCGGCAGGTGGTCAAAACAATGACATATGCGTTTTTGCTTCGCCTGCTAAAAGCGTCGGCAGACTTGAAAAGCAGAGTCCACAGGTGAACAGTCCTTGCATAAGAAGAGGTAAAAAGCGTCGTTGGCTATACGCTTTAGTATGTGGCCCACTCTATCGTCTTCACTCATGGCCGAGTCGACTTTTCGGCACAGGGATAGGACGTCTTGTATGTAGGAAATATATGATTCGGACGATGTGTGGGCGCGAGCTGCCAGGTCTTTCTTGGCAGCAAGGCGGCGTCCAATGGGTTTGCTGAAGGGGTCGTGAAGCTTCTGTTTGCATACATCCCAAGATTTCAGTTCGTCTTTGTGCGTTTCAAACCAAACGCGTGCTGTGCCAGTCAAATAAAATATGACATTTGCGAGCATGAGCGTTACATCTTAGCAGTTGTGTTTGCTTGCTCGCTCGTAGAGGGCCAACCAGTCGTCCACAGCCACGTCATCGGTCCCGAAGAAGGTGCCCGGGTCCCGGGGTTGTGCCATCATGACAGTTGGGGCGGCGGCCGTAGAGGGGGTGGGGTGTGTGGACATGGTGACGGTAGCGACGTGGCATCCACTGCGGAGATCCAGCCTGTTGTGCAGGATCGATGATTTCACCTCCACAAAAAATGTTACGAATGGAAATCAGGTACAGATGTTTAACACCACTCTGAAATCAATAGGCACCGCTTAGCCGCACACCTCAACACTGAGCGTCGTCTTCGTCCACAGACCCAGACACTTCTTTCTTCACTTGCTGAATGCCTGCATGATACACACACATAACAATATTATCCCCATCACAATAGCATGGTGTGGACGTGTTTTTTAAGATGTTTTCTGTTTATCACGTCCTACTTTGGTTGATCATTGAAGCCTTGTTTTCAAAGACGTAGCAGTTGTGGTTTGCTGGCATGTTATTATTCGGGTTCTTTGTCCTTCTGCCCTCCTTGTAGAAAGCTTTTGAGAGCTATTACCCTGCAGATGTACTCTTCATCAGGATCCTTCGGAATTACTGTCCCGTTTCAAGAAAGATTTGTCTGCACCGAAACTGCTTTAAGTGCTTGCTAATCATCCACACCGAATTGTTTGTCCTATTGCTGCCACTTTTTATTTTCTTTTTCAAGCCATAAGATCACAGGTTCCAAGCTGATAAATACATACCGAAGAAAGATGTTTTAACTCCTTGACCTATTTTCTTCTCCTCACCCTCTTTCTTTTCATCTCCCTGGCTTTTCTGCTTCGGAAGCGAAACATATTTAAAACCAAACCAGTGATGATTGCTCTACCCAGACCAAGAAAGGTCCACTTGTCGTAACGTTGCCTCGACTTGCGAAATAGGCTCCATTGTTCATTGTTTTCCTTTACCATTGTTCAATGCTCTTTCATGCTGTGAAGACAGCAGTGACTGAAGCTAAATGTCTAATAAAACGGCGAAAATAGTACAAGATGAGGAAGTTACTAAGCTCTTTGATGCAAGTGAGCTTGAGAAATGACGCTACAACATGAAGTTTGGAGTCGTCTGGAGATAAACTTTCTTTGGAGACCAACGAAGCTGAGATGATTAGCACACAGACGGCACAACGTTGTTTTTATTCAAATTCAGGTACATTCCGGCATCAGAGAGGGAGCCCAAAACATCATTTAGACGACAGAGATAGACGTCAAATACCGCAGAAAAGACAGTGTCGCGAGGTATTATAGGCCTTTTCTCCACCTTAGTCCACACAAAATTGTGCCCATCACCCGCTAATTTGTTGCCGCTGCAATACAAAGGTCAAAAGACATAACAGTAAATTCGTTCAAGTCGTCGGAAGTTGTATAGTTCTGAGCCATCAGCTGCTCTTCAGGAGACATGTCATTATCCGGAACGGAAATCTATAAAATAGAAGGGCTCACTCAGTGCCCAGCAAATAGTCGAAAGTGTCTCTAATACGCGAAAGTAGGTAGGCGTGCTTTCGCGTAATCTTCTTAATGCGATGATAGTGTGTACGCAATCGAGTCATCTTTCTCTTTGACAAAAAAACAGGCGAAGCCAAGGCCTGCTTCAGGGCTGAATCACACACTTCTGGAGCAGTAGGTCAATTTGCTCTTCAAATGCCTGGCATTCGTTTGCATACATATGATAGGGAAGATGGCGCGGTGTTGCGTGTGTCGGTGTCGATGTCGATGCGACGAGTGACTAGAAATTGGGCGCGATGAACTTTGTTTGGAGTTGTACGAGTAGTGGAACTGTTGAATTAAGTTCAGAAGCTGCGTGCGCTGAGGAGGACAACAATCGGCATCGACGGAACGGAGGAACAGAACGTTTGAGGAGGGAGCGGGCGCCGATGAAGGGTGTCCGAGCGCAGTCGTGACAGAGTGCGGTGAGTAGTCAGGCTCCTCAGGGATAACAAGAGATCCAACAAGATGGATTCTGTCGAGGCATTTACCATGAGTCAAAACAACAGGGAAGTTTAACGGGTTGGAGGTCCATAACACGCAGAGACGAGCGGAAAAAGTGAGCACACCGTAGGGCAATATAAGGCACTTGCGGGGAAGAAAGTATTGTCTGGCGCGAAGAGAACAGTGCTCTCGCTTACAGAGTCGCAAGCGACATAAAGAAGAACAAAAGAGCAGGAAGCAAGTCGATGTATTCGGTGACAAGGGCTTTATCGCAGGATTGAACCGAGCAGCAGCCATCAGACACAGCATAAAAGACGACTTCATCGCGACCACTAACAATGATAGAAGCATGACGGGAGCAGAACATCCCAGCCTTGGCTGACCGTATGTGAGTAAAAACCCAGCACGATAAAGTAGATTGTGCACAATCAATCTTTGAACATGGCCTGCGCAGTGCATGTTGCTAAAATTGTGTAATGTGCTCAGAAGTGGCCACCCACCGATAGTACTGAAACTGGCGTATTCACACTCCGTCATGAGCGGCAAAGATTAGCACCCATTGCTGAAATTGCGTCACGGTTATCAATAATAGCCATACACATAAATGCCCTAAACTAAACTTCCGTAAGTTCGGCAGGTGAATAACGAGGTCTTTAAAAGTTCGATAGTGACGCAGTTCTTGCCTCGTGAACTGCGGCACCCTGTTTTCCTCTTCAGAATTCTGGCGATGTCCGTCGGAGGGATGAACCGGCGTCGCTGTGAAAGGGAACGGCGGCTTGCGAGCTTGGATTGTTCCGAGAGAAAAGAAGACTTTTGGTTTGTTTAAAGTACTCATGCGATCGAGGCCAGTACCTGAATATGAGCAGGCAATCCGTGAAAGTGGCAAATAAAACGATTATCGTTTGTGCACTATGGGTTGCTTGCTCGTGGAGCGTGTCAAAGGTGCGCTCTTGCCGCCTTTTGTTCAGACAGTGACATCGCAGAGCAGGTATGCGGTCGAGATCTTGCGAGGCGTTTGACGTTAGGCGGCGGACTAGCAACAGAAGCGTGCTGGCGGCTGCAGGCATCACTGTGGCAAACGATTCCACTTGCACAGCGTGCTGACGAGTGAGCGCCCTTCACTTGCGCAGCTCCTCGAAGCTATGTTAGAATGTAAATACTTCAACAGCCCGAAAGTCATGGGCTACCAGCACCTGAAAGGAGTAATTGTCCACATTTCTCAACCTGCGTTTATCGTGTGAACTGCCGACATGTTGGAGTTGACCCGCTTGCATAAAATGATGCGATATTCTATGTAGCCTGTAAAGCTTTCGCCTATCTGCTGCGATAGTTCACTAATCGCTGTCCAGCGTATAGCGTGCTGACTTCAGGAGGCCAAACACATTTGAGAAATTCGTTTACATGGTAGTCCAAGTTCAAATGTTTCATGTGTTATTCCGGTGCCACTAGTTAGCGAAGCCGGTAAGATAAAACGTTATCCAGATGAGGTTTTTGTTGTCATCCCATTTGCTGTACACGCTCACCCGTTCGTAAGAGGTAACAATCTTCTATATCATTCACGACGGTCCCGCTAAAGATAGCCGAGTACTGGCGGCAAAGGGAGCCGGTATAGATGACAGCCGGGCCCGCTTACACGCCTGGCTGTAAGCGGTGTAAAAAAAATCAGTAATATCTCGAACAGCTTGTTTCTAAAACCATTCTAGCCGACGTTTTGAAGGCTACAACCGTAGCTATTGAGTGCATTCATAGCATTGGGCGTCCAACTAAGGTCAAATGTCGACCTGCCATTTTGAGACTTGTGGACGGGAGATATAATGATAATATTATGAAAAATTGTAAGAAACTGAAGGGCTCAGCTTAGAATGTATCAGACTTGTCCCTGAGGTTAATATAAATCCGGAAGAAGCTGTGGGCTGTTACTGCTGAACGTAGAGAAAAAGATGATAACGTCATGCTGCGTTTGACAAAATTAAAATCAAAGTGTGAGATGACGCTCAAAACACCATAGTTCCTCTAGATTCACAGTGATGGCCTGGTTATAACCTCAGGAAAAATGGCTGTCATAATACGTGAGATACAGGTCTTAAGAACGCCGTTCAAAACAATTTTAGTACTATTAATATTAATGCCCTCAACATCGTTATTAAAATTAAAGAACGAGGAGGCCTTTTTTGAACGTATGATACAGAGGTCCTAGTGCTTCCCGAAACGTGGATGCATGATAAACATAACTGATAAAGACGTGATACCTGAATTGCACGAAATTATACGAAACTACCGCAGCTCAAGAGGGGGCGGAGTAGCCATTGTGATAAAGAAAGAACAGATTATACACTTGTACCGCACTATACCAGTGCAGTAATGATCTCGATCTAGCTTCATGCTTTGCAAACCCAGTACTTTAATTTGCTCTGTTTACAGGCCACCCAATGCAGATCTCAGTACACTTGAAGCTCTCTATGACTTCATGAGCACAAAAAGCATTATACACCCGTCATTATATGGGCGCTGATTTCAACCTGCCAAGCATCTAGTCTTTGTGCCGGCATTCTGATTTGCCACATGATATTGGTTTGTTTTTAATTTCAAACAGGCTGTGCCTGAACCATCCCGGGTCAATGCACCCACGGGCTCACTTTTGGATCTTGCGTTTGTGTCTTATGCTACTAGAAGCTGGCTTTCTCTGTGGGTATTATATATCCGACCATAATCTAGTGCTCTGTAAAGCCAATATGGCGCGACATATTGCACGCAAAGCAACAAAACATTTTATTACTTCAATGATGCGGAGGACGAAAGCATTTTAGATCTTCTAGAACTTGAATATGACACTTTTTCTGCTAGACGCAATGACGGTCACATGAGCCCGAGTGAGTTGTGAGTGGATTTTAAAAGTTAGGTGCACAAGTGTGTAATCGTAGGCACTACATCCCACTTGGGCAAAAAAAATTCATGGCCAGAGATCGTGGATAACACGTGCAATAATTGTTAAGCGACTTTCACAAAACATTTCGAAGATCGGACGCAATACTTTGGCGACACTTTGCAGGGACCTATGAAATCAAATAAAGCTCTCAAAATTTCAGTTCATTACTGAAAAGTGCACAACTTTCTTATTATTGACCCGCGAACATTATGGACTTATCTAACGCAGGAAAAGGACGCTGTAAATAAACTGACAATAAATCATGTGGAGGTAAGTGATAGACATGAAGTAGCGGCATCTTCTAATGACTATTTTTCATCAGTGTTCATGCGGGGTGATGACTGGCGTAGGGATTTTAAATTAATCACCTTTCAGGTTCCTGATCTCACTATTAGCGAATAATACATTTTTTATGCTCTTCTTCACTTTGAATACAAAGGAATCATCAATGCCAGATGAGATTCCGAATATGTTTATTTTCTGGGGCGCGGAATGGTAAGCGAATTTTCTTTTAATATTTTCAGCACTATTCTGCGTAATGCCGCCGTCCTCATTAATTGGAAACTGGATAAGGTTATCGCTCATTGTTACTAAGCTCATTGCTTGTAATTAAAGGCTAGTTAGTTTAATGCGCACTACAAGTAATGTATTGGAACACTTCGCATTATTCACATCGCCTCATACGTGAAAGACAACAGCTTTTTTGAAGCTCAGCATTGTTTTGACGCGGGGTATTGACTACAACGCAATTAATACACACTACCAATGATTTCGTCTCGGCTCTCGACAAAGCAGGACAAATAGATGCCATTTTCTGGACTTTGAAAAAGCCTTTGATTGAGTACTACACTGCAAACGTTTGAAAAAGCTTATGGACATCTTACAGAATCAACAAATTTTGCAGGCAGTGCCTTGACTCATACTTATCGCTTTGGCAGCAGTACGTCCAGGTATCCAATTCAAGTTCACCCATTGCTCCAATACTTTCAAAAATGCCACAAGGCTCAGTCTTTGGCTCACTTCTTTTGCTTATTTACTAAATGATTTTAAGTTGGACTCTGCTCTGTAAGCCCATTTTTGCAGATGATTACGTAATTTATCATATGATTATTACTCAAGATGACCAGCTCTTTCTAAACAACTGCTGTTGCTAATTGGTGCCATAAGTGGGGGATGTCACTGAATGTTACAAAGTGCGAACAGATGAGGTTAACCGGAAAAAAAATACTGTGAAATATTCCTATAAAAGTAATAATGTTCCGCTCGAATCAGAAGGATTTAAGTATCTTAGAGTAGCGATCAGCTCGAATCTCAGTTGAAGCCCTCATAATAAAAACATACTTTTAGTGGCGTTCAAAATACTGGCTTAGAGGTGCTAAAAATGTGTCTACTAAAAGAAAGTTTGTAGCCTACACCTCCCTCGTACGTCCGCTACTGGAGTATGCTGATGTGGTCTGGATCCGCATAATAAAATAGATGTTCGAGGGAGTTCAGTGGAAGGCACTACAATTCATTTCCCACGCCTGCGGAAAACATGTATCAATATCTGATCTTCACCACTGTGTTAGATAACCTTAGAATCGGGTCCAAAAATTGACCATTTGAAAATGTTATTTACCTTCATTAACAGTGCTACCAACTTATATACCGTTCAACAGAACACGATACACTCGGCACAAACATGACACAACAATTAAAATTCCTAAGTGCCCAACGAATGTAAACAAGCTCTCGCTGTCCCCCAGAACAATACCGAATTGGAACAAGCAATGCTGTAATGGCGGCTAGTTCGTTATCCATCATAGGCAGGCGCGCTAAACTTTGACCCAAGATGCGTCACTAAAACAAGACAACACTGGTACATGTGCGAGCGTTCATCTGGAATGCGTAAGCGATCCGTCGATAGCGCTGACGCGCAGAGAGAACCAGTTTTTAACAGGCAGCGTGATGAAAAACGGTGATCCATGGGTTACCATTTGATGAATTGCACTTATAAACTTGTATCTGACACGTGTTTGTACAATTTTCTTTGTATGTGTGTATATAAGGAGAGTAGTACAGCCTTTATCAAACGTTTTCAGCCCAGGAGGTCTACTTCTTAGCGGTACTATGTGGCTCGTAAAGTATTCTCAGGTTTCCGTGTGTATATGAGGAGAGTAGTACAGCCTTTATCAAACGTTTTCAGCCCAGGAGGTCTACTTCTTAGCGGTACTATGTGGCTCGTAATGTATTCTCAGGTTTCCATACTTGCTGAAGGCATGAAGATTTTTCGCCCTACCCTTTCCAATGGCTAGGACTTTCACGATTATTACAGAAATCAAAATATACGGCTTAAAATCAAACCCTCTGGGCTGTAAACTTTTGATAAAGGCTCTAGATGTAATAAACTGTTGAACGTTCGCGCATGTACAAGCCTTGTCTTGTTTTAGTGAATCGTCTTGGGTCAAAGTTTAGCGCGACTACCTATAAAAGCGGAACAAGTTACCTTGCGATGTGGTAACCTTGTCATCATCCGATGCGTTTTTCTCTGCAATACGTTTTTGACAATAAGTTTAGTGTGCTCGCTTTTATATTTTGACCGTATGTTTTTGATTCTTCTGTTTTGGATCTCGATGTAACGCGGTTGTATCTTGTTTGTTTCTTTCTGATTTGCTCCGCAGTAAATTTACTATGTGCCAATGTGTGCGTTTTCTTTGTTGCTGTTTTGCAGTTATTGTTGTTCTCTTTGATGGACCGTAACTTGTTATCGTATGTGATGCACAGACTCCTGCCTTGGCTACCATACGGTGGTGGGCAGTATTGAACAGTTAAATAATACAAATAATCTTCCTCGGGCATCGTGGGTGTCAGCAGAATACTGCTATGGAGCTCCATGATCAATGCTCTAACCCAGAGCCGCCGCTATATAGAGGATGTGAATTCATTGAAAATGTAGCATCGATGTTTGTTAGAGGTACGGGGACTCGATCTAGAAGCACGGCAGGAACAGTCCGTGTACAAGCAGGTCCAACGCACACACCGTAAGCAATGACACTGGAGACAGCGCACGGAAGCTTCTTCTTCACCTTCGCACGTGCATCTTCATCTTTACAACAGGTGCAGCAACAGGAAGAGCAGCCACGAGCACACTCCGCAGACACTCAAGCTGAACACATGCAGGGATAGCAATGCTACTGGCTAGAATTTTCCACATATACATCTTCCTCCTCACAGAGTTAATAGGCTCACGGTGCATAAACGCGTTTACAGATGGTGTCTTCTCAACGTGCCCCCAGGAAGCGTTTGTGGAACATATCTTTTCTGACTTCTAAAATTAGACATCTGGCACCGTAAATTGGATTTCAGCAAAAGTTTAGGTCTAAGCTTATTAAAAAATTGTCAACGAAATAGTGCCTTCCGAATTCAGGCGCACCATATTTGATAGCTGACTCATGAGATCTCCTAGATACGAATTCTTTTAAATTCTACGAATAGTGGTGACGAAACTTTTTTGAATGTGGCAAACTTAGGGTGATCTAGCGGTGAATTTGGCAAGCTCACGCATGCTATGCGCATCGAAGGCAGCGTGAACAGTAACCGTTTTATGCAAAAGTCCGCCCCCCCCCCCCCCCCCCTGCATCCCATCATTTCAGTAGTGAGCTTGGATTATTGTGCATGGATGGGGGGCGGAAATCTGAGTGGTGGTATTGGCCCTAGTAATTGTTGACGTAGCATGAATATAGATTCAATCCACTCAATATTTGCTTAACTATCAATAATATCTGTTTAGCTCGCAGGTTAGGACCAGAATTCACCACGTATATAATTCAAAATTACATCGGTTGTACAAGAGTACTGTAAGAATAAAAGAATGCAGCAGAATGTAAATGATTTAGAGCGAAGCTGACGCGGTGCAAATTCATTTTTAGTGTGACAGTACTATTAACACCGACTAACCCAACCAGTTATCTTTTGCGTTGAATGACATTTAGCTTATACCTCCATAAATAAAGATTGCCGTGACTAGATATAGAACTCTAGCTGACAAGAACAGATAAGCTTCCTTGGCTACTAAATATAGAACTATGATGTCAATGCAGCCAATCACGAATCCGGTAAACAGACAACACTTTCGTGCTGTGTACTGCTCATTGATTTTGTCATTAAGTTTTATTCTGCGTAAATTTTCGTTTTCACACCCGCTACTCAGTTTCAAAATATGTAAAATTGACTAGTTTTTCTATAATGATTTTGTTTGTTCCGCCAGGTTTTCCTAGACTCCAAGCCCCTCATGTTACTTCATTTCTTTTTGCTTCTTTAAGAAATGCTCACTGTAACAGACAGTTTTTGTTATAAGATTTTATGATCTTCGGCTTGGTATCAAAAGACCAGTTTCTTTTATTTAAATTACCACATCTCATTCATGTCCACATCACTGATAAGTCATAACAACATATGTTGTGCCTGAAGCATCATTTGACAGGTGCTGCAAATTCTTGTTTCTTTTTAGATGGTGCAGTCACACGAATCCAGTTTGCTACGACCTGTGGGTCCCAAACTAGACATGCTGCCAATACGCCACGTAGGCACGTTCGTGCAGCGTGGTTAAAACGTGATATCTATGCCACTCCGGGTAGCTGGACATGCATACTTTAAGGCCCAATTTAAAAACCTGCCTGTGGCAAGTGGTAGTTCGCAGGTGTCATGGCCGGGCACTGATTTTTGAGCGGATTATCTCATATCACCTCTTTAATTTACTAGTCTTGCTTTTTGCTTACATTTGAGCGTCTGTATGTATGGCCTTGGCAGGGACGTATGTGCAACGTGGTTAACCTATATAAAATCGACTTACGAACAGATTCATTTCAGAGTGCTTTGAAATCAACTGCGAGCCTGGTCCTTTGCTCCAGTACTCATGTTGACTTTCGCTGCGGCAAGTGGCGTTTCAAGCCGTGGATAATAAGACAGCGGAAATGTTAACTTCATCTTCCATTTACAAATTTCTATTACGTCATATCGGCTCTTTCATAAGCTATAGTAAATTCCGCTACATTATCCTCTCTGGTGTTTTTCAATAACTAAAATCCTACCCTTGTTAGAGATAGTGCTTTAATGGAATAATATACAGTTTTATACAGTTAAAGCATAGCGCCTGCAATGTGAAGTGATTTGATGGAATTCTTTAGAGTTTCATGTAGATACCATGTATGGCGCCTACCACGTACTGCACTTTTCTGGGTGCAGTCTCATGCCGCTCGTGTCGATCGCAAAAACATCGATAATTACAAAAATTTTTCAAGTGTTCTTTTAATGCTTGAGAATGCTGCCAAGATCTCTGCGGTAGCGAAGTGTCGTTTCCTCACCGCGCTGAGAGCTGGCCAGCCCGACAGCTGCGAGTCCCGGTGTTAATATTGCCGAGGAACCTTGTACACCTCAGTGATGTTTTCTGGTTATTGACCTGCCGCAACCTACTGAAATTTCAGTCAACTTAGGGATACGAAGACAAAGCGTATGGGTCAGAGAAAATTAGAAGACAATACTTTTTCTCCCGTCTAATGCTATATAGGATGAATATACCTTCAGATTAATAAAAAACCGCTTTACTACACCCATTCTCCTGCTGCTACCAATCGCTGAGCAAACACAGGGGAGCTGACAAAACTGTCTTGCCGCTCTTTTGTTCAGATTCTGTGCACAATGATGTGTCGAACAAGTGACTTGCTCTAAGCATTGCGGCTCTCACTGCTTTTTACTTCGTATGCGTGACTAATATAAAATGAAACTGCTTAGCGATTTTTTTTTATTTCAGCTACCAAATACTTGATCTTGATATACACCAGTGTGGATTTATCAATACTGGCACTGAGTCTGCAAAGTACCCAGAATGCTGCCCATTGTACAGTTGCCCTCCAAGTGGCTGTGAGTAAAGCTTATTATCAACTGTAGTGTAGTAGAGAAAATAAGAAAAATATCTGCTTGAATGCATTCTGTTTGTGAATTATGTGGTTTTTAATTATGTAACTAGTTACTGAGGCGCTTCATTACTGAGGCGCTTCGTTTCCCTTATAAATTCTTGAGCTATCGGTCCAAAAACGGCTTTTCCTCTGTTCGCACTTCTCGTTAGAGTAAGGATTCCTCGAGAATTTCATTTCTTTCATTTTCATTTTATCTCTCTTATACCTCATGAAATCAGGAGCCGCTTCTTACTGCCCCGACATACACCACAACAGTGCGGCTTGTAAACGCACGCGCTGTTAGGCTATGGGAATGGTCTAGTAATGGTTTGCAGGGCCAAGCAAAGCTCTTGTGCTCACGGGCTGGCCACATTTTTTTCGTCTTTATGAAAGTGATAGAGAGACCGCAAAGAAGGGCGTTAAGCAGCTGTGCGCAAACTACAGCACACGCGAATTAAAAATTCAGACCTAAGTTAATGCTTCTTTTTATTAGTAGCCAAATGATCTGCGAATATACGACGTGTTTGCACTCCGAAGTCAGGGTTGTATACCATAGTCTGGAAATGCAGATGGCAGTTTTGCTTTTCGCCACTTTTTCACTTCCATGCTTGAGACAACGCAGGGCATCATTATGCGCATCCTTTATGAATCCCGAGTACACACCTTTTGATACCCACTATATGCGCCTCCCAAAACTACTCGTACTCTTGTAAGAAATGATGCATGTATGCGGTGCCGTCTTGGACAGGCCAAATAGGTTAATAGAAGTGGTTGGGTATATTTATTCTCCAAAAGGAAAGCATTTTTCTACATTCTCGTCGCTTCATCTACCACGAAACAAAACCGAACATCGAGTTTGCTGCTTTCCCGAAGTGAACCTCGCTATCTGTATCTATCTGCCAGGGCGCCTGTGTGTGGTGCCTTGTTTTGAGATTGTTAACACTAAGAAAGGTTTTTAAACACCAGAAAATCCTAGTTAGTAGATACATATTTTGTTATTATTCACCGTCAATTCGTATGTACTGAACACCTTATTAAAATAAAATATTTCTAAAAATAATGTTTGCATTTCAGAGCGCCGTTTTGCATCGCCGCGATGTGAGGTTTCTCCAGCACAAAACGAGGTCGCTATTGCAAGACTACTTTTTTTAAATTTCGCGACTGACTTGGGGCAGGACTAATGGCGTTTGTGCGCATCAGCGCCTCTACCGCCCAGGTCTACCCAGCATCGCCTAAAGAGAACCTGCGCTCCAGCTTTACTCGCATTCCGCTAGCTTTACAGTCGCAGTCGAAGCAAAGTGAAGGCTGACGTTCGTGTGATTCTAGTAATTATTTAGCCGCCATCTTTATGGCAAACCGGGGCAATCGCCGACCTGTAGGAATGAAAATGCACTGCATTTTGTCGGAAGAGTCATGAGGGAGGTAACGTACAATCGGCATTCCTTTACAATTCTTTTGGCATTTCAATTGACTACCCCACTCACCAGGTTATCTGTTTAAAATTTCGGAGACACTAAAAGCGCTTTAGTTTTAAACTTTTTCTTAGGAGATTGATTGTCCGCATGTCGCCGAAAATTTTAGTGCCATATTTGTTTCGAGGCCACATACGAATCTGTTTCAGGCGACTGGTTGGAGTTTCTTAACTGCAACGAAGAACAACTTGCGTATTGTAAATACCATGCTGGGTACAAGCTGCGTCACTACGAATGACTGTTTTAGTTCAAGAATCCTTCTTATTAGTCTATTCCTTGCCCGCGAAATTCCTCTGGGGCGATTGTTCACCACTCTGGGTGCATGAGGGGTGGGGGGGGGGGGGGGGGGGGGGGGAGGGCTAGAAGTGTAATGACAGTGTTGAGTGATATCTGCCACAGAGTTCACTTGTACAATCAACAATGCATAACGAATTTGTTTCTTCAAATCTGGACTGAATTTTTGTCTTTGTTGGCACTGATTGGAACACCGTCCATCACTCCAGTTCTTTCTTGGCTGTTACAAACGAAAGGCACGTGTCTAGGCTAAGGGGATCGCAAGCTGCGAAGCCTTTCCACCACTCACATAGGATGTTACAGACACCTTATCCGCGTCATTTGTAAAGAGTACAATTGTGGCTACATAAATCATTAAGAGTGCTACCAAGCGGGATTTGAGATGCGTGATTCGCTGCCCATCTTGTTTTTATCAACTTAGGAGAACAATTCCAGCATCGAATGTTTCACTTGTGGGCTTGATGTTGCCAATGTTTTTTATTGGCCAAATCGGCAGATGTTCAAAAATGTCTTCTGGAGCAGAATAAAAACGTCGGCAGCATTGTAGAGATTGCCATCTGGCTGCGCACTGTAAAATAAATGATGCCAAACCACCTTGCCATGTCCTGCTTTATGAGATGATCATACCGTATCGATATCGCAACGAGCTGACAAGGAAGGTAATGGAAGCACTGGAGATAGCTCGGGCAGGGGATAAATTTGTCAGTAAGGCGTCTGCTGCATTGACAAGCAAAGCGCTTGAATTCTTGGTAACGTACGTGGCTGTTTGATAGCAAAGGCGTCTGTTGCATTGACAAGCAAAGCGCTTGAATTCTTGGTAACGTACGTGGCTGTTTGTAAGCAATTTGTTCATTTTTCTCCTTCTCTGCTGATCCCGAGGGGTATATATGATGGTATATGCAATAAGGCCTGTGTTGAAAGTTAGCGTTTGTCCTGTCTTGTGTTGTTCCCGTCTTTTGTTCCTGCGCTATGTGCTTTGATTTACGTCATCATATATTGATCGAGAACTTATTTTGAGTATGACTGCACCGGACTAAACGGCGGTCCTAATTAAATAATTAGCGTTAAATATGTATTGCGAATGAACCTAAAACATAATCCTACGCTTGCATACGTCATTGGAAAGATAATAGTAATATTCTAAATGGTAACGCTGACTATGCAAAACCATGCAAGCCCGGTTACAATCGATCAACTGCATCAGTTTAAGAAGCGGTTTCAGCTACTATAGTGCAACAGTGGCGACGTTCACTTTGCCTGGTTTAAAAAAACTGTTGTTTCGATGAAACTTGTCCAAACCTTTAGAAATTTCCAGCTAATATACAGCTAGCAACCATTTGTCAAGAATGTAATACAGGTCATCAGTGAAAAACTACTGTGCTTCATATCAAAATGTTTTACAAATATTAAATTTTGATGACGTGCAAAATTGTAATAAAATATAGCTTGTCTGATGAGATATGGAATCTTGGTGAGCGATGGTGGGCAACTAGTGCCACTTGAACTGTCGCAAGGCTTCCGCAGTTAAACAACTTTGACAAATCTCAGAACCTGGGTGAAGGGAGAGCTGAACAGTTGTTCATGATAAGAGATGATTATATATATCACTATTATTAAACCATTTAATTTATTTTGTGAGCTTCTTATAATGAAGAAAGTTTAGGTTCTCAAATGTG
This sequence comes from Amblyomma maculatum, assembly GCF_055883805.1. Classification (NCBI taxonomy): domain Eukaryota; kingdom Metazoa; phylum Arthropoda; class Arachnida; order Ixodida; family Ixodidae; genus Amblyomma; species Amblyomma maculatum. The sequence goes on from NC_139346.1 coordinate 49,683,364, forward strand.
TGTAAAATTATATATGCTTAAAAAGTTATCTCGTTAGGAGAAAAGTATATTGTGGGTAAATTAGTAGCGACGGTACCAGAAAAGAGGAGGTAAATACACAATCTATTGCAGAAAAACATTCGTACTAAGGCTGGACCACATCGTTGCGAAGCGTTACAAGCAAAGCAGAATCAATGGTTTTGTTAAGTATATTTCAAAACTGTTCAGCAATTAGAATAGACAATAATGTGTGCTTAAAACAAGTTCTTAGAACGGTTGAAATGATTTTTTTAGAGTGACTCTAAACTAAACTTCACTTCTATTGGCCATGTCACTTTCATCTATTAGCTTAAACGAAGATATTTTTTTTTCATAAACCCTATTTATCTACTTAGTAAAAGTAGTGATTGTTTTCTTTTCCTTACAGTTGTTATCAGCCTGAATGTATTAGTCAGTTCGAGACCCTTATTAAAAATATAGAGCATCAAGTTTCGATTTTTTGTCACAGTTTAGGGGTTATATGTATAAAACAGAACATTTCACGCGTTTGTAATTCTATTCAGTAATTTGTCGCCCTTCGTGTCAGGAAGTTTTGAATGCTATAGCCGGCACTGCATATACAACTAATGGCTGACCAATGCCATGATATAGCTATTTCTACAAAATATAAATATGTAATCGTGAGCACGCGGCGACGATGAAGGAGATAGACGAGGCCAAACTTTATCAAATGGAGAGTATTTTATTCGACCGTCTCCATAATCCCACAACGACTCTATAATTGCATAACTGATAGGATGGCATAAGAAACAGGAGCGGATCAAACGATGAGGTAGCTCCAGAGATATATATGCTTTTCGTGTCGATAATTATACATACGTGCTTAAATACGGTATCAAACTAAACACACGAACAAAATCTAAGTGCGCCAAGACGCCTATGCTAGAAAAACGAGGACAAATGGAACACTTCAACCAAATATCTAGAACCTCTCAGTAACGTCCCCTCCGCTCACATAATCGAAAGCGGCATTCCTTGCCACCTAATGCGCAATAAGAAGTAGCAAATATATCGCCGCTTTTCTTATATGATTGGGTGAGCTGGTGTCCGAGAGTTCTCAATACAGCGCAACAGACGCAGACGTTAAAGCAAATCACCAACAAAATACACACGGGCGCTAATTTACAACTGACAGGTCGCGGGTAGAAGCCCATATTTTTCAAGGCGAGCTAGGCATCAACACGAAGCAACAAGAGAACACATAAAAGAAATAGATAGTCAAATACGCTTATCGTAAATAACGTTTCACCTGCTAGAAGAAAGAAACCTGATGTCTCTATCGGATAACACAACCGATGATATTGCTACGAAGATGACGAAGCGGGCAGTGGCGCGGGGCGGAGCGCTCGCGCCAGGCCCGTTGGCCCTTAAAGCATATTTCATTGTCATGTCATGACGTCATTCTGTTTCTGTTGTGTCACCGTGTTCCATCACTTGTCATGCCACCACGTAACATTTGGCTGAAGGTACGGTTCATCCCCATCCTCGCTTTGCACCGTCGAAACCAACCGTACACCGTGTCCATCTGCCGAAAGCCCGTGGAGATGGCCGCCCAGCTCTGCCCCAGCCCTTTTTGCTGAGACCCGACTATCCGCTGTCCCCAGCCTCATCCCCATCCCTGACCACAACACACGACGACCAGGAAGAGTAGCAAGCCGACCCTACCGACCCCACGACGAAGTGACCTCACGACCACTCAAGCGAAGACAGCACCCCCGCCCAAGCCGTTCGGCGTGTCCATGAGCCTTGGCCTTCGGCTAACGGTGAAGATTGGACTTTATGCTCCGGTGCAAGCATTCTTCCCATCTTCGCATTCATTGTGGTGTCCAACGTTTCATATCCCAATCCTGTGTCTGTATTCATCGTCACGTCATGCATTGAATTTCTAGCAATCGATCGGCACGATCGCTCGGTGGCCCCGGGTAATGCTACGAAGATGACGAAGCGGGCAGTGGTGGGGAGCGGAGCGCTCGTGCCAGGCACGCTGGCCATTAAAGAATATTTCATCGTCACGTCATCACGTCGTTCTTTTTTGTTGTGTGGCCGTGTTCTATCGCTTGTCATGCAACCCTGTAGCATTATATTGACGCATGAGTTTTTACTTGATACAATCTTAAAATTTTCAATCATCTCTCTGGTCAGCTCGTCTGTGTGATGACAGATCACTTCAGATTCATTAAATTTCGGATGACAATGGTAATATTTTTTACAATGAGCCGCTATGTGGCTTTTGACAACGTTTTTTTTTACATCATTCTTACCTTAAAGCAAGCGAGCATTTAGACAGCAGCCCGTTTACCTTATGTACATTTTGCCGCGCATCAAATAAACTGAGCAAACCAGTTTCTTATCACACGGAACGAAAGAGTTTTTATGATTCTTCTTTTAGATAACAGTTGTTTCATGACGAGGGTTAACGCGATTGCAAATCTTTGATAGCTTTTCTGGAGCGGGAAATATCACTTTCATTTCTGCGCGGCCCATGATCTTCTAGAGGTTATGCAAGAGAGTGTGGCAATAAAGGAATAACGGCTACTTTTTTGTATCTATTTTTTTATAATTGCTGACTGCTTAGCCTCACTATTTTGATGGTGGTTGAATTTCATCTGTTTTTGCAATTTGTGAGCAACAGAGGTGAGAAGATATGAAGGGTACCCTGCTTCTTTAACCCATCTCGCCGTTTTTGAAAGCTGGATTGCATGCTGTTTGGGCAGGATTTCCTGAGGTCATTCGAAAAACACAAACAGGGTACGGCACGCGTCTCTAATTTCGAGTGAGATGATGTTAAGGAAGCACAGGTTTCTTATTCCGGGGTTAATATGACCAACAGGTGTGTCGTATACCGAAGCAAATTTTGATATCAAGAAAACGAAAGCACTCATCCTCTGGTAACTCCTGTGGTAAAGTGAAAGGGTAGATTGTAGCACTAAACAATGTTTCAGAACTTCGTTATCAGTTGAGTTAGAAGAGTGCCGGCTATTGCTTGTGAGAACCATGGGATCATCGACGTATGGAACCGTCTTCGTCACGGGGAAGTCGCCAAGAAGTGGAGAACTACCTGTCCTCTGATGCAAAGAAAATATGTCCTCTGATGCAAAGAAAATATCACTTAGGATATGTGCGACGCAAGATCCTATAAGTATACCACATTTTTAGAGGTAACTTTTTATTCCAGGAGCAAAAAGTCAAAGAACGATATAGGGATAAAAGCTCAACAAAATCTTAAACCGAACTTCCTGAAGCGTTTTGAAGGCAGTGCGTCCACAAAGATGTAAGCTGTCTTCGACACACTGAAATAATTTGGCCTGACGATTAGAGTATAAAGGTCCTTAATATCAATGAAAAAGGCCACCAGAGCTTTGTTTTTCATGCCTCAAGAAATTCGGTAACTTCATATGAATATTTGATTAGAAAAGGGTCATCGACAGGAACAATTTGCAACAGAGATTTCAAGAAAAGTGAGGGAATTGCTATGTACCGTTTTTAGATACATTAACACGAAGGGAGCTCCCTATCCTATGAGTATTCGCCGAAAATAAAATCCTAAAGTTTGGAAATAAGTTCTTAGTTTAACTTCAAACACCTGTTTCGCTTTGTTCTTCATAGAGGCTAATGAAACCCCACTCTTCTTGTCGAAACTTAAACCAATAGCTTCTGAAGCTTTCGCAAAAAAAAATTATTTTAGGCAAGACGATATTGACAATAACCACATTTGACTATCTACTCCTTTCATCTTCTCTCTTGTTTCTGGTCGATGCGCAGCTCGCCTAAAATAATATGGGCTTTTGCTCTCTACCTGTCAGTTCTAAGTAAGCGCCCGTGTATATTCTGTTAGAGTCCCTTTTTACCTTCCGCGTCTGCTGCGCTCTATCAAGACGAAAAATATAGCATAAAGAAAGACAATAATAAAATGAAGACACATAGGACATACGAGCGCTGACTCGCCACAGTTTATTCTGAGCCTCGGAGCCGTATATACAGATGAAAAAAGCCAACATCACGCATGCGCAGTAGTCGCATGTGTACTGTTGGCTCATGGCTATTCGTTGCCGCAGTCAAGTTTGCTCTCTTGTGTCCAGGACTGCATCGATTCATTTAGAAATTAAACTTTTATGAATGAGACTGGGACGTCCAGCAGTGGCTTCTTATTACAACTTAATGTTTATCTCCGTTCAACTGTTATCTAATGGGAGCGGCAGCATTATCTGCAGAAGGAAGGAATTTGCATTGGTTCTTGTATAGGCCCAATTCTTTGTGACTTATTTTTAGCTGATCTTGACGGAGCTTTGTGCGGCCGTCTACCAAATTTTAACATAACCAAGATTTTAGGCATGTTGACGATTTCTTAATTTTCCTTGACTGCAGATCGAACTCATTTGGAGAACTAGCTGCCAACACACTAAACGTTTTACGCACTGGCTTTACGCCTCTAGAATTAACCCACGAGGTGCCTTCTGACAACAGCATTAGATTTCTGGATATCTGGCTTTTATTCCGTAACGCACACATTTACTGGAAGTATGAACATGCTCTATTAAGCCACTGCTCCCATTTGGGTCTGCCCATTCCAAACTTGTAAAGAGAAGAATTGCGGGGTTGTGATTAAGGAACCCTCCGTATAAATCTTGCACTGAGTTTATGGCTGCCAGCTTCAATGAACAGATCCTTCATCTCCGTACTGCGGGGTATCTCACACGTCATTATCAGTGTCGCGAAACCCTTCTTGAGCGCTTGTGCTCAAAACAAGCTAGCAAATCACTGCCGCTTACAAAAATGCGGATTGCTTTGATTCCGTACATTCACGGCCTGTCTCATCGCCGGAAAAAGATCGGTTAACAGGGGAAGGTGAAAGTATTTTCTGCCCCCGATAAGCTGCGGAAATTATGCACACTGTCAAGGTCCGGTGGTTCGAGTAACTTTCTAGACGAAGCACCGAACAAAGTTTGTAGAATGTGCGCATTCAGTGGTTTACAGTATCCCTTGAAATATGGAAAAAGCTATGTAGGGCAAAGCGGTAGGTGCTTGATCGACCGCCTCCTAGAACATTGTAACAGTGTGTCTGAACAGCGAGGAGAGCTTTCGATGTACACTGCAGGAAATGTAAACAAAAACAGTATACACGAAAGTGTGATCCAAAACGAATTAGAATGTCTGTGTGCCATCGTGCGTATCAACAATGCTGTTATCGTAAAAAACTGCGGTCCACTAGCTCGTGAGATTATAGAAGTCGACATGTGTCACCCGTTAATAATTAAGGGGGTATTATTAACGATGCGCCCTTAACGGTGCGCACACTCCCAGACACCCTTAGAGTGAGTGGGGGTAGCTGTTCCGGTCGCAAAGGAGATGCCTTCGACCTGCGTGGCAAGCTCAGCCGGAATTTAACTACCTTGTAGTGACAGAAGGGGGTGGTCGTTTGGTGCCCAGCTGTCGCCGGTTCAAACCAGAGTAAGGATCGGAGTCAGAAGTAACAAAGAAAACACAATTTATGCACAGCAAGAGATGATACAGAGGAATACACAAGGTCACTTGAAATACAACAGACGAGAGGTTCACAGAATAACAAACGCTAAGCATGCAATTACACAGGTATTCAATAACACAGGCTTTACAACAGATCAAACACGAGAGAGTTACATAAACAAACACCAAATTGTTCACCGGGCACTGTTGCAGTCCGACGCCTCAAGAGTCACGATGTGGCCGCCATACGAGACGAGCGCCGCTCCCTTGAAAGTCCGTGGGCTTGCCAGCAGCAGGTGATCCCCGGGAGTCCAGCCGAAGCACAGGCGAATACGTCGCAAAGCACGGACGAACTGACTGACTGGCTGACTGACTGACTCGTCAAGCGGCGCGGTCTCTTTAAATAGGGCGCGCCGCGTCTGTTTGTTAGCACGCGTCAAAGCTAGCGCGCACACACACATAACTTCGCTGATTATAGCTCCCCTCTTCTCCTCCAGTCGAGCCGCGCGTCGTCATTGGCCAGGTCCCATAGAAGTTTCTCGAAAGGCCTGGCACATTCCAGGCCGATGAACCACCGTCCTCCCCTGGCAATGGAAAAGAGGGTCACGGCAACGCGTACAAAGTTACGCGCTCTACCGCGCGGGGAAGGGCTTTTCTCTCCATGCCTTCCACGCGACGCCGTGCGGGCCTCGCGCCGTACCGGCTTGATGAAAATGGGCGCCGATTTCGTGACAACATGATATATCGGCTGGGTGGGCCTGGCATGGCCAAGCCTATATCGCTGTTACTCGTAAGGAGATGGTATACGTATGGCGAGACATGAATGTGTCGCCAAGTGCGCATGTGTGATATTGGCTTTTTGCAGCGGTATATACGGCTTCGAGGTTCGAAATAAACTGTTGCAAGTCAGCGCTCGTGTTTCCTATGTGTCTTCACTTCGTCCTTGTCCTTCTCTGCGTTGTATTTTTCAATCATGAATAACCAACACGCCCAGACTGCTACGGTATTGGGCTGTATCAAGGACTCCCTTCTACGTGACGTCAATCGTGAGCTCGAACTCGGAACAAAGCTCGAGGTTGCTTCAAAGTTAAAGCCCCCTGAACTGGTGTCAATGGATCGCCACGCCTCCTGTCTTGTAGTGGACTCGGAGTAGGGCGGATTTATATCCGAAGACATGGATGCCTAAAGCGCTACCAGCGTTCGAACTGTAATATCCCTGTTAGCTGCATTGCTGTGTACCTCAAGGAAAATTAACTGTGTGTGGGGTTAGTTGACAGGCGAGGCAATTTTGTCATCCTGTTTAAAGTAATTTTGGTGCGAAAGCTTCTGAAGCTATTGGTTCAGTTTTCAACCAAACCAATGGAGTTTCAATAGCCTCTATGAAGAACAAAGCGAAACAGTTATGCTTAAAGTTGAACTTAGAAAGGCTTTCTAAACGAATAGAGGCGAGTGAACATGACACCATAAACATTTTCTTTTTGTCGAAAACTCAGAAAGTAGAATGCCCCTTCATTTACTGTATCCAAAAACGGTACATCGTAACAGTCGATTTTTTTTTTTTGAAGGCTCAGGTGAAAAGGCTTCCTCTAAATGACCCTTTCCTTATCAAAAGCTCGTGTAGAGTTACCCAATCCTTTGAGGCACGAAGAGCCGAAGCTATAGTGGCCTTGTCTATTGATATTGAGTACCATTATTATTTTATTCCTCAGGACAAATCGCTTCAGTGTGTGAAAGACAGCGTAGACAGTTATGGCAGCACTGCCTTCCAAACCGCTTCAGGAATTTCTGTCCACGTTTCTGTTGAGCTATTATTTTTATATCTCTGTTTGACTTATTTTCCTGGGTAGACATATTTACCTCCGAAAATCTGGAATACCTATAGGATCTTGTATCACACCTATCCTAAGTGATCGCTTCCTTATGCCACTGAAAAGGGCTTTGGCTCCACTTCTTTGCGACTTCCCCGTGGTGAAGACGATTCGATACGTCGATGACTACCTGGTTTTCATAAGCAATAGCAGCTACTCCTTTAACTGAACCGTTCAGGAAGTTCTGAAGTTTTTTAGCTTTGCAATTACGCCATTAACATTAACACACGAGTAGCCAGAGGATCAATGCATTCGTTTTTTTATATAAAACTTGGCTTCGGGATCCGACACACCTGTTAGTCATATTAACCCCGGAATAAGAAACCTATGCTTCCTTAACATTCATCACACTCGAAATTAGAGAAGCGTGCCATACCAAGTTTGTGTTTTTTTGAATGACCTCAGGAAATTCTGCCCAGACAGCATGCAATCCAGCTTTGAAAAATGACAAGATGGGTTAAAGAAGCAGGGTACGCTTCATATATTCTCACTTCCGTTGCTCAAAAAATTCAAAAACAGACGAAATTCCGCCGCTATCAAAATAGTGAGCCTAAGCAGTCAGCAGATGTTAAAAATAGAAAAAAAAAGGTTTCCGTTATTCCGTATTGCCACACTACCTCGCATAACCTCTAGAAGATCATGGGCCGTGCAGACGTGAAAGCGGTATTTGCCATTCCAGCGAAGCTATCAAAGATTTGCAATCGCATTAACCCCCGACACAAAACAGTAGCAATCTGTAAATCATAGAAACCATTCCGATCTATGTGTTAAGAAACTGGTTTACTCAGTTCTATTGAAATGCGGCAAAAATGTACGTACTACATTGGGCATACGCGCAGGTGTATAAATGACCGCTTGCGTGAATATGAAAACGACGTAAAAAACAGTGTCAAAGGCCACTTCATGGCACATTGCAGAAAATGTTCCCATTGTCACTCGGAATTCGATGAATGTGAAATAATCTGTCATCACATGGATGATGTGACAAGAGATAATTGAGGCTTTAAAATCGTATATATAAAAGACTCGCGTGAGAGCACCATGGGTTCTTTTATCCGGCAAATTAATCGAGTTTATTTCTGCGAGCAGGTGAAACTTTATTGAGGATAAGCTTATTTGACTATCTATTCCTTTTGTGTTGTCTCTTGTTGTTTCTGGTTGATGCATTTCTCGCTTAGAAAAATATGGGCTTCTGCGCTCCACCTTTCAGTTGGAAGTCTGAGCCCGTGTGTACTTTTTTTGCGTCACCTCCTAACGTTCGCTTCCGTTGCGTTGTATCAAGAACAATGGAACGCTGTTCGTGTTTTCTTGCGTTATTTTTTAAGTTTTCTCCCCGTTTCTTTCCTTCCGCGTAAATCAGGCTATATGATTTTTGTTTCTAACTTTGTTGCTGCAATCAACAGGTGTGAGTCAACTTCGTCCTCTGTTTTTTTTTTTTTTGTGCATACGCGTTCGCAGATAAATATGCTGGCATATATTTAGCACATGAACGTAACGAGAGTGGCATAAACCATTATGACTAGATGTACACGTTGTGCCTGTAGCTTAATATTTAAAATGTAGGTTAGCGAAGTTTCTAAATCCTGAAACGTATAAAATAAGCATTTGTTGCAAATATACCTTTTTTGCAATTCAGCATTGCAAGCTTATATTTTACCGCTCTTTTTGTTGACCAGATGAACAAAAAGCTGGGATATTGGAGAACGCCCCAGTTAACGTCGACAACGTTAAGCTGGTCTGAATATTTTCAATTTATAGCTTAGCTTATGAAACGCCAAAAATAATTTATAATATACTTGTATGTCTAGCACGCAAAGGCCCGACTTATGTGTCTTTTTATGATTATAACATTCCTTGAGGAAATGAATCTTAAGTGCATAGTCGCAGGGTTATATTCTTCTATGCACATCTCCGGCTTTAAGTATGAAGATTTTTTTGCGCACAGTATAAGAGTAAAGTGGTTCACTCTACGTTTGTTTCTGACCTCAGTCGACTGGTTCCAATTGCGCTTCAATGTTGATAATTGGTACTTCAGACATCTTAAGTTGCGCGAACAAAGACGCACACAAGATAGGGTACAGGACGAGAGCTCGTCCTGTACCCTGTCTTGTTTGCGTCAGTGTTCGCGCAACTTAAGATGTCTGAAGTACTGTACCAACTAGGCCGACAACACATCTGACTGGAGATAATCGGTGTATTTTGCTGCAGATATATTTTTAAAATAGCATTCTTTAAAACAAAATTTCCCGGAATTTGAGGGTCTTAATCACGGTCAAATTCGCATTACCGTTTTCAAAAGTTGCAAAACAAAGGGACACCTTTCTTCCTTTTGCTATAACCGGTAGAGTAGACTTGAAACTAAAACAGCATTGTTTCACTTCCAGCTAATGTGTTACGGAAATTGCGGTCCCCTATTATCAAGGCGCTTCACTGCACCGGAATTGAAGTTATTGCGCACCGATCTCGTTATTTGGCTTACGTCGCCACCTTTCCACCTGAAAGTGTGACTATCGCATCACCTTATTCTTTTTTGTCTTATGGCCATTGAGCCATTCAGTACCACGTTAGCTTATATAATTTCCAACACCATGCTATCGACTTCGCGAGAGAAACAGTATTTTCTGTTTTCAGCTTGTTGAAGCCCCTATAACCACATAATGAATATTCCTAGAACAACAAGAAACTCTCGTTCAATGTATATATGTAAATAAACTAGAATGTGCCCTAGAATTTAGGTTTCTTAATAAAATTGAAACCGTTGCCACAAACGAGCTCGAACGTTGAAAGCCATTTAACCAGCTTTATTTTGTAGAATGAATAGTGAATTCGTTGTCTGTATGTGTACAGAGGAAAATTAATAGGATGGCGTGTGAGCGGACGTGTGTTCAAGTGAGCTCAGAGCGAGATATACCCGACTCTTATGACTCCAAGAGATGTAGGAATTAAAAAATCACTATGGAAGTCATTAAAAAAAAAGCCTAATGGATGTTGGCAGGAGAGTTGTATGGACAATAATTTGTGCTTTTCTATTATTCCCAAATTTAACAGCTTGACCATTATTAAATGGAAGCGTCAAGAATCATGCTTGCGCAGGTTGAGTTGATTCATTATTTTCAACAATCATATTTTTTTATATCTGGATTGCATAGCAGTTTATGTGCCTAAGTGTTGTGTACATTTTCTTACAGTCCTGTGAGCACGCGTATAGTATTCCTTGTTTGGTGGGACGCGTCAGTGTGTTTTGTCTTGAATAATAAAGTGGTTCATAGTGCCTTCTCACGTGGCATACCGAAAGGGTATTATTTAATTTAAATATAGCTTGGTCTTGCACATTTTTTAGCTAAGAAATGTCTCAATGACTGCAGTTCTGTGGCGGCGCATCTAAATGTATCTTGCCAGCGTCTGAATGGTAGAAGAGGTGAATTGGACGCTGGGCTCCTGGAATAAGGGCAAAATATTTGTATAAATGTTAACAAAATTGAGCGCACTCAGTATTCACAATCAAGGTTTAGTGCATTAGCACTAAATTAGTTAGTCTGCTATGTTCGGCTTACAAGCATGTGTCACAGAGACGAGACCCACAGTAAAACATTCGTTACGTAGTAGGAACATATGAAACATCAATCTAGGCTAATGCGTAATAGGGTATGTATACTAATAACTTCCTCGCTCTCTTATAGGTCAGTGTGTTTATGAAGGAGTCTCCTTTAGTAATTTCTTTGCCACTGCCAATAAATGTTTCAACTTGACATGTGATCTGGAAAGGCATTCCGTCACGGGAAAAACGTAAGTTTCAATCATATGTGATTCAGAAAATATTTAGCTAGACAATTTTCTAGTGACAAGTGGAAGCATGAATGTGTTAGGATATATTTCTTGATAGAGGCCAGAGGCAGGACATCAGTAAGCCGAGAAGAGGGACTTACAGCATTACAAGATGAATTTGTCCTCAATCAAACCAATTTGTCAGCACCAGTGGCAGAAATTGCGCTTGTTCAGCGTCCAATGTTAGAATGACTATTTACTTGGTCGCTGTAAATGTGAAGCGGCTGGGATCTATTATAGTAGTACAATTCAAAAATTTTTTTTCGAACTCGGGGCAAAACCTGGTACAATTACAATTTTACTTAGGAACCCTCAACTGTAATGTCTCATATAAAGTACAGGGATGATTGCCAGTGCCGATTGTGGTACAGAGCAAATATGCAAAACTAAAGGCGACAATCTTCAGCTGCGACACAGCCAGCTGTATGTAAACGTCTCAATATGAAGCTACTCCTGACTGAAGCATCACAAGATTACATAATTACTGCCACCAGTGTTATTGCAGCTACTGGGCTTATGCATAAAAAACCTTCCAGCGGGGCGCCGAGATAGTCCATATCTCCTTGACTAGATTGTACAAGAGTCCCAGCTCTTCGTGACGCTCCGTCAAAGCCGCATACACATATTTAGGATTTCGGTTTATCCGTTCAGTGATGTTGGCAACAGGATTGTAGGAGGTAGTCTTAGTGTGATGCGCGCCACGAACTTAGCAGGTGATAGTAAATATTTTGCTCATGAAATACCTCGAAGGGTCAGTGATCAGCTTCACTTGGAAGCCAAAGCGCGCGAATGTTCCTAGTAGGTTATTTCAAATTGCCTTAAAATCAAGATTACAATTGGGATATAATTCTACCAGTTTTGAAAAATGATCGGAGGTCATAAACAGATAGCGACTCCCTGTCACTGATCTCGGATGCGGGTGTATTATGTCGCAGGCAACAATTTCTCATGCTCAATGGCGCTCTACCAGCTGCATGAATCCTGGTTGTTGTCCTCCCCTCGACTCTGCAGTCTGTCAAGTATGACAATTATGAACATACTTAAGGACGTCCATTCTCATGAGTGGCCAAATCACGACGTTAACAATTTGTGAAATGTTTTCTTGCGATCGTTCAGAACCGCCAGGTTTGTTTCTTGAAAATACTCTAGGAAAAAATTTCGAAGGCTGTTGGACAACGGCATCCACGAACGAGAGACTCACTACCATCAATGTTGGCAGCAGGTGTATTCCGCAAGAGTAAGGCATCGTCTGCTTTCAGGCAGAAATCTTAGTTGCCAGTCGGTAGTGTGCTGGGCTCGCTCTGACACTGACGTGCCTGGATGCGCTGGTAATCAGGGTTCCGATTCCGATTTCTGAAAAGACAGCAATGTGCCCCTGACGTCTGTGGGTGCTGCTCCAGCCAGGACGGCACCTGTCACCTTGCCCTCCCGGGGATGTAGTGCCTTTGACAAGCATCGGGTACAATATGATGGTGCTTTTCCTGTATTCCACTCTAATTATAATCCTCGAGAGCGAGAGCACAGTGGGCTAAACGAGCTGCTGGACTCAGCAACTTTGAGAGCCATGATAGTGCCTCGTAATCTGCCTGAATTGAAAATTTGGACCCATCCAAATGCATGTGAAATTACTTTAATGCAACGTAATCTCTTAGCACTGTTTAATTTTTTCTAACGCTATAGTTCGATTCCGGTCCTATGAGGATGTGACTAGCAAACGCTAAAGGCAATGGCTTCATTCACGCGCCTGCATCAATACTGCACCTACGTTTTACTCACATACGTCTGTTTGCACGGTGAACGGCAGGTTGAGGTCGGGGAGCCGTATGCGTAGTATCTGCACTGGCCACGAAACTGCGCTCGAAACGATTCCTGCTCAATGTATGTCCAGAACCAACGGGCACCTTTCTGGAAGAGCTGATGGAGGGGCCGCTCTAAGTCACCGCAGGTTGGTATGAAGTGGCAGTGGAACCTTATCATGCCAGAAATCCGCTGGAGGCTCTTCATGTATATTGGGGAGGATACTTCAGAACAGTCTCGAGATTTTCTTCCTCCGGGCTAACTGTGCCGTGCTCAACAATGAACTCAATGAAATTATTTCTGGTTGCCATCAACTGTAGGTTTTTTTGTAAATAATGCTGTAGCCTGCGTCCTACACTCGCTGTAGGACATTTGTTAGATGGGTCAGGTGCTCTTCTAGACTATCCTAAAATATTACTATATCATCCAAGTAGATCATAGCGTAGATAACTTAGCGTCTCTTGGCACATATTTTATTCGCTGAAAGGTCGCAAGTAAATGAACAAACTAAAGGGCAGTCATGCAAACTCGCAAAATCTTCGATGGCAAGTATAGGCAGTCTTCTCAATGTGACTACGATCAAACTCATATGCAGAAAGCACTAATACATTCGAGAGTAGTGAAAGATTTTGCTGATCCAAGTGAATACATGGCCGAGTCGACTGGCAGAAAGGGGTAGCAGTATCGAACTGACACCTTCAGCCGCCGATAGCTCAGACACAACTGAGATGTGTCTTCTCTCTTAGGCGCCAGAGCATGAAATTCCCAAGGGCTCTTGAGGGTCTTATCGCATGGTGGCTACCATTTTGTCGAAGGCACCATCTAGCACTGCTCGTTTGTGGGCACTTAGTGGAACTGGGTTGAATTTGATAGGTGGTCGCTGGGGAGCGCACTGGTTAGGGCGCTCGACTGCTGCTCCCAAGGATACTCGATCGAATCCTGGCCTCGGCGACCGCTTTCTTGTGGTGCTGAAATGATATGCGCCCGTGTGCAGTGCGATGTCAGTGCATGGTAAAGACCCATAGGTGGTCTAAATTTGCTACGCGTCTTATCGCTGAAGTCGCTTTGGTAGTTAAACCTCATAACCAAACCAAACGAAAAGGATAAATCGGGCACAGCCGGAGGCAATCTTGTGACTAAGCATATTGGCCTTTCAGGGGTCTTCGTGATCGTTGTATCAAAGGGCTTCTGCGTCATTTTGACCGCTTCTTTGGTTGGCGACAACCTGGGGTTCTTCATAAAAGTTATAAAACACCACTTCCTGTGGCGTTGTGGGAGGGGCTGTGTGTGGCAAGCAACTGTAATTGCGGTTCGCGTGACTTAGTTTTAAAGCGAAGGCCTTTATGGCTCATCGATGTCGGTAAGCGATACTCGGCTCGGCGGCTCTGATACTTACAATAAGTTAATAAACCACGTCGCCCACCGGAGAATCGAACCTCCATTCCTTGGATCCCCAGCCCAACGCTTTACCACTGTGCCAAGCCCCGGATGTTTTTTTTTTATTTAATGCCGGTCAACAATGTACAGCCTCGTCCACTTCTAGCTAGAACACGGTCACTGCTTTTAAAGCACATTGCATCTGACCCGGCCACGCAGTAATCTAAAGTGGCTGGCCATGTGAAGCAGCACATCCGTGTCTCTGTGTGCTTGCATCGCTTTGCATCGATATCTGCCTGCGTCAGATACAATGTTGCTTTAAAAGCAGTGACCGTGTTCTAGCTAGAAGTGGACGACCCTGTACATACAGGCATAAAAATCACTAGCCAAACTATGACTTATGATGTCTTCAAATGTTTTCATTGTGATCAATGTGTCAATCACATTCATCCACTCAGGCTGCTCAGGCTGACTGCAAAGAACATTTCTCAAAAATGTAACACTTTCAATGAAGTTGCCCTTGACTGTTCGTATATTTTCTTCGGCGGAAAACGGCATCAGCGTTTTCCAAATGCTGTGGAGGCCCTGCACCATAATCATTTCACATAGGACCGCGTCACTTTGTACGGGTAGAAACCGGATGCTGTAAGAAATGATGGGTACTTCTTTGATTAAAGTTTTTTGTATTATATCCCAGTGAAAAACGGGATTGCAGCAATCTGTAAAAACGTGATGATTTTTTACATATTGTGCAGTTGAGGGTCCAAGGTACAAATATACCTTTATCATTAAGCCACGTGTTTACGGGAAGGGTACCATAGTGAAGCTTTAAGAAAAACAATTTGACGGTCGGTTTTCCCGGCATCTTCCTAACTCTCTTTAGGTCATATTGTCCTGTGCCTCCCTATAAATGGATCGGTATAGAGGTACGGATACAAACAGGTTGAAAAAGTCCTTATACAATTTTTTCCTGGATAGAGTACTAAGGTACTCAACCGAAAAATGGGCAAGCAAAATTTGTAACGAAAAAAAGTCCCCTAAAAATATAGTGGAAGCGCGATTTCTGGCCGGATAACTAGATGCAATAAAGTCCGGTATCCCGCTACCTAAGCGCATCTGCATTATTGTGCGCAACAAAGGGTCTCTTTGATCGCGCAAAAAAAAGAAATGGTGATGCAACTTGTCTCAGAAACAAGTACAAAAGACCAAGGCCACCCCATTTTATGAGAAGAAACTTATTAGTGCGTCTAGGTCGCTCCCAATTTAAGCTCCAACTAAACACTGTACATTCTATGCAGTTTCTGCACATTTAAGCGGGACATGCATACAAATTGCAGCAAAACCAAATTTCGGTAATGAAAAACAAATTACAGACACTTGCACATGCGAACACTGAGAGGTCGTGCCCTTTCCACCCATCTGCTTGTTGCTTAGTCTTTTGCGTTGTGTCCTTCAACAATTCCCTGCTGCTCCTATAATGTTCTAATGGTACACCCAGGTACTTCGCTGGAGCAGTCGTCCACCGCACATTAGCAAACCTTGCCTGTGTATTATCGCATTCACCGTGCCACCAACCAACGCTCTTCTCCCAATTTATTTCATATCCTGTCTTTCTGCTTTAGTCACACGCAACTCGAACGACTTCTTTAACGCTTTCCCGATCTGTGCGAAAAACTGCTATATCGCCCGCGTAAGCCAGTACTTATACCCTCGCAGACTAGAGAGTGAACCCGTAGACACGTTCATCATAGTATCAATTATAACAGAAATGGCTCAAGATAAATGGCAAAACGCATAGGTGAGGGGACAACCTCACTGTACTGAAGAACAGACAGGCATACATTCTGATAACTGCTTATTCACAGCGACACGTGCGACACAGTTTTCATACGCCATCCGCACACCTTGTGTTATCACCGAGCCAACATTTACATGCTCTAGTATTGCGAAAAGAATTTCGTGCGACACTCTATCGAAAGCTTTCGCTATGGTGGCTATAGCCCCCTACAGCCACCATATTTTTTTTTTCCAAATCAAGCTGCATAATTGCGACGCGTTCAACAAAAGCATCAGAGCATTCAAGAACAGTTCTTGCAATGTGCACATTAGTTCCGATGGAGCGTCCTTTAATAGCGAACATTTGATGTGGCCCTTCAAGATCTTTTATAACACTTTGCACTCTTTGGCAAGTATCTTCATAAAAAGTTTATAATTATCATTTGTGAGGCTTATCGGATCGACTCTTATAGAAGTCGGCACCTAAGCCGTCAGGACCAGAATATTTTCTAGTGCTTAACTCTTCGATAGCTCTTTTAATTTCTGTTATGCTGATTGGCCTCTCCAGCTTTCCTTTATTTTGTCTTCTAGTTTTCGCATGCGGGACCCCAAGAAGGTATTTCCAAACTCTATTTTTGGAATCTGTCATCGCCCAAAAATTCCCGGTACTGCTCAACAATAGCTAACTGAATTATATCGGTGTCATTCATTACCTCTTTTTTATACTTTATTTGTTTGATGTTATTCTGAGTAGCGTACTTCTTTTCATCACTCAGCGAACGCTTAGTGGGCACTTCGTCGAGCTAAAGACGCTCGGCACGCACCCGTATCAGGCAGCTCAGTACTTGTCTTTATCGATGATCCCAAGATTACGTTTTGTTTCTCTTATTTCTTGTACATTCCGGGATGAGAACTTTCTAGGTATACAAGGAGGTCAAGTTGGCAATGTAGGCCTTTTTCCTGAATCTGTTTGTCACAGCATATTGTGCTTCCTCTTTCAATCGCATTTACTTTCACCTTCTATTCAAAATCCTCCCACATTAGGCCATTCGTCTGGCACGTCCGGTGGGTGTGCGGTGGTTATCAGAAATTCGTTGGGGATTCTGGTGCAAAGCGTAACAGTTTGCCAATGTCGCCGTTTACTTGTAGTTCACTATTCATATTGTTCTTTGCTATGGAGACTGATATGTGTGTATTCCCGCAACAGGGAGAGCGAACGCATAGTTTTTTGACCTTGAACAATGTGTGTGCTGGGAGCGTTTAAGTTTGCTTTGGGGTGATTTTTTGCTGTCTTCTGCTTTTGGGTAAAGCACAAGACAGGGTTTATAAAAAAACCTGTTCATGACCAAAGTGCGCATTTATTGAAATCTATCATTCAAGAAAATGGGTTAGATGATGTAGCTGAAGTCCTAGCGGCAATGCCTTATATCACTCACTGCCAGGGTGAAATTCATGCGGGGTTAGATGAGATTTATGCGTCGCTTGAACTGGTTCCTATGTGCAATATCTATGAGGTAAAACATGTCTTTTGCGGACCATAGCTTAGTAATGTTCAGCTTGGGGGAAAAAGAAAAGAAATTGAGGTTTTTATGGGACCTTTGGAAGTTTAATTCACAATTACTTGAGAATGAGCATTTTGTTATTAAATTAAAAGAATATATTGAAGCATTACTGTCAACAAAGTCTGCGCCACGTCCCGGATCATGAAGCGCTATTCATAATTCTCCTTGCGTACAGTGAGAATAATAATAAATAGTTGGTTCGCAGGAAGGGAAAGGCGCAGTATCTGTCACACTTGTTTCTGTGGACATCTGAACCGCGCCGTAGGGGAAGGGAGGAAGGTGGGGGTTAAGGTGGAAAGAGAGAAAGAGGAGCCGTAGTGGAGGGCAACGGAGTACCTTCGACCACCTGGGGATCTTTCGCTGACATCGCACAGCACACGGACGCCTCTTCTTTTCGCCTCCATAGAAACACAGCCGCCAAGGTCGGGTTCAAACCCGGGCACTCCGAGCAATAGTAGGGCGTCTTACACCCCGCCGGGGTGGCGCAGTGGTTACGGCGCTCGACTACTGTTCCCAAGGATGCGGGATCGAATCCCGGCCTCGGCGGCAGCTTTTCGATGGAGGCGAAAAGCAAGGCGCTCGTGTGCTGTGCGATGTCAGTGCACGTTAAAGAACCCCAGGTGGTCGAAATTACCGGAGTCCTCCACTACGGCGTCTCTCATAGCCTGAGTTGCTTTGGGACGTTAAACCCCACAAACCAACCTAGTAGGGCGTCTTACCACTGCACCACCCCGGCGGGCACTCTACAGTAAGAATGATAGCGAGACTCTGCGAGTGGCAGGTATTGCGCCTTTTCTTTCCTGTAGACGAATTATAGAACGCCGGTTAAGGCGTTTATTGAAATGCTGGTTGAGTTCAACAAGGGGCGCGCGATGTACTGCCACGACAGGTCAAGACGTCACAAGGCCACCTGCAAGCAGACGCAGTCCGAGCGGAGATCGAAAAAAGGCAAGCTTCATGGTTCGCAGTTAACCCAGGTAAATAGGGAGGCAGACGAGAGAGTAAAAAAGACACTATAAAAAGAGAATCGAGAGCTCAAGAGCATGCCCAGCACGTCCACCACAGAGATTCAAAATTTAAGAATGGAAAAGAGTACCCCTGCGCCTCCACCGGGGAACCAACTGGTACCCCAAAAACAGGTACAGGTTGAGTCACGTGCCCTGAGCCGAAGGATAATGAGGAAGAGAGAATGATTACTGAAAGAATCAGGCCACGTCCGCAAAAACATAAAAGGGACGAGACGGACCCGCTGGCGGCATTAGAAAGGAAACTGGACGCTAAATACAAGAGATTTGAAAGCATCGAGAACCTCCTCACCTGGGTGCCGTAAATCAAATGCAGAGGCAATTCACATCGATGCAGAATTCCTTCGCTTAGAGGTTAACTACATTAGAAAAGACGGTGACCCAAATGCAACAAAATGGACAGGCGCCTTAAAAATGAAGACTCGCAGGTGTGGCAGTGGAACTGCCGCGGCTTCCAACGAAAACGAGGGCTCTTGCAACAGCATTTAGAGCAGAACGAAGAAAAACCTTGAGCTATAGCCCTTCAGGAAACAGGAAAATGTGTACCCAAATTATTGGGATATCTGGCGTTCCACAGTGACCGGGGAGAAAAATCCCCCGTCTCCACGCTAGTTAAAAGGAAATCAGCGGCAGTCGAGCATGAGGTCAACTCGCGTGACGTCGAAGCTGTATTAATAGAAATTATCACTGGTCGCCAGTTAGAGCCTATTCCCTTCATCTTAAACATGTACAGCACCTCCCAGCAGATAAAGGTATGTTTCCGATAAGACGGCAGTAAACAATCCTCCTATAATAGTAGGAGACTTCAATGCCACCCATCAAGAATGAGGCTACAATAGACACGACACCAAGGGTAGACAACTATGGGAGGACATACATGAGCTCGGTCTCGCCCTCTTGACAGACCCCAGATGTCCGTCCAGAATGGGAAACAGCGTCTGGGCAGACACCACCCCGGATCTTACACTTGGGAAAAACACTGGCTACGCGATCTGGAAAATGATGATTGATTCACAGGAAGGGAAAGGCGCAGTATCTGTCACACTTGTTTCTGTGGACACCTGAACCGCGCTGTAAGGGAATGTAGGAAGGTGTGAGGGCGGATAGAGAGACAGAGGAGCCGTAGTGGAGGGCTACCGAGTAAATTTGGCCACCTGGGATCTTTAACGTGCGCTGACATCGAGCGGCTTGGAAAAACACTGCTCAAATTTTCGGCAGTGACCACTTCGTTCTGGCTCTCACCCTGAGCAAGGGCGTCCAAACGCATTGCTTCAAAAAGCCCAAAATTACCGATTGGGACAGGTTTAGACAAATCAATGAAAATAGCGAATGGGAAGACGAAATCCAAAACATAGATAAATGAGCTGTGACGCTTAAGAAACAAGTCGAGTAAGCAAGCACTACCCTACGAGAGGACGATGCGCCGGTGATGGTTGACAGCAAGCTCTTTCATATGTGGAAGCGAAATGCGGCATTTAGTGGCGTCTCCGGTCGCAAAGATCGATAGGAACCTTAGGCGAAGGATAGCAAGATATAACAAAGAGATTGAAGATTACGCAGTAAAACTTTGCGAACAAAACTGGTGTCGTAGGTGTGACGAGATTAAAGTATAGTGCCTAGATTAAAGGGAACGTGAGCCTTGCCAATATGTGGAGTCTACTCAGACACCTACTCGATCCTGATAATTCGAAAACTCAGTCGGGCATAAGACTGACGAAAGCCAGACAGCGTTCGAGGGCATGGACGGGCAATGCATGGCGAAACTAATTAACATGTACGTAGGCGACACACAAACCTTCCCCTTGCCGGATTACGAAGGATCCTCAAACGAGGCCGTAGACGCACCCATCACCGAGGCAGAGATTCGCGCTGAAATATTAGGCCTAAAAACAAAATCGGCACCCGGCCCAGACGGAATTACAAAAAAGGTTCTCCGAAATGGACGATAACTCCATCCGCACGGTCATCCGCCGGGGTGGCCCAGTGGTTACGGCGCTCGACTACCGTTCCCATGGATGCGGTATCCAATCTCGGCCTCGGCGGCCGCTTTTTGATGGCGGCGAAAAGCAAGGCGCCCGTATGCTGTGCGATGTCAGTGCACGTTAGACCCCAGGTAGTCGAAATTTTCGAAGTCCTACACTACGGCGTCTCTCATAGCCAGAGTCGCTCTAGGACGTTAAACCCCACTAACCAAACCAACCGAAATCAAATACATATGCGTCGTATGGCACAGAGGCCGCCTCCCACAACAGTGGAAGACTGTGAACGTAATTTCGATACCGAAACCATGCAAACCCCCGAAACTAGAGACCTAACGATTAATCTCTCTAACATCACGTATAGTGAAATTGATGGAGCGTGTTGTCCAAACACGACTAAAGCCGCGTTCAGACTACGTGCGCAACGCACGTATCGTTCGTAAGGATCGTAAGCGTAAGCGCAAAAATCCTAACGTCTCTGTTCAGACTGCTGTCGCATTGAGCGTAAGATGCGCAACATCCGCACCTAGCGTGGGCGTAAATGTCGGAGGACCCGCGACTTTTACGACTAGCACAGATACGTCTGTTACGCGCGACCAATGCGCACTGCCGTTTCGGTTTTCCCTTTCCGGTCACGGGGATTCCGGTCCTCCAAGATTTCTTGAGCAAACCAGTAGTAGGTGACATCATCCAATCCTCCTACTCTGCTGCAGTGTCTCGGCTCGGCGGTCTTATTGGTGTTGTGTCGGTGATTGTGTCTGTGCCGGTGATTTTGTCTGTTCGCAGCTTGATCATGTGCTGTGCGGAATTTTCGCTGTGGAATTATCAGCCTCTCATAAAAATGTTTCGCAGAGGCCAACTCTCTACTACGAGTAGCTGAAATCGCACAGAGAAGTGCAAAACGATGCCTGGCTGCAAATTGCCAGTGCGCTGAGTCAAAGTGGTTTATCAATCCGTTTTTTCATGTGCGAACAAGCTCTCTACAAAAGCAAATGTTTCCTATAGTTTAGAAAAGTGAGGTTATGGAGGCGGGGGATGCCCGCTTCATCTCCGTGCATTCTCGCATCCCATCGGCTCCGTTTACAAGGAAACAGTTGGCCTGCAGCGAAAGGCCGATGCGGCGCGGCGTTGCGGTCGGGCCGCAGAACGGAGCTGGCGCGGACTCGTCGAAGTTTGAAAGAAGCTCACCGTAAAAGAGAAAAAGAAAGCATTTCTGAGGGGAGACGAGGTTCCGCGGATGTTTTCGTGTCTGCCGCGTGCCCCGGCTCATTGTTTGGAGTCAGTAGTACGGCCTTTGAGTCACCGCCCCGACCCGTCTCCAACATCGCTCCAGGGAACTGGTAAATTCGCAAGCAGGGATGCAGGCGGACCGTACGCCTGTTTTGGTGCGAGAAAGTGCGATTACGGGACACCGAGCAGGAGTGCGCAGTACGTCGACAATGAGAGCGGGCGCGTGACGAAATGTGCGAAGGAGTGAGCGGTGCGTCATCACGGTGACCGGACGTTTGAAAACTGTGTGCGAACGTGCTTGTGCTAAATGAAGTGTATTTGTAATCGAGTGGTTAATTGTTAATATACCTATTGTTCTTTTCGTATTTAATTTGTGTGTCCAGTCTTTCCGTTCACATCTCAATTTGAGCTTGAAGAGCCCTGACCTCCGCTATCAGCCGCTCGCTAACCGGCGGCATGTTGAGAGCGGCGATTCGCCAGTCGTAAAGAACGCATCTTACCCAACGGCCCAGTGTGAACATGCGCGGTAGCAAGCTACGTAAACGGGAGTTCCAGCCGCTATGCGCACTGCGATAGATACGATACTTACGACAAATGCGCGCGTAGTCTGAGCGCGGCTTAACGCATTCCATGGAGCTTAACGACCTGTGGCAGCACGAAATGGTTGGGTTCCGGCCCGGCCTGTGCACACAGGACGTAATGCTACGCTTGAGACACGACATCGTAGAAAGCGAAACCACGGACGCAAGGGTACTACTGGGTCTAGACCTGACAAAGGCGTTCGATAACGTATAACATGCGGCGATTCTTTCTGGCCTCCAAGAACTGGGGTTCGGAAAGAAGACATACGATTACGTAAAATACTTCCTGTCGGGTAGAACGATGAAGTTTGTGGACATTGCATCCTCCACCGTCAAACTAGGAAGCAGGGGTACGCCGCAGTGATCGGTGCTGTCCCCGTTCTTCTGTAATGTTGTCATGCGAAACCTCCCGGCAGAACTGAGGAAGGTGGAAAACAAACTTCGGCATGTATGCGGACGACTTCAACCTGTGGGCCACCCAGGGGAGTGACCGGAGCATCGAGGAGCGCTGGCAGGCGGCGGCGGACACCATGGTGTCCTACGCGGCCGAAAGGGGCCTCTCGTACTCTCCCCACAAATCGGAACTGTTTATCTACAATCCAAAGACGCTCAGGTGCAAATGGCAGATAAACATCAACATAACAGTAGACGGCCAAACAGTACCGAAAGTAGGACAAATTAGATTCCTGGGGATATTACTACAAGCAGATGGGTACAACAATACAACGGTAAAGAAAAATATCGCGTACGCCACGCAAGTCACGGGTCTGTTCAGGAGAATCGCACTCAAGGGTCGGGGCTTTAAAGAACGACGCCTCCTGAAACTAATGCAGGCTTATATCACTAGCCGCATATGTTACGCCACACCATTCCTAAACATCAGATCAGACGAAAAGCAGAGAATAGATGCGCTCCTCAGAAAATGCGCGAAGAGGGCTTTGGGACTACCCATCTCGACCTCGACTGAACGCCTCCTCGAAATGGGGGTGCACAACAACTGGACGGAACTAGCAGAGGCTGTGCGCATGGCGCAACTAAAAAGTTTGAGCGGAACCACCACGGGCTTAGCCATCCTCGGCTGGGTGTGACTGCAGTCAGATAGAGGAACAAGCGACAAAGTGGACATTCCACGAAAGTGTCGCGAATATATAATGGTGCCCCCCCCCCAAACATGCACCCTACGTAGAACAAGGAGATGAGACTAAAGAGGGTCGAGACGCTCGCAAAGAATTGGCAGTGGCTTAGCTTGGTTAAGCCTGGTAATTGCAAAAACAATAGCTATGGCTACGCCTAGGTTCAGCTGGTTGTGTAGGTGGTTGTGGTGCTTGTGGTTATGCTTATGTTTATGTAGTCATTCACTTTGGCCTCAGCATATGGTTCAACTATTGTTTATTGCGGGGTGCTACATGGTTATTCTATGCATAACTAGTAGCGAGACAAGGAGTGCCGTGGCTGCAACGATATACTTGGTTGTGGGTGAGGTTAAGGCCGAATGTACAACTGCCGCTCCGGCACCGGCTGCAACGGCATTCTTTATGCCAGCAGAAATGAAAGCATCCCTGTAGACTGCGTTGGTTCCACTTGCCGCTAGGCCACCTCCTATAGTGTCCGACGTTGCACCCCGGTGGTAGCTGCGGCTGCAGCCCCATAATTCTTCTTAGCTTTAGAAGCATGCTGCACAAATGCAGATCTGCTCGGCCGTAGATCAACGTTGGGATTAACTCTCGGTGTGTAAGGGCGTACCCGAACCGGCGCCCTAAACGTCGTTCTAAACGGTCTCACAACAGTCTCAGAGATGACATCACTGCGGCTGTAGCGCTCCCTCACGGAGGGAGCAGGAGTTAGGCCGCGGCTGGTACCTACCGCCTCGCGAGCCGACGGCGCGAGTTGGGGCCCGTGTTTTTGCGGTAGATGGGATGACGTCACTCCCGCTGTAGCGCCTCTCGTGAAAGGAGCGGGAATTAGGCCGCGGTTGGTAGCTACCGCCTCGCTTGTTGACAGCGCGAGTTGGGGCCCCTGTTTTTGCGCAGCTGTGCTTGGCGGCGCGCCAAAGATCACGCTAAAGGTCAGTGGTAGCTACAGCTGCGCTACACGAAGGGCTGAAAATCGAAAGTAGTATTGCTTTCGGAATAAAGCAAAGAAGCTACTGAAGGACTGGAAGCGTAAGCGCATAGTGCAGCACAGGCCGAGAAGGAATGAGAGTGTCTGCTCGAAGCGGGCCTAGCTTGCTAGCGTTAGTTCTGGCGTAACTTCCGATCGGGAAGCAGAATTGAGTACGGTAAAGACAGAAGCGAGATCAAAGAACGAACGGAAATTCTACGTAGAACACAGAAAAAGAGCCGAAACCACGTGACTCTACGTCTCTCTACGTGAAACCACGTCTCTCCAACACATTGGAGAGACGTCTCCCTCCCCACGCGAAGAGAGCGCGTGGCCTTGTATGCATCGGCTTCACCCTCCTTCTCACCGCTGGATGATAACAGTGACTCATCAGGGCGGAAGCTGCGAGTCGTCTCAAAAAGGTCGACCCGGCCTAACCGATGACGACACGCGGCTCAGCGGGTGAAAAAGGGAACACTTCAACGAGCGAAGCTAAGTGTATGTGCACATTCACTTTGGCACGCTGGAACAGACAGGCGCGGCGCGCCCTATTATTATAAGTTAGCGTCGCTTGCGTGCGTCAGTCAGTGTTTTAGCTAGTATTGCGGTGTGTTCGCAAGTGCTAAAGCTCGACTCCTTGGGTTCACTCGCTTTAGCAAGCCCACAGATCTGCGAGGGAGTGGCGCTGGTCTTAAATGGCGGCCGTATCGTGACTCTCCAAGCGTCGTCGGTCTGCAACAGTGCCTGGTGAACAACTTGGTGCTTGGTTGTTTGATTCTTATTGTTCAGTGTTGTAAAGCCTCTGTGTGAGTGAACGCCCCTTTATGTGCGTACTTAGCGTATATTTTCTGTCAAACTCTTTTGTGTTGAATTTTAGTGTTCGTGTGTGTTCCTCTGTATCATCTCTTGCTGTGCATGAAGATTGCTTTGTATGTTACTTCTGCAGCCCTTACTCGGGGTTAAAACAGTGAAATCTGGGCACCAAACGGCCACTCCCTTGTGTTACTACGAGGTAGTTGACTTCCTGCTAAGCTTGCCATGCAAGTCGAGGGCGTCTTTTTTGCGACCGGCACAGCTACCCCCACCTACTCTAAGGGTGTCTGGGAGTGTGCGCACCGCTAAGGGTGCATTGTTAATATCCTCTAATTATTAACGGGTGACATATGCTCGGTCGCTCTTTTGGCAATGGCCACAAAGGAATGTGTAGGTTGCTGCTGTGCCGGATTCCTTTTTTTTTGGTCAGAATATCCAGATCCTCAGCTGGAGCAGGTCGTTTAACGAGTAAGGGTGTTCTGCTGCCATTTTCATCGAATAAGTTCATATCATAGTATAGATAATTTATTTTTTTTTCTCCCCCAACCACAGATTGTGTTTGGGACTCCATTATGGTAAGGCCTTGGAGCCAATCAACTTTGACCTGCAGCTTTGCGGTCATTTTTTACTGATCCGTCACCTTTTTATACACCGCTTCTTTTTCACCTTGCCACCTGGTGCCCTTCACTTCTGTCAAATTTCTGGTGTTCTTCAGATCCCTCTTCTTACTTTTGCCTCAAGGCCTATTTTCTGATGTACCGCTTTTTGCGACGGACTTGCTCCATCTCGAGAGCAGGGGGACGGATACCGATGAAACTCTTTCGCAGTAGTAATCCTCAGAACAAGTTTTCTCATGTCCTGAGTCGCTCTGACGCCAAAACCTTCGAAACCTAATCAATCTATTTTGTATACCGCGTTGGGCTTGTAATTAGGAAGTTATTTTCAGAAGTGATACATAATTGCTGTGTCCAGGATTGTGCTGACCTTTGGACATGATGCATACCAGCCTGCTTTTGGGTTTTTGTTCTTCAGGGTGTGGGTATCTCCACATATAGGACAGATATTCTCCACTCGGCATTGGGCGACTGCCGATCAATGGCCGATTATCGGCTGCTGGTCGGAAGCCAACCTGGTCGGCCAAGTCTGCTCTTCGGAATGGCGTTCTAAGGTTGGCCACGTACCAGGCTCGACGGAAGTTGGTCATCGATCAAGTCCGAAGCTTGGGCGCACGACTGAACGCCGGCCAAATGGGCCACGATTACACGGCCATTGTGCAACTTATGGGCAGCTACGTACTAGATTGACGAGAAGTTGGCTAGCGCCCAGGCCCCGCTTTGGAACCCCTACTGAACGCCAACCTGTTTGGTAACGATTACTCGGCCCATGTTTGGCCACGTGCGAAGTTGGCTAGCATCCACGACCCAAACAAGCCCATACTAAATGCCAATTACTACCATAAAGCTGCTCTGGAATGGAATATTCATGACAGCCCGACAGTTCAGACCAGCATTAAAAACAAAAAATAAACTGAAACGCAGAATAAGGAATCGTTACTATTCAGTGTTAAGTTTAATCCATGTATTTGCACACGTATATGCCTTAAATGAGTCCACTTTGTTACTTAGGCAAACCTGCACTAAGAGGAATATGCAGTTTACTATCAAGCGGGGTAAACAATTTTCTAGTATTTGGTAACGTTTTTCTCGGAAATCCTGAGCCTATTTTAGGAACCATATCCCAGTTGATGGGGAAAAACGTTCCCAGATATGAGATGAATCTCCATTGTTTATATAAGTAAACCTCTGCCGTTCCAACGGTAATTTTGTGTCTAGAGAATATTTTTGCTGTTATTTTCGATTCGAACAATATTGAAAATGTTTGGCGGCCTCTTTGGCGCTTGTAGAGTCTTCGTGGTGGTTATGCAACAATGTTACATAAACCACAGATGGGGGAAGAGTGATTGGGTGCCTAACACAGTGTCCACTTTTACTACAAAACATTGTTCTTTGTGGTAATGATGTGGTCCCGAAGAGGTTAAAAGGCAAACCTATGGCGGGTAGGATAGAAGCGTGCAGAGTTGGCCAGAGAAACAACTCAAGTTACCGACATTCTAGCGGAAATTAAGAAGAAAACATGGACATGGGCAGGACATGTAGTACGGAGAGAGGATAACCGATGGTCGCTCAGGGTAACAAACTGGATTCCATGGGAAGGAAAGCGTGGCAGGGGGCGGCAGAAAATTAGGTGGGCGGGTTAGGTTAAGAAGTTCGCAGGGGTCAAGTGGAGAACCGCGTCAAGTGGAGAAGCATGAGAGAGGCCTTCGCCCTGCAGTGGGTATAGTCAGGCTGCTGCTGCTGCTGCTGCTGCTGATAATGATGATGATGATGG
Organism: Amblyomma maculatum; assembly: GCF_055883805.1. Taxonomy (NCBI): domain Eukaryota; kingdom Metazoa; phylum Arthropoda; class Arachnida; order Ixodida; family Ixodidae; genus Amblyomma; species Amblyomma maculatum. The sequence continues at coordinate 49,711,187 of NC_139346.1, forward strand.
TGGGTAACCGATTTTCAACACCCGGTAGCCGTTTTGCTTGAAGCTTATATAAGTATTGTGTACTGTGAAATCATTAGCAGAAGCAGTTACTTCATCTTCCTAACCTGGATAAAAGCTTATGTTTCTTTTTGTCTAAAGCTGCCTAGCAAAGAAAAAACTGGGCTGGATCGGCTGTATGGAGGTGTCAGGTGGAATAAAGGAAACTACTGAACTCCTCCCCAAATGCTGCGCCAACCTTGTATGCCCTCATATGACAGGTACGTCTGATGAGCCAATGCCCAAATATTTATTTTTTAAAAGGCATGTGCTTGTATCGTACTGTATTTCAAGTAATTATTTCTTTCAAATACAGGAATTGTAAACATGGTAAAAACGAATTGTGTTAAGCGGGAATTTAGGCACTGGTAGCGGGCTATACCAGAGTGATGATGGTTTAGCTTGTAGAAAGCGTCCGCAAAAGCACTTCCACTTTATCTCTCTCATATATCTGTCAGCCTAGTCATAGTTTTTTACAATCTGGCCCCGCAGAAAACGAGGAGCCATCTGACGACTCAAGGAGACGAAAGGATAGCGGGATCGTAATAAGGCTTAAAACAGTCGACGTGAACGATCTCACGCAAAAGTCGGCGAAGCTCGGTGGAAGCGGCTAGTGGTTCAAATAGGTAATAGACTGTATGAGTATGCTGGAGCACAAGCTAGGGTCCTTAGTACTTGAAAATAAACTTGCTGGACACACACGCAGGTATCGATGGGACCCAGAGCATTACCTGAGGACCTGTAAGGAACTTGTGGACAGAGTGACTGCTTCCGCCTTGCGCTTTCTTCTGCGCTTGCTCTTCCGAAGTGAGCGAACACGCGAGCAGGCGGCATTATTTAGCGTGCCTGGCAGCTGATGACAGCGAGGTACACTTTGAGATGTCAGGACGGTAGGGGAGGTTGGTATCGAGTAGATACGAAGGTTGACGGCCGCACAACAGAAGAAATGGTGAGAATCCGGCAGTTGCTTGAACAGTTGTAGGCGTATGTTACAAATGGCTGAATCTTGTCCCAATTGGAGTGATCGGAGGCGATGTACTTGGACATGTCCCCCAGTGTTCTTAAGTTCACAGGGGCCCCGTGCCGCAGAATGAAGTGATGAAAAGAAATAACGCAATATTGTGTGCTGTGGCATCCTGAAATGCTGCTTTTTCCGTGTAGCAAATAAGGTGATCGACGGCCACGATAATCCAACGATTCCTTGTGGGTGTGTACGTCAGAGGTCCATACAAATCGATGCCGACACGATGAAATGTTAGGTCTGGGAACGGCAAATGCTTTAGTAGGGGAGGGGCCTGCGACCCTGGCAAACGGCGCACGAGGAGACATACCTACTGACGAATATATATGTACCGTACTTGTAAAATCGCTGTCTCAATCGTTCAAAGTGCACCGTATTCATACATCGGCCTAACTTTTACCTTCCCGCAAATGCATAGGCGACCTTCATAAATGTAACGGAAAGCGGAAGGTAACGCAAAAGCTAAACGCATCCACATGGCCCCATTGGGGATCATTATGATAAGATGCGTAGATTTCGCTACGGAGGTGGCGAGGTACGACAAGCAGCCACTTAGGGCCATTTGGCAATTTGGCAAGAAAGTGACGAGTTCGTGAGAAGATCGATGAGTGATGCTAGCCATGGTCTTCGCGCTGTTCCGATGCCATGTTGTCAATGGACCAGGAAGACAAGGTGGAACTGGGGGCACAGGACAACGCAGCGTCAGGCAGCACCGGCGAGCGGGATAAAGCGTCTCCGTGTGAGTGTTTGCGCCTTGTACGATGGTTGACTCGGATATCACACTCTTGTAGTCTAAACGACCAGCGAGCGAGAATGCCGGAGGGGCCTTTCAGTAAAGACAACCAGCACAAAGCCTGGTGGTGCGTAAAAACATCAAATGGGCGGCCATAGAAGTATGGCCGAAAGCTTTGAAGCACCAAAACAATTACCAAGCATTATTTTTCTGTTATCGAGTAGTTGGTTTTGGCCTTAGTCAACGTTCGACTTGCGTACGCTACAACATATTCACAACGCCGAGTTTTCGTTGGGCAAGTACAGCGCCAAGGCCGGTGTCGCTGGCATCCGTGTGCAATTCGTTACGAGCAGCCGGGTCAAAATGGCGCAATACGGGGGGTGAGATAAGTATTGTGCGCAATTTTGTAAAGGCAGCATCGCAAGCCGGCGGCCAAGCAGAAAGACCATTGTGAGCGCCGAGAAGTCGCGTCCGAGGGGCAATGATGGTCGCAAAGTTATGCAAGAAAAAACCTAAAATACGAACACAAACCTATAAATCTCCGTAAATGCGTGATAGATGTTGGCTTCAGAACCTTAATGATAGCTAGGAGCTTATATGGATCAAGAAGAATACTATGCGTCGACACTGAATGCCCTAAAATCGTTAATTGGCGAGGAGCGGAATAGTGCTTTTTCAGATTGAGCTGCACGCAGGCCTCGCTACGATATTTCAAGACAGTTTCAAGGCGAGTCAGGTGGGCAAAGTAGTTAGACGAAAATACCATAACAACATCCAAGAAAGAAAGACTTGCGTGTCAATTCAAACCGCGGAGAATGTTGTCCATGATGCGCTCAAAAGCGGCGGGCGTGTTGCGCAGGCCAAGCGAAGTGACGTTGAACTCAGAGCCTGCTGGTAGTGACAAAATGACTTGGGGCGATCATCCTCAGCCTTTGCAACTTGCTAGTAGCCAGATCGTAAACCAACTGAGGAGTAAACTTCCGCTCCGTGCAGAATGTCGAACGTGTCTTCCAAGTGTGGTAGAAGGTAGACGTCCTTTCGTGTCATTGCACTCAGGCGGTGGTTGCCCACACAGAATCGAATAGACCTCCCTGTCTTGTGGACTAAAACGACCGCAGACACCTAGGGCTACTGCAAAGCTGAATGAAACTTCTACAGAGTATCTCGTTGACGTGCTCATCAATAAAGTGTTGCTCCGAGGCTGACACACTGATAAGCATATTGATTTATTGCGGCGTGCGTACCAATGTAGATACGGTGGGCAATAGTTATGTATGACCCAAAGATGGCTGCCGGAGCGCAGTTCTTGCCTGCGGAACTGCGTCTAGTGCTTTTCCGGCGATGCGAGGTAGAATACGAGGGCGACGGCGCGGTGAGGCTTACAGATTGACAAGCGATGAGTGGTCAAAGTGGGGCGACGGCTGGAGTGGCGCACGAAGATTGGAAGGCGGCTGCTCATGGGTGGTTGGGCTCTAATTGAAGACGTACTGGGCCGGGCTTTGGCGGCACAGGCGTACAATATGGCCAGGCAACAAGCGGAGCAAATCGGTTGTTTGTCATATATGTGCCAAGGGTATAGAATAGGCGGTGCACAGTGCTGTATAAAAAATGACGGCTGGGGAGAACCGCAGAATAGAAAAGGCGTTGGAGTTGATGGTCGTCTGGCAGCTTCAGCATAAGATAGTGTAGTTTGCCCGGGTGTCGGGACAGCGTCGGCATGAGTGAGCGGAGCTGTGAGCGGAGGGCCGTAGAGTTGGTTGTCGAGATGGCGGACCTAATTCGGCAACTTGTTCCTGAATAACCTGAAGCATCGTCCCAGTAAGGTGTTAGGTGGGCTACGGATTGTTGGGAAGAAATGAGAATTACCGCGCAACCTTTTATAGCACGAAGTATTTGGTTTCTTGATTAAGAGTGTAGCTGATGAGAACGTCAGAAAAAGTCGCGATCACTTCAGGTTGTCACGGGACAACGCGTTGCTGTAACCTTGCCACATGGTTATAACTTCAGTTACAGTGCGGTGATCGTTGGCTACTTTGTCGGCTTGAGGCAATGATGTATTTAGTTAGTAGCACAAATCTAAAACGTATTCGATAAAGGTGGGGTAAGTTTCTCCTTTCTGCGGCGCCGTGCGGGCAGGGAAATTTATCTGGCGCAGCCCAAAGTAACCCATGTCTGCTGCAACCGCTAGCGCAAGCGGGGCTGGGCGCGAAGCTTGCAGAGCGCAGGGCGACCGAACACAACCATGAACGGAGATTTTAAGGAGGGCTAAGTTGGGATGTCAGGCTCATGATTTGCGTACTACAACCTGGCTACTTGAGTTAGAATACCACGTTCCTGAGCTTCAATACGGCATCCCGCTTATTGTGGGTGCTTAGGTTTTCGTATGACGAATGCCAGTCGTCCACGTCCGGATCATTGGTACCGCTGAAGACCGGCAGGTCCCGCTGATGAAACACTCCGGAGCATGGAATGAAAGGGGATGAGGAAGTGGGGCCGGTAGAGTTGGTGCTGGAGTAAGTCATTGTGGTCGAAATTCGGTGGCTGTGAAGCTCCAGGGTGACAAAATGGAATGTAAATTCCGAAGCCTCCACCAAATGTTAAGGGAAGTTCTGGCCCTGATATTGGGCAGGACCGGAGCTCTGATGGTTTAGCTGGCACACTAGTCCGAAAAAGCACTTGCTCTTGCTCTCTTTCCGCCATCTGTCCAGATAATCGTAACCTCTTTACAAGTTGAGCTATAAAATGTGCAGAGAAGAGCAGATATCAAAACAGTGTCTTGTCAAGTTTTATATTTAGCGCTCGTTTTCAAGGATTGTACCTCATACATTATCCTCTGGGCCAGCTTAAATTATTCTGACTTCACTAGATTTTGCCTTTCGGAAGCAGTAGATGTGAGTGTGCTGCCCTTATGCCACAAATAAAAATCTATGCTCTTCCGAGGAGCAGGTGTGACTCCTTATATATATATAAAAAACAAGTTTGAAGTGATGGAATTAAATTATTGTTAGTGAAGATATTGCCGAACTACTGTTCTTGAAGATATCCCCTTCTCAACAAGGGAATGCTTTTGCGCAGGTTTTATTTATTACTTGAGAGGAAAAAGCGTGCACGAACTTAGAAACGCAAAACGAGATTAGAACGAGAATAAAACACAAATGTCTCGTGCCACGTATTTTTTCACTTGAGCTCAGCACTTCCTGTTTCAACACGAGCAACGCGGCAACCTCATGTAATGATGTAACATATAGTGTTCCGATTTACAAAACGTTACGCTAATATTTTATAAGTAAAGAGAATCGACTCTTTTCTACTTGAATAGAATTTACAGAAATGGTGCCTTCCTCACGACGCACTCGCTTTCATTCCCCCTATACTCCCTTCCCTTACGGCGCGGTTTAGGTGTCTGTAGAACAAATGTGGAAGTCCACGTCTTTTTTCTTTCTCTTGAAGCAAATATTATTATTAATATTATCACTAATAATTTTATCATTATTATTATTATTATCATTATTGTTGTTGTTGTTGATATTGGTAATATTACTGTTTGTAGTAATATTTTTCTGCGTTACTGGTTGTTTTTTCTTCCTCGTGCCAAATTTTGTTAGTGGTGGCGTTTCCTTCAAGTACAAAGCAATATTTAAAGTTTCTGTTTAGTGGGCGGGATCTCACACTCGTACACGCAAGAGCACATATGTTATCCCTGTAGTGGTTCAGTGGCCATATTTGTTCTTGCTTTGCTGAAGGATCAAAATGTTGAGTTTCATTTTGGTTATTGAAAACAAAGATTAAGTCAAGTTTTCGCTACCAGTCAACAGTTTAGCCCAATAGTAGGAATAATACATGTAATTGTAGCAGTGTTTTGACGTCATTTTGTGTTTGTTTAGACCACACCGCTTGATTGTGAGGCAGTATCGATTTCAGTTTCTTGCTCAAAGTTTTAACAGATGTTACTCCGCAAATTCGGGACCTATTTTGTACTGGTACACCTAAGTCTTTGGTAAAGTGTACCTAAATATTCAATGAAATAGATTTTAAAATCACGAATTTCAAAGATTATTTCGTCAACTACATTTTTCTTGGTGTGCCAACACAAGTGTTCCGGGGCTTGCTTCTAACCGAATCGTTTTGGTTATTGCTTAGCCAAGAGAGATTAACGTTACCTACTAATAACATTTGTGCACTTTCATTGCTTATTTTCGGCGCTTACGCAGCGTGCCATTGATTCATGGTCTAACGTAATGCAGACACAAATCCCACACAGAAACAAATCCCACACAGTAGAAGGTAGACAGAAATAACGGTAAATTTAGAGGGGAGAACAACGCTCGAATGCATGAAAAAGTGCAGGCTTTACACCTTGCTTTACACGGTTTACACCTTGCTAATAGCGTATACGCAAACAGAAGTGAACTAGGAAAAACAAACAAAACGAAATCTGATGGTAACTGCCCACAAAATAAGATGCGCACTTTCAAGAACACCAGATGTTTAAAATTTGCGGAGACCTCTACTACGGCGCCCATAGAAGCCCGGCACACTTCGGACCGATAGACCCTATAAATTAAAGAAATTATGAAACTAGCAGCGCCTCAGATTATTGTGTAGAGCACTCAATTTTCACTTGTGTAGATCTTCCCTCCCTTTCAGTTTACTGCACGCCACTTTTACAACGGAGTGTAAAAGTGAGGAATCGATTTCAAGAATTAGATCTAGAAGACAGAGAGCCCGAAGAGACAAGAAGTTGCTACCAAGGTAGTTCCAGAGCAAAAGAAATTCAAGAAAGCAAAATGGTTATCTGAAGAAGCTTTGCAAATAGCTGAAGAAAGGAGGATGGCAAAAGTTATGGGGAAAGAGAAAGATACAAGGTTCTCATTACGAAGTTTCTGAAAATAGCAAGGAGAGATAAGAATGCCTTCTTGAACATACAGTGCCAAGCTATTGAGGACAACAGCCCATTAAGGAACACAAGAGCTCTGTATAAGACAATCAAAGATATCAAAGGAAGCTTCTGTGCTAAGCTTGGCGTGATAAAGGAGAAACGAGGCAAGGACCTCACTGAAGCCTCAGAGATAAAGAAGAGGTGGCAGGAATACACAGAAGAACTGTACAAGAAGGACCCGAATGTGCAAACCCAACATAAGACGGTTGTGACTACTGATCTCGAGCCGGGCATCCTGAAGAGTGAAGTTGAATGGGCCTTAGCCAGCCTTGCTAAGAACAAAGCTTGCGGAATTGATGGCATTCCAGTTGAGTTGTTTCGAAACCTCAACCATGACGCTATTAACATTCTGCATACATTATGTCAGAAGATTTGGGCAACCCTGCAGTGGCCACAGGATTGGAGGAGGTCAGTTTACATCCCCATTCCAAAGAAAGGCAGTGACAAAGATTGTTCCAACTACCGCACGATCGCGCTTATTTCGCATGCTAGCAAGGTGATGTTGAAAATCCTCCAAGGTAGGCTGCAGCAGTATGTGGATCGGGAGCTTCCGGACGTGCAAGCTGGGTTTCGCAAGGGCGGAGGAACTAGACATCAAATTGCCAACCTTCGCTGCCTCATGGAAAAAGCAAGATAGTTCCAGAAACCCATCTACTTCTGTTTATTGATTATGCGAAAGCGTTTGCTTGCGTAGATCACAGCAGATTGTGGCAAGCTCTCTAAGAGATGGGGGTTCCAATTCACCTCATCTGTCTCCTCAGGAACCTGTATGAAGGGCAAGAGGCCGCAGTCAGAACTGGGCATGGTCTTGCTGATTGGTTACCGATTGAGAAAGGATTGAGGCAAGGCTGCATACTGTCGCCCTGCCTATTTAACCTATATGCAGAGTACATCATGAGGAAGGCCGGCCTGGACGAGTCTTCAGCTGGAGTGAAGATTGCTGGAAAACGTATCAGCAACCTTAGATATGCGGATGATACCACTTTAATGGCAGAAAGTGAAGTGGAACTCAAGAGACTTCTGATGCACGTATAAGAAGAGAGTGAGAATTTTGGGTCTAAACTGAACATTAAAAGGACTAAGATCATGGCGTCTTGCCCTATCAAGTCCTGGAGCATCAATGGACAAGAAGTGGAAGTTGTGACAGATTTTCTCTTCTTGGGCTCCAAGATTACCTCGGAGGGAGACTGCAGCCATGAAATTAGGAGACGCCTGCTTCTCGGAAAGAGAGCAATGGTTAGCCTTGACCGCCTAGTAAAGAGCAGAGACATTATTCTGCCAACCAAGATCCAAATAACTCGTGCTATGGTCTTTCCAGTTGTCATGTATAGATGCGAGAGTTGGACTGTGAAAAAGGCTGACCGCCGAAGAATTGATGCGTTTGAAATGTGGTGCTGACGAAGACTCTTGAGAGTTTCTTGGACTGCCAGAAGATCAAATCAGTCGATATTGTCGACCATAAACCTTGACTGCTCATTGGAGGGTCAAATTCTAAAGTTAAAGCTCAGCTACTTTGGTCATCTGATGAGAAGAGAGGAGTCGCTGGAGAAAGATTTGATGTTGGGAAATGTTGAGGGTCGCCGGAGAAGGGGTAGGCAGCGAACGCGATGGTTAGATGGCATCCTCGAGGCACTCCATATTAAGTTATGTGGTGTTGGGAGGGTAGTGAGAGACCGAAAAACGTGGCGTGACATGGTCCATAGGGTCACGAAGAGTCGGACACTACTGAACGACTGAACTGAACTAACTGAGTAAAAGAAAAGCCGAGATAATGTGTTAAATACTTTTGTCGCTTAGGGTGTTCATATGACCCTGCTAAACCAATATGCAGCACCTTTACACACTCCCTTTCCTTCCTTTCAAAATCTTATCTTCAACAATGTTATTGAACTTACTTATATGTACAAACACAAAGGAATTATTTTTGTGGGTCTACCTTGGCATCATGACATCAATGTTACTCTCGCAACTGCTGACCTCACATTTGAAGTCGTCAAAGTAAGACGTCTTCGCACCTTAACAAAACTGCTAAACACACAAATGCTATTGGCAGATTATTGGAAACTGAAATTACTAAACATGAAAGTTATGAGAAGAAAACCCGTCATTCTAGACCACACAAGAGACAAAACGTCGAAACTGCTCGGTCGGTTTATATCATTCGCCCTCTTTCCGGCTGCACAATATTCGGCGGGTGCAATATTCTTCTGCTAGTTATGCAGCATTGTCTAGATTAACATCGTTTAGACTAACTAAATGGCAGAGCCAGGTGGCATCATATGTGCAGCGGTAGAACGGCTATAACATGATGCATTCTACGACTTTACCGCGATCGTCGTGACTTCGTCCTTCAGGTTTTCACTTGATCTTCTTTTAGACAAAATGCGAAGTATACATTCGATGCCTCGGCCTTATGTTCAGACCTGAACCTCTTCTGAAAAGCTGTGGGGACAATTTCTATTCTCGCAGTAATGCTATCTTGGCATCATTGTAGATCTGCAGGACCCGCTGAGACGTACACTTGATTAGGGGAGCAACCTGACAGAGTTTTTGCGCTGGTGTATCGCTCGATGTCATTCTGTTCACACGTATGTCCAAAATATAACAGCAAGTTTGCCGTATGCTCGCCGACGACAAAGCGTGGCAGTTATCACAGGTGTTTTACCGTTAAAAGGATGTGTACAGAAGGAAGAGGGTGCTGGCGACCTTCTGAGGCTTAACAGTTCATTTTAAGCTCGTATAATGTAAGCGCCGGATGTTTCTGCACGTCATCTGGGCGAAGTTCTTTTTCGTTCCTTTTTCGTTGTGATGGCCTTCCTTTCTTTTCTCCTGCTAACAGTGTTCACTGATATCCGCGCTAGCCTCTGAGGATTCCTCAAGCGTCATTTCCTTACACGACATGACCAGAGACATAGCATTCTTCCTTGTGTTTTTGGCCGAAATCGGTGCCAAACGTCTCATCAATATTGAAAAGTTCTGATTTTGCAACCCCCAAATGTTTACATTGGCCTCTTGCTGTTTGCCCCGTACGAAAATACTTAATTTCCGATATCTCATTCCTAGTCAAAAACGCACCACAATTTCACACACTCCCTTGTTAAAGAACCTTTTGTTTCCAGAACCTTCTTATAGGCGTGAAAGGCGCAATTATACGCGTATAGACCCCGGCTTGCTCTTAGGTACAATGACCTTTGTGAAAAAAAAAAGCTGGCCTTTGAGGGTATTGAGCTCCTTACTGCGCCGAGGTGCCTGAAGCCGTGAATCCAGCCACTGCCGTCAGAGGGCGAAAACCTTTAACAGATCCTCAGTGGCTCCGCGGAAAGTATACACGAGATGTGTCCGCGTGATGCCGCCGGAAAACGGTGGGGCTGTGGAATATAGTCGCCCTTAGTTATTGCTAATAATTGATAATGATAGTGATTAGAAATCAATGCCCTCTTGGACAGAAAAGAGAGGAAAAGCTCTCACTCACATGGATAGAAAAAGAGAGGACGACGATCTCTATAAAGATAGAGAATCTCTCCCTTCTTCACATTATTATAACTTTATTTTTCTCTACTCTCTCCAACTAATTACCTTCTCCTGTCCCTCTTTCCTCTATCCCCTCCTCGGCATTACTTTTCACGCATAAGAACAATTCCCTGTGTGGGTAGCGTTTTCTGTCCGTGTTAGCGCCCCAGAGACAAAAAGACAAAAGTTGGCATCTAAATACACTTAAGGGAAGGAATTTTGTGCTACTTTTGAATTATAGATGAAGTAAGTTTTACTCCAGCCTGATAGTACAGAGGGATGAAGCTGAGACCTTCCCAATTGCGCGTCTTGGCTTCAATGTGTTCTTTTTGACTTAATTGTTTATAAAATATAAACATTTTTTTTTCACAGTGGAATATATACCTCCTGTCAAAAGCATCGAGACAGCTTCTAAAGTTGAAGTTGGTAAGCTTGCACTCATTACTCGTACAGCCGACACAGTTCGTACCAATATATACATCAATCCAAGGGCTCAGTGAAATCATAAGAAGTTGGACTTAATTATACATTATTTTATGGTACAGTTAGTTTCCGTGAAGCGCTGTAAGTTAAATTGAGAGCTGTAAGGTGGTTTTAAGTGCGGAGAAACTAGAGACAAGTAACAGAGTAGGCAAGAGCGCCTTGTCCTGTCTACTCTGGTCCTGTTGTCCCGCTGCTCTGCGCTTAAAACTAATTTTACGAAATACACCAATTAGCCTGCAATACCATCCTTGCAAGAGAAGCTTAATATTGCAATAATTCTGTTTATTCTCTTTACTTGATGGCACTCTAAACCACTGGTATGTAACTTAGGTTTGTGAAATGGAACATGCCATCTGATTTCTCTCGAACGGCCTCGACAATACATGCAAATGCCTCTATAATAATTTGGACTGTTGTGTAAATTTCGATTTTATAGACATGTTGTTTTTCCTGTATGAAATGAGTGCTACTGAGGGCTGTTTGAATAGTGCGCTTCGAGAATCGGCGAATGTGCTTAGTACATCCCTACTGAAAAACAAAATTTCTACGGGGCAATAACCTCATAAAATCCCCTGTAATCGCATAGACTCTCATACGGTGCACATCATTATTATAAAATATCCTACATAATTTTTGAACATGTACATGAAACTATGAGACTTTATGCAATTATATGTGACTTGTATGTGATTTCTTATGTGAATTTAGTGAGAGTTTGTGAAAAAACGTGAGGTTATTACCTCATACAATTTTTTCAGTAGGGATGCACTGCAGCCGCGTTACTTAAATTTATTAGCATATGTCAGCCTAATAAACGCTTAAACCCTGTATCCCAGCTAGCCAGCTCGAACTTTGTTGGTCACATTGGCAGTATATCAGATTTTTAATGCAGGATATAAATTGTAGAAGCAATTTATGTTTGTTTTTGCGAAGTACTTGTGAAACGCTTCTATTGGTTTTGCACACGTTAAACGCAGCAGCTATTTTGTTTCTCTTGCTATTAATGCACTGTTTACTTTGAATCCTATAAAATGCGATTCGCGGAAGCGCATGTGCCTTTCCAATTTTTATGTTTTTAGACACATATTGTGTTCTGGTAACAGCTGTGTTGCTAAATTTCACCGAAAAAGGGGTTGCACTTACAAACATTTTAGCATCAGTCTTGGATTCATGTTTTTGCAGATCACCTGATGTTGAATTACGAAAGAAATCCCCGTGCGACCCACAAAACATAGTGGCTTTGAACGCCGAATTTTCTTTTGTTAGATTTGGGAAGCCTCATTTCTCCCTTTAGGTTGTATTTGATGATATCTTGGCTGTCTTCGGTTCATGTGTTACCCAAAATGGTTTGGGATTCACGTAGAACGAGAGGAAGAAGATGGTTTACATGGTATGAAGGAGCACTGAACAGGGGTAAATGGGTTACACCTCAGTTCGCAGGTCGTGCCAACGTTTCGACGAGTGGACTTGTCTTCGTCTGGGCAGACGAAGACAAGTCCACTCGTCGAAACGTTGGCACGACGAAGACAAGTCCAAGGCTGGCGTGGGCGGACGCTCGCTACAATGCGTTCCGAGCTTTTTTCAGGCGCGCTCGATGCGTGTTTGCGGGGGGAGGGGGAGAGCAATGCCTTTTGCTTGGCCTTTACAACTTCAGGCCACGTGGCTGGCGCTCCGACACATCGATCGTCAACAGCGCGCAGAGAACGGCGGCTCGCTATACATCAACTGCGACATCATCACCACTCGCGCATGGAGGCGGTGGTGAAAACATTTATTATTATTTATTTATTACACTAGGTGGGATGCCTAGACAGGCACTCCATTTGCGTTTGCCGCAGCCCGGGCGCGCTGCGTTAAGACCTTTTGGGCCTCTAGGATGCAGCAGCCGGACAGGGTCGCCTCCCAGTTCTCTCGGGTAGGGTTGGGGATAGGGGGCAAAGATGGGGTTTTCTGGCAGGCCCACACAATGTGGTAGATGTCAGACACCTCCCCACAGTGCGAGCACAGCCCGTCGAATTGCGGATCAAAATGGTTTAGAGTAGCGGGCACAACATTGTATTGGTGAGCAGGCGCAGGAGCACCCGCTCGTTAGCCTTCCCCAGCCCTTTGCACGGGATGGGAAGAGTTTGGTGGGTTGATCTGTAATATTCACATATTTCTTTAAATTTGTACACTGGGCTGAAATCAAAATCCCGGTCCGCGTCGGGTCCCGTGGGAAATGCCCGGAGAGAAAGCTCGCGGGCGGCGGCGTCGGCTGCCTCATTCCCTTGGAGACCTTGGTGACCTGGAGCCCAAACGAGAGATCGGCACGCGGGATCCGAATCTCGACTGCAATTTTTGTATATGCGGTAAGCTAGAGGAGCAGTCCACCCTTGCGGGACGTTCCGACAAGCCCCCCGCGAGTCGGTTATGATGTATTTGGAGGAGGAGTCAGAGGCTGCGAGGGCTATGGCAACCTCTTCTGCGTGTGTTGGTGACTGGGCCTTGAACGTAAGGCCATCTAAAGTTTTGGCTTGTGGATGACCGCGGCTGTGTACCAACCCCTAGGGTTTGGGCCGGAGACATCCACATAGAAAACTCCTGGTTTGCTTCCATAATGGCGGTCCAAGGCTTCCGCCCGCGCCAGGCATCGACCATTACGGTCCTCTTTGGACATGTTGGCGGGGAGAGGCCGCACATTGAGGGCGCGTCTCCATTTTTCGGGAATGCGACATCTCTCCTCTGTGAGTTGGGTGTGTTGGATGTGAAGTCGGGCAAGAAGACGGCGACCCGACTCTGTCTGTTAGACGCGTGTACTGATTGGTGAGGTGGGCCTCCCGAAGCTCCTTGAAAGTATTCACCACACCCAGCGCCATGAGACGGCTGGTAGAGGTGGAGACCGGGAGGTCCAGTGCTCGTTTCATGATTTTACGGAGGATAACTTCGAGAGTATCCTCCTCCTGTTTCCGCAGGTGGAGGTAGGGAGTCGAATACAAGATTCGACTGGTCACGAATGCGTTCGCCAGCCGCAAGGCGTCCTTGCATCGTAACCCACCGCGCTTGTTGGAAACCCGGCGGACCATGCAACCCACCTGGTCCGCCACCTGCCGGAGCTTGGCGAGTATTGTGTCGCATCGTCTCTGATTGTGTATAAAGAGCCCAAGAACTCTGATTTCCTTAGATTCTTGGATGGGACCGCTTTGCAATGTGAGATTGATTTGAGTCGAGCATGAGCGCGAGGGGCGCAGATGCACGAATTCAGATTTCTGCGGTGAGCATTGGAGACCACAGCCGCGGGCATAGCGGTCCACTGTGCTAGCAGCCGTTTGCAGGCTTGTCTCCATGTCCCCCAGACGCCCTTGCGTGGTCCAGAGGGTGATGTCGTCGGCGTACAGCGCGTGCTGCACACCTTCGACCGCACCCAACAGAGCAGGCAAGCGCATCATTGCAACGTTGAATAGCAGAAGGGACAGCACTGCGCCTTGCGGAGTGCCCCTCGTGCCGAGCAAAAAAGGTCCGTGTTCTTGATCCTGTATTCGGATATAAGACAGTCTGTCTGTGAGAAATTGTTTCATGTAGTTGAAAGTGTTCGTGCCGCAGTGCGTTTGACTCAAGTGCGTGAGTATGACCTCGTGTGCTACATTGTCGAATGCCCCTTTGAGATCCAGGGCGAGGACGGTTTTGTCGTTTCATGTGCATGTGATGGGGCTCAGTATTTCGCGGTCGAGTTGAAGCAGGACATCCTGTGCGGATTTGTGTGGGCGAAATCCGAACATGGTGTGAGCGAAAGTGTTGTGTTGTTCAAGGTACTCAGACAGCCGATCCCGCACCATCGTCTCCATCAATTTGCCCACACACGAGGTGAGAGAGATGGGTCGGAGGTTGTCCGTGTCGACTGGTTTCCAAGCTTTGGGAATAAAGGTGACGAGAGCCGTCTTCCATTCAATGGGAAGGGGGGTTTCCCCTGTCCAGATTGCATTGATATAGTCAAAAAGGCACTGGTGCGCCGTGTCAGGGAGGTTCGCCAGAAGTTTAACGGTGACCTTGTCCCTGCCTGGCGCAGTGCCCTTCTTCATTTTGGCCAGACTGGCCCGCAGATCATGGAGCCGGAATGGGTTATCCAACTCCGAGTTTTCCCTGCCTGCATAGGAACAGGCCGATCCGCGGGGGTCCTGAATTGTACACAGGTAGCGATCGCGTAGCGCCACTGCCAGCTGCATTGTGTTTCTTTGGAATGAGTGCATGGCTTTGTGTAGGTGTTTTTGTGTTTCCGTGCGTGTCTGTGTTGGATTGATGAGGGCTCGGAAGAGCCGCCACGTGTTGCGGCTCGACATTTGCCTCGCCGCCGTGTTGCAACGGTCCACCCAGTTAGAGTCAGCGAGTTGGGACGTGTACTCTGCTGCCTGCCTGGTGAGATCCGCAATGCGAGCTTTCAGCTTCTTGTTGTGTTTCTGACGCTTCCAGCGGCGCGTGAGGCCACGGCGTGCTCCCCAGAGATGCAGGAGGTGGTTGTCCACGTCCGTAACTACCTCTGTGAGCTGTATTTGTTTCTCATGGGAGTGAAGGTGCGCCATGACTGACTGGGACCAGGTCGTGTAGCCCTGCTCTGTGATGTTCGTGTTAGTTCCTGTTGGGAAATTTTGGCGAAAGGTAGTCCAATCGGGGATGCGGGCTTTCGTTGCGGGGCGCTTCAGAGGGCATGTGTAAACTGTTGTGTTGAGGATACAGTGGTCCCTACCGAGGGTCTCCTCGGTGTTGACCCAGTCTGCATGTCTTATGTTGCGAGTGAAGGTGAGGTCCGGGCATGTGTCTCGGGTCACCGAGTTGCCTACGCGGGTGGGAAATGCTGGGTCGGTGTGGAGGGTGAGGCCCAATGTGGACGCCAGTTCTGCCAGCATGTGTCCACGCACTTCTTCCTTACGATAGCCCCATAGCTGGCTAGGGGCGTTGAAGTCGCCCACAATCAGCAGGGGATCACCATCCGCCTCTTTAAGCGCACGGCTAAAGAGGCCCGCGAAGGTCACTCGCTTTATTTTCGGGGAGCAGTATACGTTAAGCACGTGCAGGGCAGGATCCGATCGCCTAAGAGGGAGGATCCTCACCATCATGTATGAATAGGGTGTGTTGAGATCGAGGTCAATTTCGGTGGCTGTGTATGATTTGTGCACGAGGAGACACGACAAAGGGCCATGCTGGAACGTCGCGTAATTAGTCAACTTGGCTGCCGCTCCTGGTTCTTGGAGGGCGACCACGGCGGGCAAAGCCTCGAATGTTTCGAGGTAGAGACGCAGGTCCGCGCGTTTCTGCCGAGCCTTAAAGCCTCTACAGTTCCACTGCGTTACGGTGATGGAATTGTGATCTTTGGGAGGAGAGGAACGCGTGTTAAGCCGTCCTGCCATGATTAGGAACGGAAATGATAGATGGGGGGTTATGAGACTCCGACCCAGAGCCAGCACCGGGTGGGGGTGCGGGTTTGGAGTCCTCTGATTTCGCATCTGTGGGACTGACGACAATTTTCTTGTGCCTGTTGAAGGCTTGGATCGCTTCGAGCCGATGGCTCGTTCGGGTGGTTGATTTCATGCTGCGGGTGATGGCTGCAGGGACCGATGCCTTACATTTGGTCTCCAAGCAGCCCATGGCCGCTTCTACCATTTTCTGGAAATGGGAGGTGAGGCGCGCCTCCATCGCGGCCATTGCCGACGCGAACGTGGGCGGCAATTCGGGCTCACTCTCCGTGGCGTCGGGACTCGAGACACCCGTCACAGCGGACAGTTTTTCCTCTAAATTTCCTCTAAACGCAGGAGGCGACCCGCGCCCAGCTGCTCACCTGAGTGTTTTGTTGCTGCGCCGGGGCCCGGGATCCGGCAGCGCCATCTGGATTCAGGGCGGGAAGTGCTTAGCATCGTCTCCGTTGGGAGGTGGTGGCGGCGTAGCGGCGCTCTCAAGTACGAGTAGCTCACCAGTGCAACGCCCCCCTACGACCCCTCCTCGCCCTGGCCCGCTGCTACAGAGGTTTAGCGAGAGATTATCGGCATCGCGGGGAAACGCACCACACTGCTCTTTGCAGTGCAGCCACTGACCGGAGCCGTCATCTACGAGGAACCCCAACATCACTTTCTCGTTTAC
Organism: Amblyomma maculatum; assembly: GCF_055883805.1. Lineage (NCBI taxonomy): Eukaryota > Metazoa > Arthropoda > Arachnida > Ixodida > Ixodidae > Amblyomma > Amblyomma maculatum. The sequence continues at coordinate 49,728,014 of NC_139346.1, forward strand.
ACCGACGGCTACGTGGCCAGAGATTGCTCCTCGCTAGCAGCGGCGGCTACAATCCCCACCCTGCAACTGCACAGACAGCTGCTATACGGGCACAGTGGATGCTTCAGATCATCATCATCACCAGCCTGATTATACCCACTGCAGGGCGAAGGCCTCTCCCATATTTCTCCACTTAACCCGGTTCTGTGCTAGCTGCATCCACTTGACCCCTGCGAACTTCTTAATCTCATCCGCCCACCTAACTTTCTGCCGCCCCCTGCTACGCTTTCCTTCCCTTGGAATCCAGTTTGTTACCCTGAGCGACCATCGGTTATCCTCTCTTCGCACTACATGGCCTGCCCATGCCCATTTCTTCTTCTTAATTTCCACTAAAATGTCGGTCGACCTGATTAGGCAACGTAAAACGGCCACATCACTCCCTAGCGGCATCGAAGAAGCAGCGGCCCCGACGGTGCTTATCTTTTGATTCTATTACCGGGCTTGTTGCAGGAGCGTCGCTTTCATGGTGGTCCCTTCAGTAAGAAATTCGGCAACATTACACGTTGGACTGCGCACAAGACCGGCGAAAAGCTCCTACTTGACCCCGCGCATGAGGTTGCGAAGCTTCGTCTCCTCGGCCATGGATGGGTGAGCACGCTTGAAGAGGCGCGTCATGTCCTCCACATATTTGCGGACGCTTTTGTTAGTCCGCTGGTTACGGATGTGAAGCCCAGCCGCAGCTTTCTCCCGGCGGTGTACGTTGGGGAATGTAGCTAGGCAATTTAGATGAAATGTCTCCCAGGTGGACAGGTTGTTCTCGTGGTTCTCGAACCATGTCTTTGCGGAGTCCTCGAATAAAAAATACACGTTATAGAGCTTACGGCCGTCGCTCCAGCTGTTGTAACGGGCGACCCGCTCGAAGGTGTCCAGCCAGTCTTCCGCATCCTCGTACACGTCGCCATGAAACGAAGGCGGCGTTCGCGGTGTGTGGTAGAGGATGGGCGCCGGAGCCGTGGTATATTTGGCCATTTCTGGTGGGGCAGGCGGTCGACGCTGCGTCGTCTTCGTCGAGGTGGCAAGAGGCCATAATTCCGGTGACTGGCCGCGGAGGCGGCGGCTTAGGCGCTGATGGACCGGTGTGAGATCAATATGCTTATCTTGTAGGCGTGCGCAGATCGGGAAGCGTACCCAAATCGACTCCACCAGATGTGTAACAGTTGTAACACTAAAGTATTACTGCAACCGCTGAACGAGGGCACCGAGAAAGCTCAACCAGGAACGCGGGCAACAGCAACGGGCCGACACTTCAACATCCTCTACTTCTACTGATTGCGTTCCTTATTCTTTTTTTTTGTATGCAAACTTGCCATAAGGCGTATTATATAAACTCATGTAAATGGTTTTCCGTGAGGAACCGGAGCAGGCTTCTTTACCTCTAATGCACTGTTAAGGATGGCGACACCGAGACGGGCGCGAGAGCTGCCGCTTGCAACCATCGAGACAAGAATTCCCCACCGGAAAGGAACGCGGGGTGTTCTGCCGGACGGCGACAGTGGTCACAGCCGGGCCATGGAAAACAAAAAGGTAAAAGGGGATCCCGGCGTCTCCCGCATGGGTCTGTGCCCTTAAGGCGATCACGCGGTCATCCCCTTTGTCTTGCCGACAGCGCGCGGCGGCACTTTCGACGCTGACAGGGTAGGCCAGACCAAAAGGCGCCAACCGTCGCCGAGCTGCTCGCTTTCCATCGACACTACGCTTCTTCTATTCGTCTTGCCGACAGCGCGCGATGGCGCATTCCACGCAGTGGTGCCCCCGATAATGGGACGCTGACAGAAACCGATCGATGCAGATGTGTCCCAGATTATGAGACGCCGGCAGTCAGCGAGCACCTCATGTGCTGCCCTCTACACCGCCACAACGGCTTCCTTCTCACCTTCAAGTCCAAACTTTCGTGTGGCGGGTCTGCAAGAGTGAAAGTGCGTTAATAGATGTGACATTAAAAGCGATAAAGACACTCTCTCGACGACGAGCCCGCCCTTCAGCTATGGCACCTGGGGAACACGGACCCTGTAAAATGTGTGTGTGCGGGCATCATCAGTTCTTCTCCGGAGTTCTTTCCTACTACCAACAATGTAAATAAACCAACGTTTCTTCCTTCTACTCCCAACTTCTTCGCTAAGCGGGCGTCGATGCAGCCGAGGACCCATCCTGCGGAACCCCAGTCCCACCTCTAACAGCACGTGTCAGTATTGTTGGCTCATCTAGGTATGACTGCCAACATCTGATATACGTTTATATATGGTGGTATATAATATTCGCTCATTAAGATGGCGCTGCCAACATGAGCTACATCTTACCGTGTGTTGGTCAACATTACCTGGCTTTTTAGCCAGACTGCTTGCAAGCGTTGGTCAAAATTTCCCCTTAGACTGCCAAGATCTCACGTATTTTGGAATACACTTGTTGAGAACATTGTTCCGTTAGTTGGAATATGGCTTTTAAGAATGAGACCTTCCTCTACGAACTTCGGGCTTCCAAATTAGTCTTTACACCTTTTAGGTAAACAATAAGCAGCACATTGAACTTTCTCGGGTGTGTAGGTTATGGAAAGAGGGGTACACAAATTGAAAAGATTTCTTTTTTCGTCTGCTTTATCTGATAGCGGTTCATGAACATTCAGGCAACATTAGTTAACGGGCATTCTTATATTAGAAAACTAGAAACAGCCGCATTCCTATGCTACACCATTCGATTGCATTCTCACTGTAAGTATGGTTTTTGAGACATGTACACCGACCTTTATCATTATATTCATGCACATACGCACGCAAGACAGAGTCAGTCCAAGAAAAAAAATCCTTTACGCGATTCTGATCCGTACGTTTCTTCCGCTCGGCATCCAACAGCTAAATGTAAAGACCTGCCAAGTATGCCATTGGCACATGAAGTGTCGTAAAACACCTCGTTACAGCTGATGCCGTTTAAGCGGCCATTGTGACACTTACGCATGAATACGAGAACCGAAATTGAATATTTAGAGCAGAATCTTTACGCTCTCTAGAAACGTTTTACAAACTGGAGCTATCTATAAATATAGGTAGCGTACGAGGGTTCTAGCACAGCTTTCGCCCTCGCTCTTGATCACGTTCTATGTGACGCTGGCGGTAACAAAGGACGTTCTGCGTCCGCCGCTATGGCTGAGGGTGGCGCTGGTGAACACTCTCAAGGTTCGTATACAGACAACATAAATACCCAAGCAAGTAGCAGGGGGGACAGCGGCCGATGTAGCTCAGTTGGAAGAGCACCGGACGCGATATTCGGAGGTCGCGGGTTCGGTTCCCACCGTCGGCACGTTGTTTTTTCTTCTACTTTGTGTTTAATTATCTTTCCCCTAAACAGATGACATTACTAATTTGTTTGATTATCTAAGCAAACATTAAAAAAAAGACGTAAAAGTACCATCCCCAACGCTTTCCTAGGCCTCGCAGCCTGTTGGCTTCTTTCCTTCATGTATTATAACGAGCACCCTCATTTCCCCTTAATTGATCTGTTTGTAGCTTACGGGGGTCTCGGTTGTGGCACTCTTGAAGCCATAGGCAGCGTAAGAGGATTCTAGCACAGCTTTCGCCCTCGCTCTAGATCACGTTCTACGTGACGCTGGCGGTAACAAAGGACGTTCTACATCCGCCGCTATGGCTGAGGGTGGCGCTAGTGAACACTCTCAAGGTTCGTATACAGACAACATAAATACCCAAGCAAGTAGCAGGGGGCGCAGCGGCCGATGTAGCTCAGTTGAAAGAGCACCGGACGCGATATTCGGAGGTCGTGGGTTCGGTTCCCACCGTCGGCACGTTGTTTTTTCTTCTACTTTGTGTTTATTATCTTTCCCCTAAACAATTACAGTACTAATTTCTTTGATTATCTAAGCAAACATTAAAAAAGACATAAAAGTACCATCCCCAACGCTTTCCTTGGCCTCGCCGACTGTTGGCTTCTTTCCTTCATGTATTATAACGAGCACCCTCATTTCCCCTTAATTGATCTGCTTGTAGCTTACGGGGGTCTCGGTTCTGGCAGTCTTGAAGCCATAGGTAGCGTAAGAGGGTTCTAGCACAGCTTTCGCCCTCGCTCTTGATCACGTTCTATGTGACGCTGGCGGTAACAAAGGACGTTCTACGTCCGCCGCTATGGCTGAGGGTGGCGCTGGTGAACACTCTCAAGGTTCGTATACAGACAACATAAATACCCAAGCAAGTAGCAGGGGGGACAGCGGCCGATGTAGCTCAGTTGGAAGAGCACCGGACGCGATATTCGGAAGTCGTGGGCTCGGTTCCCACCGTGGGCACGTTGTTTTTTCTTCTACTTTGTGTTTAATTATCTTTCGCCTAAAGAGATTACGTTACTAATTTCTTTGATTATCAAAGCAAACATTAAAAAAAGACATAAAAGTACCATCCCCAACGCTTTTCTTGGCCTCGCCGAATGTTGGCTTCTTTCCTTCATGTATTATAACGAGCACCCTCATTTCCCCTTAATTGATCTGCTTGTAGCTTACGGGGGTCTCGGTTCTGGCAGTCTTGAAGCCATAGGTAGCGTAAGAGGGTTCTAGCACAGCTTTCGCCCTCGCTCTTGATCACGTTATACGTGACGCTGGCGGTAACAAAGGACGTTCTACATCCGGCGCTATCGCTGAGGGTGGCGCTGGTGAACACCCTCAAGGTTCGTATACAGACAACATAAATACCCAAGCAAGTAGCAGGGGGGACAGCGGCCGATGTAGCTCAGTTGGAAGAGCACCGGACGCGATATTCGGAGGTCGTGGGTTCGGTTCCCACGTTCGGCACGTTGTTTTTTCTTCTACTTTGTGTTTAATTATCTTTCCCCTAAACAGATTATATTACTAATTTCTTTGATTATCTAAGCAATCATGAAAAAAAAGACATAAAAGTACCATCCCCAACGCTTTCCTTGGCCTCGCCGACTGTCGGCTTCTTTCCTTCATGTATTATAACGAGCACCCTCATTTCCCCTTAATTGATTTGTTTGTAGCTTACGGGGGTCTCGGTTCTGGCAGTCTTGAAGCCATAGGTAGCGTAAGAGGGTTCTAGCACAGCTTTCGCCCTCGCTCTAGGTCACGTTCTACGTGACGCTGGCTTTAACAAAGGACGTTTTACGTCCGTCGCTATGGCTGAGGGTGGCGCTGGTGAACACTCTAAAGGTTCGTATACAGACAACATAAATACCCAAGCAAGTAGCAGGGGGGACAGCGGCCGATGTAGCTCAGTTGGAAGAGCACCGGACGCGATATTCGGAGGTCGTGGGTTCGGTTCCCACCGTCGGCACGTTGTTTTTTTCTTCTACCTTGTGTTTAATTATCTTTCCATTAAACAGATTACATTACTGATTTCTTTGATTATCTAAGCAAACATTAAAAAAAGACATAAAAGTATCATCCCCAACGCTTTCCTTGGCCTCGCCGACTGTCGGCTTCTTCCCTTCATGTATTATAACGAGCACCCTCATTTTCCCTTAATTGATCTGCTTGTAGCTTACGGCGTCTCGGTTCTGGCAGTCTTGAAGCCATAGGTAGCATAAGAGGGCTCTAGCATAGCTTTCGCCCTCGCTCTTGATCACGTTCTACGTGACGCTGGCGGTAACAAAGGACGTTCTACGTCCGCCGCTATGGCTGAGGGTGGCGCTGGTGAACACTCTCAAGGTTCGTATACAGACAACATAAATACCCAAGCAAGTAGCAGGGGGGACAGCGGCCGATGTAGCTCAGTTGGAAGAGCACCGGACGCGATATTCGGAGGTCGCGGGTTCGGTTCCCACCGTCGGCACGTTGTTTTTTCTTCTACTTTGTGTTTAATTATCTTTCCCCTAAACGGATTACATTACCAATTTGTTTGATTATCTAAGCAAACATTAAAAAAAAGACGTAAAAGTACCATCCCCAACGCTTTCCTAGGCCTCGCAGCCTGTTGGCTTCTTTCCTTCATGTATTATAACGAGCACCCTCATTTCCCCTTAATTGATCTGTTTGTAGCTTACGGGGGTCTCGGTTGTGGCAGTCTTGAAGCCATAGGTAGCGTAAGAGGGTTCTAGCACAGCTTTCGCCCTCGCTCTAGATCACGTTCTACGTGACGCTGGCGGTAACAAAGGACGTTCTACATCCGCCGCTATGGCTGAGGGTGGCGCTAGTGAACACTCTCAAGGTTCGTATACAGACAACATAAATACCCAAGCAAGTAGCAGGGGGCGCAGCGGCCGATGTAGCTCAGTTGAAAGAGCACCGGACGCGATATTCGGAGGTCGTGGGTTCGGTTCCCACCGTCGGCACGTTGTTTTTTCTTCTACTTTGTGTTTATTATCTTTCCCCTAAACAATTACAGTACTAATTTCTTTGATTATCTAAGCAAACATTAAAAAAGACAAAAGTACCATCCCCAACGCTTTACTTGGCCACGCCGACTGTTGGCTTCTTTCCTTCATGTATTATAACGAGCACCCTCATTTCCCCTTAATTGATCTGCTTGTAGCTTACGGGGGTCTCGGTTCTGGCAGTCTTGAAACCATAGGTAGCGTAAGAGGGTTCTAGCACAGCTTTCGCCCTCGCTCTTGATCACGTTCTATGTGACGCTGGCGGTAACAAAGGACGTTCTACGTCCGCCGCTATGGTTGAGGGTGGCGCTGGTGAACACTCTCAAGGTTCGTATACAGACGACATAAATACCCAAGCAAGTAGCAGGGGGGACAGCGCCCGATGTAGCTCAGTTGGAAGAGCACCGGACGCGATATTCGGAAGTCGTGGGCTCGGTTCCCACCGTGGGCACGTTGTTTTTTCTTCTACTTTGTGTTTAATTATCTTTCGCCTAAAGAGATTACGTTACTAATTTCGTTGATTATCTAAGCAAACATTAAAAAAAGACATAAAAGTACCATCCCCAACGCTTTTCTTGGCCTCGCCGACTGTTGGCTTCTTTCCTTCATGTATTATAACGAGCACCCTTATTTCCCCTTAATTTATCTGCTTGTAGCTTACGGGGGTCTCGGTTCTGGCAGTCTTGAAGCCATAGGTAGCGTAAGAGGGTTCTAGCACAGCTTTCGGCCTCGCTCTTGATCACGTTATACGTGACGCTGGCGGTAACAAAGGACGTTCTACATCCGGCGCTATCGCTGAGGGTGGCGCTGGTGAACACCCTCAAGGTTCGTATACAGACAACATAAATACCCAAGCAAGTAGCAGGGGGGACAGCGGCCGATGTAGCTCAGTTGGAAGAGCACCGGACGCGGTATTCGGAGGTCGTGGGTTCGGTTCCCACGTTCGGCACGTTGTTTTTTCTTCTACTTTGTGTTTTATTATCTTTCCCCTAAACAGATTATATTACTAATTTCTTTGATTATCTAAGCAATCATGAAAAAAAAGACATAAAAGTACCATCCCCAACGCTTTCCTTGGCCTCGCCGACTGTCGGCTTCTTTCCTTCATGTATTATAACGAGCACCCTCATTTCCCCTTAATTGATCTGTTTGTAGCTTACGGGGGTCTCGGTTCTGGCAGTCTTGAAGCCATAGGTAGCGTAAGAGGGTTCTAGCACAGCTTTCGCCCTCGCTCTAGGTCACGTTCTACGTGACGCTGGCTTTAACAAAGGACGTTTTACGTCCGCCGCTATGGCTGAGGGTGGCGCTGGTGAACACTCTAAAGGTTCGTATACAGACAACATAAATACCCAAGCAAGTAGCAGGGGAGACAGCGGCCGATGTAGCTCAGTTGGAAGAGCACCGGACGCAATATTCGGAGGTCGTGGGTTCGGTTCCCACCGTCGGCACGTTGTTTTTTTCTTCTACCTTGTGTTTAATTATCTTTCCACTAAACAGATTACATTACTGATTTCTTTGATTATCTAAGCAAACATTAAAAAAAGACATAAAAGTACCATCCCCAACGCTTTCCTTGGCCTCGCCGACTGTCGGCTTCTTTCCTTCATGTATTATAACGAGCACCCTCATTTCCCCTTAATTGATCTGTTTGTAGCTTACGGGGGTCTCGGTTCTGGCAGTCTTGAAGCCATAGGTAGCGTAAGAGGGTTCTAGCACAGCTTTCGCCCTCGCTCTAGATCACGTTCTACGTGACGCTGGCTTTAACAAAGGACGTTTTACGTCCGCCGCTATGGCTGAGGGTGGCGCTGGTGAACACTCTGAAGGTTCGTATACAGACAACATAAATACCCAAGCAAGTAGCAGGGGGGACAGCGGCCGATGTAGTTGTTGGAAGAGCAACGGACGCGATATTCGGAGGTCATGGGTTCGGTTCCCACCGCCGGCACGTTTTTTTTCTTCTACTTTGTGTTTAATTATCTTTCCCCTAAACAGTCTACATTACTAATTTCTTTGATTATCTAAGCAAACATTAAAAAAAAGACATAAAAGTACCATCCCCAACGCTTTCCTTGGCCTCGCCGACTGTTGGCTTCTTTCCTTCATGTATTATAACGAGCACCCTCATTTCCCCTTAAATGATTTATTTTTTGGATGTACCCGTAGATATGCTCTTAAGCTGAAAGTTCTGAAATGTTCCCAGGGAAGACCCTGATATATATCTGCTTCTATTAAATGTTCGTGCTCCACGCTCTTGATACACCATGCCTGAGGGGCGGCATAGTAAAGAAAGCAATCCGAATTTAACATGGAGCAGTTTTATTTTTAAGGCAAAAGCCTTGAATGGTTCATCGTTGTCAGCAGCAAAAAGAGCAAAAGTCTCGGGCTTTTGCGGTGGCTCTGATACTGTAAAACAAAAATTAATAAAACTTCTCTCCCACCGGGGAATCGAACCTCCATTCTTTGGATCCTCAACCCAGCGCTTTACCACTTCGCCACGCCCTGTATATTTTTTTCTGTCATAGTATTTATTACACGTGGTTATGTACAGAAAGGGTTATGTACACAGACTATTTACGATGCAATCAGCCGTTGCTGAGATGCACAACTGAAGACACAACTCAAAGGGAGGCAAAGATAAGCACCGTGTCACCAGTGAAAACCAACCAGGATGAAAGTGATTTTCACCATAAATATCCTTCAGTTGCATCATCATTCCTCTAAAATGATGTCTAGGTGAAACAACAAGTTCAGCGTCGCGATACAACATGCGCGTCTTCAACAAGCTATGAAGTCCAATAAGAAAAAACATGTCATATGGTTCGTAATCAGATTGTGCAACAGCAAGATACTGCAGACTGTACGAATTTAGAACAAAGTGTTTCTTTAGAGTTCTTTGCAGCACATCCCAAAAAAGAATTGCCTATTTGCAATTATTGAAACAGTGGTCAATTGTTTCAGGCACATCACACAGACGGCAGTTTACAGAAGATAGAAAAATATTTTTCCTATGGAGCCATGGAATAACAGGTAGAGCTTCAGTGTGTAATTTAAAGATAAATGGTTTCGTGCAAGGGGACATCTGCATTTTGCTTACCCTCTCTAACATATCATGACCTTTAAGACCAAAGTATAAAGAACGATACAGTGGTGGCGGAAAAAGCATTGCTATCAATTCGTTGTATAGTTTCTTCCGTGAAACATAATACAAGTACTCCTTTGAGAATCGTGCTGTCAAAAACCTCACCGAAGCATAAACTTCCTGCATAAATCCTAGTAACTGTGGGCGATCAGTACAATCTGAAGAAACCACTAAGTCAAGAAGCAAATTCATGAAATTAACTTGCGGAATGCTCTAATAATCGGATGTGAGCAATCACGAAAAAGGAAGAAACAGGCAACTAACTGCCTTAGATACAGACGAACTAAGCCGAGCTTCCCTGCGCAAACAGGTCTTATTAGGTTATCACGTCGAATCAGTTCAAAATTGAATGACCAAATAAACTTCGCAAATGTTCGGTGAAAACACTGAATGTAATGCCTAGCACAGTGGAGGACCTGAAGCACATACTAAATGTTCGTCGCCATAAACATGTTGCAGGCCAAAGCCCGAACGAATATTGAAAGCCGATAGAGGATATATTTATTAACATAACGCTGGACGACTGGAACACGCTCTTTCCGGTAATATGTACTTGACCTAAATGCACGCAGTGGAACGCTCAGATATTTAGGGGGCACACGTGACCATTCAACTCTTGCATATAGGGGCGGTGTTGAGCTCCACGAACCAAACCAAAGGCCGGAATTCTTGGAGTGATTCATCTGAGCACCAGGAACAATGCCAAATTGTTCTATGCTGGATTTAATTTTTTCTATGCTTTGTTTGTCTGTGCATAAAAACGCAAGATCATCCGCATATGCAAGCACTTTAAACTCATTTCCAAGAAGAGGGAAGCCATGGATACTGCTGTTATGTAAAACACTAAGACAAAGTGGCTCCAAGTAAAGAGCAAAAAGCAGCGTAGACATCGGACAGCCTTGATTCACAGAAGAGTTGATTGGTACGGGGCTTGATAGGTGACCATTTACAATTAGGCGAGTCGCACAATTTCTTTAGCAGAGTTGCACCCCCTTCAGTACTGCAGAACCAACATTCGCACGTTCCAGAAGAGAAAACAGGAAAAAATTATGAACTCGATCAAATGCTTTTGCGAGGTCGACCTGAAGTAAAGTAACCTGATCATGAAAGCAGGAGCACGATTCGAGGATTGTACACGCAATATGTACATTACTTTGTATGGCACGGCCCCTCAAGCCGTACGTAATGGTGAGGGCCAATTAGAACCGACATTGCGAAGTGTAGGCGATTTTGTAATTTTTTGGCGAAAATTTTGTAATCCACATTTCCCAGTGTGATTGGTTTATAGCCTTCCACTGAGCGCAATTTTTCTTCATCTGCACTCTTCGGAATTATGAATGTGTGGCATTTTGTAAAAGTCTCGGGAAGGGCATCTAGATCAAAACTCATCTCGAAGACATCTAGCAGGATAAGAGCAAGAACATTTTTTGAAGCTTTGTAAAATTCAGAGGAAATACCATCAGGACCAGGCGCTTTTGAGAGAGGTAATTGATCAGTTGCCACTTCTACCTCTTGCTGCGTGAAAGAGCTACTAAATACAGAACAATCACCTTCTGATAAAGGGGTCACCAGGGATGTGAAGCGCGAGATAATGTCACAATTTTTTACAGGAGGAGTGGCACTAAACCACATCGAGTAATAATCCACGAATGTGGACACAACCACATTCGTACTCGCAACTAATGTGCCGTTACCCATTAATCCCGGAATCAGCTTACGGGGAAATTACGGGGAAATCATCGACCATTACAAATTGGGCTTCGACTGGAATCCGGCCAGATTTTAGCCTAAATAATAGAGAAGCTGTCGCGCGGAGGCGTCTACAAATTATTACCTGCATGATCACGGTCCGGGCGTTTCACGCGCTACCAGACATTAGAGACAATAATCAACCAATGCATATACTATTCTAAAACACTGTAATCTATGCAAACACTGTGGGGCGAGGGACCCTCAGCCACGTAATTTGCGAGTGCATACAATGCTCAAGGATAGGACAAAATATAGCAAGTAGAGAAGCCTGGGATACTCTGCTGCAAAGCGCGGACCATGCGATCCCGCTACGCATCGTCTATCTGGCGGAAGAGGCCGCAACAAGCCAAGGGCTACCTGCCAGGCTCTAATCTGCTAGCGCACGACTCCCCGTCTTCCCCAGCACGCGTGCTGAGGACGGGGAAGAGACGACGCCCATTTCCGGTGGAAATAAAAGTTGTCCGACCAACCAACCAACCAATGCATATACGAAGCTGATCCCACGAGGCATCCGATCCAGGCGTCTGTTCGCGCTTTCATCTACCGCTTCCTTGAACGCCGCATCAGACATCAAACAGAAGCACACACAAATGTCGAGGAGGCACTAATACAGCAGGCATCAGCGGCGATTGAAATTGATTTAAAAGATAGAAAAGCCGCAGTATCTCTCACAATTCTCCGCGTACACATGTACCATGCCATGAAGGAGGGAAGAATGTGGAACAGTAGTCACTATCTTTACTAGAGGCATTATTCAATGCTGTATTTTCAACAAGTGCGTAGCAGATTGCGGCCCTCAGGCTTCTGCCTTTAACCACGTTAGTCGCCAAATTGTCCCGTGCTTTTTTCACGCCAATACCGTGAAAAAAAAACCGAGGCGAGCAGGTCCTGGTGGCAGTTCCTAGCATTACGGGGTTGGGATGGTGGGCCAACGCCGCTCGCGGTGGGTGCTAGCCAGCCACCGAATTTTTATTTGTTGTAGGCCGTCATTGCACCCGGCACCGCTTCGGTGATGGTGGACGAGGGCCGTTGTGGCGGCGCGCGTCTTTCTCTCATTCTTTTTTTCGGCTTTATTTTCTCCTCTGTCCGCACGGGCAGCGGAGGTGGCTCAGCTAAAGAGCCAGTAGCAGGCCCGTGCATTTTCTTTTCCTTCTTCCTACATCCACAACAACAACAACAACACAACAATACCGTAAAAGTTATCTCTAAGGATGGCCGACAGAGTTGTTTTTCGCTCAACCTCAGCCGACTTATTTTCGGAGTATTTCATTCTTGATGCCAAAATTATGGCTCCATTTGCGGTACAAAGTAACATTGTTTGCTATAAACATTTGCGCTCTGAAGAAGTGGAGTTAGCTCCAAAAATGTGCACATGTTATTCAGTCAACATTATGATTTTATGCAATAAAATGCTGTAGTGTGACGAGAATTACTCTCCCTCACGTCTGTTCTGTGCAACCATATTTTTCACGCCGGCTTTGCAAAAGAGAATTACTCCTACCATTTTAATCTGATTCGGAGAGAACATATACACGGTGATGTGTTACTGCTTCGCACTCTTGATCAATCAATATTTGATGTACGCATAGAATGCTGTTAGCTACCACTTGATTTTTTATGACCAGAAATATTTAGTGTGTTCTGTTTCTGCCTAAAGGTTTCATTTCTTTTTGCTTGCAATAGGGGCCAATCTGATCTTAAACTCTGCGCTTAGGGTGAGCACCATTTGCAATTACGCTTTTCACCGCTCCGGCGACTGCTTTACAATACCTTGATTATGATCAGCATTGATGTCGTAATGAAGCATGGAGGGAAAGAAAACAAGCATTTGGGCACTTGGAAGCTATGTTTAGCGGTTGCAGATGATGCTTTATATAAGCTATTCATACTTCAGCTATAACAGTCCTGCTTTTTTTTTATCGGCCAGCACTTAGCACCTTTCATTAGCCATTTTTTTTCTTCTTTAAAACATTACAGGCGTCCAATGCCTCTTAGCAGTCGAGCTGTCTCAGTGTATCTCTTTTCCATGAAACTACACAATAATTATTGCTCCATGGACGTCTTCGTGTTCTTTACGGCCGTGCACTCCTCTGTTGTACACGAACTTTCCAATACCCCTGAGAAAAATTACAACGTGCCCTTCATTTTGTTGCCACTAATTATCTGCGGTTGCACGAAGTTCTATGTGGCTCGCTCCCGAGCCGGACAGCGCTGCGCTTCTTGCATTTGTGGAAATAAGGCAGGAAATAACCTACAACATGTCTACTAAATTCGCACGTGCATGACTTTAATATGCAGCGCAAGAGGCCATTTTATGTAAGAAAACTGCTTACCTTGATGTTTACTGTACTAAGAGCTTCCTGTATATCTATCATCGTTCCATGCAGTGCTGGGTAATACGCCAAAATGAAGAAAACATCCGTGGTAGTGTGACTATAAATTTAAACACTTCGCAGCAAAACAAAACGAATAAACATATTAGCCTTCCTGCAACGTTGTGACACGTAGACTGCCGCTGAAATCTTCCTGTAACAGTATAATTGTAGGGATTTTCTCTGTTTCCACAGATGCTATATCTATTACAAGGATGACATCGACATAGCTGAAATACAGGTGTTCAACGTCAGATAGATTCCCAGAGCAATCGACCGCTGGAGGGGCTGAAGGAGGCATCTGGTTGCTTTTTATCAGACGACATCTGCAACTGCCCACTATTTATCCCTTGTTCTGCTCTTGGACAATACTGGCACCCCCTTTCGGAAAATTCACTATTACTGGTACCCCCACATCGCCACTGGGCTTTCCAGTGAGCGTGGCACCGGTCACAACTTCCTCACCCAATCTTAATCAATCCTCTAGGCCACAAGAGCGCATTTTATTACTAATTAAAGAAATCTCATTCACAATACATATTTCTGGTCTTGCTTCAGCGTATTTTCACAATGAGTCGTACAAACAGATCTAGGCATGTGGATGGCTCCAAGCAACGGAGTGGGAAAAAACATGAAACCAATATATAAATCCCGATACTAAAGTTACGCATGGCACTTACAAATATATATATATATATCGGTTACGAAGTAAAAAAAACAGCATCGTAGGTATGCCTGCCTTCTCAGCGGCTTAATATAGGTCCTACATCTCTTTTAAGTACACCTATATCACGAGTAACGCAACAGCATCAGACCAATAACGGCTCAGCATTGGAAAAGATTGGCACAAATGTCGTACATTTATTGGCATTCTACCTAAATGCAAGCCGAGCCAATATATAACCGGGATAAAAAGAGATGCCTATATTTAGCCATTGAAAAAGCCGGCATACTTACAATGCTTGTTTTCCAGCTTCAAACCGATATTTGTATATATTCTTATTGACTGGCTGTTCTATATTAGCAACCCAACCGTATTTGTCGGCTATCGCCATATTTGCCATCGGATGCTCTTCACTGGCTTCTAAATATGTTCATCCTCTCAAATTCATTGGCACTGTAATATTTGTAAGCCACGCCTACATACCGGCATGCATGATATTAGTATCGGGGTATATATTGGTTTCATGTTTTTTCCTGATACATTGCTTGCAGCCATTCACATGCATAGAGCTGTTTGTCCAACTCATTGGAAAAATGCATTGAAGCAAAACCAGAAATATGCATTGTGAATGAGATTTCTTTATTTAGTAATAAAAGAGCGCGCATGGGACCCAGAGGTTTGTTGAGCAAGATCGAGTGCGGAAGTTCTGAACGGTGCCAGGCTCACTGGAAGGCCCAGTGGCGATGTAAGGGAAGCAGCTTCTGCATTTAGGTGGCTGGTGAGTAGAAGGTTTCCGAAAGGCAGCGCTAGTATTGTCAAAGTGCTGGGCAAGAGGATAAATAGTGCTAAGTTCCAGGTGCCACCTGAGAAAATTCAACCAGCAGTCCCCTTCAGCCTTTCCCACGGTCAATTGCTCTGGGAATTCATCTGATGATGAACACCTGTATTTCTTCGATGTTGATGTCGCCCTTGTAAAGGACATGACATCTGCGGAAACAGAAAAATCAAAACAAATACACTGTTTGCGTGGCTCCCCACGCGCATATATTGTGTGTCATAGCTCCTTCAGGGAGATGTTAGCATAACCTGTCACAACCTTGCAGGACGGGTAATATATGCTTAATCATTTTCTTTTGCAGCGAAGTTTCTAAGTTTATAGTCACACTACCAGGCATTTGTTTCGTGTTTTGGCGTTCCAGTGCTGCATGGATACAATGATCGAGATATGGGAAGCTTGTAGTACAGTAGCTATAATGAAAGCTCTTTTCCTGCAAAAAAAATAATCCTCATGTACTGCATATGAATGTCATGCGCGTGCGAATTTAGTAAAAATGTGACAGGTTACATTCATTCTTTATTTCCGCTAATGTAAAAAAGCGGAGCACTTTCCAACTCGAGACCGAGCCATATCAAACATCGCGCCGCAGCAGACGGTTAGCACGACAAAATGCAGGATACGTTAACGTAATTTCTTTCAGGCGCATGCAAAGTTCGTGTGCAGTAACGGAATATACGGCCACAAAACACGTGAAGAGGTCCATGGAGGAATAAATATTGCGTAGTTTCATGGAAAAGAGATACACTGAGAGAGCTCGACTGCTAGGAGGCATTGGACACCTCTTATGCGTTAAAGAGAAAAAGGGGTAATGAAAGTTACTATTCCCTGGCCAATAAAAAAAAACAGGACTGTTATAAGCTGAAGTAAAGTATGAATAGCTTATATAAAGCGTCAACTGCTACCGCTGCACACAGCTTTCAAGTGCTTTAATGCTTCTTTTATTTCTTCTCCATGCTTCAATACGACATCGATGCTGATGATTCTCAAGGTATTTTAATGCAGTCGCAGGAGGGACGGACAGCGTAACTGGAAATAGTGCTGACCCTGAAACAGAGTTTAGGATCGGGTGCCCCCCCCCCCCCCATTGCAAGCAAAAAGAAATAAAACCGTCATGAAGAAACGGGTCATTGTAAATATTTCTTGTCATAAAAAATGAGGGATCTAACAGCATTGTATGCGTACATCAAATACTGATTGATCAAGAGTGCGAAACAGTATCACATCACCGCGTATTTGCACGTTTCGAGTCTGATTAGAATAGTGAGAATAATATTCTTTACAAAGCAGACGTGAAAACAAACGTCGTAAGAACAATATTGAGGCTGGGAAATTATCGCCAAACTACAGCCTTTTATTCCAGAAAATTATAACGTTCACACAAAAGCGCCTGCACATTTTTGGAGCTAACTGCATCTGTTCATAACGCAAATTAATACAACAAACAATATCATTGCGTACAGCGAATGGAACCATAGTTTTTGGAAATGCTCCGAATTTAAATAGGCTGAGGATGAGCGAAAAGCAACTTTGTCGACTATCCTTAGCGATGACCTGTACGGTAATGGCGTAAAAACTTAAACTGCTCCATGTTAAATTAGGATTACTTGCTTTTGTTTGCCGCCTCTCGGGCATGGTGTACAAGAGCGCTGAGCACGAATATTTTGTATAAGCAAATATATAGGACCGTCTTCTCTGCAAAAATTTCAGCCATTTCAACTTAAGAGCATATCTACACGTACATGTAAAAGAAAAGCATGAAACAAGAGAGGCTTAGGGTCTTAAAAAAAATAAAAAGACCTGTCCCATTCACGTAAAGAGCTTGATGAAAAGCAGCAATAAAGAAATAAAAATGAGAGTTTCATCTGCTAGAAAAAACAAGCGAACTTTTAGGTACCCTTGGAAAATAAGCGACGATAAATTATTATTTTTGTTTTGCATTCTGCAGCCCGCAAAACTTTAGGCCACGAATGTGCTTACAAAATATACCTTTTAAAAAAGAAGCATGAAATATACCCACACATTTGGAATCTGGTACTGATAAACGTATAGATGGAATGCAAAAATTTGATTGCGCTCCGAGAGGACAGTTTCGGGCCGAAAAGGCACATCCGTGTTCCATCATCATATTTTTTCAGTCGGCCGCGGCGTGCACGAGTGGTGGCGCGGGGCACAGAGGGAGCGCGCATCGTGGGGATCGTTCGTAGAGGATGAGAGGGGTGAAAGGTACAAGGAATGCAGCAAGGGTCAGTACACTGTGAAACGAGGCAAGCGCGTTCCGTGAACAGTAACCTGGACAAAGCGGGGGGGGGGGGGGGGGGTTTCGGGGAGCTAGTACTGCAGTGAGGCGTTGTCATTGCATCAACATTCAACAACTTGAGGTGATACTTTGTCTCACTAGAATTTTGCAGCACTGGGTAAGGCAGAGGCACCCCGGTCCAACCAGGATCACGCGCACTACAATAGCAATAGGCAATTGTGTCCTACGCGCCTCTCGGCCCCCAAATCGGCTGGGTTGACAGTAGAAGCACAATTCTCTATTATATTGCGCAGGGACGAGAGGCACTTAGGAGCCCAATTGCAAGGGCTCATCTGCCTTTCCCAGTGTATGCAGATATCTTGTGGACGAAGTATAGATGGGGGAGGGGGGGGGGCAGAAAAGAAGGTGTACATTGCGTGTTGGAGGCGAGTGCATTGTTTGCACTCAGTTCTTTCTGAGAATTCACTACAAGATTTTTCGCGTCGCTTTCAAGTGCATGCCTCTTGGCGGTAGATTGTGCTGAAAATGACCAGCACAGAGCACCCGGAATCGGGCAAGTTTCTTCGTTCAACTGTGCTTGCGAATGAGAAAATATTGTTACAGGGATGCACTTAATGTAACGGCACTGCGATGGGCTGAACTCGATGCTAAGACTTCAGTAGCCGTGCAGTATCCACTCTGCCAGCGTCGTCCTCTTTCTCAACGCTTCGTCGTGCCCGCGTTCCTCGGTCGTCGTCTTTGTCAATGAACACATCGCTTTGGTTCCGCGTTTCCCGGTAACACTACCCCCCTCGGCAAAAGGCAACGTCCCGGCGCGTATTAGACGTGCGGTGTGGAGGGGGGAGTAATATGGCTTGAGGCGAGCGACATGTACGATTTCGGAAGTGGGTGTAGCAGTCGGTTACTTTGGGTGGAGCGGTGCAATCTCATAGGTCACGTCGGTCACAGGGCGTAGTACACGGTAAGGACTTGTGCAGTGGGGCAGAAGTTTTTGACACAACCCCCACGACGGCACGGAAGCCAGAGCAACACCAGAGATCCGGGAGGATAGGGCACATCGCAGTGATGAGCGTCATAGCGGCGTTTTTGAACTTCATGAGAGATGATGAGATTGTGACGAGCAATGTGGCGAGCAGCGTCGGCTCAGGCGATGGTATCGCGGGCATAGGTTGTGACGGGGCCAGCGGCGGGAAGCAAAGTGTCGAAGGGCAGTAAGGGGTCTCTTCCAAAGAGAAGATAGAATGGAGAGTACGCAGCAGTGTCATGACGCGAAGAGTTATATGCAAAGGTGACAAATGGTAGACTAATATCCCAGTCGCGATGACTGACGGATACGTACATTGCGAGCATGTCGGTTAGTGTGCGGTTAATACGCTCCGCAAGGCGTTCGTCTGAAGGTGATATGCAGTGGTGAACTTGTGCCGAACGGAGCAAGAACGAAGTATTTCCTCAACAACTCGGGAAAGGAAACAGCTGCCGTGGTCGGTAAGTAGTTGACGGGGAGCACCATGGTGAAGTATGACGTCGTACAAAAGGAAGTCAGCAGCATCTGTGGCGCAGCTGGTTGGAATGGCGCGAGTGATCACGTACCGCGTGGCATATTCGGTGGCCACAGCGATCCATTTGTTTCCTGACAGGGACTCGGGGAAGACCCCTACTAGGTCAAGGCCAACACGAGAAAATGGCTCACTCGGGATAGCAATCGGCTGTAGGCGTCCAGGTTGTAGCACAGGGGGTGTCTTCCGGCGTTGACAGAGGTCGCAAGCGGCTACATAACGTTGGACAGAGCGGTAGAGTCCAGGCCAGAAGAAACGCCGGCGCACGCAGTCGTATGTGCGTGAGAGGCCAAGATGACCTGCTGTAGGGGCGTCGTGCATTTGTTCGAGAACGGCAGAGCGTAGGTGTTGGGAACGACCAGCAAGTGCTGAGCGCCATCAGGTGGCATGTAGCGGCAGTATAGCGTATTCCCATGAAGGAAGAACAGGGCGAGGGAAGTCACAGCTGTGTGTGCGGAGGCGATCGATAAGAGAACTGAGGGTTGGGTCCAAGCGCTATTCGTCAGTTATGTGGGATAAGTCCGATATAAAGAAGACACAGGGGTCCGACGCATGGTCAGTAGAGGAAGGGGGATCGACGGGATAACGGGACAGACAGTCTGCAACCTGGTGGAGCCGACCGGATTTGTGCACAACTGAAAAGGTATACTCCTGCAAGCGCAGTACCCAGCGGCGGCGGCGGCCAGCAGGATTCTTGAAGGAAGAGAGCCAACATAAGGCGTGGTGATCGTTAATTACAGTAAAGGGTCGGCCAAACAAGTAGGGTCTGAATTTTCCAACGGCCCAAACGAGAGTCAGGAACACCCGTTCCGTAAATGAATAGTTCTGTTCCGCTGATGACAGGAGACGAATGGAGTAGGCAATCACGCAGTGTTGGCCGCGTTGTCGCTGTGCAAGAACGGCACCAATCCCGTGGCCACTGGCGTCTGTGCGAAGTTCCGTCGGGGCAGACGGGTTGAAATGGGCCAACACAGGAGGATTGGTGAGAACAGCGATGATGGTGGAGAATGCGTTAGCGTGCTCTGGTCCCCATGAGAAAGGAACGCCTTTCTTCAGCAGATTGGTGAGAGGACGAGCAACAGCGACAAAGTTTGGGACGAACTGGCGAAAATAAGAGCACAGTCCTATAAAGCTGCGGACATCACGGGGTGAACGGGGAGATGGAAAAGCACTGACAGCGCGAACTTTGTCGCCATCGGGTTGCACGCCGGTGGCATTCACCAAATGGCGAAGCCCTTTAAGTTCTTGGCGACCACAACTGCACTTTTTTGAGGTCATTTGAAGTCCGGCACGGCGGAAAAGTGCCAAGATGGAAGAAAGGCGACAAAGATGGCTTCCGAACGAGGGCAAGAAGACGATCACGTCATCCAAGTAACATAGACAAGTCGTCCATTTGAAACCGCGGAGTAAGGAGTCCATCTTTCGTTCAAACGCATCAGGGGCGTTGCCAAGTCCAAAAGACATAACCTTAAATTGGTAAAGTCCATCGGGTGTGACAAAAGCTGTCTTCTCGAGGTATTGTTCGTCAACAGAGATCTGCCAGTAGCCGCTACGAAGGTCGATGGAGGAAAAGTAACGGGCTCCATGTAAACAGTCCAAGGCATCGTCTATTCGCGGCAGCGGGTAAACATCTTTCCTCGTATACTTATTTAAATGTCGACAGTCGACGTAAACGCACCAACTGTTGTCTTTCTTTCTAGGAGCACGACAGGAGATGCGCAGGGGCTATTCGAAGGTTCGATGATATCGTTGCCCAACATCTTGTCGACCTCCTGCTGAATGACTTGGCACTCAGAAGGGGACACACGATAAAGCCTCCGTTGTACAGATTTTGCATCGCCGGTGTAACTGCGGTGAGTCACAACTGATGTTTGGCTCAGAGAACCGGCAGCAAAGTCAAAAATGTCGGAGAAGGATAACAAAAGGTTGTGCAGGCCCTGGACGTGTTCGGAGCTGAGGTCAGAGGCAATCATTGCGGAAATAGAATCGGTAATTCTGGTGCGGAGTACGGGTGTTGGAAGGACGCTTGAATGTGGGCCAGGAGTGAGTGCACGAATGGTGCAGTCTGTGAGAGGGGACAAAGTAGCAAGGGATATTCCTTCGGGGAGAACTTGGGATGACAGACTGGAGTTCAGGATAAGACGGTAGGTGCTGCTCTGTGTAACGCGTACGATTAGATGAGGAAGAACGACGTTGCGGTCAAGAGAGACCTCGGTGATAGGGGCAAGCAACATAGTCACCGTCAGGCACAGGCGGATATATGTGACCGAGGCAGGTAAACAGCAGAGTCAGGGGGCAGGCGAGCGAACTCGGTGGAGCGAAGGCGGGGGGTAGATGGAGGATGTTCTGAGCAGACAGGTAGCACCAAACGAAGAAGGCCGCTGGAGCAGTCGATAAGGGCAGAGTGGGTCGTTAAAAAGTCAAGGCCGAGGATCACATTGTGAGGGCCCTGGTTGAGAACGGTGAACAAAACAGGGATGTGATGACCGGAAAGGGTGACTCGGGCAGTGCACAGCCCAGTGACGGCAGCAGTACTGCCATCGGCAACACGAACGTTGGGCGAAGCGGCGGGGGTTTGTACTTTCTTGAGGCGGCGGCAAAACGATGAGCTCATGATCGAGACTTGGGCACCAGTGTCAATGAGGGCACAGACGGGGCACCATCCACGAACAGGGAGAGGAGGTTGCAGGGCGAAGAAATTGACAGTAGAAGGTTTCCAGGTCGGGGTTCCAATGCAGCGTCATCTCTGGGAGCTGCATTGGCTAGTTTCCCGTGAAGCGGGCCGGCAGAGGACGGTGAGGAACTACGGCTATGAAGAGGTTAACGGGAACGGCGGGCTGGCGGGGAAGGAGAGCGACAGGACACAGGAGGAGGCGGAGTGGTATCGGTGCGCGGCGGCTCATAACGAGGCTTGAAACGGCGGTGACCGTAATCGGAGTAGCGGCCAACGTAAGGAAAACGTCCCGGTGGTGATGTCCAGCGGCTGTGGCAGTGGCGAGAGATGTGGCCAATACGCAAGCACGTGAAACAGATCAGCCTGTCGTTAGGGGGTGCGCCACTCATCAGGATTGCGGTATCGGTAGCGTAGCGTGTAGGTGTTGCGGGGCGTAACGGTGGCGACCATGGCAGGGACGGGGCTCGAAATGTGGTGTTTCACGGTGTGGCTATAGGAGACGCCCAAGTTTGCAACCTCTTGACGAACGACAGCTTGAATGAGGGATATCCTCGCGGGGTTGCTGTCCGAGGAGGGCGGGTTGGATGCAGCAGGAGCGAGCGCTTCCAGTTCACGACGCACCATGCGGGTCACATTATCAATGTTGGAAGGTTGCCTTAGGGTCGCCAGATCCTCGCACGTGGAGCTAGGGGCAGTGTTGGGGAGCCGATCGAAGCGATGTGCAATGCGTGTGTGCTTGACCCGCTCGAAATGTTGACAAACCGGCAGAACGGAGTCCACCGCAGAACAGTCCCGACAGAGTAGAAGATTGAAGGCATCGTCGGCTATGCCTTTGAGGATGTGCCCCACCGTTTCAGGTTTTGTCATGTCTATATCAACTTTTCGGCAGAGGGCCAGAACGTCTTTTATATACGCAATATAAGGCTCGGTAGATGTCTGGGCACGTGTGGCGAGGTCCCTCTTGGCGTCGAGTTGACGGCCAACCGGTTTTCCGAACAGGTCACGGAGTTTTTGTTTGCAAACGTCCCAGGAGGGTATATCTGCTTCATGTGTTTCGAACCACACGCGTGCCGTGCCAGTAAGGTAGAAGATGACATTGGCCAGAATCAGCGTGGCGTCCCACCTGTTGTGCTGGCTAACACGCTCATAAAGCGAAATCCAGTCCTCGACACCGACCTCATCTGTACCGCAGAATGGGCCAGGGTCACGGGGGTGGGCTACGACGATGGTTGGAGTTGCGGAGGTAGATGGAGCCGCGTCGGTTGTCATCGTTACGGTTCCGAGGTGACGACCACTGCGGAGATCCAGCGTCAGATTGTGTCGAACCGCGGCCTCCACCAAGACGTTACGGGGATGTACTTAATGTAACGGAACTGAGAAGGGCTGAACTCGACGCTAAGACTTCAGTAGCCATGCAGTAACCACTCTGTCAGCGTCTTGTTGTTGTTGCTGTCCAAATAACTTATGGCACATATCCACAGAGGGGTATCAGCCAACAATTGAGTAGCAAAGAATGTTTTTTTTTATTTTTTTATCATTTTTTTATTTTTTAGGTATACGTGCATAAAAAAATGATTTGACGTGTAGAGGAAAGGACACAAAACGGAAAATAAGTGAAATATAAAATGGAAAGTGGTAACACTCACAGGAGATTGACACTACAATTGTAGAACAAGTGATGTTTAAATATTTATCAAGGCAAAAGATTTGAGTCCAGTAAAATTTTTTCATGGCGGTAAAAACAGACCTGTGACTGCCCAAGGATGGTGGCGCCAAATGCTAACAATGTCGGGCTGCTTAAACTAAGGTCAAGCTCTTGCAATGGCCTTTCCATCAACTGTTTTCTCCACGTAGTTAAGCGGCGGCAAAACAATAAAAAGTGATCTAATGTTTCTTGTTCACGGCAAAAAGCGCACACGGGAGACAGTGCCAAACCAGACCTCTAAAGATAGAAATTTAAAGGTGGGATACGGCATCGCAGCCTTGTTAGAAAAATCTCAAGTTGCCGTGAATGACATAATTTTCTATTCCAAGAATAATTTAGATGCAGGTAGTCATCACATCTTAAAATATGTCCATTTTTCATATTTAATAGAACGTTTCTCCGAAACCTCGCTGCGGTGATGTACGCTGTCGCCGGAAGGATAGATAATACGCGTTCCTAGGTCGTCGTCTTTGTCACTGAGCACATCACTTTGTTCCCGCATTTCCCGGTAACAATATATTTAACAAAATAATTGCAGACTGAGAAGCTGTTATGTACCCCTGTAGAGGGCATTCAGGTAACTTAGAAAAATTTGCGTTCAGATGTAACTTCCACGAATTGTGAGGCTTAAATATAAATGAATGGGCTAGGGAACTGCTTAGTGTAGTTTGTCTTCTCAATTATACATACATCTATCTGCTCACGAGTAACGAGAATCAAATTCTGTCATGGGCTTACAGTTATTGGCGCCCTAGGCTGAAGCAGTGAGCAATAAAAGAATTAGATGCCTATGAATAGAAACACATTTGCTGTATTTCGATAAGGTGTTCAGCCCAGGTATATGGATAGAGCTAGCAATATTTGTTATCTGCATTTCTTGCGAGCTAAAGAAAAAAAGCGTAATAGCGCACAGTCAAATGTGCCCAGAAAAAACCGGGGCGTCGCTTCTCTTTATGAGAGGCACCTGAAATGCCACTCTGGTAAATTTAATCTGAGTTACGTCACGGGTAGCTTATACGATACGAACTAGCCGCGCTAATCACACCAACGTGTTCTCTTTCTGCATAAACCAAAGAACGAAGATAGGGATATATTTTACTTGATTTGTTGTCAAAAAGTTTTCGATTGTGTGCAATGATGCTTGTCTCAGTTTTTATCATTGACGGTTTCCCATTGCCATCCTTCCTTCTGTTTTAAACTGTGTTCATTGTGTTATTTTTTGCTGTGTGTAGTCCAGCGCCATTCTTGGAAAGTGCGTCGTCATATGTAGGCTGCTATGGTTTGTCGGCATGGAAATATATACAAATCAATCAGTAAAAGAGTTTGGCGTGGCTGATTACGCACTTTGAAGATTTAATAAATAATCACAAGTACATCAAAGCTGTTTCGCTGGTGCGCTATGCCGACAGTATAGAAAAAAAAGTAATTGCGGTTTTTAGCCCCCAATTTAAATATGATGCAGCCATAAAATATTTAGCCTCTTAAATTATTAGTTTGTAAACTTGGAGACGGTCACATTTCTAGACAGCCTATATTCGTGGAACTTTTCTCGAGCGCGTGTGTTACCATAGAATCCATTTCAGTTCTCGATCGTATTCATGCGTAAGCGTCATGATGGCCGCCTAAACGGCTTCAGCGGCGGCAAGGTGTTTCACGACACTCCATGTGCCAATGGCATACTAGGCAGGTCTTTTCTACCTTTGGCTTTTGGAGGCCGAACCGGAAGAAACGTTCGGATCAAAAGCTAACCACGTCTAAGACGTTTTTCATGGACTGCCTCTGTCTTGCGTGAGTATTCTCGTGAATATAATGGTAATGTTCTGGGCGTGGGTCTCAAACACCGCGCGTACATTGAGAATGCAATCGAATGGAGAAGCCTAGGGATGCGACTGCCTCTAGTTTTGTAATATAAGATTGCCCGGTAGTTAATCTTGCCTGTATGTTCATGAATCGCTATCAGATAAGGCGGATGAAAAATATTTCTGCAATTTGTCTACGCCTTGTGTCATAACCTACATGCACGAGCAAGCTGAATGTGCTGCTTATTGCTTACCTAAAAGGCGTAAAGACTAATTTGGAGCACCGAGAATCGTAGAGGAAGGTCTCATTTTTAAAAGTCATATCTTAACCCAACGGCACAGTGTTGTCAAGAAGTGCGCCAAAATCCGTGAGACGTTGACAGTCTAAGGAAAAATGTTGACCAATGCTCGCTAGCAGTTTGGCTAAATAACCAGGTAATGTTCATCACTACATGGCAAGATGTACCTCATATTGGCAGCGTGATCTTAATGAGCCAAAATATTTGCCATCATACATAAACGTATATCAGATATTGGCAGTAATGGCTAAATGAGCGAACAATATTTGAAAACGTTCCCGAACGTATGCCAAATGTTCGCATTCCAATCTAAACGAGCGACCAATATTTGCCGACGCACGCGAACGTATATTAAATGTTGGAAGACCGATCGATCTGATGGATGATGTTGCCAGGCTCACACCAGCCTATGCGAAATATTAGCCAACCACAACGTATAGCAGGACAATGTTTACCACTGGTATTCAGTCATAGTACTAATGTTAGCAAGGAAGGCATACCTGGGCCGCTGTAACCAGCTTATAGAATGGCACGACCAATATCAGAAACATACTGGCAATAATATGCCGCCCTTGGGCCGTGTTTTGCCAGCACATTTCCAATATCGGGCCGGTTAACTATGCTACCTGGGATGTTGCCTCGGGTTTCATTTGGGTAAAGTGCCAGCAAATGTACTACATTTGTGCAAATTTTTTTCAATGCTGAGCTGGTATTGGTCCAACGATGTGCTACTTGGGACGTCGATTATGGCATAGCATTAACTATGCCATGATAAAAAAACATTCCACTTCTAGCGTTCGGCTGCTTGCATACAAATTCATCGTATTTCTAATACTAGATTATGCTGCGATAATTTGGGACCCATACACGAATACTAAATTCAATAATACTGAATGTTTGCAAAAAAAGGCTCTTAGCTTTATATAAACACCTTCTAGAAAGCATCGTCAAGCGCACTACTAACAAGATCAGGTATTTTTTCATAATTAAAAAAACATTGTGACGCGTTCTATATTTCTGTATCAGTTATTGAACGGAGAATAAAACAAAGTTTTCTAGCATTATTTCATTTTTATCAAGTGATATCATAAGGCAATGATATGACATGACAATAACCCCTTTTCCAACAAATAGTAACATTTTTATGTACTGATTTTTTCCAAGAACTGTTTCAGAGAAGAATTTACTGACCACGAATAAAGTTCTTCAGGCACCCTTCAAAATATTTGATTGACAACTGTAGGTCTTCTGTAGGTTCTTGTCAAGACATATGTTACTGTGCCTGATGTTCACAATCTTGCTTTGCTGAAAATGTCGTTGTTTATATTTATCACTTTATATGAATTGTATTTATTATTTATGTATACCTACCCTACTTAAATCGCTCCACAGGATTGCAGTATGTAAAAGTAAATAAAATAAAGTCTATATACAGATCACTCTCCAATTGCAAAATCAAGCTGCCAAACAGCTGGCGCTTTGCTTTGGTGACAAATACCTAGCATTGGATACCTTTACTGTACTTCCCGACATTTCCTTTACTCACGAGAATTTACTTCTCGTTACAGTGTCCCCTCGGTATGCAACCTCCAACCAAAACACTTAGCCTAGACACGCCTGGATATATTATCACGACATGCTGTCTTGAGACAACGATGTTGTGCTGGTGTAGTGAACAGCGACCACGCTGAAGCTAGGCACGGTTACTCCTTTGACTCTGTGCTTGATGGCAAAGCTTTCCGCTAGGTCTGAATGTTCGTCGTAGCATTTTTGTGGGCGTGCTGGATACTCTCATCCCTCCTCAATCTAGCCCGAATATGCAGTGCCCTGTCTTCTTTCGCCATCGGCAACGCGTTTCTGGGACGCCTCGCTTGGCTTTTTTTCAGCCTGCCAGACTTCACCCCATTACACCATTTCTCCCGCCGGACCACAAGAAACTAAGAAAGAGAGACTAGGCCAAGGGGCCCTATTGATGCAAGATGCCACAAACACGACATGAGACATGACGAGAAACCAGAGCACAGGAGCCACGAAGCATAGACATTGACCTGAGAGCTCCTCCGATTCGACATGCCGCCACACATCATTGAGCCCTTGCTTATGCCTTTGCATGTGTTCCGGTGGCATAGCCTTCGGGTCTTCGTACCATGTTTCATCCCGTCATCATCGGGCCGACAAGTGCTTACCTCCCTTCTCTTCTGCATTCACAAAATCGGCCGTGATAACCTGCTTGCCATGAATTGATCTACTTTACAATCTTCTTCGTCCACAATGGAGACATACATTTTTGGCCCAAGGTAGCGGTACGGACGAGGAAGAGGCTGTCAGTGGCATAGTTAAGAGCGGTCGAATTAGCCCCGCCGGCACTGATTAAAATTCATCGCTCATCTCTATTTTACCGGAGGTGCAGGGTAACCTCTGCTGACCTCCATCGCCGCAACCTCATATATGTCTGCGTGAATGTTGTCCTTGTTTGCAAACGGATCGCTCATTTACGTCAGCCAGCTCCGCGGGGTCAGTGGTAGTACCGGCAAGGTCCGTCTTGATAAAGCTAAAGACGTCACATCTCACCTCTTCGACTGGCGTAGAACTAGCTGCCCTACGGGCTGCAGTCGAATACATCAGCCAGGAACTCCGCCAAGAATGGTCAGTTTTCACTTACTCCAAAGCAGCCCTTCAAGGCATACAAGCGCGCACTACTCCACGGCTCAAATGAACAACTAATTGCAGAGATCCGCACGCTGCACTAAGCCGCAATATCCAAAGACCACGACATCATCTACCAGTGGTTGCCAGGACATTGTGGCATTGCAGGAAATAACCAGGCGGACGACGCCGCCCGTTCTGTCCACAACGACGGACTTCTAGTCCAACTTCCGGCAACGAGAGCCGACGCAGCGGGCGGGCTTCGCTGTTTGGCGGTGGAGCTGACACATTCAGCGTGGAACACCGGAAAGTTCTCCAACCGTCGCATCAGGGCATTGGACCCCAAACTGCGTCTGCGTATTCCCCACTACACAACACGTCATGAAACAACGCTACTGTGCCACCTATGGCTTGTCATTGCTTTCGCAAACAAATACGCCTTCCTGATCGGCATGGCTGACAGCCCTGCTTGTGAACGGTGTGGCGTTGATGAAACGATTGAGCACCATTTTTGTGATTGTCCCGTTTTTGCAACTGAACGCCATACGCTGCCTGCTGCATTGGATCGTCTGGACGCTCACCCCTTAGCGGAAGGGAAGATTTTGGGACCATGGCCACAGACGTCATCTGCGTTAGAAGCCTACAAGACACTTCGCTTTTTGAGAGACTAGCCGGATTGATAGACTATGACTTTCTCTCCACCTCTTTTCTTCAACCCTCTCTCTTTATTCTCCCATTCCCCTTCACCAGAGCAGGGTAGCCAACCGGACTCCGTTATTTCTGGTAAAAATTCTTGCCTTCCGGCGTTCTTTTTTCCTCCTCCTTGTCCTTGTTACTGCCCTCATTGACACTGGAGCCCCAAGCTATGTCCTCATGTCTTTGTTTCGCCGTCGTCTCGAGAACGTTTTTACAGCTGCTGCTTCAGCAGCCGCTAGTTTTGCTGATGGAAACGTCGCTTCCGTCGTGTGAATTTGCAATTCGCGTGCGACCACTTGTGACCGCACTACTTCTGTGCTCTTCAATGTTATCGACCGCTGTCCTGGCGAATAATCCTTCGAATCGACGTCCTAATAGCCCAGGCGGCCCTGATTGATTCCTCAACTGGCCTTCTTTGCATACACGTGCCTTCTGCTCCGGAAACACAGATACCAAGCCCCGCCTCCGATCAATTGAGTTTGTTCGCCTAGCGCCTGAAGCGGCCATTTATGTTCATATGGGCCCTCTTCCCGCCATTTGCCCCATCAAGGTAGTGCAGTGGTTATGATGCCCGAATACTGTGCCCGAGTACCCAGGTTTTATCCCGACAGCCAGCGGCTGTGTTTCGATGCAGGCGAACAGAGTGATGTCCGTATGCTGTGCGATGTTATGTTAGAGAACACCAGGAGGTCGAATTTTTTGAAGGCCTCTACTACGACGCCTCTCATAGCCTGAGTCGCTTTCGTATGTTAAACCCTACAAACCAAACCAATCTTCCCGCCATTCTTGGTAGTACATAAGTCATTGTCCAATCGCAGACGTTTTCAACCAAAGTGCTATCCTCCCTCAAAGTGTGGTGATTGGCACGTGTAACCACACCTTTGTTCATGTAATTAACTTCAGCAGCTCCGTCGAAATATTACCTCATGGCATTGCTCCAGTTTGCCTGTTTTGTTTGGCTCAGTGCCAAGTTGTTGGACTCGCGCCTGTGCGTTTTTCTATGTCCTCTTGTAACTACATTTCGATAGACCCATATTTGTGCCAAGATTATATCGATTAGCCACTTGACCCAGCCAGTGCTCCCTCCGACCTTTTGCTCTTGTACAGTGACATATCTGATTCGGAGGCCGAAATTGAAACCATAAATCTGTTCTTTTCCATAGCATCAATGCCGATGAAACCAGCCCTATTCGCCGAAAGCATTAATAAGTTTGCCTTGCTGAGCGGCACGTGATACAGTAGAGGGTTGACACGAATATAGCGAACGTTATTTAGCCTTCCTACGTTCCCTGATCATCCCCGGTCGCTTTATTAAAAGATAGGCGAAATTTAGAGGTTCTCCACCGATTACTGCCCCTTTAGGTAACTAAAGAGTATTAACCTTCTTCCAAAAATTGACGCGGTTTCACTGCTTGCCTGATGGCAGCTCTTTTTCTTCCATCGACATGCAATTTGCTACCGACGAACGGAATTGTGAGAAAA
This sequence comes from Amblyomma maculatum, assembly GCF_055883805.1. Lineage (NCBI taxonomy): Eukaryota > Metazoa > Arthropoda > Arachnida > Ixodida > Ixodidae > Amblyomma > Amblyomma maculatum. Next base: position 49,758,253 of record NC_139346.1, read on the forward strand.
CTTCTGTCACCCCAGACATTGGCACTAGTGCTCTCGTCGTGGCCAGTAGTTCATCCGCGACGCCTGATGCAGTTTCCGACGAGTGGTGCAGTGGGGATTGAGCCGCTTGCATTAGCTGGGCCGCTCGCTGAAATACCTCTCGTACCGCCGCTTAAACTGCAGCCACGCTGGAAGTCGAAGTATCCGGGCGTTGATTCATCGGCCCTTTACATGCCCCTTTCGACAATGGGCTGCGGCTCCTCTTCGTTTTGGACACTGCCATCATTCGTCAAATGAACCAGTCGTGGTAATACTCCGCCCTCGAGTCCTCAATTCGTAGTCCTCGAACGCAGTCTTATCGTGGCTTATCGTGATTGAAGCTCTTTAGAGGCACTCGATACGGAAGGTACCTAGTTTAAATCCCACTTCTGAGAATTTGTCTGCATAAAAAACAGTCGTTAAACAAAACCACGGGAAGAGATTTAATTTTCTATTTTTCCGTTACCACTCGCTCCAATGGCGCACAGACACGCAAAGCCCCACAGGATCCGTTTAGGTGGCGGCGAAGTTCACTGGGTCACTCTCACCACCCCCTCTCCTACCAGATGTGCAAAACTGTAGTGGCAGAGTAAGATGACATGCTTAAGAGTGGCGTCTTAGTGGAAAAGAGCCCCCTGCAGAGTTCAAGGCGGGAGCCTGGGGAGGTCTGCACAGTTTGTTTCCACGGACCGTAAATTCGGGGTATCTCTTTCGACAACGCTTGGGTGCTTATATTATTTAATACTTCAGCCACTGTCATCTGGGGACGTCAACATGTGGACTGCTGATGCTTCTGGTTGCATTCTCGAAATAGCTGGTACTTTTGAGGCTAGGGATGTAACTGGCGCTAGAACTGTGGCCGTACAGGAAGCTGCAAGATGCATTAGAAACAATTGAAAGAAATGCGTACCAGACTCATAGCATCCGAAGTGGAAATTCGATAGATATGTATTAGCCTGCCCTTTATTCTAACCAATATATATACAAGTAAAATGCATCGACTAAGCTCTTAATAAATATCACTGGAAGCTGAAAAATTAGCTCAATCAAAGGAAAGGGGATGGTTTAAGCAGCATTATTGAACAATTCTGCTACAGTTCGGTATTTACTAGTCAATAACACAATATCAAGCGTTTGAAGCGAGTGTACAATCTATTACAATCTATCTGTACAATCTATTACAGAGCGTACCAGAGTAAAAAGAATTGAGGAACGCTAATGCGGATTTCACAGAATGCCGCTGCGCAAGAATTCACTGCTGTTTCAGAAGCTTCATTGACTCCGAACACTTCTTTTGCAGAAGTTCGTTTAATGTAACTGCGTAAATCATGTAACGCTATCGTTCACACAACCACCCGTCAGTAAAAACCCTTCGAGCGATACCACAGCAAATGCAGGTCAATGGGACAGTAACAAAAACACGCAGCAAAGGAAATAGACGAAAACCTGTGCAGAATATTTAGAGTGCCCTGAAAGAAATGAAAGCACGCTCGCTCCCCTTCCTAGTTAAAATTCCTAACCGACACATTTTGACGCAGTTCGAGCAATGCATGGGGATACATGCAGCGGCAGGAAGTCCCTCCGGTGAAAAGGCTGATGCAGGACCATCCGACAATATTATTACGGACGAGCATGGAAGAAGAAGCGGGCAGTGGCGCGGGCAGAAGCGTTCGCGCTAATCCCGGTAATATTCCTTAACGTCAACTCACGGTCATCGAACATCTCCTCCCTGTTCCCGGTTCATCGTCTTGCCTCTTCGTAACATTTGGTTGGAGGTGCTGGGTACTTCACCATCATGCCTTCATCCTGGTTCGGAACGTCGGCGCCCTGCGACTTCTTGCGCCGTCGGCTGAAGGTTAAGAGGCATCGCATGGCTGTTCCCCAGCCTGCTGGATCCAGCGAGACCTTGCCATTCCTACGATCCATCGCCCCGCCAAGACCACACAACACGGCGAAGGAGAGACTGATCTGAGACGTCACACATGACAACAAGACAAAAGGAGAGACCCGAACGACTATATGTGACCCTACTGACCAGATATGCCGAACAGAGACCCTACGACCCAAGAAACCGCTACATTTGACGACATCCTCCCCTGTCTATGCCATGCGGTGCGTTGTTGGCCTCCGCCATCGAGTCATGGCAACGTGCGGCCCGAGAGTGTCCTGGCCAAGGTTCATCGGGAATCATCGTACCGACAAGCCATTCAATTCTTCCTTGTTTCTATTCTTCAATAATCCAGACACGCCCATCATCATGCCACAGAATCATCAACATCGGTAAACTTCCTCGTTCATGATCGGGACGATCGTTTGGTGGCCCCGGGTCATGTTACGGACGAGCAAGGAAGAAGTAGCGGGAAGTGGCGCGAGCAGGAGCACTCGCGCTAGGCCCGCTAACAATTCAATAAACGTCACCTCACAGTCATCGAACATCTCTCTGCTCCCTTTTCTCCTGTTTTCATTGTCTTGCCGCCTCGTAACAATATTTTCGTGATACAAACTTTACCGCAACCAAACAATGACGTTCGACAATGTCTGAACTATCACAAGCCAGCTTCACGTTGTGCAGACGCTTTGAAATTTCAAGAGAAAACATGACGAAGCATGGCGATAGTAGACATGACAATAGTAGCCACTATAAGTGAACCGCCGTTTTTCTGCACGCAAACTAATCGCGTTCCGGGAGGTTCCGCAGGTTTACAACAGCAAACGAGACAACTAAATAATAAGGCTACACTACAGTAACTGCATAAAAGTGTACTGCGATCATTTAAAAAAAATAAATACAGGACCATGATAGTTTGCTCTGTTGTCCACTCAGTTTATAATGTTTACAAATCAGACCGAAGATGTCATTCTGCGTGTATAATGATACTGGCAACAGGTTTCCGCATCTGCTTGGTCCTAAGTAACGGGACCATGCGATGAGCCATATGAGGCGTACGTTTTTGCGTGTCGAGAGTCCAGTAGCTTTGGCTCTAGTCTGTAGAGGGGCTGGCCCTAAGCAGCAAAGATGAGACATGGGCTCAGGAACAAAGAAACATTAAGAAAAATGTATTCTCATTCTTAAGATAAAAAGCAGTAAGTAAAGACGTCACATAATCAAAGCATTAATGTAGTAGAATGACAGTAAAATAGCGGCCGGTGGCTCTTAAGTAGAGTCCAGTCCTTCACGTTATGCCCTCTTCAACCAATGAGCGTAGCGTTCTCTTCGACACTGGCGTTGGGAAGTACGAAGAGGCGGATAGGTCCAACCTAGTCTCTTTTGTGTGTGTGTGGGGGGGGGGGGGTTTACTTTGGGTTTATCTTTGACACACGAACACAGAGCAGAGCGCGGCACCTTTGAGCTTTCCTGGGCTGCCCGTCCGGAGGTAACAACAGCTCGGTCACGTGACGGCGCAGGGCCCGGACGAATGAAGGGGAGGTGATGTGGTCTACCGCTTACACCGCGGCGGCACGCATCGGCCGACCTTGAATACCCATCTCGTGTGGCTTTGTGGTTGTGGTGAAGGAGAACCCAACTCTGACGAATGGTGTGACCGCCCCGGCCACAAGTGCGGGCCACTGGCGCCACGACCTCTCCTCGCTGCGGCGGGATCGACGGTACCGCTTGCTGAGTACGCTCGTGCTACTAAGTGGGACGCCTCCGGCAAGCAGCGGGATACACGATCTCAATAGCTCGCCTCGTCTAGAATAATCTCGAAGGACTGCCGTTCACGAGCGCTGGAGAAGAGATGAGACGACGTCCACGCAGAGGCCATGCCTCAGGCCGCCCTCTCTGGTAATTCCAACTCTAAAACTTCAGCCAGCAAACGCCTACAACGGAAACCACAAGTAGGATATTCCGTGCAAGAAAGCGCTGTCCCACATGCAAGCATCGAGAATTCGCACGTGACCCCTCAAGCGTTCGTGTACAGGAAATAAACACTTGACAGAAGTATTCGAATTTGAGTTCAAATGTATGACACCAAACATAGACTCAGGCTCCCTTTGAATTTGGGAGAAACGGACTGCTCCAAACAAGCAAACAAAAAATGAAGTGGTCGAGCAGAATTACCTCATAACAACCTGCTCAAACCATCGGCATTCACGTTGAATTTTCCCTTTTTATACCGCACTGAGAAATTGTATTGCTGGAGGGCGGAGCTCCATCTGAGCAAACGTCCATTTTTAGGCTATATTTGTTGCAACTATGTCAGAATCAAATGATCAGTTTTAAAAACGAACTTAGCCCGTACAATATGAAGAAGAACTGAACAACGGTAAATGGGGTACACCTCAGTTCGCAAATGAGTCAACGTTTCGACCACTCCATTTGTCGAAACGTTGGCTCATCTGCGAACTGAGGCGTACCCATTTACCCTTCTTCAGTTCTTCTTCATAGCGTGCAAACCGTCTTCTTCCTTTCGTTCTACCTTAGCCCGTACAAGTAGCAGCTTCTGTACCATCCATACTAAGCACACGCATTCCTTTTCTGACGCGCCGTAAGTTTCTTCCTTGGGGGCTAACTCACGGCTGGCATACAGAATCGAGTGTTCCTCATAGTCGTTCCCAATCTGACTTGAAGGGACACTGCCCCACGTTTTGCAAAAGTTGGGCTTTCAGAAGAAAGCCATAGTATTTCATGCTGCGAACTCGAATACCGGATTAAAATTACACAGAAGAAAGCAGAAATTGTCTTTTTTCAGCAGAAATACGCAGCCCGCGCGACGGGGCTCACCACGGGTCGCGCCGCCGCCTGTGATTGGCCAAAACGTTGCGTGACGACATTCTGAGGACCAAGGAAGCTGCCTATGTGGCTCCTTCGCAGCGCTGGGTTGATTGCAGCTCTCTGCGGCTTTGTTAATGTCATTATGGCATGCCATTTCCACACGAATGACCATCGGGATTTTTACCGCATGTATGCGTACCAGATACGCCCACAAACAATGCAGTACTTCCGTTGTGGGGAGCGTATATTTGGCATGAAAACTTGCTTTGGATACAGTGAGGCATTTTGAAAAGTAGTGTGTGTCATTATTAGCAGAAACTACATGGCCCGCCGCGAAACATCGGCCCGCATATTCCTGTGAAGGAAGGGCAGCGAACAATTCCCTAGCCGACTACCTCCGTCCAGGCCCCTCGCCCCGCCCGGAAGGTCATTGTGAAAAATGAACCCAAAGCTTGGTGTACTAAATCCTGCTTTGAATGCCAGTCGTGGTACCTTGGGGAAACGAAGAATTTTATAGATATGGTGAAGCAGTACACAGCTGCTACCAGACAAATGAACAATAAGCGAAGCGCGGTTGCGGAGCTCTGCAATGCATATTAGGCATTGACGGGGCCATTGTGCTCGAGACTAAGCCAGACGCTCGCAGAATGCTGCTTGAGTCATACGACATTTAGCAGACGTTGAAGGCCTTTCCTTTTTATCGTACTGTCACAATATACCTTTAGTGAATTGACGGCTGACGTATGTTGAAAGCCAAGCTGCAGCTCTTGCGCATCCATACCTTCATGAGAAAGCCGTGCTCCGAAATGTGTTTTCTTACAAGAGCTTCGTCGTTTTCATTTCCAACTTAATGTGCATCCCCAAACAAGACAATCAACCAACCAACCAAACAAGACAGGACTATGTAAAATGACGAGGCAGCAACGGGGCAAAATCGCAAGGCCATGTATGAACAACTTCGATGATTGATTGTTAGGACGCACCGAAGGAAACCTTACTTTTTGCGCTCCTTACCTGAATGCACCTATACCCAGCTGAGCGGTATACTCCTGATCTTCTAATAATGCTCCCGTAAGGGTTCCACGAACATATCAAGCACGTGCCGTGCTGAAAAAGATCTCGCAGTATCCACAAACTAGCTTCGACACAGCAGTGGGCTCTTAATCATCTGCTAGATCGCAAAAATCATCAGCGCGTGCTACTGATGAGTTGTCCATGTTTAGCACAGAAGTCTTTCGGTGAAGCTTTGGCGCAAAAAAAAATTAGACACGCAAATATAACCATGCTCCGATGCTGTCTGACCGTCCCATCATGAAATTGCAGTCCATGAGCGGATCGCAGATGACTGTCCCGACTGTTTTGTACAAGGAAACAGAAGAAACCGCTTCATTTCAGCCATGCCTTTTTGTCAAGCTCTATGGAAATCGCATTAGGAACAAACTGCATGTAATCAAAGTACGAAAATGCTTCGAGTAGAATGTTTCCTTTTGTGGGCTTGAATTTATCTCTCTTCTCAGCAACGCCGAATTGCGGCGCGAGCTTTTAATACAATGGAAGATTACATAGTCGCGTCGACAGGTGTTCGTGAATCCGAACACATGCAGAGCTGTGTTGTATCAGGTGCACAACACTAAAGTGACGTGTTCTGTACATCCTCAACGCACGCAAAACGGGGAACAGAGCACGCCGAAAACCCCCTTCGTTGGCTCTGAATGCCTCCGGCTCCTAACGGTGACGTCACGACGGGCGGAGAAGCAAAGTTTCTCCCTCCGCTTTCCTCCTTTGTAGCAGTCGCGCGGAGCGAGGGATATTTGAATTTCGCGCTTTAAGTAGACGATTTGCGCAGGTGTTTTATGCATAATCGGAAAAATTAATTTACAGGCATGATCAACAAATAATCTACTTCAAAAGCCTATAGTATTGGTGCATTTGAAAACCGCTGCAGTGTCCCTTTAAAGCGACACCCATGGCTCTATCGCTGGCGTCGCATTGGACCACAAACTCCTTTATGTAATCAGGAGTCCGAAGCACGGTCGCGACACTAGCAGCTACTTCATGCTTTTGAAAGAGTTTTCCTTCGTTTCACTCCAAAGTGCGTTATTCTGGGCTTTTTTCATTAGGGCATCTGTTAATGGACTATCCAGTTGAGAGCAGTTCGGGTGATGTCAGTTTTATTTCATATCCTGGCGTAGTTTTCATGCTACTGAATTTAAAAACCAAATCGTGATGCGGTCCTGACAACCTTCCTAACGTGTTTCTGAAGCGATATGCTGAATCTGTTGTAAAGTTCATAGTTATTCTCTTCCGTATTTCATTACTTCATGGACATTTACCGAGAGACTGGAAGGTAGCCAGGGTTGTGCCAGTATACAAGAAAGGTGACCGCGCGTTATTGCAAAATTACCGTCCGATATCACTTACTTCGTCATGTTGTAAACTAATTGAACATATTATTGCCAACCAGATTAATGAATTTTTAGATGCGCAAAACGTCCTCTCTGAATTCCAACACAGGTTTAGAAAAGGGTGCTCAACAATAACGAAACTAGTGACAGTAATACACTCAATTGCTTCATGTCTTTATAAGAACGGTCAGATTGATGTAATATTTCTAGATTTCAGCAAAGCTTTCGATAGAGTCCCACATGACAAACTAATATTAAAACTTCGAAGCATTGGCCTACTTGAAATTTTGATCATATGGATAACAAACTATTTAACCAATCGGTACCAATTTGTAGAAGTTAATGAGGAACAATCAGGTTGCCTTCCGGTCGGCTCTGGGGTGCCCCAAGGAAGTGTGCTGGGGCCATTATTGTTTTTATTATATACTAATGATCTTACAACTGACCTTGATCACAATGTGCATATCAGGCTGTTTGCAGATGATTGTGTGCTTTTTTAAGAAATATCTTCTATTAATGACGAAATTCATCTTAACTCCTCTCTGGCTAAGATTTATGAATGGCGTAAAACGTGGGACATGAACGTTAACACTGATAAGACCATCGTTCATCGCTTCGCTCGCAGAAAAACTCCGCTCTCTTTTATCTACAGACTAGGTTCTTCAACTTTGTTGGAAGAGGCCAAGTACAAGTATTTAGGTGTCACGCTTACTAATACTTTGTCATGGAACTTACATTTAGATAACATCTGCTATTCCGCTTTACGTAAACTATACTTTTAAGACATAATCTTAACACTCCTCCCTCGAGCGTAAAACTACTTGCTTACAATTCACTAATTAGACCGAAAATTGAATATACTTGCGTTGTTTGGAACCCGTTTACTAAACACAATATTACCCGTTTAGAAAAGGTACAAAGAAAAGCTGTGAGATTTCTTTACTCTAAATTTTCTCCGTATGACTCACCGTCTTAATTAGTGCAGGTTAATGGTATTGAACGTCTTGAGCAACGAAGAAAAATTTACGCTTGCAATTTCTTAACGCGCTTTGGTAACGAGACCTAGCTATTAACCCTTCACCATATATTTCGCTTTTATCATCGAGGCATACGCGCCACCATCATCCTAATTCGCTGGCGCCGTATTTCGCACGAACTGATTTATTCAAGTTTTCATTTTTTCCTCGCACAGTAACCGACTGGAATGATTCATTATTTCCTTTATCCACACTTTGATGTTTATTACTTTTGTTATTATTGTTTTGTTGCCATGTTACCACCCTGCTAGGACCTGTACAAGGTTCGCAGTATTGAATAAAGAAAGAAAGAAAGAATATCGCTAGTAATTTCCTACCAGCCCTAGAAAGGACCGAATGTCCGTTTTCTTTCACGGTTGTGGAAATTCTGCGATCGGGGTAATCTTTAATTCAAATGACGGCTTGTTCCGTGGTTTACAATGTGTCCCAAGTAAGTCGCTTTGGCACAGCCAAATAGGCAATTTTCCGCCTTCATCGTTAATCCTGCGTCGTTCAACCTTGCAAACACAATTGCCAGATGCTCTAGATGCTCCTCCCAAGTATCCAAAGAAATTGCAACGTCATCCAAACAAGGGAGGGCGAAGCCTTGCTTGTACTTTGGGACGATGTTCATGAGCTTTTAAAAAATGAATGGTGCATTATGTAAGCCAAAGCTAAGCACAAGTGGACGAAATGCGCCTACTGGGGAGATGAAAGTGGCATATCTGCTCGCGTATTCGGAGAGAGGAACTTCACAATATAACCGCACGAGGTCGACCGTGATTGTACCTCGCGTTTCTCACCCTATCGACCTTTTCTTCGATGTTTGGTATTGTGTAGAGCTGGTGCTTAGTAATACCAATCAGTTTCCGGTAATTGACACATAGTTGATGATCTTTTGCCTGTGCTGCTACTAAAATTAGAGGCGAAATGTAGTCACTTTCCACTGGCTAGATAACACCCAATGCTAGCATACATTGCATCTCGGTGTGAATTATTTCCTTCTGCCGTGGTCAGACCCTGCAAGGCTTTGATCGAATTGGCTCATTTGAAGTGAGCTCTATGTCGTGCGTCACGAGATGCGTCTTTCCGGGGCGGCTAAAAAACAGGTCACCAAAGTCGCTTAACAACTTCTTTAGTGTCTCTACCTGACAGTAACTCAGGCGTTCTGTACTGATAGAGCGGTCACGATTTGATCTATGCTGCTACGGCCATCAGAAATTTCCTCCCATTCCGGAACATCGGAAACTAGCTCCTCAGGTTCATTCAGCGCTAAGTGAACGATTCCGCTGCGTCGAAAGTACGGCTTCATTCGGTTACAGTGATATATGCCAACTTCTTTTCCCTGCCTGTCCCCTTCAGGGTGCAATTCCTGTCTGACAGTTTGTGTAAAACGTCGACCGGACCGCCCCAGTGAACTTTAAGCTTATTTTTTCTCGATGACCGCTCCACCAAGCCATTAGTTTGCGGGCGGTATGCCGTGGCCCGTCTATGGCTAGTGTGTGTAAGGTTCAGTACAGCCTTATTCAGGCGGGCCGTAAAAGCTGCCCCGCGATCGGTAATGATAACAGGCGGAGCGCCATGACGCAATACGATGTCGTGGACAAAAAAACTCTGCGACTTTGGTGGCAGTTCCATTTGTAAGCGACGTGGTCTCAGCATATCGGGTCAAGTAGTCTGTCGCGACAACAGTCCAACGCTTTCCATTGCTTGACTTCGGGAAAGGACCAAGAAGATCCATCTCCACTTGTTGGAAAGGGGTTTCCGGGGGAGCGATCGGCTGAAGAAATCCAGCTGGTTTCACGGGTGGAGTCTTTCGGCGTTGACAATCACGGCAGGTTTTAACGTAAGATCGCACTGAAGGTAATAATTTCGGCCAATAGTATTTCTCCCGAATTCTTGCAAGCGTACGACTAACTCTCAAGTGGCCGGAGGACGTTTCGTCGTGACAAGCGCTTAATATGTCAGGTCGTAGGTGCGTAGGCACTACGAGTAGAAATGTCTCTTTTGATCTTTCAAAATTGCGCTTGTAGAGAACTCCACTTCGTAAAGCGTATGACTGCAAGCCACGACGAAAAACAAGCGGTACTCTACCACCGCGTCCTTCCAGATAATCGACGAGCGGCGCCAGCTCCGGGTCCTTGCGTTGAAGGTCAGCCATATGGGATTGGGTAATGGCCCCAATAAAGGGAAAATCTTCGGCGTTTTCCACTGCAGTGGAGTCCAATGGCGCGCGTGACAAGCAATCCGCATCTTGGTGTTTATGTCCCGACTTATTGACAACAATGACGTCGTACTCTTGAAGACGGAGGCTCTAGCGAGCTAAGCGTCCAGACGGGTCATTAAGGCTTGCCATCCAGCACAAGGAATGATGGTCGCTGACAATACGGAAGGATCGTCCATACAAATATGGTTGAAACTTGCTGATGGCCCAGATTACCGCAAGGCACTCCTTCTCCGTTGTCGAATAGTTCGCCTCCGATCGTGAGAGTGTTCGTCTCGCGTAGGCGATAACCCGTTCTACTCCGCCTTGCCACTGAATGAGTACCGCGCAGAGGCCAACGTTGCTGGCTTCAGTATGTACGTCGGTTGCGGCATCTTCATCGAAATGGGCGAGTATTGGGGGTCTGTGTAGGCGGCTTCTAAGCTCCTGGAAGGCTTGTTCTTGATCGTCTCCCCACAGGAAGGGTATGTCTTCTCTGGTCAGTGCGGTCAGTGATTCAGCTATCTTATAAAAATCTTGGACGAAGCGTCGGTAGTATGAACAAAGACCTAGAAATCGTCGATGTGCCTTTTTGTTGGTGGGGCGTGGAAAATTTGACACTGCGGTAGTTTTCTCGGGATCAGGGAGAACGCCCTGTGCACTGGCAACATGGCCGAGAAAGCGTAGTTCCTTTAAAGCAAAGTGGCATTTCTCAGGCTTGATCGTTAGTTGCGCGCCTTTGAGTGCTTGAAGCACGATGCTCAACCGGTCCAAGTGTTGCTCGAAAGTAGGCGAGAAAATAACGACATCTAAGTACACCAAGCACGACTGCCACTTCAGACCTGATAAAACCGTGTCCATCATATGTTGGAACGTGGCCGGTGCAGAGCAAAGACCAAACGGAAGCACCTTAAACTCGTATAGGCCGTCGGGCGTCACAAATGAAGTCTTCTCTCGGTCTCTCTGATCCACCTCGATTTGCCAGTATCCGCTTTTGAGGTCTAATGAGGAGAAGTACCTGGCGTCGCGTAGTCGGTCGAGGGCATCATCAATCCTGGGCAGCGGATAGACGTCCTTTTTGGTCACGTTATTTAACTTTCGGTAATCGACACTGAATCTCAAGGTGCCATCTTTCTTTTTGACAAGGACCACTGGCGACGCCCATGGGCACGTCGAAGGCTGGATCACGTCGTCCGCTAGCATTTCATCCACTTGCGTTTTAATGGCTTCACGTTCCTTAGGAGAAACCCGGTATGGGCGCTGGCATACCGGAAACGTGGTCTCATCGGTGATAAAGCGGTGCTTGGCGACAGGAGTACGACCGACCTTAGAGCCTGTGGCGAAGCAGTCTGCGAAATCGCTCAGAAGAGCCGAGAGATGATTCCTCTGATCGGGCCTCAAGTCGGGGTTAATTTTAAAGGTTTGCAGAGCATGACATGGTGCGGCCTCTTCTTTAGGGTTTGCTCCGGCGGTAAATAAATGAGGCAAGGCAGTAACATCGTCAAGGACGGCAAAAGCCGTGTCCTTGGCGAGATGCCACATATCCTTAGCAAAATTTGTTAGGATGACAGTAGCACAACTGTTCTGGAGTTGTACGAGTCCTCGAGCAACGGCTAATTCCTTCTCGAGTAGTAGCGGAAGGTGCCCATCCGCGATGCCCTCGTAATCGTGGAATAAGTCATGCTTCACAAGAACCAACACACTAGAACATGCCGGAACCCTCACGTCATCGTCGACTATACGCAAAACGTTCAGACCCGGATCTTCGTTTTCAATGCGCGCCACGGCTCGTTTTGTCGAAAAGGAAATGCGCTTCTTTCAGATCAATGACAGCGCCGTTGGTCTGCAGGAAGTCTAGACCAAGGATCAAGTCTTTCGAACACTTAGGAAGCACGATAAATTCTCCGACGTACACAAAACCACGGATGCCGACCCGCGCTGTGCACTTGCCTGCAGGTTCGATCAAGTGACTTCCCGCCGTGCGAATTTTCGGGCCGGACCAATGTGTCAAAATTTTCTTCAATTCTCGAGCGAGACCACAGCTTATTACTGAATAATCGGCACCAGTGTCGAGTAACGCGGTGACATCCACTCCAATAGTTACACATGAATCGGCGGTAGCATGCCGGATGCTGTCGCTACCTGAAACAAGCGAAATCTCGTCGGGTCGGCCTGGCGATGACGGAGGATCTTCACATTTCCCGACATCAGCGACCCGGCCTCCGAAGGCCGCTGGTATTAGTTTTCCCGGCTAGGGCTGGGAGAGGAGCTGCATCGGCAAGAGTGGGGACTTGTCGAACGGTAGCTCGTCGGGGACGTAGACCGACGCTCTTGGTAACCGGGCGTGACGGGATACTGTCGTGCTGCAAGGTCGCTTGCACTCTCAGTAGGCCGTTCGTCATTCCGAGGGTAGAGGTCCTCCGAGGCGAAACGCCCATGTTGACGCGGCGATACGGGCACGCCCGGTAAAGGTGACTGGCTTCCCCGCAATGATAGCACAGAGGCCGATGGTCCCGGGGCCGCCATACTTGACTTTTACGGGGTCGCTGAAAGATTGGCGGAGGGGAGTAGTGACGCTCCATGCGGCTCCATGCAAGGCCCTCAATGCGAGGACCCTGCGGATTCATTGCTGGAGCTGCGGCGTTGATACTATTGTCCGGCGGAGGAGCCCTACGTAAGACGGACGCGTAGGTGGGCCTCGCGTCGAACGTCTGGTGGGGAACGCGCTCCTGGGGAACGTCAGCAAATTGCTGAGCTGCCATACGCACCTTGTCCCGGACGACTTCAGCCTGTGAAGGAAAAGCTGTTGTGTTGCAAGGCATCCGGAGCGCTTGCAGTCCCTCCCGCACGACAGAACGGATGAGATTTCGTAGTGCGTCCATGTCGCTGCCGGCATGCACAGGGGGTGCGTCGGACCCAATGATGTTCACGTCACGGTTGTACTGACGGGCTCGGTGTTCCAGCGTTGTCTCCATGGTCGCTGCCTCGCTGATAATCTCCGCCACAGTGCGCGGTGGACTGCGCACCAGTCCCGCGAAAAGTTCTTGTTTAACGAACCGCATCAGGTGACGCAGTTTCTTATCTTCAGGCATTTGTGGGTCTGCACGCTTAAAAAAGTTGTGTCATGTCCTCAAGGAACATACGCACGCTCTCGTTCTGGCGCTGATTGCGCGAGTATAGCGCAGCTTCTGCTCGCTCCCGGCGGTCGGCGCTAGGAAAGGTTGCTTTCAAATCACGACAGAAGGCTGCCCAGGATGGAAAGGAAGCCTCATGGTTTTCAAACCATGTCCGTGCAGACTCTTCAAGAGCGAAGTACACGTTGTGGAGCTTGCGGTCATCACTCCACCCGTTGTAACGAGCAACTCGCTCGTAGTTCTCAAGCCAGTCCTCGGCGTCCTCGAACACGTCCCCATGAAAAGAGGGGGGTGTTCGCGGCTGATGACACATTATGTGGGTGGGAAGCCTGCTCTCAGATGTCATTGCAGCAGGTTCTACGGCCGTCTGAGGGTGCGTCGTCCTGGTAGCGGCCGGAAGGGGTCCGAATTCAGGGGGCTCTCCACGTAGGAGGCGGCCGAGGCATTGATGTACGGGGGTAAGCTCCGTATTGACAGGTTGATTATGCAGGACTGAATCGATACCTGGCAATTCCTCCACCAGATTTGTAACGTAACGTTACACAGAAGGCGCTCTGGCATTCTGGCACCGAAGAACACAAACATTCAATGAGGGCAGCACAAAAGCGGAGCACCGTTTCGCTTCGTCGTCTTCTCCGAATCGCCCGTTCAAATATTCGTCGTCTATGAATGGCATGTGTCAATATTGACGGAAGTGCCGGCGGTGGCAGCCCAAACGGAGAACTTCGCAGCGTGCCAAAAGTATGCAACGCTGATGAGATCTGTAAACAGGGCATGATCGGCGCGAATGCTCGTGTTTTTGGGATCGTGCAGTCAGGGTTTGCGCAAATATTGCTGCTGGGCTTGCGAGATGTAAAAAGCCTTAAATTACGGCAGCATTTGTTCCGTGTTTTTTGCACGTAACTCGTTCACACTTTCGTCCGGTGGCTTATCCCATCAACATGCTTATCCCACTCGGTCGTTAGCATGTTAGCGGTGTATGTGATATATAGGCGATATTGGGCTCTGCCCATTTCCTTTGTTAAATAAGTGCTTTTGAATTCCACGACGTTTTATATATTTTCTGATGTTCCCCTTATCAAAATCTAGATTCGCTGGGCCTGCATTATTTACGCTATCTTATGTGAAAAAACTGTTTCACGAGCGCCTTTGATGAAAGAACTATGACTGAATGTAAAGTGATGTGCTGCTCACTCCACTGCGTCTCAGCATAAAGTGCAACCTCAACCTTTCCTTCCCTACGTTGTTAGCATAAAAAGTGCCTCAATACCATTCACAAGCCAATAAATTATCCTGGACTTAAATTCTGCCCGGATGCAATGGGCACGGCTTAAAATAAAATATTACGGCGATGCTTCTGGCGATGCGGAGAGAAGACGCAGGCCACGCGAACGCCTTGCGCCAGAGAAACGTGCCATGCGATATCAGAAGGTTAATCCTATACATGAACTGTGACGTTCAAGTTTGTGTTCTTTTCTTTCCGCGAATATTCACCGCTACATCGACGATTACGCTTTGATCAGCGGCGAGTGAGGCAAGGCTGCATACTGTCGCCCTGCCTATTTAACATATATGCAGAGTGCATCATGATGAAGGCCGGTCTAGACGAGTCTTCAGCTGGAGTGAAGATTGCTCGAAAACGTATCAACAACCTTAGATATGCGGATGATACCACTTTAACGGCAGAAAGTGAAGTGGAACTCAAGAGACTTCTGATGCGCGTGCAAGTAGAGAGTGAGAAGTTTGGGCTTAAACTGAACATTAAAAAGACAAAGATCATGGCGTCTGCCCTATCAAGTCCTGGAGCATCAATGGACAAGAAGTGGAAGCTATGACAGATTTTCTCTTCTTGGGCTCCAAGGTTACCTCGGAAAGAGACTGCAGCCATGAAATTAGGAGACGCCTGCTTCTCGGAAAGAGAGGAATAGTTAGCCTTGACCGCCTAGTAAAGAGCAGAGGCATTATTCTGCCAACCAAGATCCGTATAACTCGTGCTATGGTCTTTCCAGGTGTGATGTATGGATGCGAGAGTTGGACTGTGAAAAAGGCTGACCGCCGAAGAATTGACGCGTTTGAATTGTGGTGCTGGCAAAGACTCTTGAGAGTTCCTTGGACTGCCAGAAGGTCAAATCAGTCGATATTGTCGACCATAAACCCTGACTGCTCATTGGAGGGTCAAGTTATAAAGTTAAAGCTCAGCTACTTTGGTCATCTGATGAGAAGAGAGGAGTCGATAGAGAAACATTTGATGTTGGGAAAGGTTGAGGGTCGCCGGAGAAGGGGTAGGCAGCGAACGCGATGGTTAGATGGCATCCTCGAGGCACTGCAGATGAAATTATGTGATGTTAGGAAGATAGCGAGAGAAAGGAACGCGTGGCGTGACATGGTCCGTAGGGTCACGAAGAGTCGGACACGACTGAACTGAACCGCTTTAGAGGATCAAGGCTGGTACTTTATCCGGTCACTTGCGTCCAGTGCATCGCTCGTGATGTGTCCCCGCCTGCATATCTTGCACCATGGTCATAACACACGTTGCGCTGTAACCACGCCAACAGCCTGCCGCCCCGGTCACGTCGCTAATGCTACCACCGAGGCACCTGGACGCAACGGGAGACCTTCGGCAGAGCAAGACATGAAGGCAAGAGGTACAGTTCTTCGCGACTGCAAGCTACCTGGACCAGCAAACGAAAAATGTAAAGGTAACCACTTATCTCATCAGCATTGGAGAGGACGTGCGCACTTTCGCATACAGCACTTTCGTTTTTTCTGCACAAAAGCGATATTTTGTGCAGAAGCGAAAGTTCCATGCATTTTTCAAACCATTGCTAAACCTAGCTTATCGCGAGATGCGATTTGGAAAGTGTGACATGTAAGGAGACAAGCATTTCAAGGAATGGTTAACTGAGCTGCGTGTGCTAGCAACAAGCGTCAATTCTGAGAGCTAGGAGAAAGCTTGATATGAAGCATAATTATCCCCAGAATGAGGGACAAAAAACTTCCAAGAAACACTTCTTTCAGTAAATGCTTCCTTAGCAAAACCTGTAGAAATGTGCTCAGCTTGGGAACTCGGTGAAGAGCAAAACAAAGAAAATCAGTCCAGCATCAAAAGGCACGCGGAGGTCATCGCAGACTCTCAAATGAAATGTCGTTGCTGTAGCATGTGTGCCTGAGTTCACAATTTTGAAACATGTCTCAAAAAGGGGTGCACGTGCTAAAATGCGCAAAGGAAATCACTTTGCAGCAGGCTGGAAAACGAATAGTGCAAACTTTCCGAAAAAGAGCGAAAAATAGAGTTACTCGGAGCCAATTCGCACGAACAAGCAGACATTTTCCAACCAGAAGGTATCTACCTGTCCGTGTGAATTGGCTCCGAATGACTATACATTTCGCTAACGTTTCCACAAAGCAGCAAAAAAATAACGATGGCTGTACTGCAATCATGAAAATACAAGTGCCAGTTGGCTGCAAGCTCGACACAGCTAGGCGTGAATTGCTCATTCATATCAATGAGTCAGCTGCAAACGACAATTTGAAACGACCAGAAAATTGTACTCTCGTTCTGAAAACATTTTTCGTTTTTTATAAAAAAAGACTAACGAGACGTAAGTTTTTTAGGACTGCTGCAGCTGAGGCTCAAATGGAGCACTTCAGGTGAGGCTCAAAGGAAGTACCTTTGCAAGGCAAACTGAACCACCTTAGCAGGCAGCGAGGTTCGAAACTGGGTTTGGGCCCACTGTGGAGGAGGGGCGCGCAGCAGGGTTTACGGAGGTTCTCCCAAACGCACACCCCTAGAAAAACCGAGCGCCAGGCCGGGGGACGCTTGTACCCATTTTTATTGGTGGGTGTGCGGCGGTGGGTTTCGAACAAACCACTTCCCGCGGCCGAGACGGGCGCTCTAATCAGTGAGATGTTAGGAAGATAGTGAGAGACCGTAAAGCATGGCGTGATATGGTCCATAGGGTCACGAAGAGTCGGACACGACTGAACGACTGAACTGAACTGAACTGAGCGAGACGTACCACCTTCATATAACCGGATTAAAGCAAACATTGAAGACTTCTTAGTGGAAGACGACGTATCCATGGCTCCGAGCAGCTCAGTTGTCGACAAGGCGAGCTTGGTTCGTCGATTAGCTTCACGGGAGCAGTACGATTTGCATGACGTAGTCTCTCTATCTACATCTACCTTGGGAGTCTGTAGGATCTGATATTTGCCTTTACGACGGTTTCGAATGCTTGGTTGTTGTTTACTTCCATTCCTTTTCTTTAATCAAACTTGTACACTCGTCATCAGCGAACAAGGTTATTGCAGCACTAAAGTACAGCTTTGCAACACTTGGCTTCCCAAGGAAAACTTGTACCGACAACAGAACACCATTCGGCAGTCAGCAGTTCACAGACTACCTCGGTTAAATTGGTCTGGAAAACATCCTGCCTATTCATACTATTTTCACTCGAACTGAATGGCACTACACGTAGTACAGGAATCTTGAAGCTGTTAAAGCTGTTCGCTTTCGGAGACACTGAATTTTGTGCCGCATTGCTTGAGTGCCGAAAATCACCTCGGTTCTTTTGCCTGCAGTTCACTGGGCAGAGGCTCATGGGCCGACATGCAGGATATCAGGCGTAAACAACACAACTTCAACAGAGGTACGCGGCCTCTTCCATAGTTTAGCACTGGCAAGACTATGACAATTCACAGAGTACCCTCAAGAGCCTGGTGCACTGTCATGTTCGTCCATCCGGCTAAGATCCCTCTTGGCTACATTGTCAATAAAAGGAAGAGGACTAACAGAAAACACCTAAGGCTTTCACTTCCTCCCTCTTCTCCAGACAAGGCGATACCCGCGTCGCTGCCTGCTGTGAAAGCCCAAGACACCACATGCCTCTCCTTTTCTCTGCTTTGCGTCTGTTCTATTTTATTGTGAAAGCAATACTAGGCCAGGTCTAATCGCTCGTCGCGTGTTCCGTGGCCCGTGGACTCCCATGCTCCTCGAGGATCCGGCGCTGCGCCTAACAGATAGTGTGAGGTCAGGATCTCTCTTGCGTTTGGCGATGGTCATACGCTAGCTCTATCTCGGGATATATAGCTGTGCGCTGTGTGTTAGTTGATCAGTCTCGCCATGGAAGTCACCAACGGAAAGTCTATATCTGAATCTAGGTACTCTACCGCTTCTGCGCAGTTTAAATCTAAGGCGACAGCCAAGCAAGCAAGGAAAAAGGCAAGAAAGGTTGCAACATGCCCAAACAGAAGAACAACGAAACGAACGACTGCGAAAACGACGAGAAGCCGAAGCAGCTAATCGAGCTGTATCGAGTTCAGAAGATGGGATTAGCAAAGCTAAACGAAGTGAAGCGAAGCGGAACTAACGTGCCCAGGAAACAGAGGTACAACGAGAAGAACGTTTGCGAAAACCACGAGAATCAGAAGCAGCTAAGCAAGCCCCATCTAGTTCAGAATTCGAGTCCAGCCGTGCTATACGGAATGAAGCTAGGAAACGAATACGTGCTGAGGAAAACGAAGAGCAACGGGCCGAACGTCTTGAAAAGCGGAGGAGGAAAGGTACCGAATAACCTGTGCAAATGAGTGACTACACTGCAAGAGTGGCAGAGTTTCCATCGGCTACATGCGAAGTGTTTGTATTTGATCATAAACATAGCAAAACCAGAAATGCCCACGCTAAGCATAGTAAAACCAAACACGTCCAACAAGCAAACAATCAGTACGACTGTGTGCGATGAAACATAACAATCTTTTGCTTTCGCAACCAACCAGGTTAATCCACAGCTAAACCACCGAGTTTGTTTTTGTTCACTGTTTTTCTTTGGACGTACGTGCTTGTTAGTCTTTACATGTCACGTTTCTCCTTGGTCGCCTTAGTTTCTTTCAGTCGGAAGTTAGCTCCTGCATGTGTACTTCTGTGTCCTTCGTCCTTTCCTCTACATTCATGTCATGCACCACAGGGCAAACCGAATCTATAAACTCCGCACATGTCAACAGATGCCCTAGCTAACACGAACTTTCTCGACGCTAGAGTTCTAAAACTTGGCATGTTGGGACTAAAAATAAAAGGGAGATGTGATGTAGCATGTTTGGACTAAAAAATAAAAGGAAGATGTGATATAGCGTAGTCATGCACACTAGCTCAGCCAGACGCAAGCCGCACCCTTTCTGATATCTAACCACTAGCGTATATAACTGCTCGCCTTTTTAAATGAAGCGGCCTCCATGCACCATGCATCATCGTGTCAACTTACATGACAAACAAGTACCATGACGAGGGAGGAACCAGTCGTCCCAGTGCATACCCTCATAGCGTTCGCGCGAGCACCATAGTGCGGCCCCAGCCATTCTGGCGACCGAAAGAGTGCAACGCGTTATTTGTAACTGTGATTACAATGCAGCATTGTGAAAACAATTTATGAAGAAAAGGGGGGTGGGGGTGAGGAGGGGCTCATGATGACGCCGCCATAACGCACATATTGGGTATTTGGTAACAGACACACTTGTGATAGCTAACCTGAAACAACATAAACGGTTAAACGGTCAGTGTCATGGCATTTTGCGAGCACTGCCATGGCCCAAAGGGACGGTGGAAACCTGCGCAACTTATGCAGTTGTCATAGCCGTTGGTCGTTGTTGCGGGTCCTCAGATTACAGATTCGCAAGTTTCTCGAGTCGACAGCAGTAGCAACCGATTATTTGCTGAGAGGACGCTGCTGCCCAGAGACCATACGTCGGCACCAGTTTGCGGAACCGGTGTGCTAATCGAAGAAATACGCCGCGGGTACCAGAGTCAGATATGCAGCAGCGCCTAAAACGGTTGAATCACCTGAATTCTGAATAAGCAGGTAAAGTTATTTAGAGGAATTTTACAAGTATTCACCAAGGCATTGAAATAATTTCACGTCATAAACGAGTCGTTTATTCTTATGATGCGGCATTGCCATTTTTAGAATGCTCTAAAACTGCCTTCAATTGGTGTGACGTAAAGTGCTTGGCGAAATGTCGCTGTCAAAGGGTTGCTTCTCATCTTATATTGGGTCAGATCGCACATATG
Source organism: Amblyomma maculatum (assembly GCF_055883805.1). Classification (NCBI taxonomy): domain Eukaryota; kingdom Metazoa; phylum Arthropoda; class Arachnida; order Ixodida; family Ixodidae; genus Amblyomma; species Amblyomma maculatum. The sequence goes on from NC_139346.1 coordinate 49,778,803, forward strand.
AAGAGTTTGCCAATTCGCAAAAGGGAACACATTTTGTCCTCACCGTTCTCGAAGAAAAGGCTTTCGAGAAGGTCTTTGAGGAGCCCGGTTACTGGCAATAGGAGCAAGTTGGTGCTTTCTAGATATTGGCGCACTGGAGCGTCATTATGAATATTTAAAACGGCAATATGAGGATGGACTGCGAGAGATAACAAAACAGCAAGAGGTTGAACACTAAATATATATATATTGATCGAATGCCACAGCTTATTTAGATTCATTCTTAAAAGAACGGTCTCTAAGTTGTAAATATTTGACATTGTAATATATTAGACATATTGTTACGGGCGTGGAAGAAGCGAGTAGGCGCGCTCGCGCTTGGTCCGCAATCATTCAATAAACGTCATCTACCATCGCCATCAGTCATGTCCTGTTTCTTTTCGTCATCGGCTTGTCGCCCCGTAACATTTGGTTCGTCATGATCACTCATCATCCTGGCCCTGAGTTTGGGCGTCCTGAGTCTTCTTGCGCCGTCGGCAGCGGGTTTCTGGGACGACGCATAGCCTGGCGGTTCCCCAGCCAGCCGGACTTGACGCGACATCGCACAACGAAAAACTAGTTGTGTCCGATGCAACGCGCGGTTGCCCTCAGCCAAAGTTTTTGCTTCGCAATCGGTTCAGCAGCATTGAACCCCTCTAATTTCATCTCTCGGTGCTTATCAACTAACATCCAATCATTAACTCAGTACGGTCGAAAAATAGGTGGTGTTGCCTTTTAAGAGCGCCTTAGATTTAAATTTATTTGGCGAACAGAAGGACAGCCGGTTAGTTTTTTTTTTGCGCTCTTTATTAATGTTTCCTCGTGCATCCATTTTATTTTCCTCTGCAGTGTTTTGTGTACATACGATGGCGCAATTGCTTAAAAATAAATGTTTGCGCAACCCCTAAAATTCTCATATAATTATCACCTGGACGCACACTCAGCTAGCATTTCCAATTTCCGTTGACTTCTTTACCTATATAGATGTCTGCACATACCGAGAAAGGCGATTTAAGCGAACTGATACGGAGACAAATGTTTGTGAGCAGTGGACCTGCTACCCTGCAGAAAAAAAAGTTGAAGTTTTGCGGTAAGCATTACAATTATGTTGTCAATATGAACTTTCTAAAGTGAGCCTAATATTAGGGCCATTTGTGTAACCTACACCAGCTACACCAGTGTAGGAAATCTCCTATACCTGCAATTGATTTTTACTGCACTGGTGTAGGTGGTGTAGGTTAAACAAATGGCCTATTGTCCAGTGTGATTATCAATGCGTTTTATGTGTTTTACACACCACCATTTTCAGCATAGAACTGTACTGTACTGGCATAGAACTTTATTGAAGTGCAAATAATCTTCTCAAAACATTACAGTCCTCCTCATTGAAACCGTTTTGGATGGTCTAGAATACTTGGACAAAAGCAGCTGTTGGGCGAGTTGGTGGTTTCGATTATCCATAACTACAACGCAAAAGACAGGACAGAGATGGAGGGTGGCGTGGTGACTCTGTGTGGTGTCCCTCCTTCATCTCTGTCCAGTCGTTTGCTCTGTACTTATGGATCTATAATACTTAGCAGATGAATTACCAAATTGATAATCTTTATTTTGCAGCAAGCAGTACGAACTGAGGGAATCTAATATTTAATGTCTAATTATTTGACAAACACATAAGTGGTAGTCAGAACTAGAATTCACACTCTGAGTTTTCCTACAGTATAGCCAACGCGTTCTATTTTTAAAGACACAAGGAGCATGAATACTGAAAAACGTTTTAATCATTGAGCTTAGTGCAAACATCACTTGACACTATCCAAGAACGCCGCGCAAGTGTCGGAGCCTTAAGCCAGGCTCACACTAGCGGGAAACTTCCCGCAGCGGCGCAACGTTCATGGCGCTTCAGCGTCGCAGCTCCTCGGAAGGACGCTCACACTACGCCCGTTTTCCCGCTGCGTCTGTCGTGGAATGTAGAGGAGGCGAAGGCGAGCGGAGCGAAAAAGAGTAGTCACGTGACAAGAGCGAAGGGAAAGCACGCGCTTTTCTCGTGCACAAGTGAGCCAGATACTCAAGCTACACCAGCGATGCTCCCGTCGCCCGCACAGCCGCCGCCGGGAGTCATTGAACTTGGACTGACGTCACGGTCTGCGCTCCACTCCGATTGGCTACTCCGTTCTGCGGGACGGGAAAAATAGCTCCCGACCCCATCGCTCCGCGGAACGTCAAACAAGTCAGCCTGCGGGAAAAAAAAACGGTTTCTGCGGGAAGCGGCGCGCGGAGAACGTCCAGCGTTGCGCGTTTTCCCGCTAGTGTGAGCGTGCCTTTAAACAGTGAGCTCCCATTTTAAACTTAAGCATAGATATTATTTCGTACTTATTCTTCATTCCGTTTTATCATGATCTTTTATAAGAGTAAACTCCTGCATCAAACGAATAAATAAAATTGTAGTCACTCTGCATTGATACGATGCAGAATTATGGCATCTAATTTTATGGCAATTATGGCATGTAATTTTGATAGAGCGCGTATATACTACTACTCACCCTGCAGTGTCTTGAAGTCAATTTTGTGCTGTTCTTTGCATTTCTGTTTCAAATATCGGAAAAGAAATAGCAGCAGGGCTACAGAAATATAAAGAACGTACAGTAAATTGCTAATTATTGAAGAACGCGCTTAGCAAAGCTTGAGGCAAAAAGGTGAAACACAGCTGCAGATGGCATTGCAAACAAGCAGGCGAATGAAAAGCGTTTGGTAATTATTTGCAGCCGCACTTATTTTAACGTCTACAAATTATGTGACGTACAGTAACGAATAAAGCATTTTACTCATAAAAAGGTTGACATTTGGACAAAATTGGAAAAATATTATTTTTACTTTGAATCGGCAAATTTAAGGGTGCTAAAGCGTACTGAAATTATATGTTGTAATTTTTCGCTTTCAACTTGCGTTATATATAGGAATGAATATTTAGCTTTTAAATTCTAGCATATGTTATGACAGTGATTCAACCTAAGGAAAGTCATTATTGGCCATTGGTACACTTGAAAGAAATTGTTTTGTAGAAATTGTCGACGCGAAGTGACTTCGCCCGAAATAAATTCACGAAGTGAATTCCACCACGTGGGGCTCTTTAAAGTGTTTTGACATTGCACAGAACACGGGTGTCCTTCCGCCTCCATCGTTCCCAAATCGGCCATCTTAATAGCCCGCCACCCTAACCACGCAGTCACTGCTGCAGGACTAAAAGAAATGACTAGAATAGTAAGAGCAGGCTTAAGTAAATAAGCAGGTACCCCCCGCCCTCGCGCTCCCTCTCATGAAGAGCTTACAGGAAACGTTTACGAGGTACGTAACAGAACAATTAAAGATGTAGCGAAATTTTATATCCTAAATTTAAAAAAAATTCCGCGGATTATGAATTCAAACTCTAGTTTCACGTTGCAGGGTATAAACGTGCGCAGCACCGTCTCAGAAAGCAAAACTGGAACGAGCATGGGGCTATCTGCAAAATATCACCGCACATTTTATAATCTGTTATCGACTCCAAATTTCCATAATACTCACATTCAAGGAATATGGCTAGAATTGTCATATAATTGGCTGCAATTCAATGTTATGAAAAACTTCGCAACAACAATTTTATGCCCCACTGCGCACCAACAACCTGCCCTAGATAAAGTTCAAAAGAGGCTCTGGACAAGCAGCCTTGGCAAAGTCCACTCGCATAAAAGTAAGGCTAGAAACTAAACATCAACAAGTCTTACACAAAATTTCCCGTAAGCGCCTATGGCGGCATTCTCGTCAATATTCGTAGTGGTGTGCTGACACCATCACGAACCCATTCTCAACAGTATCGGTCGGTGCAAGAACCACGCCCGAATTAAATAGATTAAGGAGTAACGTGGTAACTGCTGGCGGCTGTGTCGTGATTCCCTACAGCGTACGTGACAATACCCCAAATAACAAGTTACGCATACATCGTCGAGCATATAACAGCACGAACGAAAAATACCTTGGCGAATAAGAGTAGGACGGAACCGCATTTCGCAAGTGCTCGCATATAACGACTAGAAGCTTACCAGTATCGCTCGAGAGGAAAATATATAAGCTGGATCTTACTAGTACTCATATATGGGGCTAAAACGTGGCGGCTATAGCAGATAGGGTTTTACATAAGTTGAGGGCAATGCGGAGTGCAATATAACCGAAAATGGTAGGTGCAACGCTTAGAAGTAAGAAGCGTCTAGAGTATTTAAGAAAAATAACTCGAGTTAATGACATTTTAGTGTAAATAAAAAAGACGGAATGGGCATGGGCTGGACAAATGTTACAAAAAGAGGTAATCGATGGTCCTTAAGTTTGCGAAATTGGATTGGTAATGAAGGAAAGTTTCGCAAGGGGCGGCAGGAACTTCGTAGGATATAAGTGGTAAAGAGTTTGCAGGGATCATATGGATGCAACTAGCACATGACAGTGTTAATTGGAGGAATATGCAACGTTGTTCGGTTGACAACATCCAAAAAGTGTGAACAATCGGTCAAGAAGCAAACGAGAGCTTATGAAGTTCTGTACAACTTAATAAGGAATAAGGGAAGCTTGGATAACCGGTGGCCTCTAAGGCTGACAGACTCAAATTCAACTGTAGCGCGGAGGGGCAGAAAATACTTGGGGGATGGACCAAATGGATGGAGCTGGCAGAGGACTGGGTTATTAGGACGAATATGCTACAGGCCGGTGCCATGCAGTGAGTGCTGATGATAAATGACCCGACACTGAAGGTTCACTTTTCAGAGATAATCCGCTTAATATTTTTGACACCACACAGCTGCGCTGACCCCCCGCAAGACCTTGGCCAATACTGCGAGTGGAAAATTGAAGAGGACAGGATGGCAAAATTTCCAGCTTGTTGCCCGAAAAAATTTGCTACTACTATTTTCCTACTCAATATCCAGGTTTGAAACTGGCTCCGTCCCCACTAAATGTACCATCCTCACCATAATTTTCAGATATTTACTAGCAGATGAAGTCAGAGCATCTGTGGAATGCACATGGAAGAACTATAAACAAGAAGTGGAAGTAATAAAATACTTCTTGAATTTAGGTGACTACACATGAGTGCCATTATTTCGATATATATTTATTCTTATCGCCTGACGAAGCTCGAAGAACGAAGCAATGATTGACGGTGAATTAAATAGATGGGGGTAAAAATAGAGCATGTAAAACATTTATCCAAAACGTTTTGACTGTTAGTAATGGTCACTGAAAATTAAGAACATCGTTATTCAGTGTTTAAGGACACTTTAGTAACCTGAAAAAATTGCATTTATTTCCGCCATAAAAAAGTTGGACCCCGGATATTTACGATATGTTTTGAAAGACCATTCCAGTGGATGATATCCAGCGGCAAGGCAGATGCAATAAAAGCAGCGGTTCTGCCAGATTTGCGTTGCAAGATTAGATGGTTGTTTAAATAGTGGGAGGTGCAGTATGCTTGTAAAAGGGGCAGCGTAGAAGAGCAGGAACTGTATAGATTATTCAGTGAAATAGGAAGATTAGGGCGATTAATATCCGTGATTACAATGTAGAGCGAAAGAGATCAATTAATTGATGTTTGTTATGCTCGAATGACGGTTGTCCTTTTTTGCAAATGAAACGCGCAACAAGATTCTTAACCGATTGATGATAATTAAGACTAAAATCACCGCGTATTCGAATTGTTGGGCGGACGAATGTTTGGTAGGCTAGCTTATGGGTAGTGCCAGGAGTTCGTAAAGATTGTGTTTTAGATTACCAAATGTACGTGATGCTTTAGCTGTTACTTTCTGTACGTCAAGCTATTGAATGAACGCAAGTAGGATAATGAATTATTATTGAGTAAGGAACTGACATAGGAGTTAGATTTTTTTGTCCGGCTAAATTTCTTCAACCTGAATTTTTCAGTATTAAGTGACATTTTGCATGATGTGCACCATTCAGTTGTGCGATCAAGGTCTCTCTAATGTTCTAGGTAATCGGCAGATTCACGAATGCTGCTGTAACTAATGCAGTCATGTGCGAACAAGCGAATACTTGAATTTTTGTTAGATGGTAGGTCGTTTATGGTAAATGAGGAGGAGCAATTGGCCCATGACGCTACCTTGAGTTACGCCAGACAGGGCGTCGTATAAGTAAAGTTTTGTGACCATTAATAACCGTAAACAGCTTGTGAGGTGACAAGGCATTTCTGATTCAAGAGGTCGTTAATCAATGAAGGTTAAGGCAGGTGATGTTGGCTATCAAACGTGAATGCGAAACGTGATAAAAAGATTTAGAGATGCCCAAAATATGCAACCTGTTTGTAGGTTCTCGTCTATATTATGTAGCAGTTCGTTAGTAAGTTCCAATAGTTGAGTCTCGCATGAAAAGCCTTTCCTAAAAGACATGCTGATTCGTAAACAGGCAGTTGTTACTATCGCGATGATGCGCAATGTCTCATATGATGTATTCGAGGATCTTGCACGGGACAGATGTCAGTGATATGGGGCGGTAGTTACGAGCGTTTGTTTTGTCACCTGATTTGAAGATGGGAATTTGTTTGCCAATTTTTCAGTCCACTGAAATTTATGCGGATGACGGTGACTGAGTAAAAATATGAAACAGTATAGCCCCTGAAATGTATAACCTTGTTCCTTCGTATTATTACCTACCCCCGCGGAAGTTGGTATCTTGAGATTGTTAATTAATGCTGCAATGCCGGTGACATTTATTCATATGGGGCTCATGTTCGCGTAATATACACCTTGTTTTGGTGGAATACCGGAGTGGTCTTCACATGTCAATACTGAAGTAAATTAAATATTTAATAAAAATGGGCATTCGTCTTGATTGATTGGATAACCACTGTCACTGAACAGGGAAATGTCTTCTTACCGTGTCTGGTGAAATTGAAGAAAACCCTGGACCTAACACCCGCTCTGCGTCCACAAAAGCGTCGTCAGAAATACTGACTGCCTTAGAAGAAATCAGATCTGGTCAAACCACCCTTATTAGCGAGATGAAAGCTATAAACACAAAATTGGCCCAGTATGACATAAACTTTGCTGAAATAAACAAACATATGGCTAAAATTGAAAAAAACTGCGCCTCTTTAGTCGCTATCAAGGCAGAAGTTGGTATCCTGAGGACGCTTGTTGACGACCATGTGAAACAAATAGCCGTCCTAAGAGCCAGATTGGATAGTGCTGAGGACCAGTCTCGCCGTTCCAACCTTATATTTTTCAACGTTGAAGATAGCGCCCGGGAGTCGTGGGATGACTCTGAAAAGAATGTTATTGAGCTTTGCCAAGAAAATCTCGGCGTTTCTATCCAACCTGTCGATATTGAGCGCGCACATAGGTTCGGACGCTACCAGGCAAACAAAGATAGGCCAGTAATAGTAAAGTTTTCTCATTTCAAAACAACAGATACTATCATGTCGGATGCCAGAAAACTTAAAGGTTCTCCATACTCGATATCAGAAGACTACTCATCCAGAAAACGTTTGGCCCGCAAACATCTCCTCGAATTTTCGAAAACTCTACCCAAAAAATCTAAGCTGCGCTACAACAAGCTCACTGTAGATAATTGCACATACATGTTCGATCACTCTTCACAGACAGTTGTCCCACTCCAACCACAACATCACACCCCTATCCCACATTCACCATAGCTAGACGTTACACAAAGCTCTAAGTCCCAAACTAAATCCGCCGCTTTCCTCTACACTAATATCAGTAGCATTTTAACAAAACTGGATCCCTTACAGAGCCTTATCTACACAAAAGATAGTAAAAAAGTTTTCCTAACTGAAATATGGTGGAATCCTTCACTCGCTAATGCCGAACTATCCGCTACTTTCCCCAACTATCACATTTTTCGACATGATCGTGCAGACAGGCGAGGCGGTGGTGTTTTGATCGCCACTCATGAAAGTCTGCTCCGCTGCCCAATAAATATTAGCTCAAGTTTGGAGCTAATATTCGTTCATTCCAAAGCCACTAACCCACCTATAATAATCGGCTGTGGTTACCGCCCCCCAGATGCGGACGCTTCATTTTTAACGGAATTCCACAACACGCTCCATTCCATAACCGAATCACACCCAAACACACCCTTACTCATACTCGGTGACTTTAACTTCCCTTCAGTAACGTGGAACAATCTCGGGATGACATTAATTAAGCAGAATGTCGAGAGCGATTTGTTTAGCACGTGTCTCACATTTGGTTTATCACAACTCGTTACCATTCCTACCAGACAAAATAGCGACTCGTCTAACGTCCTCGACCTCTAGCTTACCTCACATCCTGATAATGTTTCACCCCTCACGCATCTATCAGGCCTCAGCGACCACTCTGTAATTCACGGCACTTATTATACCCTGACACTGCGCGCTCAAAAAGTAACGAAAACATTAACGCCCTATGATAAAGGCGGCTTCGATACCATGAACAGCAAACTAACGGAATTTAGTCATTCTTTCCTTGCTAATTTCTCGCATCGCACTATTGAAATGAACTGGTCATTGTTCAAACACAAAATGGAGGAACTTATCCACCTATACATTCCTACAAAAACAGTCATCATGCGATCGTCATCCCCATGGTTCAACCAAACATTAAAAAGACTGCTGAATAAAAAGAAAAGGCTCTTCCGTTATGCAAAACGCACCAACAGTTCCTGCGCATGGCAACAGTACCATTATGCGGAAAAAATTTTTACTTATGCCGCTAACGCTAAAAAAACATTTTACGCAACCACTTTACCGTCAATGCCTCATAATAACCCTAGACAGTTTTGGAAAGCGATAAGTCCTAAGTCACTCAACTCATTATCACTGTGTGACGACCTAGGTTCACCCATATCCCAAAATATTGTGAGCGAATCAATCAATCATGTCTTCTCTGCCAACTTCACTAATGACTCCGATGATTGCATGCCTCACTATCCCCATTTTGATTACCCACCTATGCCAGACATACAATTCGAGCCTAACGGAATAAAATTGCTAATCGAATCTCTAAAACTGTCATCATCAGCCGGATTCGATAACATCAACGCCAAAGTACTTCACAATACTAAAGATACTGTCGCTATCATTCTTTCCCTCATTTTCCAACAATCACTCGAACACAATGCCATACCTCATGACTGCAAAGAGGGAAAAATTATTCCAGTGAATAAAAAAGGCTCACCATCGTCACTTAAAAATTATCGCCCTATTTCTTTAACCAGTGTTCCCTCCAAGCTAATAGAGCATGTAATTCACTCACACATAATGAAATTCCTGCAGTCTGTCAACTTCTTCCATCCCAGTCAGCACGGATTTTTAAAAAACCTATCCTGCTCTACCCAACTAGCATTATTCCCTAACGACATCAGCTCTAGCTTGGACACTAACACACCAGTGGGTGCGCTGTTTTTAGATTTTGAAAAGGCTTTTGACAAAGTTACCCACCGAAGACTACTCCATAAGCTTTCACGACTAAACTTAAACCCACTAGTTCTTGAATGGCTGCAAAATTTTTGACTAATCGCCAACAGTTCGTATGGGCCAATAACCGCGCATCTTCCTTGTCCCCAGTCACTTCTGGCATACCGCAAGGTACTGTTTTAGGACCCTTACTATTTTTAATATACATTAATGATCTTCCTGATAACCTGTCTTCTACCATTCGTTTGTTCGCCGACGACTGCGTCATTTACAGAAAATAACAAACAGCATGGACTCATTTAAACTTCAGTGTGATTTGAAACTTGTTGAAACATGGTGCACTAATTGGTTAATGAAGCTAAACGTAAACAAAACCACTCTAGTCTCATTTCATCGTCGTGCATCATATCACACCGTACACTATACTTTATGTGGTGACAAAATATTGCGTGCAACTACATATAAATACCTGGGCGTTACATTTACTCAAGATCTTACCTGGACATCTCATATAAATATCATCACTAACGAAGCTAACCGTGTTCTAGGTTATCTTAGGCGAACACTACGACTTGCTCCCCCCCACGTAAAACTGTCCGCTTATTTAACCTTAATCCGCCCCAAACTAGAATATGCTTGCTCGATCTGGGACCCACACCAATCTAACCTTACAAAAACACTCGAATCCGTCCAAAACAGAGCGGTAAGATTTGACTTTTCAGATTATTCTTATCACACAAGTGTTTCATCACTAAAAGACAAAGCTAACCTTGCAAACTTAGAATCCCGCCGTAAAACCACCAGACTCTGTCTTTTCCACAAATTTTATCACTCACCCCTGCGGAATGCCGTTATCACACGTGCGCATCGCCACTCAGCCCGGATCAACCATCAACATGCCGTCTGCGAGAGAGCCAAACAATTTGGCGTTGATTTATACGACTCTCTCGTGTATCGCTAAGAGTTGTAAAGCTTTTTTATTATTTAACGAATTTTAGTTGCATGCTTAACATTGCCTTTCCATGAACCTCTATACTGCGTATTATAAGTGTTAGTGTGAATTCCTCGGTGTCGTCAATTTTTGTGTATAAAGTTTGATTTTGTTGTTACTTCTGACTCCGACCTTACTCTGGCATGAACCGGCGAAAGCTGGGAACCAAATGGCCACCCCCTTCTGTCACTACAATGTAATTGACTTCCGGCTGAACTTGCAGCGTCAGTCGAGGGCTCTCCTTTGAGACCTGGACTGCTACCTCCGCTCACTATTAGTGTGTCTGGAAGTGTACATACCCTCTGTGGTGTATCATTATTAACCTATAATTATTAACCAGTGACACCAGCGGAACGATCCAGAATCAGAGAGGCACTTAAGGATTTAACTACCATGTTCACGAAAGCTCCTTGAAACGATAAGGATCTCGCTCTCAGGATCGACACAGGCAGCTCACGCAGCTCACACAGGCAGCGCAGGCCATTGAGCGTCCAAAAGCAAGGACTTCTGGATAACAATGCTAACGCAGGGGCCAGTTGGTTGATCATAATGGGAAATTATGCACTACTTGCTAGACAGCCGACAGGTGAACGACGAAACACGACTCAAGCCAAAGTGCACTTCGCATAACCGCGTAACCACGACAAAGGTGCCAGTGCAACTAAAGAAAAATGCATTTTACACAAGCCTTGCTTACGTAAAAGATGTTCAAAGCCACAGGTAATCTCGAGGAGTATTTGTAGCCTCAACGTGGGGCTTGTCATAGCGTTCTTTGGAGTAGAGCTGTGAGGACAATCTGCGCAAGCGGGCAAGACGATGAACTTCCTCAGCATGCCCAGTCGAAACACAAAGAAAATTTCCTATGGTCTGTAGTCTTGTATTTCGACCTGTAGTCACGTTCATTGTCTGTCGGTCTGTATTGTGGCTTTGTCTCTAGTTCTATAGTGTGATGTTCATTGTCTGTAGTTCTGTATTTTGACGTTGTATTGTATTGTTCTATATTGTGACGTCATGCATTTGATGTCCCGCATTCTGACATTCCGTACTCTTATGTTCTGTTGTCCGAGGGCGCATGCTCATTTTATATACTGTTGTCACTTCCTTCTATATTGATACGTGGCAAGGCTAGTCCACGAAGGTTAGTCCAGGCTGGCACCGTACACAGAACACAGAAACACAGCAGCGTCGACCTTATCCTAGCATCAATCGTTGCTACCACTTTGTCTTCTTCTGTGTCACTGTTGCTGGTCGTTTTCATCTTCAACTTCGAACGATGCAGGGCATATATGTCACATTACCCCCCCATGAAAAGCACAGTCCCGGTGCGCACCAGGACGAAGTACTACAGGGGTAATACGGCTTCATCCGGGCGACATGAACAATCTCGGTGCGTGGCATAGAGGACTGTTGCGGCGGATGTGCAGGGGCGATCTCGTATGTCACAGGAGTGACTGGCCGTAAAACACGGTAGGGTCCTGCGTATCGTGTCAAGAGCTTCTCACACAGCCCTACTTTACGAGCGGAAGTCCAGAGCAAGACGAGAGAGCCCGGAGAGTTGTGGACATCCCGGTGGCGAGAATCATGGCGCCGTTTTTGAGAACTTTGTGAGGAAGCTAGTCGGCGGCGAGCGATAACACGGGCGGCGTCAGCTCGGGAGATGGCGTCACGAACGTAGGTACTGGCGTTAGCGGTGGGAGGCAGTACGCTGTCAAACGGAAGGGGAGGGTCACGGCCGTATAGAAGATAAAAGGGTGAGTAGCCCATTGTGTCGTGACGCGAGGAGTTGTACGCAAACGTTACAAACGGCAAAGTAATATCCCAGTCACGGTGATCATCCAAGACATACATTGACAGCATGTCCGTGAGCGTGCGGTTGAGGCGTTCGGTGAGGCCGTTCGTTTGTGGATGGTAAGCGGTGGTAAAAGAGTGCTTGATGGAGCAATACCGAAGAATTTCGTCGACTACTCGAGCAAGAAAGCAACGGCCACGGTCAGTGAGCAGCTGGCGCGGAGCACCATGGAGCAGGATGACGTCGTGCAGAAGAAACGCAGCCACGTCAGTTGCACAGCTGGTGGGTATCGCTCGGGTGACAGCGTAGCGCGTAGTATAATCCGTGGCCACCGCAATCCATTTATTCCCCGACGCTAAAAGTGGGAAAGGCCCGAGAAGGTCAAGACCAACTCGGGAAAACGGGTCTACTGGGATGTCGATCGGCTGCAGGGATCCAGCTGGCATAACCGAGGGCTTCTTCCGTCGCTGACACCGGTCACAACAAGCCACGTAACGACGGACAGAGCGATAGAGGCCTGGCCAAAAGAAGCGGCGGCGGATGCTGTCGTACGTACGAGATACGCCAAGATGACCCGCTGTAGGTGCGTCGTGCAGCTAGCTGTTGAAGAACGGTGGTACGCAGGTGTTCGGGGACTACGAGCAGAAGCTCGGTGCCATCTGGTCGCATATTCCGTCGGTATAAGGTGCCGTTGTGGAACACAAACAGAGCTAGGGTAGCGTCAAATTTGTCAGTGCTGAGGCGATTGATAATGCTGTTAAGCTTCGGATCTAAGCGCTGCTCATGGCGAATGTTTGAAAGGTCAGAGATGGCAAACACATATGTGTCATCATCACACTCGCTCGCAGGTGGTGGATCTACCAGGTTGCGTGACAGGCAATCGGCGTCAGCGTGCAGCCGGCCAGACTTGTGGATGACAGAAAAAGTGTATTCCTGAAGGCTGGCACCGCACACAGAACACAGAAACAAAGCAGCGTCGACCTTATTCTAGCATCAATCGTTGCTATCACTTTGTCTTCTTCTGTGTCACTGTTGCTGATCGTTTTCATCTTCAACTTCCAGCGATGCAGGGCATATATGTCACAATATTAATGCGAGAATATTAACACGGGCTAAATGCAACCACAGCCAAGTGGGAAAAAATTAGTATCGTGGGATCGTAGTCATCATGTGGGCTATTTTGCCGGCGTATAAACTGGCAACTCAGAACAAAAACGTGTACTAGCATGCCGAAGACATGCGCAATAACGCTTAATTGTGAGAAGCCGGCTTTATTTGGAATCCATGAAGCTGCATTTCCAGTATTCGCTTGAAAGGAAGCACCTGAATGACAAAAAGATGCACATTTTAATGTAACACCTATAATAAAACGCATTTTTAATAAAAAATGGTTTCAATGAAGGAAAATTGATGTGAATTATTTTAAAGGCATTTTTGTGCCAGGTACGGCGGCATCATCTTATAACGCTTGGCAACCTCTTCTTCGCTGCAGCTCACCTCCTTCAGCAAAAGCCAAGTATCTGCACAAATAAAATCATTAAAAACTTCGTCATCAATGATTCAACCGATTTTGCAGAAATGACAAAGTCACGATTTGGATGACAATTAACTTTAAATATTTTCCATGAAAATTATTGCTCAACTTTAAGCATTAGTTTACTGCTGAAACATGTTTTAGCATAATGTAGAATATTGCAAGGGTTAGTTGAAACACAAACACAGCTCTGACCATGATCATGCAACTTCTGCATGCATTTCAAAAAGAGTAACACACGTTGTTTAGTGTTGTTAAAATGTGCAGCAAATATGGCTTTTTTTGTGCTAGCCCAGTTCGGCAATGAAAGTGACTCAAAGCTGCTTGCATAATCGTTGGTGCCTACCAGCGAACTTGCACATGGAGCCAGTCATCCACTGATGATGACAAAACCGTTTTGTGTGACCTCATCAGCCTTTCCCTGCACAGTATTACAAAAAGCAGCCATGGTGCTTAAGCATGGTGGTGTGCAGCTTGTTGATAGCCACACTTAAACCACCACCGGCATCAGTTTCCGAAATACCAAAAATAATACGACTCCAATTATTTATATACAGCCGCCACACAACCAGCTTAAATCTCTTCTGAAGTTCATAGAAAGGAATTTTTATTTTCCTGACACTGATTCCACTCAAAAAGGGCAAGGTGGAGGGAACACTCTTGAGATGGCTCTGCTGCAAAGGCTTCCTGTCACGATCATTGAACTTCAGTGCTCCAGAAGTAAACAGCGATCATCTTGCAGAAGTCCGAATCCGATCGGAGGCTGAATTATTCCGACAATTTCCATGGCCAAGGTAGGCCTGTAAAAACACAAAGGTAAATGTAAATAATGTAGCTGATTCTTTAGAAACTTAAGACTAGGCATCCAAAAGAAGCACACATTTTTTCTAGTTGTTAAAAGGACAAAAGCACCTGACTGAATAAAGTTTTCAATAACCAAGTGTAAATTATTTAAAATATACTTTAATCAGTAAGGCTAACCTATATGATTTGATAGTGGGATAATGAATTCAGGACAATGCAGCAAACTATGGTGAAAAGAAAAACGTAGGTGCACCATTGTGGGCGGGAACCCAGGAGTTAGTCATAGCAAAAATGCAACTGCAGGAAATGTAGTTGACTCAAGAATGGGCATCAGCAGTATACCGGGTGTCCCAGCTAACTTGAACCAAGGGGTACAAAATAATATATTTGCGGTAGGTCAGTGAAACCAATTGCATACAACTGCCAGCCTTCTTGCGCACTACAGGAAATTTTTTGTTTTGTAATTACTTAATTAGCTAATTATGTTAATTTTTCTAATTTATTAAATATCGACTTTAGACCAAAAATGTGAATTGGAAAGTTGTAGAGCACCTTGAGAAACGCCCATTTCAATAATTGCGATAAAGAAAGTCTCACGTGTATCTTTTTTTCCGGGCTCAGAAGAAAGCCCGCGAAATACAAATAATGCCACGTGACTAGTGCATTTGTGCGCCGCGATTGTGGTGCTCTCAGTCGTGGTTTGAGCGAACGAAATTAGCTGCGGCCGTGTCTTCCTGGCCCCGTTAAAGCGGCAGGCCGATATGCCTGCGATGGCTTTTTCGCCCGCGTCAGACAGCCGGCCCACGTGACGGTGCAGTAGCAGCGAGAGCGGCGAACCGACACCACCGAGATTATAACAAGGCCTCCTTCTCTCCCATCAGTGAACGTCACGACAAACGGATGAGTGATAAGGTATCAGCCACTGAATCTGCGCATACATGCTTGGGTAAAGGGGCGAGATGACATCATGTGACTCGACTAAAATTAGCGCTGCACCTTCATTTGCCGGTTCTTTATCGTCATTCGCCTGTCGTGATGTAGGCTGCTGCGGTGCGTAGGCCTGGCCAAGATCGCGGTGGCGACGGGCGAGCTCGAGCTCGCTCCAACCATCGCCAACATTTCTGCCTGCCGCTGCAACGGGAAAATCGGGTCACGGCCGCAGCTGATTTTGTTCGTTCAAACCACGACTGAGAGCACCACAATCGCGGCGCTCAAATGCGCTAGTCACGTGGTATTATTTGTATTTCGCGGGATTTCTTCTGAGCCCGGAAAAAAAGATACACGTGAGACTTTCTTTATCGCGATTAATTGAATGGGGGTTTCTGAAGGTGCTCTACAACTTTCCAATTCACATTTTTGGTCTAAAGTCGATATTTAATAAATTAGAAAAATTAACATAATAAGCTAATTAAGTAATTGCAAAACAAAAAATTGCCTGTAGTGCGCAAGCAGGCTGGCAGTTGTATGCAATTGGTTTCACGGACCTACCTCAAATATATTATTTTGTAACCCTTGGTTCATGTTAGCTGGGACACCCGGTATATATTGAAAAGCCAAGATAATGAAAGGCTGTTAGGGTGATGGACCAGATTCAAAAGAAGGCAAGCCTAGAAGGGAGAAAATATAGGACAGCAGATCAAATTAGCCCGTTTACAGAGATAAGGTGTCTGCAGGTGGCACATGATCGAAATCATTCGAGCTATATGGGAGAGCCTTTGGTCCTGCAGTGTGTATAATCTCAGTGATGAGGATAGATTTATTAGAATAAAAATACACCGTTTTCGTTGCAATTAGATGCAGCAAACTATGCCACCAAAAGCGCCTTGCTATTCCTGCCTCAAATGTTTACTCTATGCCCAATTCCATCATTTAAAATTTGCTAGCTCTAATATACTGTCCAGGATGCACTCTATCATGCAGATCTTTTCTTTTACACCTTTTCTTGTGATTATGGATCTTAAAGCTCTAAACCTGTTTCTTATAATAGCGCCAAGGAGTTGATTGCGCTTGCAGCTACTGGGCAGAAATCTTAATTAAGGTACAGTAGCCTTCTAAATTTCAAAACAGGCAGTCCCTGCCAACTACAAGCAGTCTAGTTCAGCTATTATGACATAAAAGTGATAAACTTGCACAACCTTTCTTTCTAGCCACATACAGCGGGCGTGGAGCTTTTTTTTTGTATTTTGTCTACACGCGCGGCAACACTGACCGTGACCAGTGTTGCTGCCTCGCTCTCCCTCTCTACTATCAACGACTCTTTCTCTGGACGCGTCTCTCGGGCCACTATTGCAGCACACAGGGGGGAGCTGACATCATCATGGCAGCGAGGGCAGACCGGTGGCTTCCGAGCAACCAGTATGTAGGCCCGCAAGCGGGGCAACGTGCTTCAATGGATGAAGAAAATTGCGGGAGAGCCTCAAACAACCTACCGTATTACTTGTAACAAAGTGTGATATTTCAATTCCGTTGTAACCCACTCTGTCCTTCCTTTCTGTCGCTCATCACTTTGGTTTCCTCATCTTGTTTAGGCACTTAAGATCATTAGATAGCATATACCCGGACTGGTAAACAATATTTTTTAATTCCGTTCTTGCTTATTTCAATAAAACCACTTCCAAATAATACCAAAACTTTTATAGCCATTGGTAATGGCTCTGGACCCTGCATCCCTAATAGCTCGGCTGCCGTGGGGTGGATATTACTGTTTAATGAGCTGTATACGATGTCCTGCAGCAACCATTTGGAAATTTCTAAATATATATGTACCTCAATATAGAAATATTATTCCTGGAAATAAACTGTCAACTGTGTTAAATGTCGGTCGCTATTTCAATCATCGTAATTTGCAAGTCAGTTACCAACTTTTCATATTCAACGTTTTAATCTGTAATTTGAGGGAGTGGAGATATTGAACATGATGCCATTGCAGTTTTTGAAGCGAAGCAACGGCATTGCAGCAAAAAAAAATATTCTAATGTCATAACTAGTATATTTGGTTGTGCCTAACTAAATAATTACTAATAGACTTTTTCACTGCTCCTCTATGCTGACAGGTGCTGTCGAGAATTTTGTTAAGTGGCATAGAATCGTCGATTCACATGTTTCTGAAGACGTAGCGTTACCATCGCCCCCATCATTTACCGGAAAAGTAAGCCCGCGAAGTTCAAGAAATTTCAAGCGACACAAACTCCGTGTGCCCGACAGCGACGTGATCATAATGTTTTTATCCGCAAGTTGGAAAAGCGCTACCAGATTGCGCTTTCTGCGCTGCTGAGAACAGAGCTAAGCTTTTCTGCTGATTAGAAGTGCGAACGGCTGCTGACAGCGCGCTTTTGCGTTGCATCGGCTGCAGCTGTTGGAGATTATCTTCGAGCCAGCAGAAACACAGGCAGTGTTGTGGGTATCGCAGAAGGCGCGGATATGACCGCGCTTTATCAAGCTACAGATAACAGCGCTGTAATCATGGAACATTTGGGCACATGCAGCAAGCTATCACGTAGTATTTTTAAATTTCGCAGATTTTGTATGTGCAAAATAAAAAGGACCACGCTAAGGCTAACTAAGAGGAAGCACCTGGGTTAGGTCCTTCGCGGCACTTGAAGCCGCTCTTATTCATGCCTGAGCAATTGAGCAATTTATAATGTAAATAATTATAGTTGGCTAAATATTCAAGTAGATGGAGCAAATTATATAGCTGGTGTCTTACTTAACATCTAGCAGCAAAATCAGAGTAGCTTCGCTTCATTAAGTGGCGCCAGGTGCTGTTCCATACCTGCGATCGAGCACACAAAAGGGGTCAGCCAGTCGTATAGTGCGCAGTCTGTCTTTTCCGAAACAACTTAATCATGAAAAATTTCATACGACAACAAAATGGTGTTCCCCAAACTATAGCTACCACACCATCATTGAGGTTACGGTCAATAACCTTGCATCCGCTTATTTTTACACGAGCTAGTAGGCTATCGCCCAGTTTTAACTCTCTAAAAAAAAAAAAGTAAAGGGAGAGTATGCCTGGACCACTATTACCTGCCATTCCCAATGCGGAGCTCAAACCGAGGGGACAAACGATCAAAGCAGACAAAAGGTTAGAGCAATCAGCAAAAAAAAAAAAAAAAAAAACTTGATGTTAAGAGCAGCCATCAGTGTAAAACAGAGTGGAAAGCACAACGAAGACGACGAAAAAAGTACAAATTGAGAAAACGAATTAGAAGGTAGGCGCCGAGAAAGAAACGCTTGAAAGACATGAACACCTGTGAAGCAGTGTACACTAAGAAGAAATGACGTAAGCACAAAACCAGGAACCTATACCCAGAAAATTATGAGGGTGTGTTCAAAAACAAAAGCACATTGACAGCAGAAAGCAAAGGATTATCCAAACTAAAAGAATGGCAGCAAAAAGACAATAAAAGAATGTAAAAATAATAAAAAAACAAAGAGGAAAGAACGGAAAAGTAACATGAGCAGGAGAGGGCAGAGGCAAGGTATTCATATTTTGGTTTGAGGAGACCAAAAATAGAGGAAACGTATTGGCAAGCGTGCTTCTAATGCAAGCAGAACTTTTTTTTTTTTAGGTCTGAAGAACAGAAGCAAAGTGCTGAGTTTATGTTTGGCTTGAATGAGTAAGAGAGGTCGTAGGAATAAACAACTATCAGGAAATAGATAAAAGACACCTAGATTACAGTGAAACCTCATGGGTTGACAAAGGACAAAAGCGAAAAAAAATGCTTACAAAAAATAATTTTAATACAGAAAATGAGAATTATCACACAAGGGAGAGTAGAAGCGAGGTGGAGGTAGTTGATGCTACGTTCTGGTATATTATCCGATTATGCCGGTAAGGTGAGGGTTGCACCCAGCATATGGGGAAGATGCGCCCCAATGCTCCGCGTAATCCGATCTGTGACGCGTCACCCTCACTCGACCGAAGGAGCCATATCTCAAAGTGAAATGCACTACGCTAATGTGGTAACTGAGCAATGTAAGCTCAGGAACACCCTCTCATTGACATCATTGATTTGAGGCCAGTCGCTATGAATTTCCCGCACTGACTGTCCTTGACCCTTCTAAGCCATTGAAGGTCGCATATCCCAAACATTTGTTTGGTGAGATAGTATGCAGGTGCCAAGTCGTTTTTCCTTTCGATCTTATATATCACCGCTAGAGCGGCGTAGACAAACGGGCTCGTAACTGCATGTAGAAAAACGAGCGCACTTGTCGACAGGTTTAGAGCATAGCCTGCTTTAGTAAAAAAAAGCTATGGCTGGAGTCGTACACGACGTAATGAGGAGAAAAATTTGCGCATTTGTTTCACTGCGGACTCGATGATCATTTTCTGTCTTCCTCATTTATATACAATTGTGATGACACTGTAACGCGAGCATTACAGTTTAAAGCCATTAAATACACCAAAACATTGCATATTGTCACTCGGCGGTGACAATGCCGTAACCACAAGAAAAACACCGGCTTACCAGTACTGAAATTAATCTTTAATGGGCTGATTTGCGCTCTGAAAATAAGTGAACATCTGGGCGGCGGCGATAGCAGCAAACGTGCTCGCTGATCGTCGAATTACTTATGCCGGCCCCCCTCATCAACGCTGAATTTAAAGGCGGCGCAGAAACATATAGTTAAAGCCGCAAACGGCTGTAGCATAACCTGGAAAATTATAGAAAAAATCGAGTGTCTGGAATCCTTTAACATACAACTCGGCAAACCTTGCGTGACAATGAAAGTGATAAAGACTCAGCTACATGTTAGAGAAAAAGAGAAGAACGCGACAAGGCGGCGCGGCGAAAGCGATCGTGGTTCGCTTCATCGCTTACTGGGGAACGTTCGCTTATCGTTGCTTAGCGACGAAAACGCACGGCAACGACGCTCTGCTTTGCTAGCATAGTACACCGCAAACTATTTGCATATGCAACATCAGTCACAACAATTGCAAGAATTGAAGTGTTTTGCGATAACATGCAATAAAATGGATTTAAAACACCCCGTATCGAATTTGACGCGTTGAACATTGTTAACTTGCGCTATAAGAGTAGTCACTCGACCTTTAATTTATTTTTCTTGTTGCGATGATACATTCGTATAATCCTTGGCCCTTTACCATTGTTCGTACAAAGCGAGAAATTTACGCGGCAATGCGCAATCATTGTGCAACAGTGCAAAAAAAAAAAAAAATGAGAGAGAGAGCGTGCGAAATAAGCGACAGTGGCGTACGCTTCGCGTTCATGTTATTGGCTCATAGCGCCTGCGGTTCCCGGGAGCGAGCGAAATTTTCTATTCCTGCAGGTCGGAGTGACAACACCAATGAACCAATCGACATGTATTTCTGCTCGCGCGATGCGTGCCCCCTTCGCGTTCGCGTGAGTTTTCGCGTACAGGTAGCTCAGCAAAAAAAAAACAAACAAATAAAAACGTTTCTCGACAAGCATGAACAAATGTACATATTCGATCCGTGCCCTACAATACGTTATCATTGAAGATCTGAAAGGTTTGCGGCAATATTTTGCAACACACAGCACAGCTCGAGTTTTCCAGGCAAGCCTAATAATGCCCTTACTTGGTTGCTCGTGAACTATAGTCTGGCGCTTTGGCGCTTTGTATGCTAGGAGGCTGGAGGCAGTGCAGAAGTTCAAGGTGGTTGCTTAGGGTAACGGTGGAGGTTTAGAAACTTCACCCGTTGTCGTAGCTGCTAAAAGTAGAAAACAAAGACAAACGTCACATTACCTTCTTCCGCGCATCAGGCTCGTCATGGCGTTTCTGGTTGAGCCAGCTAAGCTCTCTCTCCCATCCCTCCATTTCTTCGTCTGCGTCTGTGGTAAGTGCCAGCTTTACCATTCATTTCTCGTTTCAAAATACAATTCAGAACACATAGCAGCAAACAGAAACTTACAGGTCATATGAAATATATGTGCAATGTAGTGGGCGCCGCATGGATTTCCTTCGCCCTCCCAAAATTTTCATATACCTTCGTTCTGTCGAACTTTCCAATGTCCTGCGGTAAAGACTTTCCCACTGTGTCTTCTCAGATAACATAGCACTTATTGCTCGTTGTCGTGTTAAATGAGCACGAACAGAAACGTTGCAAATGAAGCACAAAGGCACCGAAGAAGAAAGACTATATTGCAACTGTCTACATGGGCAGCACTGCCGTTGTCCGCGAGCAGGACAACGCGGCGTCTTGCTTGCTTGAGTGCATGAAGAGGAAGGGGAGAAAACAAAAAGGCGGGGGCGGGGGGGAGGGGGGTGCGTGGGCCTTTGGTCTTCCGGCGGAAGCGACACGGACACTGCCAGCATGCGGATAGTGGGAGAAGGGAGAGGGGAGGAAAGAGGAGAACGCAGATGCTCGCTCGCGTCACGCTGCCGTAAACCTGGCATCAATCTTGGCGAACGGGTTTTTCGTGGAGAAGGAGAAATAGCTATGCAAGTAGAAGGGGAAATGGCAGCATTGCCGTCCCGGAGACATGAAAGCCTCCCCCTGGTTTGTGGCAATGGGAGCCGGGCAGCGGCGCACCACGCTTCATTATGGTCAGACTCGAGAGCGACGGTGGCGGTGGCAACTAGCGCTGGTGACCTGTGACACACTCGAGAACATTCCCTTAAGGCGCAAATGGAGGTAAAATTTCGTACGTTAATTATCGTAAAGAGCGCGATAAAAGTGTGGAAGAAAAAGGCGAAGCTTTGCTTTTGAATACACAAGCACTTTCCAGGGCTCTTTATTATCACATCATAAACGATCCCTATTTTGAAGGTCTTAATTGTGCTTCTTTTTTACTAGTGAAGCCATAATACATCGCCACCTGAACAAATCAACATAATTTAGGCAGTTGAAAATATTTTTGAGAGCAAAATAAGAAAGTAAAAAATGATGTTTGGGGGTAACATACACAAGTGTTGTCTTAAATCACTGAGCCGTGCATGATCAACCATCTTCTTATACAACAGAAATTTCTGCTGTCATTGCGCTTGCTTTACTCGACACCTTCATTTAATCACGGGATCATTCTGAACACAGTCCATTTTACTGCGCGTACATTTGAGGGAATCCTGCTTTTTTCCAGGCGAGGATTATTTTTGTTCACATAACTTCTACATACCCACAGCCGCTGAAGAGCAGGGCATACTAATGCGATTGCTAAGAACAATTCGATGCTCTGTCATTATGCATGCGAAGGACCACAGGTAACTATATGCGGCACTGCCAATTTTTTTTTTGTGTGTGTGTTCAGTAGTGGCCTCCGACGCACGACTAAGCTTTGTGAGGCCTGCTTTATTTTTTGGGCGATACGTATCTACTGTCAGGAACTCGCAATCTGCCGCTGGTATTGTTGTGAAGTGGCGTCACTAAACGTTCGGAATTGCAGGTACACAGCTCACATATAAATGAAATTCAGCCACCCCCTTGCAAAACATGTACGTAAACATTATGGTTGGTTGGTCGGTCGGTCGGTCGGTCGGTCGGTCGGTCGGTCGGTCGGTCGGTCGGTCGGTCGGTCGGTCGGTTTTTTGGTTGGTTGGTTGGTTGGTTGGTTGGTTGGTTGGTTGGTTGGTTGGTTGGTTGGTTGGTTGGTTGGTTGGTTGGTTGGTTGGTGGGATTTAACATCCTGAAGCAACTCAGGCTATGAGAGACGCCGTAGGGAGGAGTCCGGAAATTTAGACCACCTGAGGTTCTTTTACGTGCAATGACATCGCACTGCACACATGCGCATTCCTTTAGCCTCCGACGAAAAGCGGCTGCCGAGGCCAGGATTCGATCCCGCATCCTCGGGAACAGTAGTTGAGGGCCCTAAATACTGCGCCACCCCGTATGGGTGCGAACATTATGCTATCGCCTGTGGTGCTGGCGCACATGCGTCTTCCCCGCTTTCCTCACCGTTCATGACGTGCACTTTCATCCCATAACTGCGAAACCTGCTATTCACCCTTCTATATGGAATCTTACTACCTACGTACCGATGCTTCAATCGATATTTTTATGCGTGATGTGTCCTCAGTTTAACTTTTCGGTAAAAGAGGCCGAGTTGTTTTCTATGACAGATTTTGAGGTAAAACTTCGCAGTGTGGGCTTTAACAAGATAAAGTAGTCCCAATTCAGCATACAACATCGTGACGTACAAGCAATCGAATTTGACGAAACAGCAAGATAAACTGGAGAAAGCTCCAATTCGTGAGAGATCAGAACCATTCCCGAAAAGAATCACAACAGAATTCAACATGCGTGAAAAGAAAAACCTGCCTACTGAAACTCATCGCAGTGCAGAAGAATGTCATTCAACACCATGGACGAAATTAAGTTTAGACAACACCGGGATGAAAATAATCTCAATGGTTACAAATATCGATCGATCTTTGTATCATTTACCTATGGTCTACCCTGAGAGAATTACCCTAAAGGATGTGCGCGGATGAGAAGGCGAATGAATCAGCTTCCTTTTCGATCAAGTCTGCAATGATTTAGTGCTGACCCGTAACAACAGGAGGTCATTGACCACCACAGCCTGCCAGGACCTTTAGTGATTTCCGGCTTACTGATTTTTACTTGCTTAACATAAGGGAGTGAATATCCAAGGAAATCGATTTTTTACCGTCTTTATTCTGTTTTCGCCGTACCTCCATAATGCTGTTATGCAATAATATAAAGTCTTATACGTAATTGAAACAAAAAAGGAAGAGGCTCTCCTTTCCTCTCTAAATCATAAATTGTCAAAAATGGTCTCAATATTGCTGTGGTTAGGAAGTTCACATTCAGGTCATGCTGGCATTAAATGCAGAGCCGTCAGAGTAGAGTTTCGCGTGACCGTGCACCACCCGTGATGCGCATGCGCGAAAGCCGTGCGACGTCATGACAGGCGCAGGTACGTATCCTCCTTGCCACAGCAGGTGCGCGCTACTCGCCACCGGCGTCGCCGGCGCGCGCTCCACTCCAACGCATGACCTCAGCCGGAGCCGTGTTTTACGACAGCTGCACCGCGCGCTACCGCGCATGCTTTACGTTACGTATATCCAGGCATATCAGCGCTAAGCCACTGACTTTTTTGGGAGGCGTGTGGTGCTTTTGAGCGCTCGCGCGTAGCGTCCGCAGTGGCGATAGAGTGACCTTTAAAACCAGTTGAAGCTGTTCATTGTGCCAGCGAAGTATTGTGCAACTGATCCTTTCGAATGGAGGGCGTCAACTAAAGTGTTTTGAGCTTGTAATTTAGTTTTTTGTTAAAGGAGGTCCTAGTGCCGTCATGTCTATTCTTTGAAACACTAATTTTCGCAACACTCCATTCAGCGATTCTTCGGAAGCCGCACTTTTCCTACTTTTGTGGCTGTGCCAATGACTTAAGCAACAAACCAGAGTAAAAACTATCTTCCTGGGGCAGGACTGCAACAAAGGTCGTTACAGGAATGTAAATTTATATCAAATGCCGCTAGACCAGTGTCCCCCTACACATCAGAGCCCTTTGACTAACCGTGGCCTCAGTGTGATCATAAGGATACCTGTAAGGTATCGAAATTTTTTATGGGGGAGCTGTATTAGGTGGCGCGTGAATGATCTATTTTGCCTAAGGGCCCCCGAGAAAAGCAATAAGTTCACTTATTTCATGAGGCTAATTCTCATCGCACGTTGCCTTCACCTTGTTGGGTGATCATTTGTTCAACAACATTAATTTTCGCATGGGCTATGCGGTCCAGAAGGTTCATTCTCTGGACGACCATGATGAAGGTACTACAACGGCACTCCTACATAGTGTGTGCGACCATTTCATCAACCTTGCTCACTATGACAATATATATTCTGGCGTTTGATGTTTTCCGGGCCTTAGTTACAACTCTCGTTTTCTCTTCTTCTCTCTTTATTTTGCTTTTTTTATCCTCCGCCTAGTTTGCTCGAGCTCCGACCAGTTTTCTGTGACCCACATTGCAAGTAACGCTTCCTCTCGTTTAACCCCACTCGCATTTGTGGGGGCGTCTATATAAAGAAAATACACAGCAGAAAACAGCTTTGCCTCCCGCCTCACTATTCCTTTCCTTTTCTTCCTAGGGCCATCAGTCCCCTTCCAGGTCCCTACCTTGTTTATTATGTTCCCCAGCCTTCACTCGGTCAGCAGCGTCTTTATGCATGGTGCCGCCGTCGCCACTCGGTTAGAGCAGGCCCGGAGTTGCTGCGTGTTCGGTCGGCGAGTTTCTTGTGCCGTTGACCTCAGTGACCGTACAGGATTGTCCATTTGGTTCCTTTTAAAGTCTTTCTTCGCTTTTTTGCTCTTTTCAGTCACCTTTTATTCTTAAATTCTGTTTTTTGCGAAATAATCGATCTGGTTTTAGTCACCGCATTTTTGGTCTTCTGATTGCTTATTTTGAGCACGTTGAGTTTTTTTTTTTACTTAGATGTACCGCGGAAAAGGTCATCATTTCTTTGAGTGTGCCCCGCCGACGACCGTGTCGCCTTTCTATCTTGCGCAGCCTTTTAGGCTGCATATCTAGCAGTCCTCCCCTGTACATCCTTGTCTGCAGTAAACGTGGCTTGGAATGCCGGTGGCTTATTCGTTTCTCTTATTTGAGCTGCCTCTTCTAAGGGATGGGTGCTCACACAGCCGCCGCGTCACATGTACCCCACGCCATTGTAGTCCTTGAGGTTGATGATTTATGGATACATTGAACTGTGCCGCTGCACGGTTTCTGACAAAAGAGGCTAAATGCGCGCATATATGAGTTCGTTAGCATTGTTTTCAAATAACCTTGGACGTCAGCGCGTATGAGATTTAAAAATGACTCGTAGACTCGTAGATAGAGGCAACGTGTTTAAGACGCCCTCCCTGCTATGCTGAGTTTTGTTATCAAGCCGTGCGGGTGAGGAGGCTAGTTTATTAGGAATCCATGCGGGTAAATTGTGCTTCGCGATGTTTAGGGACGCAATTTCTTTATGATGTATGCGGTGTTAGGCACTGCCTATGTGTGATCTACTCTTACTTGCATGCTGTCTTGTCTCTTGCATGCATGTCGTCTGTTATAGCAAATAGAGTATTTTTTTTTCTTTTAGAATGACGAGACCTGCTCCCTCAACCGGCAGCAGGCCTGACGGATGACGATGTTAGCCATATTTAGTTGCGTTTCTGCTTCCGGTTCGACCATGGTTCGCTTTCGCCGAGTGGGTAAATCTTCGACGATCGTCCATCACATATTATTCATAATTTACTTCTTCATATCGATGCATAGTTTTATTATTTAGCCATAAAAGTTTTCGATAGCGCAGTAGCTAAATACAATTGAAATCTGAGACTCTCAACCGATATCAAGATGCAATATCAAATCATTTTAGGTCACAACATGCAGAGAAGGTTCCAGAAAGTAAATTTCGATAGAAAATGTGGAATTTTCACTATCAATGTGGCTCGACAAATGCGGTAGTGTGTAGGAGAAAACGGTTTACCGTTTCTACAGTACAGCATGTAACAATCACACGCACTGATTGTCGTGAGTCCGTAGTTAAATATGAAATAGTACAAAAAGAAATGACTTTTGCCAGCCGCGGCATCTGCCATTAAATACAGCGGCTCCTGAGCTTGCGGCACGGTAAGTTATAATATAATAAAGTCACGTGGAAAGTGTACCATAGCATGATGCCCGCCGCCCATTGTCTCAACACATCAAAGCTTGCCACTACGGATAGGCATGGAATGGCGACGCAGCGCCGCCACGAACGCCACACAGGCTGCCGGATACAGGAACACTATGCCGGAGCGAAGAGGCACCCTCTCTTTCCGCAGTGGAGATTCCTCACGCAGCCAGCTGCGCGGATGGGAAAGTGGGGGAAGGGGCGCGCGTGAGACGGGTGGAAATCGGTTGCTGGCCACCATAGCGCCGTCGTTCCCGAATCCGATCTGCCACAGAGGCGGTTTGCCTGCAAGTACTACCAAACGTAGTTTGCAAAACTTTCTCTGCGTCTTGTTGTCCATCGCTGAGGAATGGGCGCCTTGTAGCGAGCTAATGAGTGTAGGTGGGCAGGTTGCAGTTAAGAATCATTTTCCTTCAAACGCCGCACCTTTATCGTGCTGAAATTCGCGTGCCCTTCTACCGCACCAAAATTTCCAGACAGCCCATTTTTCATAGACACTGCCCGCGCATCTGACGTGTCTGTAGCGTCAGTCCCGACTAGCTGGATGTGAGCCAGCAACGACTGCGCGCGAGTGCTGTAGACGTACGGCGAATTTGCTAGTGCAAGCACATACCGTTTTACTTTTTGGCGAAGAACGTGTGATATCACGATGCTCAAAGAGAGTCAACTCGGTGCGTAAAGGATGGAATGTATAATCGCCGTGAGAAAAAGAAGAGACTGCTACAAATTTGGGAGCAGATTTCGCAGGCGATCATGTTTTATTCGTCCGGTTGCCTTAAGAATTGATAAAACAAAAGTAGCTTTGCGATTGTTCCTATGAAACGCATTCGCACTAATCGAGAAACTAATCCCTGCATAGAAAAAAACTTACGTGCTGCGGTCGCTATTGCGCCGGCAATAGCCCATGATGCTACTTGACGTGCGCGAGATTGGCGTGATTATCGGTATGCATGCACGGCAGCAGATAGACACTCGAGGCGCACTATGTTTTATGACCAGGTAGTCAATTTAAAGTTGTTCGAAGGCGGCTGAGGGCGAGGAGGTAATTGCGCAGGAAAAGAAACGGCTCGTATAAATTAGCTTCTACATGGAATTATCTCTAACACTGTTCAGTGTCCTTTTATGGAGTTTGTTTTTTGCACTGAAATAAATATGTTTTTCACAACAAAGGAAAATGCAAATATATTATTTGGGACAAAAAATAGGACGATTGTACATGTGCGAGAAAATATTTCTTGCCACTACAGAACACATTATAGTATTTTTCTTATGACCTCGCTACACAACCGTGTGACGTCGCTACATACCTTACATACCTTCGGTTGTCGCGACAATTACGTCAGAGCGTTCCGCTACGTTAGAACATTTTGTTGCGACAGAACGTTGCGTTGTTACGTGAAAACTTTGTGTTGTCTGGTGCGACAACAAAAACGTTTTGACGTAACAGCAGGACGCTTTGTCGCAACAACCAAATTCTCTGACGTAAAAACACGGCTTTCTGTCATTACAACACATTGTTTTGAACAAACCAAATTTCTGCAGTACTACAAAAAGCTTTGTTGTCGTCTTCGACTTGGTGGCATACCACCTGATAGAAAGGTCGTCATGAGGCTAGAAGGGTCTATAGTATCTAAACACGTGCGGAGTATCATGGGGTGTAGAAACTAGCACGTGAGATGTCAGGTGATCTCATGCTTCACAGTTCACAGGGTCATACGCGTATGTTACGAATGGCAAAACGGTGTCCCAGTTATGGTGGTCCGATGCGACATACTTTTACAGCCTGTTGGTGAGGGTGCGGTTTGTGCGCTCAGTTAGTTTGTGGGTGGCAAGGCGTGGAGTGGCGGTAGTTAAAGCAAACAACCGAAGTAATTCGTCTACAATGTCAGCAGTGAACTATAGTACTTGGTCGCTGATGATAATGCGGGGAGCAACATGGCGGAGAACAATCGAGTGCAGCATAAACGACGATACATATCTTATCAAATAATGCGACCAGCGGCCCCATTTGAAGACTTGGGAATTGGGCCGAGCATGTCTATGCAGTTTTCTTCAAAAGACATTGATGGTTGCTTTACCGGTAGCGGAAGACCTGCAGGAGGAGAAGTGAGAGACTTCAGGCGCTGACATTGGCCACAAATATAAAGTATCGTTTTCTGGCCTTATACATTTGCCGCCAATAAAAGCGCTGCCAAAGTCTGTAGAATATACGGGAGAACCCAAGGTGACCCGATGCAATGTCGTCGTACATGGCATGAGCGCACATGATTGTGGAGATTTTTCGAAACTACCAAATGCACGGTTGCACTATCAGCCGAGTAATTTTTCTTGTACAGGAATCCATCTTGCATAACGAATGGTGTAGAACGTGCTCTTGTGTTGGCCGCAGCAGCTAAAGGTTGCAGAGTTAGGTCATTTTCTTCCAGTAGACGGAAGGTCTGTGTTTAGAAACGGTGTGGAAAGCAAGGCCAATGATCCTCGAGGTTGCTTATCCGGCAGTTGTTGGCAACGGCTGGCGCGACAAGCAGTCATCATCACTGTGGCGAAGGCCACTTCTGTATATGACGAAAAAATCATACTCCTGCATACGTAAGACCCAACGGGCCAGACGACGAGAAGGGCTACGTACGCCTTGGAGCAAATATAAAGAACTATGATCGGTCGTGATCGTATACGAACCTCCATGCAAGTATGGGCGCACCTTCTGGACGGCAAAGACAATACCTAGGCACTCCATTTCTGTTACATTGTATTATTTTAGACTTTGTTTAGCTGCGGCCGGCATAAGCAATTACATGTTCACTGTCACTATGAATCTGTACTAGCACTGCTTCGAGGTCGACACCCCTAGCGTTCCCTGGCTGCGGCAGGATCTAATTGGCGCTAAAGCGCTGTCGAGGTCAAACGAAATTTTGAGCTTGTTGAAAGCAGAATCACAGTCTGGTGTTCAAACTACGAGTGCTTGTGCGGAAGGGCAGACGTGTAAGTTGTGCAAAGCCAGGGATAAAACTGAGGGAATCAAACGACAGTACAAGAAAGCTCCGAAGACTTTTCAAGTCTCTAACAGCAGAAAGCTCCCGCGGTTCAAGACAAATGCCGTCTTTGTCCACGAAGAAGCCAAGGACAAGAGCTCTGCGAAGAGGCACTTCTTAGAATTGAAGAGGGGTCCAACCTTGTCGATACAGTCAAGGACAATTTCAAGGCGTTCGTTGTGCTCAATTGTCTTGCAAAGATAATACGTCATCCGAATAGCACATAGAAATATTCCATGTGAGGGCACGAAGAACCGTATCCATGATACACTCGAACGTCGCAGGCGCAGTATACACGACGAACGGCAATATACGTTAAATTCGAGAAAGGCGTGAGGAGTACGAAGGCCGTCTTTTCTCTGTCGTACGGGGGCATCGGTATTTGCCAGTGCCCGGAACAAAGCCCAACACAGAAGTATGAACCCGAGCTCAGACAAACGACAGCGTCATTAATGCGCGGCAGTGGGTACATGTGCTTATTTGTGATGGCATTCAAAGGACGATAATTGATGCAAAATGGGCACGAATTGTCCTATCGAGCTTCGGTGGAAGACTCCCGAATCCGTCCTTTGATGAGCACCTGTTGGTTATGATTGTGTATTTTTTGTCCCTCGGCTGGAGATACTGGATGCGGTTTCTGCCGAATTTGATTGGTTTTTGTTTGGTTTGGTTTGTGGGGTTTAACGTCCCAAAGCAACTCAGGCTATGAGAGACGCCGTAGTTGAGGACTCGGGAAATTTCGACCACCTGGGGTTCTTTAACGTGCACTGACATCGCACAGCACACGGACGCCTTGCGTTTCGCCTCCATCGAAAAGCTGCCAATGAGGCCGGGATTCGATCCCGCGTCCTTGGGAACAGTAGTCGAGCGCCGTAACCACTGCACCACCCCGGCGGGTCATTGGATTGGCGTTCCTTGTGTTAATGGTAGGCTGCATGTGACAGTCGGGCACAGAAGAAAGATCGTGTCCTGGCAAAGTCAAACACAAAAGCACGAAACGAAAGGACGTCCTGCAGTGCAGGTTGATCGGTAGAGAATAGTGACTTCCTTTGATTCCTCCTAACGCGTCAGAATAGTTAGGCATCACAGGTGAAGTTGGGAGCCAATTATAAATGGCCGGAATACCTTTGATAAAATAGTAATTAAATCTTGCGAGTTTAGAGCCAGCCGGCAAACGCACAAGCTCTGCGGACAGGTTTAGGGTCAACATGTGCGTGCAAACATCTGCGTCGGCAACAGCATGAGGAACCAACAAAAGTTTCTTCCACACAATGCAGGGGCCCGTTTCGATTACAAGGTGATAAAGGCTCAATCGAATTCCGGAAGACCGCGCGGGGGAAAATGCGGCTGTTTGTCTTGCGAGGCCACATCTGCCGTGAGAAAAAACAAATCGTCACGACTCAGGAATGGATCTTCAACTAACGCTGACCGTATGCGTCGCCCCACAGACATTTAGCCGGCTACAGTGTCGAGCTTTGCGCCACACTCGCGTAAAGAGTAGATGCCCAGAATGACGTCATGCGTGGCACGTACAGATAACTCAACCGCAACAAATTCGGATTTAAAAATAGTGAGACCAAATTCAATAGAACCAAGCAAAGGCCGACAGGAGGTGAAGTTTATCCCCCAACGCCGCAAAATGTGGTTGCTCTGTTCCACATAAATATAACGTGGCTGAGGCGACATCTAAATGAAAGTGCCATCACAAAAACAACGTTGGCACCAGTGTCCACCAAAGCAATTGTACAAACATTGTTCACACGCACACACAATTTGTTCTTCAGCATGACAAAGGAAGAGGTAACATTTATTGCTCTCAAAAGTTCTGGTTTTAGCGGCGGGCCGATGTCTTCATATCTTCGGCCTCTTCACAAGGTTGACACCCCTATTCCAGGGCACCGCTGAGTCTTGCTGCTTCGCAGGCGTGCCGCACCAGTGCCCTTTGGGCCGTGAGCTCGCTGCTGGTCAGCAGACCCTCCCATTGTTCCGCACTCGCATTGTTCCGGTGCGGGCGAAGCTGACCGGCCAGTCACCTTACCTCCATCGGTCGCACCGGCTAGATTGCGATGGGTGGCAGACATTAGCAGCGATGAGGCGACAGTGAATGTCGCTGACGGATAGTAGGCAGAGTCATGCTGCGCTCGGAGGCAGGAGAATGAGCGCGGATGGTAAGAGAAAAAGAGGGTTGGTGAATAGAAGGAGCCGTCTGCCATGACATGTCATCATGAAATCGAGATGGACGTCATGTGGAAGGAAGGAAGGAAGAAAGGAAAAACTTTATTGGAAGAACGCGTCGATCGACGACGCGACGCTGGCAATAGCGGGAGCTGTGTCTGTTGCGGCCGCAACTGTAAAATGCCTGCGCCTGTCGGTAACCGTAGAATTAGGAAGGATGACTCCGTGTCGAATGAAGATACCCGGTGGGCGTGTGTCGAGGTGGTTCAGACGCATCGCATTCGTTAGAATACCGATCCGGTGATTGCACTGTTCATAAAATTCGGAAAGAAGGGGCCGATAGTGTTCCACCTGGTTGTTAAGGTTGGTTTTTGGCACGTTGAGTCCAGGAAATAGGTTGGTCCTTACGTGGCTTAAGCCATAAGGATGCATAGTGCGGTTTATCGTCGCCGGCATCTTGTAGCTGAGAGCTCACCCCTCTTCACGCACAATCGGCGGAACGATTGAGGTGATGTCTTCAGAAGCAGGAAAGCCGATGCAGGCGACACATGTGATATTCGATAGCTGAAAAAAGTTTGTGGAATTCGCCGCGACACGAGTGCCTCAAACGCACCACACGGCTGCATCATGTCAGCTGTTAAGTAATGTTGTGTTTCGTGATTAGAAAGTTGTAAACGTCTTCGGCGATTTCTTTTAAGAGGTGGCAAACATAGACCTCTTGAGACATGTTTCTGTTGACAAGTTGACCATGCCTGAGCCCTTCCTCGATGTACTTCGTGCATGTGTCACCCTCAATCTGAGCTCTTTGTGCAAGGGTGTGCTCGGCTTTCTTTTTCGTGGCCGAAGTGCCACCAAAGCACTGAGTGATTTCATACACAATCAAAGTGCAAATAGTAAGTGTGTCGTCACCATTCTCGAACCACAGGGGGGCTGTCCCGGCTAGAAAGAATAAATTACCGAGCTGAGCAGTCAGATTCCAAGGATTGTACTTGCTTACTCATTCGTAATAGGTGAGCTAGTATTCAACGTCGCTATCAGATTCACCTTTAAACGTGCGAGCTTCCCGATGTGGTGACCAAGACCTTGGTTGTTCGGAAGATTGTTTCTCAGCCTCTTGTGTTAACATCACGTAGGTTTCAGACTGGTGAGGTGTAAAACAGCCAAGCAGCGGACCCAAGTCTAGCGGATCCAGGGTAAAGCACCCAGCACCTAAGCCAAATGTTGTTACGGATAGTATGCTTATTATTGTTACCTCCAAGTTATCTGCCAGTTAAGAGCTATATGCCTGATCGGTTCAACATCTATCAGTATGTGAACAGTTAGGGTGAAGACCTCGCCTTCAAAAAAAGGGTCTGCGAGCCATGGTCTCGCCCGACGGGTGACAAATCCAGTCACTTTTGAAAACACCGGTTTATTTCGGATAAACGAAAAATCATTCAATAAAAAGAAACATCATCGGGCGCTGCCGCGCTGTAAACATGCTTTTCATGCGCGCGACAATAGAGCACTAAAAATAAAGCAGAAGGAAAGTCAGGGCTTTACCGCGGTGAGCCAGAACACATGGCGGAGTGAATAGGGCGAGCAAAATGGCCAGACCGCTAACGGGAGCGCACGAAACATTGCTCCTCGCGTGACAGAAACTCACGCAAATACGCCTAAGCCATTCTTCCAGGCACTGCTTCCGTCTTCTAGCAGATATTCGTACCGTCATCCGTGCACATTCCGCTGGCTCTTGACGCAAGCTAGCCGCCCCACGCTAGTCTGCCCTCAGGCAAAAAGCCACGAACCTTGCCAAGGTGTATATACTATGGTAGCGAAGGCTCCATAGACGCCCATATGTATCGAAACATGGCGGCTCATGGGCTCTAGCGACTAAAAAAATTGGGGGGGGGGGGGGGGGGCATTATGTCGAATGACGTCACAATTATAAGCTAGTAAAAAAAAACAAACACGCCGCGTTGCTTTGAAGAGCCTGCATAAGTTGAAGGTTGTTGCCTCTGAGCGCGCGGCGACCTTTGCCTTCTAAAAAAACTCGAGTTTCTGTTGTTACGTCCCTGTTTATATTCAGTTGCTCCAGCACAATGAAAGTGGTTGGCAAAGGTGGCAGCGTAGAAGGCAGCAGCATTTTCAAACATAATCCAAGCATGAAAATTTATAGTGCAAATACTGCTGCAAGTCATGCAAGTACTTTGACCTCATTCATTGTTTAATGCATCAACCAACGAGATACAGCACTAAAACGCAACAATAAAAATGCATGTCGCAGACAGCATAAACAATAGCGCTGTTAAAGCGGGCTAATCATCTCAATGAATACAGCCGAGGCATGGAAAAGGCTTGAAGTGCGTGCCGCAAAACATCACCAGATAAGAAACATGCATGCACAGAAAATAAAGCTATGAAAGCTGAAATTGAAATAAAATTGCCATGAAAGTAGGTGCATCAAGACACACGTGGAGCATAGATCACTGGGATTACTCTTCACATTTAAAATCTCCGGCAGGAGAATGCAGCAGTTTCCTAGGCAATTTCAAGGTTACACCAGTCAAGACAGCTTTAGCATCAACAAGCGTGCCTAGCAAAGGAGCTTATTAGAGCATACATTGAGCCTGTGTGCACCCTCAAGATCTACTTACCGGTGAACGTCAACCGGGAAGCGATGTAATAAAACACCGATGGTTGAGTCCACGCTTCGCCTATGTTCCAGAGAGTATCGTTTCCTCACTATGTGCAGGCTCATCTTGCGATAAAGCGCTAAGCGCAATACAATGCTGCACGACTTCGCACTGCCCGCACGTCGAAGGGGACGAAACCTAAAAAACACGGCTGCAGGGGGATATTAGGCCTCACCAATCGGCGACAGAACAGCGACCAGCAGGGACATCGAAATCATTGCAAAAGGGACATTTTAAGGCTTGCGAATTAAATGTATATGCCTTCCCGGGCGCACCGAGGCCCGCACCACAGCAGACAGCGATAAGAAACCGTTTCGTGCTTCGTCAGCTTCGTTAGATCCGTTATCTCCGTTGCCATGGTTACCAATGTTTGCCTATTTCGCAAGAACCCAACAAGGCCTGAAAATTTTCGTGAAGACCGATGCAACATCAAGAGGGCGCGAAAAGAGGGTTGCAAGATTTTCTTAAAAGATTAGGAAAGTCCTTACCTCATTCATATTGCATTACCTCATTCTGAATGTCTCTTCTTTGTGGATTGATACTTCTTAATTTGTAGTAGTATAATTTTCTAAACTGAATGAGTGACCCCCATGACTTTGAGCCCTATCCTCGACACACATGGCCGCCGTTCGGCGCCATTTTTTTTTCTCTGATTGGTTCTCAGAACAGTCACATGTTTAAAATTTGTGACGCGAAATTTCGGTGTTTCAAAATGGCTTTTTGGAGTGACGTAAAAATGACGTAAGGAGCTTATCATGAGAGGTTGCGGCCAGTTACTGCACCAGGGTGGCCAACTCCTGTTCTGGTGAGGGAGTGCGTTGCCGGAGGTGTTCACCGACATCAGGTCGCACCCCAAACCTGTTTATGTAATTCCATCGACACGAGGATTTTTTTTTTTTTGGAAGCGTGCAGAGTGGGTCAGAGAAATAACTCAAGTTACCGACATTCTAGTGGAAATTAAGAAGAAATGGAGATGGGCAGGACATGTAATGCGAAGAGAGGATAACCGATGGTCGCTTAGGTTAACAAACTGGATTCCAAGGGGAGGAAAGCGTAGCGGGGAGCGGCAGAAAGTTAAGTGGGCGGATGAGATTAAGAAGTTCACAGGGGTAAAGTGGATGCAGCTAGCACAGAACCGGGTTAACTTGAGAAATATGGGAGAGGCCTTTGCCCTGCAGTGGGTATAGTCACGCTGATGATGATGATAAGATGATGAAAAATGACGTAAGTGTGAAAACTTATTTTTAGTAGTGGTATTCATGATGTTTGGAGGGTATATATAGGTAACTGTGGATGCAAAACAGAGGTATATATGATAGAAAGGGAAGCACTTACGCTTGTATTACGAATGGGCTGAAATAAACCGCCTACTGTCAAGATACGACTCTTGAAATCTCATTGGCTGACGTTGTGCGGAGGGACATACGTTATGCATAAACATTTAATAATGACGTCAAAATGACGCTTCATTACGCAAAGGATG
This sequence comes from Amblyomma maculatum, assembly GCF_055883805.1. NCBI lineage: Eukaryota > Metazoa > Arthropoda > Arachnida > Ixodida > Ixodidae > Amblyomma > Amblyomma maculatum. The sequence goes on from NC_139346.1 coordinate 49,815,359, forward strand.
TTCTCCATTGCAGTAAATAACCAATGTTTGGCGCCGCATTTTGAACCACTTGAGGCGACCGCGAAAAAAACATGGGGAATTCGACGTGCAGTGTAGGCGGCTGTTAGCTCCCTGCAGTTTGGTAAAGAGCTTGGTCGGTGGTGAAGTAAGCTGAAACATCCTGTTGTAATTGCAGAAAGCACTGAAACGACGTCATAACGGAACTTTTCAGCTGCGTCATCTTTTTGGGGATTAATAATGAAGACGCAGAGTTACAGCCGCATGAGGGGAGTAGATACCCTCCCGTTGCAAATGCTTTGCTCTCATAGAGTAACCATCGATCCGCTCCGTCGTTGCCAATTGCCGCAAAGCGGCCCGCTAACTCAAGCGGTTGATCTGCGCGAGACGAGGCATTTCAGAGAGCAACAGCAGAGGAAGCTGGGTGAGTTGCAGGTTGTTCATGATGGTTTCGTGGGCGCTCTTTAACACAGATATAAAGAAAAGAAATAAAGCTCCAGTCTCGTGTATTCTTCTCTTTGTCTCTGTTTTAAACAGCGCCCACCAAACCATTATGCATTTCAGAGAGTACCGCGATGCTTTCTAATTAAGTCTGATCGGGTCGTGAGTACAACCTGAGGGGTCATATGGTTCGATGGCTATGCAGAAACTTCGTGTGACAAGCAGCGAGGGATCGCTAACGACTTTCTTAAACGTCAGCCCTAAACACGGCCTTTTTTTGCCTTACATTATACACTAACTGCAATGTTAAAGAATTGAACAGCCTTTCCACAATGAGAAAAACAGGCAAAAATACTCACAGCTTCTATTTTATTAAAGGATTCAAGATTCAAGATTCAAGATTATTTTCATTTCAAGAAGAAATGAGGGACCCGAGACAAAAAGTGAACGTTAATTCACTTGACGGCGCTCGGGCCCCAATACATGGCAACAGCGATGGGTTAGTAATTACAATATCGGTGCATCCAAAATTCAGATTGTGGCTTCAAACAAGAGTTACAAACAGCTTCCTTTTCCACATAATTCAGTCTGCGGAAAAGCTTAATATAATTGCACAACATGAAATATCAACAGGGCCAGTGAATACCATCAAAATGAATGCAGCATGAAATCCAGAAAATACAAAAGAATGAAAGAAAACAGCAAAACATATTTACATCTCTGACATAAAAAATAAATGTATTGTTCTCTTATTAACCTTTTCAATATCAACTTTATTTTGGAGAAGATAATTTAAGAGAGAGGGCAGAAGATATGCGAGCATTTGCTGGCCAAATGTTGTTCTCGCAAAAGGCACAATCCAAGTATCTGTAGAACGTGAAGGGTATGTTCGTGTAAGTGCTCTTAAATTGGCGATGGAAAGTATTGTAGATTCAGAGGTAGCAATGTGCTGTTTGTAGCGAACGGCTAAGTTGTATGAATAGAGATGGGCCACTGGCATTATTCTAAAATTCTTGAAAAGCGGCATGGTATGAGTGTAGTAGTCTGCTCCAGCTATATGGCGGACCACCTTTTTCTGAAGTACATATAATCGATTTAAATTTGTTTGTGTAGTTTTACCCCATACAAGGAAACAGCAGTTTAGTGTAGACAAGAACAATGAATTGTATATATGAAGCTTAATTTTGGCCGGTAGAAAGAAATGAAATTTTGCTAATATACCCACTACTTTTGACAGGCGTGAAATTGTTTCATTTATGTGCCTATCCCAGGACATATTTTTGTGAAAATAAACACCGAGTGTTTTAATTCATCAACGATTTCAATAGGAGCATGGCCAAAAATTATGCTATTATTTAGAGACATTATTGGCAACGATGACTGTCTTACGGAAAATAACATTGCTTTTGTTTTGGTTACATTTATTTCTAATGAATTAAGTTTGCTCCATGTGCTCAAATGATTCAACGATTCATTTATGTGGTTTACAAGCTCATTGTAGTCATTGCTTCGAAATAAGAGTGTTGTGTCATCCGCATATATTATATACTCTGGCCTTGCACTAATGTTTACAGTATCATTGACATAAAAATTAAATAAGAGGGGCCCCAGGATGCTCCCTTGAGGCACGCCCATAGTAACACGCTTTGAGGAAGAAAGATTTTCGCCTATTCTAACACTTTGTGTACGATGCTCCAGATATGAACGTATTAAATCTAGGGGCACACCTCGGATTCCGTATGCTTCTAACTTTTTGAGCAATGTCCTATGATTTAAACGATTAAATGCTTTGGAGTAATCAATGTAAATACCAGCGACTAACTCTTTGTTTTCAAAGCTTCGTAGAATGAATTCTTTTTGTGTTAATAGAGCTAGTTCGGTAGATCTTCCTTTACGAAAACCATATTGTGCGGGAGTAATAAGACAACATTTATCAGCAAATGCAGTAATTCTAGTTTGTATTAATTTTTCTAAAGGCTTAGAAAAAACTGGTTGAATGGATATTGGACGGTAGTTTGACAAGCTATTTTTATCGCCTCTTTTAAACAACACTATTACCTTTGATGCCTGCATTTTCCGAGGAAAGGTTCCTGTTGAAAGGACCAAGTTATATATAAACAAAAGCTGCGGTAAGATCAAATCTAAAACGTATATAACCGGCTTGATTTGTATGTCATCAATATCGCAAACCGTACTATTATTCATAGAAATGAATTCTGCATGAATCTCACTCTCATTTGTCGGCCCTAAGTACAAACTATCGTTGTTTCTGGTAATTCCATTTATTGCCTCAGAATGATGTGAACTCGAAACTATGTTGACAAAATGATGATTGAAAGCTTCCGCCAACTCAACACCAGATACCAGAGAGGCATTCAATGTTAATTCGGAAACGCTGTGATCTGTAAGAGAACGGTTTAAAATCTTGTTTATGTTTTTCCACAAAGCATCCGGTTTAGAGTTGTACTCTGGCTGAAAAAGATTAAAAAGGTATTCTCGCTTCTTACTCCGTATCACAGCATTGGTTTTGTTTCTATGGCGTTTAAAAATCTTCCAGTCATTTGTGTCTCGTGTGGTTATGAACTTTTTGAACAATTTCCTTCCTTTTTATCATCTTAAGGCATTCATTCGTTATCCAAGGTTTCTTTGATTTGCTAGTCTTTTGCTTAGGGACTAAAATGAATGATGATAGGTAAGACTTTAAAAATAGAGACAAAAAAGTATTATATGCTTCATCAGACATTTGCGAGCAATACACTGCATCCCAGTCTGTTTCTGAGATAATAGTGCGAAATTTTTCCAATGTGTTGTCGTTTATATTCTGCATTTTCTGGGAAACGTCCGGTTTCTTTACCCTCTTTCTAGGGGTCGATCGACTAAATAAAAAAATTGGCATGTGATCACTGATATGTGAGGCGAGAACGCCGGCGGTAGTATCTTGTATGGCTTGGTTGGTTATAAACAGGTCTATCAAAGTACTACTGTTTGGTGTTACATGTGTAGAAGATTTAATTAGGTTGTTGAAGCGATGCGAGTCCAGGAGTGTTTCAAAATTGTGTTGTAGTGTAGATGGATTTAATAGGTCAATATTCAGATCACCTCCGCGTATAAGCACGAGCTTATTTTCGTTTAGATAATTTAGTATCTTATCAATGAGAAAGAGAAAATTTGACACATTGCCCTCGGGAGGACGATGCATCACTATAAACAAATATTTTTGACATATCACAGCAAGGCACTCTGTATTTGGCGTTATAAAAGAAAATTCTTCAAGCAATTCACATTGAAGTGACTGTTTTACATGCATAAGGACACCACCACCACGTTTGGTCGCTCGGTTTAAAAATAATGTGCTGTATTCTGCATCCTTAATGACGTCACAAACAGATGTAAACCATGTTTCGGTTAGCATTATGACGTCAAACTGAAATCTGAAAGTCTTTAGTAGAGCACTTAATTGATCTTCTTTATTTCGTGCCGATTGTATATTCAAGTGAAAACACGTAAGACTGTTCAGATCATAGTGGAGAGAGATAGAGTTTAAGTCTACAGTTTTATCGCCATTTCAGGACGCAGAAACACAGCAGGAGGTCAGGCATACCTACTTTAGGCAATCTTATCTATATCACGCTCACACTGCACATGAAGCACACTTGATTTCTCTTCTTTACGAGCGAAGTTTCTGCCATCCCTCACCCACACATACTTCCAGTTGCAAGCCTTTTTCTTTTCAACACTTTTACCCAGTAGCAGCTTTAGTGCTGGGCAGAGGTGCTCGTTTATGAAAAAGGGGTCCTCCCTCGATGAATGTCCAAGGTCAGCAATTGAGAGTCGGGCTTTTTTCGCTTTCTGAAGCAACAGGTTGCGTTGTGAACGGCTTTTTAGTTTTAGAACAATATTTGGACAAGATGAGCTGTTATGAGCCTTTACTCTATGGCAAACATCAATGTCTTCAGGTGTTATTGTGATGTCTAGTAATGCTGCGACTTTGCAAACGGTGCTTGTGACATCCTCATTTTGCTCTTGCAAAACACCTTTAAATTCAACATTGCAGTTTCTAGAGTATTGTTCTCCTGCTACGATCCTGAGATCGTGCTCCTCTATTTGCTTTCTCATGTCATCACAGTCGGTTCGCAAGACTTCATATGAATGTATGCTCCATGTACATAGCACATGTGTGCTTGCCACATGTGATGTGTTTCATATAAAAAATTTATTTTAATATGCATGTGGGCTCACCATTTGCTTATTTTTAGATAACAATAAGTACTCCGGAGCACGTTATGACGCTACGCTCTAATCATATGACGTAGTTGATTGACATTTTGTGTTGATTGCTTTTTTAATACAGCCTGAAAATAATCTCCCTTTATTATTTTCATTTTACCGCTTTGACAGTAAGGAATACACGCGCGCGGGGCTCCGCCCAAGCTTCATACCATGATTTCCTCAGTCATCTTGCACTTTCTTTCCTTATTGTCCGTTTATCCCCCTGTGCACGTGTACGGCAGCCTGAGAAGAATCGCCTAATTAACCTTCCCGCTATTCTGTTCTTCCGTTTTGTTCTCTTTCTCGGACATCTTTTGCGTTTTAAGAGCTTTTCGCATGCTAGGGCATGAAAATTTAACCGACTAAGTGTAAGACGCCGCGTGTGCCTTCCACTTCTTGTTTTCGTGTGTGGTTCTCTCCCTCCATCTCTCTCTCCGCGCTGTTTTCCATGCTCTACACAAGTTAAGCCGACACAATATGTTAGAAACTTAAGCAGACTTGGTGACCTGAGGGTAGCTGCTCATAACACGGCTTTTCAAAAAAGGTGGGTAGTAGAGCCAGTACCTAACAGTAATTGATACTTTGAGACTGCGAGTGTGGTCCTCAGAGATGGACATTACCGGCTGCGCCGGCGCCTCTTCGTCAGTGCTGGAGCTACTTTGGAAATCTGTCGATTCTTTCCGTTTGCGACGAAGTCCTTAAACGTTCTAGTTCCTGCGTTTAGAAGCCGGTGATAAGCGAACGTGAGCGGTCATTGGCGCTTATGAACAGCAATAATGCTACTTTCCGCTCTCATTTCGCACCAACCCACTGCGAATATTCCATTGCCGTTCTTGCTCTTCAGCTGAAACACGCACAGCCTTTCCGGGCTTAGCTGATGCCGAATGTTCGACCGCAAGTATTTCATGACACACTAATTCCACAACGTCACAACATACTTCACTCACCTCACTGCAGCCCGAGGCTTCTGAATCACGGAATGCACCGCAGAGTATCTGCTTCTACCGGAACACCATAATTTTTCATACTTGGCGCCGATATATAGTAGCAGACGACGGCGCGCTTTTTTTATGTCACTTTATTTCTCTTTTTCTTCAGAATGCGTTACCCGATTGTGTGCTTACGTAACCTGCAACCGTCCTACTGCACACGTCACGCGTATGTCACAATATGAACAAAATGGCGAATTGTCGAGAATAGGGTCCCTGTGGCAATGCTGCCGTACTGCTAAATCGCTTTTGGGCCCAGCCTTCACCGCCAGTCTACTGACGCCATGGTCTTGCTTCTGACGCGCTTGTCTACCCTCCTTTTTTCGCCGCTAACATGCCACCCCCAAGACTGGCTGCTCGCTCATGTGCAGTCGCGCTGCCCATGCAAAAACCATACAAATATGTTAAAGCACGCACGGTTTGAAACGCTGAAAGGGGCTGCGGACCCCCAAAAGGTACATTTCACCTGAATGTTTTATCAGAATAAATCAAGATTAGTTATACTGATACTCGCACTCCCAAGTGGATGCAATATTTTATAATCAGTCATTGTATGATAGCTTGTATGGGGAGTAGACATGACCTAATAAGGGCATGCATTATTGGAAAGTGCTAGTGTTAGGGAAAAAGGCACGCAAGTGAAGATTGTCCTATGTGTACCAATCACAGTTTGTCACTCTAGCTCTGTATGATATATATTTAACATTTGATCCCTGCTATAATGAGGCTTTGGTGAGCATGAAGTGTCCACATCCATGAGACCTAGAAGCAAGTGATGGGCTGTAGCTGAGCAGTGAGTAGCTAGATCAGTAGCCATTGCCATTGCTTAGCTCCGAGCAAAATATCATGAATGCACCAGCTCCGTAGAATTTGGTTTTGAGACCTGCAGCTTGGATTTCTTTCTTTGCTTGTTTAACATAAAGCTTGCACAGTGAATAAATTCGTGCTTCAATGTTGTAGAATGAAATATCTTAGATATAACACATCCGAAATGAGAGGTAATGTCCGAAAGTCTTATAATTCAATAAAGGCCCAAAAATGAAGAATGAAAGATAATTTACAGTGAACCTAACTTTATTACCATGCTGAGAATAACCGCTCATTCTGCAGTGTTTTTTAGTGCTGAGAATCCACATGCAAGTTTTTTACAGCTGGTAGAAACAAATCAGTTTCTTGGCTTTGCATTCACAATAATGCCGGGAAAAACATCTTGAACTAGGCCCTCTGCCAACTTTGCTGATATCTTCACAGCCACAGGAAATTTCCTCATAACAGTAACATGCAAAGTTATCTCTGGTTAATGCAGCATTTTTGCACGCTGCTAAAGTGCGCGCTGCTGCATGTTATAAGGACCGAGTAAAACTGACACACCCACTAAGAAAATTTGAAAAAAAAGTAAATTCTCATTGACATAAGTGGGGATAGCGGTCATCACACGTGCATATACTGAAACATCAGCAACGAGCATTACTGTAAAAGCAGCTGCACTAGCCTACTGGGCATTTTTGCTGCCATTAAAGGAAAACTGAAAAAGTATAAAAAATTTCATGCATTTTTGCAATCATAATATTGTGGAAGACGGCCACGTCGAGACGGAAAGGTCGAGACGGCAAGGCAAGGGATGCCGTGTCTGCCGTTCTTTCCGACGGACAACCGAGGCGCGTGCCACCGGTGGCGCCACGGGATGATGTCGATGGTATGTGCACGTAAAAGAAAAAGATCATTGGAAGGCTTACAAAATTTTCGCGGGGGGCGGAGGCGGCTAGCCTGGCCGCTCCTAAGGATCTGCTGCATCGCGGCGCACAAATGATTTCAAACAAGACGCACGAACTATCTCAGTACCGCGGTGACGGCGATCGGCTGAGGGATGAATAGGTGTCGCATTGTAGTTCACAGGGGATATTTGGGGAAAGTAACGGTGGTGAAATGTATCACTAAGGCCTGAGGTGCGGTGAGGTGCGTAAAGTAGTACATCGTCATCAGGACGGAAAGAGACCACACGATAAGTAGAATCATAGCGACTGCTGCGTTCTTCTTGACAGGCTTCTGTGTTCAGGCGAGCAAGGTGTCGGCATTTGGCCACAAGGGTTACGAAATGGGCAGGTACTGATGTGGAGGAACAGTCCGATGTAGAGAAGAATGAACTGTCGATAATTGTGGTCGGAGGGCCATAAACGAGGAAAAATGGAGAGTAACCAGCGGACACCTGTACTGCTGCATTATAGGCGAATATGACGAATGGTAAACTAGTGACCCAATTTCGATGATCCGGTGCAATGTACATTGAGATAATATCCGATGAAGTGTGATGAAATTATTCAGTCAGACCCCTATCCCGAGGATGGTAGCTTGAAGTGGTCTTGTGACGGGTGGATGATGCGTGGAGAACTTTGGCAACGACGGTCGATAAGAAGTTCGTCCAGCGGTCACTTAGGAGCACCCGTGGAGTGCCATGCCGCAATACACTATATCGCAAAAAGAAATTTGCCACCTCTTGAGCCGAGCCAGTGGGCACGGGTGCTGTCTCTGCATAGTGCGAAAGGTGATCCACAGCCGCGATGATCCAATGGTTGCCCCGGTCAGAGAGAAGCAGGAGACCATATAAGTCGATGCCGACTACTTCGAATGGTGTGACGGGCCAGGGAAGGTGTTGTAGGAGGCCAGCGGATGGAGAAATCGGCCGTTTGCAACGTTGGCACAGAGGGCAGGAAGCGACGTATTTAGCTAACAAGCGTTGAGGTGCCGGCTAGTTGGTAATACATTTTGGAATAACAGCGCGAAGGACGAGGACGAAGATAGAAGGACACAAACACAGCGCTGACTGACAACTGATTTAATTCCAAGAGAAATTATTGAAGCCGAAAGAATTTTGGAGCTTGGGGACCGATGCATTAGCACTCCTTCCCTTGCGTTATCGGACAAAGAGCTTGCGTTCCTGGCAATGCGTAAAAAGTGATAATTGGCTTTGGTTTCGGCATGCGCATTGCATCTGTTTTATCTGTTTTTCTGTCGTGCATCAAGGCATGTATATATGCTTGCTAACTTCTGGAGTTAAATCAGTTGTCAGTCAGCGCTGTGTTTGTGTCCTTCTATCTTCGTCCTCGTCCATCGCGCTGTTATTCCAAAATGTATTTAGCTACACTATAGGACCGGCCAGGCCAGAAGACCCGTCTATTCACGATGTGGTAGGTTTTGCGAAAACCTAGGTGACCTGCCGTAGCGTCGTCGTGTAGAGCCGCTAGGATACTTGGGCAAAGCACGCGCGCGACGACCGGGATCCAGCGGGTTCCCTCAAGGCAATACACGTAGCGGAGTAGGATGCCATCTTCGAGCTTGAAGTTGCGTAACTGTCGGCGGAGCCTAGCAGTCGGTGGGTTCAAAGCGATGATGGGAGGGCAGTAGGCGTCGCCTAGTTGCTGCGAGCAGAGAGCATGGTTGTTGTCAAAGGCGTCAAACGAAACTTTTGTGATATGCGTCGGATCCAGAGAGAATCGGCTCTGGCCAGAGGAGGAAATACATTGCGTAGAAAAACTGCAGGTTGATGACGAAAGTGTGCAGCGAAAAAGCACGTCGGCATCTAGGTGGTGGCGGCCCGATTTATAAACGACGTCAAACTGGGACTCTTGTAGGCGTGGAATCCAAAGACCATGTCGGTCTGTCAAGATTTTCAGCGAAGAAAACCAGCAAAGAACATGGTGACCGGTCACAACTGTGAAGTGGCGACCACATAGATAAGGACGAAATTTCTGAACCGCCCAGACGACAGCGATACATGCCACCGCTACCAAAATCTTCCACGTCCGCTTTGCCATGATAAGCTGTCAAGGTATGCAAAGGAAAAAGACAAGGTTGTCCTCTATCACCGCTGCTTTTCATTCTTTATATAATTGGAACGCAGGATACAAGAAAGTAACATAGGCTTTAACCTTCAAATAGATTACGCGGAAAGGTGGTAGAGCAGCGCCTCCCCGGTTTAATGTGTGCAGACGATATTGTGCTGCTAGCAGATAGCTAGGAAGAATTGCAATCTCTAGTTAAGTAGTGCGGAGACGAAGGGGACGCTATAGGTTTCGGTGTTAGCGCAGTTAAGTCAGATGTGATGATTTTCAACAGCTCAACTGATCAGGGTCTAAAAATACAAGGCCATGAAATACCGAGAGAGGCACAAAATAAATACCGCGGGTATGGGTAAACGAAGGATTGGCATACATTGAAAAGCATGGGCAATCACGTCAGACAAAATGGAGAAGAAATGCCAGGATAATGAAGCATAGAGCATTGTAGGGATATAACAAGTATCAGGTTCTCAGGGGCATTTCGAAAGGAATTATGGTGCCCGGGCTTACTTTCGAAAATGCAGTTTTGTTCCTGAAATCAGAGGTGCAGTCGACATTAGAAATAAATCAGAGAACCGTCGGACGATTAGCACTGGGTGCCCACGACAAAACCGCAAATGAGGCGGTACAGGGAGATATGGGCTGGGCATCTTTCGAAGTACGGGAAGCTCAGAGTAAAATATTATATGAGGAATGCCTGAGGAAATTGGACAGTAAGAGATGGGCAGCTAAAGTATTTAAATACCTATACGTAAAATGCGTTGACTCACAAAGGAGGAAAAAACCTAGGAAACTTAACTAGTAGGTATACTGGTCATAAGGACGAAGACAAAAATTACAAGAGTTAAACCCTGCTGTACCAAACATTGAGCAAAAGCATTAGCTGCCGGTGACCGAGTGTTCTCCTTCTCTTCTTCCTCCTCGTCATCATCATCCTGGCTCTACCTACCGCAGGGTGAAGGCCTCTCCCATTATTCTCCAATTAATCCGCTAGCTGCATCCACTTGCTAGCTGCAAGTGGATACTAACCTGCTAGCTGCATCCACTTGACCCCTGCGAACTTCTTAACCTCATCCGCCCATCTAATTTTCTGCCGTCCCCTGCTGCGCTTTCCTTCCCTTGGAGGAAAGCGCAGGAATCCATTTGTTGCCCTAGGCGAACATCGGTTATCCTCTCTTCGCACTACAAGTCCTGCCCATGCCCATTACTTCTTGATTTCCACTAGAATGTCAGTAACTTGAGTTGTTTCTCTGACCCAGTGTGCACGCTTCCTATCTCTTATGTTACCTCTACCATTTTTCGTTCCATAGCCCTCTGCGTCGTCCTCAACTTAAGTAGAACCCTATTGGTTAGCCTCCACGTTGCAGCCCCATAGGTGACTACAAGTAAGATGTAGGTGTTGTATACCTCATTGTTGAGCGATACCGACAAGCTGCTAGTCATAATCTGCGAGTGCTCGCCAAATGCGCTCCATCCCAATTTTATTTTTGTTATTTCATTTTCATGGTCCGAATCTGCGGTTACTACCTGTCCTAAGTAGGCATATTCGCCAACTACTTCCAGTGCTTCGTTACCTAACGTAAACTGCTGTTCCTTCCCGAGGCTGTTGAACATTACCTTGATCTTCTGCATACTGATTTTCAAGCCTACCTTTTTACTTTCCCTGTGTAGGTCACCAATCATTCTTTGCAGTTCATCTCCTCAGTTACTTAGCATGGCAATGTTATCAGAAATTCGCAAATTACTGAGGTATTTTAAATCTACCTTTATCCCTACATGCTTCTATTCCAAGTGTGAATACTTCCTCTAAGCAAGCTCTGAGTAGTACTGGGGAGATTGTGTTCCCTTGCCTAACACCCTTTTTTATGGGAATTTTTTTTACTTTATTTATGCAGAACCATGCCCGCTGCCCAGCCACTATTCCAGCAATTTTCCGTACGGCTCGTCTACCCCCTGATTTCGCAATGCCTGCAGCACCGCCGAGGTTTTTACCGAGTCAAATGCTTTTTTGTAATCAATGATTGCTATGTATAAGGGCTGTTTATATTTCAAGCATTTTAATATCACCTGGTTGATGGTATGGATATGATGGATAGAAGAGTACCGTTTCCGAAAACCAGCTTGATCCTTTGCTTGATTGCTGTCTAATCTTGTCCTGATTCTATTAGCAATTACCTTAGTAAATATCTTATGCGTAACAGACAGTAAGCTGACTGGTCTGTAATTTTTAAGGTCCTTAGCGTCCCCTTTCTTATGAATGAGGATAACGTTTGTGTTCCTCTATGGTCCCGGTACCCTCGATGACACCAGCACTGCGTATACAGGGTGGCCAGTTTTTTTATCACAATATATCCCCCCATCCTTCAACAAATCCATAGTTATCTGATCCTCTCCAGTTGCTTTCTCGCCTTCATTGTTTCTCTTGCTTTCCTGACCTCGTCCTTCGTCACTGGTGAAAAGTCTGATTGTTTTTCCCTACCGCCAATCTCATTACGGTTCTGACTACTTTGGCTACTGTAGAGGTCAGTATAGAGCTCCTCAGCTACTTTGACTATCTTCTCCATATTCGTGATGAGATTGCCAGCCTTTCCCTTAGCGCATACATCTGATTTTTACCTATGCCCAATGCCTTCCTCATCGCTTTAAGGCTTCCCCTATCTTTTACAGCATTCTCAATTTTCTCCATGTTATACTTCCTTATATCGGCCACTTTGCGCTTATCGATTAGCATTGATATCTCTACTAATTCTATCTTGTCTGTTAGATTCGACCTCTCTTCCTCTTCTTCTTCAGCTCACATATAAAGCCCCATTTTAACTAAGCCCGGTGAACGTGCCTTAGTGCCTTATAGGAGTAACGTGAATGCTAGGGGCCTAGCAGGCTGATTCTGACATAACCGTCCCATGTGAAACGAGAGACCGAAGTTGGCAGCTTCGACCGCGCCACGCCGACCGCTTGAGTTGGGAGACTATCTCTCGCTTTTGTGTCACGTGAGGTGTGACGTCACAGCGTTACGTGGGTAAAACGTGGCTACCGCCGCGCTACGCTAAAGGTTCGAAACCTAGAGTAGTATTGCTTTCGAAATAATAAAGGGCGTTAAGGAGCAGGTGAAGAACACAGAAGGCGAAAATTGGATAAATTCTATGGAAAAGAAACAGAGTGTAGAACTCTACCGAAAATGGATAAAGCAGATCACCGACAGAAGCTTCTCTGATTACTCAAGTGGCAGTGCCTTACATTTCGAAGCTAGATTAGGGTGGCTTAAACACGCAGCTACAAAACGGTATTTAACCATGAAGACGATACGTATGCAGTATGAGGTAAATCCACAGAAACAATTAACCATATTGCAGTCGTATGTAATTGCATCCATCCGGATGTCGATGCAGGCACAGCCACTCTTCCTGAAGCTCAGAGGTTTAGATATACCAGTCGCCGGGTGAATGAAACTGCGGTGGAAGCTAGAAAAAAACGATTAAAAGATTGGTGGCTTACAAGCAGAAAGTGACATTGTTAGTAATGTAGAATAAAATTCAATAAATAGAATGTTTGCATAGTTAACTAATCTAAAACTATAATTAAGATATAGGGGGAAATGAGCATGACAGCAAACTGCGGCCACCCCGTTTCAAAGAAGACGCTTCTATAATCCATCCACCCATCTCGTCCGTCCGTCCGTCCGTCCGTCCATCCGTCCGTCCGTCCGTCCGTCCGTCCGTCCGTCCACCCATCCATCCATCCATCCATCCATCCATCCATCCATCCATCCATCCATCCATCCATCCATCCATCCATCCATCCATCCATCCATCCATCCATCCATCCATCCATCCATCCATCCATCCATCCATCCATCCATTCTATCCCCATACCCTATACCATACCATACTATACCATACCATACCATACCATACCTTACCATATCATACCATACTATACCATACTATACCATACTATACCATACCATCCCATCCCTTCCCATTACATCGCATCCATCCCATTCCTTCTATCCCTACCTTGCATCCATCCATACATCCATACCATTGAGAGAACGGAATCAAGCCGTAGCGACGAGTGGTAAGACGTGGCGTAGTATTGCTTTCGAATAATATAGATTGACTTCGAGATGGGTTTAAATTGTTTGTCATACTGGTGTTTAAGTGCCTCGCTTGCTGTTGGCTGCTTACATTACGGTTATGTGAAAAGCCAAAAATATATCGTAAAGTTTAGCTGAAGTTCGTTTCTATGTTTCGCGCTGCAAACACTCCCCCTGTCTCCCTCCGTATGTTTCACGGTGCATGAAGCTACCCTTTTATTTGACCTTGATACCTTCGCAGACTGTTCAATGAAGCTCATGTGTTCATTGCGGCACGTCAACAATGGAGAATTTAGTGGGCGCACTCGAAATCAGAACCTTGCATTGAAACTTCCTTCGCCTATCTAACGAGTATATATACATATATATATATATATATATATATATATATATATATATATATATATATATATATATATATATATATATATTGTGAGCCTTCTGTGAACATTCTTTAAATTGTACATGCCATGATCTTCCTCTTTCATTTGTACATACCATCATCATCGTCCTGCGGCGCCGGCTCCGGCGCGCGCCTGGGTTTTGCCACGGCATCCCTTGCCTTGCCGTCTCGACCTGGCCTTCTTCCACACGTGGTGGAGGTAGGACTTGATCCCCTTGCTTTTTTGTGCCCTGCCTCTCGCTGGAGCTACGTTCCGGTCGCTGTTTACCGCCTGCTACCATCGTTATGACTACCGAGAGTACCCACGAATCGGCAGCACCCTCTACCTCGGCTGCACCACCCCCTCCGACTATGCCCACACGACAACGCGACCCGCCGCTGTTCGCTGGTCGTCGCGATGAAGACGTCGATGACTGGCTGGACACCTATGAACGCTGCATCAACTACAACCGGTGGGACGATGCTCTAAAATTTCTTAATGTTTCTTTCTACCTCATTGAGGTCGCCAGAACCTGGTTTATTAACCGCGAAACCCACACCACTAACTGGACCACGTTCAAGCAGCAGTTCCGCCAATATTTTGTGGACCCAGCAGTTCGGACTGAGGTCGCGAAGAATAAGCTCTCCTCTCGCCTCCAAGGTCCCAATGCGTCGTACGCGTCTTACATAGAGGCCATACTTGCACTTTGCCGGCGTATTAGTCCCACCATGCCGAAACCTGAACGCGTACACCACATCTTGAAAGGAATTAATTCAGTGGCATATAACACCCTGATTGCCCAGGATCCTTCTACTGTTGACGCCATTATTGCGACCTGCAACGTATCGACCAGCTGCAGTCTTCCCGATTGCAGCCCGGCATTGTTACTGGCCCGACCTCTGCTGACCTAGATCTGTGGGCACTGATTCGAGCCATCATCCGGGAGGAACTCCAAGCTCTCAAGCCTGTCTGTCAACACGGGTGCGATCATTCTTCGGTACCTTCTAATGACGCCGGTCTCCGCAACATCATTAAAGATGAGCTGGCAACAATCACTCGGTCTATGGTGTCCGACCTTCCTGCACCCCGCCCAGCATCGACTTACGCACACGTCGCAGCATCACCCCCTTCTTTTGTTCCGCCGCCCCAACTGGCACCGCCCTACAACCACATCAACGCCGTTACGACGGCTCAGCCTACGCCACACTATTACGCACCTTGGCGCCCCTCTCGCCCAGTGTGCTACTACTGTGGAATCCGAGGGCATATATCCCGCTTCTGTCGTTGACGCATTCAAAACGAGCGGCGTGGTTACGATGCCTTCGAAAGTAACGTACCCTCTTTATATCAGCGGCGACCTATTCCCAGTCCACCTCGTCGATCCTCTCCACCGCCGGTATCCTCGTCTGAACCAAATGGCGCCCGTGAATCTTGACGCCGGTCCCTTTCCCATACCGCCCCTCAGTTTCCCCTCTCCGCCCCGCAACCACTCTCCCTGTCCGCCATCCGGAAAACTAAGTGTTGCAGTTTCCGTAGGTCAAACTGCACTCTGCGAACTTACTAAAAGGCCTCCAGATCGCCCGTATAACGTGATTGCTGTTATCGCTGAAGGTTTACCGGTTGAAGCTTTGATTGATACAGGGGCTGCAATTTCTGTCATTCACGCTGATTTGTGCTACCGTTTGCGAAAAGTGACAACACCATATGATGGGCCTGAACTCCGTGGAGCCAATGACGTCCCTTTGCGCCCTTCAGCGAAGTGCACCATACGAGTTGTTATCGACGGCATCCGCCATCATGTGCAGTTTGCTGTGTTCTCACCTTGTGCGCATCTGATGATTTTTGGATGGGATTTTTTGTCAACCGCTTCAGCGCTAATTTCTTGTGGTGAGCGTGTTATCCATATGACAGACAGCATTTTTTCATCTGACTTTTCTGAACGACATCATCCCCTCGTTGCCGCCGCTGATACTGTTTTTCCTCCTCAGCGCGAAAAACTGCTTACTGTTGTTTCTGACTACATAACTGACGGCGACGTACTCATAGCACCATCATATAGTCATCTTGCACGCGGCATCGCCTTCCCGTCAAGTCTTGTCCGGTTCCACAACGGCTCAGCGACAGTAGTGGCCACTAACACTTCACGTGAATCCCTCGTGCTCCCAAAAGGAACTTCTCTGCATTGCATGGTGGATGTTCAACCTTTTTCCCTGATGGTGCTCACCGCCCCTCCGTCTCAGCAACGTGTTTCGTCAGACGTCTCTCTTTCTGTTCTCGCAAAGACTATTAATCCTAAACTCACGCCGAACCAACGGCAAGAACTGCTGACCTTGCTTCGACACCACCAAGCAATTTTTGATGACACTTCCACACCACTGGGACAGACTAGTGTTGCGCACCATCGCATCATTACTGAAGGTAACTCTATCGTTCGCCGACGGCCTTATCGGGTTTCCCTCTCTGAACGAAAAGTAATTGAAGAAAATGTAAAAGACATGCTCCATCGCAATATAATTCGTCCCTCAACAAGCCCATGGTCCTCCCCAGTAGTGCTAGTTAAAAAAAAAGGACGGCTCGGTACGCTTTTGTGTTGATTCCCGCGCACTCAACAAAAGTACCCGCAAAGATGTATATCCGATGCCGCGAATTGATGACGCCTTTGACTCTCTCCAAGGCTCCGAATATTTCTCGACCTTGGACCTCCGCTCAGGTTATTGGCAAATACCTATGCACGAGGACGACAAAGAAAAAACCGCTTTCGCAACACCCGATGGCCTTTACGAATTTAATGTTTTGCCTTTCGGACTTTCTAACGCACCAGCGACATTTGAAAGAATGATCGATACTGTGCTTCGTGGCCTAAAATGGAGAACCTGTTTGTGTTACTTGGATGACATTGTTGTCTTTTCGGCAACCTTTAATGACCATCTCACGCGCCTGAATGAAGTCCTCACCTGCCTCGCTTCGGCACGCCTTCAGCTCAACACAAAGAAGTGCCACTTTGCACAGAAGGAAATTAGAATATTGGGACATCTGGTCAGCAATTACGGCATTCGCCCAGATCCTGAAAAAATCATTGCGGTCTTGAACTTTGCTCGTCCACAACGGACTACAGATTTGCGCAGTTTCCTCGGCCTCGCGTCTTATTTCCGGCGTTTTATAAGGTATTTTGCAATTATTGCTGCACCACTTCATGAGCTACTTAAAGCACGCAGCCCTTTCGTGTGGACTGAACAGTGCGAAACTGCTTTCAATGACGTAAAGCAGGCCCTTACATCAGATCCTGTTCTTGGCCACTTCAGTGACAGCGCTCCAACTATTCTGCACACCGATGCCAGTGGTCACGGTCTTGGCGCTGTACTTCTGCAGCGTGATGCAACATCACGTGAGAAAGTGATTGCCTTTGCCAGTCGGACCTTGACTCCAGCTGAGAAAAACTACACCATTACCGAGCAGGAGTGTCTTGCCGTCGTCTGGGCTGTCCAAAAATTTCGCCCTTACCTATACGGTCGGCATTGCACAGTTGTGACCGACCACCATTCTCTTTGCTGGTTGTCTTCCCTCAAAAATTTAATAGGCCGACTTGGCCGTTGGATTCTACGCCTGCAAGAATACCATTTCGATGTCACTTATAAATCTGCTCGCCAACACCAAGACGCCGACGCTCTCTCTCGCTGTCCCCTTTCGGAATCAACTTGCTGTTTTTCTTCCCAATGCATTACCACCTCTGACCAGAGCCGACCGTCTCTTTGCCCGACGTATATCACAACCGTTTGTTTTGACGATTCTTAGAACAAGCACGTTCTCCGCTCACCGCAATTAGCCGATGCCAACTGACGTCCTATTATCGACCGCCTTATCGGCGTTTCGGACCCACCCAATGCTAGGCTTCGCCGACAGCTTCGCAATTTCAAGCTCGAAGATGGCATCCTACTCCACTATGTGTATTGCCCTGATGGAACTCTCTGGGTCCCAGCCGTGCCGCGTGTGCTTCGCCCAGATATACTGGCGGCTCTCCACGATGACGCTACTGCAGGTCACCTTGGTTTTCACAAAACCTACGACCGCGTGATAAAACGATTCTTTTGGCCTGGCTTATCTTCCACCGTTGCCAAATACGTCGCATCCTGCCCTCTGTGCCAATGGCGCAAACGGCTGACTTCTTCGCCCGCTGGCCTTCTACAACCTCTTCCTTGTCTCGCCACGCCATTCGACGTAGTCGGCATCGGCTTATATGGTCCCCTACCTCTCTCCGGTGGGGATAACCATTGGATTATAACGGCTGTCGACCACCACACACGCTACGCTGAGACAGCACCTGTACCGACTGGTTCCGCTGAAGAAGTAGCAAATTTCTTTTTTGCAATCAATTGTATTGCGTCATGGCGCTCCTCGGGTGCTCCTAAGTGACCGCGGTGCAGCCTTCTTATCGAAAGTCGTTGCCGAAGTTCTTCACGCGTCATCCACCCTTCATAAGACAACTCCAAGCTACCACCCCCAGACTAACGGTCTCACTGAACGATTTCATCGCACCTTGCCGGACATGATATCCATGTACATCACACCAGATCATCGAAATTGGGATACTGTTCTACCATTCGTCACATTCGCCTATAATACAGCAGTACAGCGAACTACCGGTTACTCTCCATTTTTCCTTGTTTATGGCCGTCCTCCCACTACAATTCTCGACGCTTCCTTCTTCTTTACGCCCGACTACTCCACATCAGTACCTGCCCATTTTTTATCTCGTTTGGCGAGATGCCGTCATCTTGCCCGCCTCAACACGGCAGCGTGCCAGGAAGACCGCAAGACTCGCTATGATTCTACACATCGAGTGGTCTCTTTTCGTCCTGGTGACGAAGTACTGCTTTATACACCATTGCGCACCCCTGGCCTTAGTGACAAATTCCACCACCGCTCCGTAGGTCCCTATGAGGTCATAAGCCAAACTTCCCCAGTGAGCTACAAAGTGACGCCTGTTAATCCCCCAGCTGATCGACGCCACCGTGGAACTGAAATGGTTCATGTCTCTCGCTTGAAATCATTTGTGCTCCGCGATGCATCGGTTAGTTAGTAGCGGCCAGGCTAGCCGCTTCCGACCCCCCGGGCAGATTGTGTGAGCCTTCTGTGAACGTTCTTTATTTGTGCATGCCATGATCTTCCTCTTTCATTTGTACATACCATCATCATCGTCCCGCGGCGCCGGCTCCGGCTCCGGCGCGCGCCTGGGTTTTGTCATCGGAGTAAAACGCCAGACACGGCATCCCTTGCCTTGCCGTCTCGACCTGGCCTTCCTCCACAATATATATATATATATATATATATATATATATATATATATATATATATATATATATATATATATATAATGCGACGCCCAGATGGCGATGACGAAGCAAAACGGACGATCATGAAACGGAAGATGACGAACGGTTGGCTCGTGTTGAGGGCTTTAGGAAGCGGACTCAAGCTTCCGACGCTTCTCATACGGGCAATAAATCCTCGCTCGTAACAACTTGGTGAGAGGTACGGGGTACACATTCCCCAGATACTCATATACGCCGATGGTGGAACACCTGCGTAAACCGCGCCGAAGTGGCCGTCTTGCTGGCCTACCACCATCTGTGCCTACGATGTGTCTTGACGGTGACTACCTTAGAACTACGCTTAGCAACTCATGGAAAGAGCAAAGGAGCCTCATTCGTTCACAGGCTCATTCGACGAAAATGTGGATCACTGGCTGACCCACTACCAGCGGGTGAGGCGGTATGATAGGTGGGAATCTTCCGCTCAGTTGGGCAACGTGGTCTTCGCGCTTACCGACAGGGCATTACATGGTACGACAACCGCGAGGATAGTTTCACGGCGTGGGACTGCTTCGTCGAAGACATTAAGAAGTGTTTCGGCGAATATGATGCCAAGAAGAAGCAGCCTGAACAAGCACTTTCTCAGAGAGCTCAGCCTCCCGGCGAGATTTGCACGAAGTATATCGAGAAAGTGTTAAAGCTGTGCAAGCTTGCATCTTCTCGCATGACTGAAGACAATAAGACTGGCCATCTACTAAAAGGGTTCGTGGGAGACCTCGATAATTTCGTTTTCGGAACGTCAAGCCTCGATGCCATTTCTAACGTAATACAGAACTGCCGAACGTTTGAGACGCTTAACATGCGTCGCATCACTAACAGGACTGCGTCCGGCGATTTACAATCTATGGTCTGCCAGATAGTTCAAGAGGAAGTAGCCCGGTCTCTAGTGTTCGGATGGGACGCTTCAGCGCTCCCTCCCTTATATCCGCCGAATCCGTCTCAGGCAGCCGCAGTTATAGCAGCACAAAGACGAATATCGGGAACGGCAGCAGCTGAGGCAGCGGAACACACCCAGAGAGCACCCCCCCCCCCCCCCAGGGAAAGAGCCCGCTACTACAAACCGTCACCATTGTATATGACGACAATCCTCGACGCAACGCTTCGCGTGGCTACTATAGGACATTGCCGCCTGCTCATCGATCTTCGGTTGTGTGCTACCGCGGCGGCCACCGTGGCCATATCTGGCGATTCTGTGCTCAACGCCGAACATCCTATTACGGCTCTTCGACCTACCCTTCGCAGCAAGAACGCCACCTTGGCCCTTCACGGAATCCACCCTACACTCTTGTTACCACGGACCAGTGGCTTTTGCCGTTGCGGTATCGTTCACCGGCGTCGGTCAGGAGCGTGACCCCAAATCCAGCTTCCCGCTCGTGCTGTTCTGTATCACCCTGCGCCGCTTCCCTTTGCCGGAAAACTATTAGGCTCGACCGATAGCGGTGAGGTAACTGGACGTTCGCTGCTGGAAGAGATACCCTCACCTGTTGTCATGCTACGGAACAAAGTTCATGTGCTTGCTAATGGTGTGCCAGTTATGCTTTGGTTGATACTGGTGCCCCCGTATTTGTTATGAGTGCTGAATTCGTGCATCTCCTTGGGCGGAAAGTGTTGTTTCAGTGGGACAAATGTGTGCAGTTTTGTATTGTTAGTGGTGAGCGTTTACCGGCTATTGGAGTGTGCAGTGTTCGAGCCTCGCTGGGAGGTGAAGTGTTTAGTGCAGAAATTACGAAGCCTGCCCGATAAACACACGACGTAATCCTTGGGCTCGATGTTTTGAAAATGTCTGGTGCCAACGTCAACTGCTATTGGCGAGATTAGCATCGGCAAATGTGTGACCTCACCTTTAATGGAAGACGTGTAGTGGAACGACCGCATGTTTTGTTTCCGAAGACACCATTGTGCCTCGTTGGTCGGCTGCGTACGTACCGGTTTCCTGCCGGGACACCACCGTCGACATGTTTGATGCAAGTGTGGAACCTAATGCATGACACTTGCGTAAAGAAAAATGTATCGATTCTAAATGGTTTGGTGTCTATCGCCAAAGGTCGCGCTATGCTCTGCGCTGTGAATTGCGCCCCCGTGCTTGTTGTTCTGCGCAAAGACTTACAATTTTCATCTTGTAGCGCCGACCCGCTTGTACCTGTAGCCTTCGACAGGAACGTTACTGAGTTTCCCGATGAACCACGATTAGTTCTCATGTATAACCCCTTGCTTTCAGCGAAGGAGTGCTGTTCTCTGGTGGCTATTCAAGGGCGACATTTATCCTTGTTTGACTTTTCTCAGTCAGATGGGCCACTTTAATTCCTTCTTCTCGGACCCTACATATGATCAATACCGGGCCCTCACACCCAATTCGACAGAAGCCATACCGAGTGTCACCGCCTGAACGAAAAGTGAATAACTAACAAGTTCGGAGGTGTTAAGCAAGGGCTAATTCCTCTTCTAATCCTTGGACTGCACCAGTGATTCTTGTCCGGAAGAATGATGACTCATGGCACTTTTACCTTCATTATCGTCGTCTAAGTGAGGTCACTCGGAAAGACGTATATCCTGTTCCTCGTATAGACGATGGTCGACTGCCTTTCTTCAGCGTTCTACTTTTCTTCCGTAGATCTGCGATCCAGTCACTGGAAAATCCAATGAAATCCAGCCGACAAGGTGAAAACTGCAGTTATTAGACGCGGTGGCCTTTACGAATTTAAGGTGCTACCATTCGGCCTGTGTAATGCATCAGCCACCTTTGAGAGATTCATGCGTACTATACTTCGTGGAATAAATTGGAGGTCTGCATATGGCACTTGGACGATGTGGTAAATTTTGGGAAAAGGCTCAGCGAGAAAAACAACGGTTTGCTCTTGTGCTGGACTGTATGCGTAAAGCAGGCCTTGTGCTGGATTCGAGGAACTGGCGTTTTGGAGCTCGTTAGGCGCTTCTTCACGGGCACATCGTGGATATTGACGGTGTCAGATCTGATCCAGCCAACACTGAAGTGGTCGCGTCCTTCCAGTCACCCTAACCCGTCAAACATCTGCAAAGCTTCCTGAGCTTATGCTCGTACATGCGCCGTTGTATTCGTCGCCTTGCGGACATCGCGCGCCACCTGAAAAGCCTCCTTCACAAAGATGTGCTTTTCGAGTGGACATCTGAGTGCGACTCCGCCTTCCTCCAACTCAAATTCCTTCTCACGTCGCATCCCGTGCTCCGGCGCTTCGATTCCTCTGCACCCACAGAGGTTCATACCAACGCGAGTGGTGTTGAAATCGGCGCAGTTGTTTTTCAGTGCTCGAAAGGCAAGGAGCAGGCTGTTGCCTAGCGCTCTGTTGATTAATTTATCTCCGAGAACCATGTGGCCGCCTTGCACGATGGACACACGGCTACAAGAGGACGATTTCACAATCGTGTATAAAAGTGGTCGTCGGCACGCTGTGACGCAGACTGCCTTTCGCGCCTCTCTATTTCTACGTCGGAGCTTGATGCCGATAGACCGGCTCGACCTGTTCGAACGCGTGGCAATGTTCAACTGCTGGAACGACAAACCCAAGCAAAGGCAAGTCTACTTTTCATTCCAATGGTCTGCTGGAATATGGCTTGAGATTCGTTAGTGTTATTTGTAGGATTGGGACATAATTCTGACGAAAATTTGTAAGAACTTCAAAAGTACAAAAAAAAAGAAGGAGCCCAATTCCTTCAACATTCAAGGCATTAGCTTTCTAATTAGTCGGTTCGTGCTTTCTTTGAAGAGATGAAACTTCTCTTCCGCCAAGCCGATACCAACGTGAACGAGGACTATTTACAACTATCAACTATTTGCTGGCCTTCTGCACCAGCCTCCAAAGAGTGTGACGGAGTTTTGCC